>NC_138772.1:196339105-197539105 GCF_965119305.1 Pelophylax lessonae
AGTGAAAAAAGGGGGAATGTATACACAAAGGACCTCTCCCAGCACCACTGCCGCTTACCAGACTGTAATGGGTTAAAGTCACTCTCTCCAGAAGTCAATCATTGGAGCAGGTATCACCGGGAGAAAAATCCTTAAACTGGCTCAATCGTGTCTCCTGTCAGACGTTATCTCTAGAGTTACTGGCTCCGAGGACCGGACGACGGACTGTGTGGCTTCTACTTATTTAAATCTGGTAAGAGGCAGTGGTGTCGGGAGAGGTCTCTGTGTATCACTTTCATTCCTACTTATCACCTTTACAATATTACCATCTGGTAAGCATTTGGGACTTAAGGGTGCTGGAGCTTCATACTATCAACCTTCTGGTGACGGTGTGCACTCCTCAGGGTGATTCAATTAGTATTCAACAGTATTATGCTATGGAGTGTCAATTTTTCTTTCATATATGGCCATCACCTGCGGATGTGAGGATTATCTGAACACATCAACTGAAGGCTGGGTGTACTGATCCGATTTGAGTTTTGGGCGAACTCCATTCTGCTTTCTGGTAAGGAGATATGAACGTTGGTCTAATCATCTGACACTGGAATCTTGAATTTTGGACTGTGCCTGTCATTTGGATACAGACTTTTTATCATTGTGGACTATCAATATTGTGCTTTATCTGATGATCATCTGTCGATTCAGTACTTATTAGCGTGACTTAGCCCTTTATATTTTTCTCTGCCTGTAAACTTCCCTCTATGTTAGCTTATTTGTCCATGCACACTATAGCCTTTTTCTTCACATTAGTGGCAAGGAAGTTTATAGGCAGAAAAGGCATCACTTGTGCATTTAGGTGAGGAGCTTTTGAGTATAAAAAATGATCAAAAATAAAAAAAGTGCATTAATATACATTAGCGTGCATTCCGTCGTTCCTGCATAATGCATTCTTTTGGCCAAATTTCTGGCCAATAGAATGCATTAACGGCAGATGTGGAAATGTGCATTAATGCTCATCTGCCCGCCGCTGCCACTATCCTCCTTAAGGAAGGCGTGGCAGGCAATCATTCACCTGACTTTAACATGAAAAGTCCCGCCCTGTGTGGAGACCTGCAATGCCTCCCATCTTGTGTGAATAAGGTAGGACAGTAAAGGGATTGGGGGGAGTGCTGCGATCTGATGAAAGAGACAGGAGTCTGTAATATGAATGGAGGACTGTAATGTGGACTGGAAGGGGGAGACTGTAATATAATGGGTGGTGTGTAGTGTAAGGGGGGGGGACTGTGAAGTAAGTAGGGATAATATGAAGACAAGACTGTAATGTAAAGAAGAGGGAAGGGGGACTGTGATGTAAAGGGGACCATGGTATAAGGACTGGGGGGCTGTGATGTGAAGGGGGGACTGAGGGCAATGAAGTAAAAGGGGGTATGAAGGGGGTATGTGATGGGGCGGTCTTAGATGGGGATGTCTGTGTTGTAAAATGGAGGTTGTCATGTAAAGGGGGGACTGAGGGCACTGATCTAAAAGGGGGACTGTGATGAGAAGAGGACACTAAGGATACTGTGAGGGCTTGTTCAAATATGTGCAGAGATCTATATTTTCTGCACTAGAAATACAGGTTTCTGCAAGGGCACTAGAAAAAAATTGTTTTCTATGTGCCCTGTTCACATTGCGACAGTGCCCCTGGATGTGGAGCAGTGTGTGCGAAGTACTGTGTGCATTTTTCTGCAACTGACTGGAGCTCATCTGAAGGGTTTGTGTACAGTCTGTCTCTAACTGCAACTGAGCTGCAGTGCATAAAAATGAATGAAACCTAATTTTAACATATTTAAATGCACACTGCCACACCAGTTCCTGGACCTCACACTAACAGCTGCCCACACAGTAGAACCCTGCATTTTAACGTAAGGGCCTGGATGTTTGGGCCCTAAAGGTGCGTGGGGTGGGGGGGGTCAGGGGGACTTTCATGTGCACGGGAGGCTGTGATGTGGAGGATCTGAGTCATATCACAAACATGGCACTCGGGTTTACCCCGGAAGAAAATTTTACTGACTGGACCCCCGTGAATTTTAATTCAGTACCCCTGGTGTAGATCATACAGGTCTATACATTTGACAAAAAGATAGAATAGAGGAGGGAGAAAGAGGGACAACATGATTTAAAAAGGTCAGCACCTTTAAGTGAGGGGAAGTCGGAAGCTATCGGAGCCTTTTTTTCTAAGCCGAGATTGCAATTTTTTATTTATATTTTTAGCAATCAGGAGCTATTGCAGGCTTTTTTTCTAAACATTGTTTGCAACTATTTATTTATTTTTTGCAAATGCATGGAATGCAAGCAGTGACATTTCCTCATCACATACTTAGACTCTGCTTCTTGTTGAGTAGTTCTGCATAGTGTTACCTCTCATATCTCAGTGCATATCTACCAGAGAGGATCTGACTGAACACAATAGGTTTCCTGCAGTCTCGATAGATGTAAAACAACCATAATGCTTTTGGTAGAGAAAGAACATGGGAATAAAGCTGCCTATATATGGATCAAAATTCAACCGGTTTAGATTCAGCTGAATTTTGATCCATCTATGTTCTTTCTTGCTTTATGGAAGTCAATGTAATAATCAACTTCTGTCGAATGGGAAACCTTTTTTTCTCAATCAGCTAGCTGCAACCCACTGATTAGTATATTGCAACAGCGGACGAATTGTATGTGCAGATGGGGGAATCTGTTCTTTTTTTTCCAACATGAAAAAGAATGGGGCATCCATGGCAAGCTTTAGGGTCCTTTCACGTGATGCGCGGTCCGGCGTGGTCCGTTCTCTGTTCAGCGGGGATCGACCTGCCGATCCCCGCTGAGCAGGCAGGTGACAGCTCCGTCTCCGCTCTGTGTGTGGAGATGGAGCAGTCAGATCCCCGCTGTCCTCTATGGCGGAATCAGATGAGAACGGACCACCTGTCTGTTCTTATTCGATCCCTCCGATCCGATCCGCTGGACAGATGGAAAATAGGGTTTCCATCTGTCTGGATTTCATGGACAGGATCGGAATCGAATAGCAGTGGGTGTCAGCGGAGATGTCTCTGCTGACATCCACTGCCCCATAGGGATGCATGCAGGATCCGATCAGGTCCGCCTGAAAAACTGACAGGCGGATCTGATCGAATCGTTTGTGTGAAAGGACCCTTAGAGTGCATATGCTTTAGATACATGTACATATACATGGGAATATTGTTCATGCCAAAAATAATATGATTTGGTAATGCTGACGAATGACCTACTAACTCATGAAAACTGACAACTTTATTGATAGGCACTAAATACAAACAAATCAAACCTATACAGTACATAAAACCATATACTACATAACCATGCACCTACTGTATATCACCAAATGCAATAAAAAAGTGTGCCACATACAGTATCTCACAAAAGTGAGTACACCCCTCACATTTTTGTAAATATTTTATTTTATCTTTTCATGTGATAACGCTGACGAAATGACACTTTGCTACAATGTAAAGTAGTGATTGAAAAGCTTGTATAACAGTGTAAATTTGCTCTCCCCTCAAAATAACTCAACACACAGTCATTCATGTCTAAACCGCTGGCAACAAAAGTGAGTACACCCCTTAGTGAAAATGTCCAAATTGGGCCCAATTAGTAATTTTCCCTCCACGGTGTCATGTAACTCGTTAGTGTTACAAGGTCTCAGTTGAGAATGGAGAGCAAGTGTGTTAAATTTTGTGCTATCACTCTCTCTCATACTGGTCCCTGGAAGTTCAAAATTGCACCTCATGGCAAAAAAACTCTCTAAGGATCTGAAAAAAGGAAATGTTGCTGTACATAAAGATGGCATTGGCTATAAGAAGATTGCCAAGACCCTGAAACTGAGCTTCAGCACGGTGGCCAAGACCATACAGCGGTTTAACAGGACAGGTTCCACTCAAAACAGGCCTCAACATGGTCGACCAAAGAAGTTAAGTGCATGTGCTCAGCGTCAGATCCAGAGGTTGTGCTGCCAGCATTGTTGCAGAGGTTGAAGGGGTGGGGGGGTCAGCCTGTCAGTGCTCAGACCATACTCCGAACACTGCATCAAATTGGTCTGCATGGCGGTCATCCCAGAAGGAAGCCTCTTCTAAAGATGATGCACAAGAAAGCCCACAAACAGTTTGCTGAAGACAAGCAGACAAAGGACATGAATTACTGAGACCATCTCGTTTGGTCTGACGAAACCAAGATACATTTTTTTGGGTCAGACGGTGTCAATCGTGTGTGGCGGCAACTAGGTGAGGATTACAAAAACAAGTGTGTTTTGCCTACAGTCAAGCATGGTGGTGGGAGTGTCATGGTCTAGTGCTGCTGACACTGGGGAGCTACAGTTCATAGAGGGAACCATGAAGACCAACATGTCCCGTGACAAAGTGAAGCAGAGCATGATCCCCTCCTTTCAGAGACTGGGCCGCAGGGCAATATTCCAACATGATAATCACCCCAAACAGACCTCAAAGATGACCACTGCCTTGCTGAAGAAGCTGAGGGTAAAGGTGATGGACTGGCCAAGCATGTCTCCAGACCTAAACCCTATTGAGCATCTTTGGGGTATCCCAAAATGGAAAGAGGAGGAGCGTAAGGTCTCTAACATCCACCAGCTCCGTGATGTCGTCATGAAGGCGTGGAAGGTGTGACTCCAGTGGCAACCTGTGAGGCTCTGGTGAACTCCATGCCCAAGAGGCAGTGCTGGAAAATAATGGTGGACACACAAAATATTGACACTTTGGGCCCAGTTTGGACATTTCCAATTAGAAGTGTACTCACTTTTGTTGCTAGCGGTTTAGACATTAATAACTGTGTGTTGAGTTATTTTGAAGGGATAGCAAATGTACACTGTGATACAAGCTGTACACTCACTACTTTACATTGTAGCAAAGTGTCACTTCTTCAGTGTTGTCCCATAAAAAGTTATAATTAAATATTAACAAAAACATAAGGGGTGTACTCACTTTTGTGAGATACTGTAAATGAAATAAATCAACAAATTGTGTATTAGAATCATTTTATAATAACAAATCACAAAATGTGAACATAGAAAATCAAAAACTTGAAGACAATAAATTGCAAACAAATCACAGTGTTCATAAATTGCAAAAAATAGGGCAGTATAAATAAATATGAAAACTTCAGCTATACATTTTTAACATTCAAGCAGATCCCCATTCTGGATGTGTCTCTTTAGCATTATGTAAGATACCTATGTTTCTAATGTGCTTAGTTGCATTTTTCAAATTAGGTACATTTTGGTTTACACTTAAAATTAATTTCATATAATTTAAAACTGTTCACTGCGCCATTTCATTGGAAAAGTAAGATATGGAGATTGATAAGTCAAACTACCTCTGGGATCCAGACACTCATTTTTTTCTTCCATCTGCCTACCATAGCTCTTAATAAGTAAGTACTTTTATAAAATCATACATAGTGGCTTTACTCTTTCAAAATAATAGCAATGTGACCTGTGTTGGAAGAAAACCTGTGTGCCAGAAGATTTTTTTTTCTAAGTTCAAATCTTGTTTACATCTGTGAGACTTGGGGAGCCATGAGACATGGTCAAACAGCAGGCCAATGATATCTATATTCAGTTTGACTCAGTCCTTGTATGTGGCAATGCCAGTTGATAATTTTTGTTAATAGGCTAGCACAGTTACCGTATACAGTTTAAAGTTGCAGGCCAACCCCTCATGCTGATTTAGAGAAACAATAGAAAGAGTGTTGGATTCTTGACATGTCCTTCTTCCAATTATATTTGGAGATCTGACCTTGTGGCTTTATGTAGGAGTAGAGCAGCAAGATAGGAAAGATACAAACTAAACCAGCAGAAGACTTTTAGGTCCTATTTGTGAAGATCACACTTTATAACTTTCTGTAAAGCAGAAAAGCTGAAATAACTCAGCTATTTGAGTTGGGATGTGAATACCCATATTTTTGATTAATTTGCATTCACAGCAAAATGTTAAAACTGTTAAATTGTTCTACAAGTGTGGACGTGATTAAGGGATTGAAATGTTGAGAGCCATAGATTTATAGTTTATTTTTAGATTGAACCGATAAGCAAAGTTTTAAACACTTCCAGAAGATAGAGGATAATCTGGTTTGGATGAGACATATAATAAGTAAATATGTGCAGAATGGAAAAATTTGTTTAGTCTTGTTTCGGATAGATTTGTTTTGTTAAACTATTTTTGTTTCCTTATGGAATTAGTTAGGGCTCTTTCACACGGGCGGTCCGATCAGATCCGCCTGTCAGTTTTTTAGGCGGATCTGATCGGATCCTCCATGCAGCTCTATGGGGCAGCGGGTGTCAGCGGAGGTCACCTCCGCTGACACCCGCTGCCATCCGCATCCGATCCTGTGCTGAAATCTGGACGGATGGAAACCCTATTTTTCCATCCGTTCAGTAATCTGAGCGGAGCGGATCTGATGAGAGCGGACAAGCGGTCCGCTCTCCTTCGATCCCCCATAGAGGGCAGCGGGTGCTGAGACACCTCCCTCTCCGCTCTGCAAGCGGAGACGGAGCTGTCATCCGCCCGGCTCAGCGGGGATCGTGGATCGATCCCCGCTGAGCAACACGGATCCGTCTGCGGAGGCGGACCGTGTGAAAGAAGCCTTAAGTTTGGTTTTGGAAATTCATTTAGCTTTGTTTTGTTTTCGGTAAATTTTGTTTTGTTTTTATTAAAATTAATTTCAATTATAAATTTTTCAAAAAGGTTCCAGCTTTTAGAACAAATAATATTCAGATCGTCGAAAAATTATCAACGGATTCAAATTCTGTGTGAAGAAATAGCTGGTTGTTTAGCAGCGGGCCTGGAAGCCGGCTGCCTACATCCTTAACAACCATGGGTCATCCCGTCAGCAGGCTTCCCCACTGACAGATGAATATAAAGAAAACAATGCCAGCAATTGCCAAAAAATAGAAAAATGTTCCACGCCAAAGAAAAACCAGTGTGGGGTCCACACTCATACCAGCCTTTTATCCTAACATGCAGCCCGCCAGGTCAGTAAAGGGGGGGACAAGCGAGCTTCCCCCGAACCATACCAGGCCACATGCCTTCAACATGGGGGGGGGGTGGATGCTTTGGGGCAGGGTGCCCCCCCAAAGCACTTTGTCCCAACAACCCTGGGCTGTGGCTGTCATGGTCTGTGGGCAGGGGGCTTTTTTCGTAATCTGGAAAAAGGGGGCCCCCTGATCCCGCCCCTCCATGTGAATGGATATTGGGTACATAGTACCCATTCACCAAAAAAGTGTAAAAAATAATAAAAACACAGAGACAGTTTTTGACAAATCCTTTATTAAAAAATAAAAAACAATGTACCCTGATAAAGATCTATCGTCAATCACGCCGCCCCGGAAAAAAACCTGATGGCACGACCCTTCTGACGTCAAAGCATGCACCAGTAGAAAGGTGGCCCCTCCCCTTCCCTCTAAAAGAACTGTCAAACGGAGGAGCTTGAAGTAAACATAGTGCCTCTGTGTTGGCAAAAGCTATTTTTTTTTATTTTTTTTAGGTCTGCGTGTACCGTGCTTGAGGACAGATCTACATGGGGGGACACTGTTTTTTATTTTTAATTTTTACTAAAGGAGTAGTCAAAAACTGTGTGTATTTTTATTATTTTTTGACACTTTTTTTGGTTAATGGGTATGGGTACTATGCTAGATTAAGGGTCTGGTATGGATTTTGGGAGGGTAGCCCACGCCATTTTATTCAAAAAAATTTCTCTTGCTGGGCAATTGCAGGTATTTTTTTCTTTACATTAATCTGTCAGTGGGGAAGCCCGCTGACAGATGATGACTGTTGTTAAGGACGCAGACGGGCGGCTTCCCGGCCTTCTGCTTATCAACCAGCTATTTCGTCACATAGAATTAAAATCGGTTGATCGTTTTTCTACCAATCCGAATTCTAATCTTTCTGAAAGTTGGATTTCATTCGAAAATTAATAAACTAAACAAATTTTTTTATCTAAATTCATTACTATTTTTTCGGAGATTTGGATACATCTGAATCTCCAAATAACCAAAAATGTGTCGGAATTTGTATTAGGACCGAAATAAATTGCACGTGTCTAATAAGTCATCATCAAAAGCTAAAACCTCCTGCCTACCTGTAACACTTTATACATGGGGTTGAGTTGATGGTACAGATGAAGGGCTTTAATGATACATTTAAAAATTAGGTGGTACAGATAGCATCCCTGCTCTTTCCCATTCTTAATTGAGCACAAGTTTAACTAGAGGCCTATAATTTTAAGCCTGGTGCTGGGGTTAATGTATAGACTGGCTATCTAAGAGATCATATGTGTGGAAAGACCTATTTTGTCTATTGTAATAAAGAGAAAGTTCCAAACTGCTCTATCAATGGCCCATCATGCCCCAACGCTTTATAAAACTAACATCAGAAGTTTTTTTAAGTGGTTGGTAGCATGTAAAACATACAATTTCAGAACGCTGAAGACAGCATTAGAAGAAAACTAGGGTAACAGAAAAACAATTACAGAGAATCAATTTTTTTCCACAACATATGGTGGTGGATTGAAAATTGGCAATGTATGATGCAGGCACAGAGATTGATTGACAGAATGGGGTCCCTAGGAAAGATAGGAACTTTGGCTCCCCATCCCTTCAACTGACATTGATAAGGCTTACAGTAGGCACAGAGAAGTCGCCCCATCTGCATTGTCTGTGCTGGCATAGCTCACGTCATCAGAGACCAACTGCTTGCAAATGCATTTTTATTGTGTAGTGACAGCTAGGTGGACAGCTTTGACTAATTATGCCATGCCAATCCTGGTTTACTGCAGAAACATGAATGTTGTAGCTGGGCCCCCTGGACATCCATTAAGTCCTAGCTTCTGCCTAGGGTTCATTTCGGTTAATCTGTACAGGGGGGTTGTACTGTTTACACTACTGCCCATTTTGATGTGAATGAATAGTCTTATATTTTCACCGGTTACCTTTCTAAGCTTGTCATTTGTCTAGATGAAAAATATGCATTTATTGAAGGCACAATAGTGACACCATCTGTAAAATCTTTCATTTCTTTTTTTTTTCTCTTGACATCTTACCACACTTTATAATGTTTAGACACTATACCAAAAAGCATTACACTAAAAATTTTATGAAGATTATCATCAAAAGCACAGATCAGCAATATGCTTCTTTTGTGAAATCCTATCATCCCTTCTCATACAGGCCGCAGGAACATTTTCATTTTCCCTCCAAGCCAGAAAAGTGTATTACTAAATAAAGTGACAAAACATCTTGGAAACTAACATAAACGTGCAATTTTAATGCCTCCTAATCACACAAATCAATACAAGATTTTTGTACTTGTGCATGACCTTCCTCAAATTATCCCTCCATTTTGGCTGAATCAGAAAGAGCGTGGGCTATTTGATAAAACACTAAGTGTGTGAAATGAGAGGCCTCATCACTTTTGCCAGACTCCTTTTGACAGCATGATGATAGAAGCATCACATCTCTGGGAGAGTAAATGCAAACTGACAAGAGATGAGCCTTTAGATGTTGAATATAATCTTGGATTGTGCTTGAAGTGCCTTATTATCTTGTCTTTTGATGTCTGAAGGGGTGGTTCATTGTTAGGGGAAAAAAAAGGAGAACAGTCGCACATCTTTACCATCTTTAGAGGGGGAAAAAACTGTTTGGCCTTTAACAACTGCTTTTCTGTCTAATGTCCATTTCTTTTTGACAATAAATATGTCAGGCCATCAGTAAGTGACAAACAATTTGTTTTACATGCCAGGCTTTTACGGTTTGCGGGAGCTCATGTGGAAATGTATTTCTAAAAAGCATTTTAAATTAGCACCATTACAAATGTTAAAATACATAGGATTCTTATGCAGATGTTGGCTCTGTGTTTCCCTCTATGGCTATTTCAATATTTTCTCGCTGTAAGGATGTTTAAAATGATCTTGGCGTCAGTTTAAAGAAAAGTGTTCTTAGGTACAAAAGCTATTAGTTGGTCAATAATAACAATGAACAGTAAATCATCTGAAATGGTAAATCATCTGATTTATGGTTTTATGTGTTAAAATATACAGGTGAAACAGTTTTAAATGATAATAAAGCAGAATTTTGTTTATTTTTCATATTTTAAATTGATGCAATATGCTTTTCAAATTACAATGTATAAGGCCTCATGTACACTGCTGCTGATAAAAGGACGTTTAAGAGCAGTTGGGCGCTTTCTTCAGCAGCCACTGAACTCTCCTCTATGTTATCTTATCTGTCCATGCACTGAGACTTTTAAAATTGTTGGGTATTTTAGTGGCATTTTTGTGAAAGCAAACGAATGTGTTCAGACGGGAATGTTAATTGGCGTTTGAAACGCCAAATGCTTGTAACAGCATGCAAATGCATCTAAATGCGGTAACTCGCATTTATAAGTGTTTAGTTTATAGGTGTTTTCAATGGGGATACATTTCTGACTATTTTGTAATGTAAAAACGCTTCTGAACGCAAACGCTGCAAAAAGCGCATAAACATGCTTAAACGTGGCATGTAAACGCGGCAAAACGGATGTTTTTAACTGTCGGTTACTAGCTGTTAAGTTCCAGGAGAGGTTTTCAATCGTCCCGTGTACATGAAGCCTTAGGCCCCTTTCACACAAATGCGGACTGTTCAGATCAGGCGGATCTGAATGGATGCCCCATGCATTTCTATGGGGCAGCGGATGTCAGCGGAGACATGTCCGCTGACATCCGATCCGATCCTGTCCGTCAAATACGGACCGATGGAAACCGTATTTTCCATCCGTCTTGTGGATCGGATTAGAACATACAGGCGGTCCATTCTCATCTGATTCCCCCATAGAGGACATCGGGGATCTGACACCTCCGTCTCCGCACACAGAGCAGAGACAGAACTGTCATCCGCCTGCTCAGCGGGGATCGGCGGACCGATCCCCGCAAAAAAAAAAAAAAAACGAGTCTGCCGACAGAGTGGACGGGTGTGAAAGGGGCCTTAGGCTCCTTTCACACTGATCAGTTTTTGATCAGTTTTTGAGTTAAAAAAAGCGGGGGGAAAAATACTAGAAGAATGCACCCCTTTAAAGCCTATAGATCTCTTCACACCAGTCAGTTGTGTCTCAGTTGCATTTTAACCACTTCACGCAAACTAACATACCTGTAAGTCAGCATAAAGAAGTGCTTGTACCATGATGATGCTTGCAGCTAGAGGCATCACCCCAGTACTGTTTTTTAGAGCTGGTGGTCGGCTTTCAGGAGATAACAGCTGATGCGGCTCAGCAGCTGCTCAGCCGTTATTCTAGCAAGCGGGAGGGGACATCCCCCCTCCCACCGCCTTCCACAGCTCTACCCAGGTCTCCCATCCCACTGGGAGACCAGAGCAACCAGCCGGCATGTCCGCTGGCTGGTTAGAGTACCGAATAAAGCCGGATTTAGCTTTGATCGGGTCTCCGATCAAGTAACCCAGAAGCGACATCACTTCCAGTTTACTCAGCTGCCAATGCCGCCGATTTAAAAAAATGAGCTCGCATACGAAAGAAAACACATACATAAGTCACGCCCGCAAATTAAAACAGTGTTCAAACCACACATGTGAGGTATCGCTATGATCACCGGAGTGAGAGCAATAATTCCAGAAAAAGACCTTCTCTGTAACTCTAAACTGGTAACCATTAAAATTTTTTATAGCATCGCCTGTGGAGATTTTTAAGTACCATAGTTTGCCGCCATTCCACGAGTGTGCGAAATTTTAAACCGTAACATGTTAGGTATCTATTTACTCGGTGTGACATCATCTTTCACAATATACAAAAAAATAGCTAACTTTACTGTTTAGTTTTTTAAATGCAGTGAAATCTATTTTTTCCCAAAAAATTGCATTTTAAAGACCGCTGCACAAATACCGCGTGACATAAAATATTGCAACAACCGCCATTTAAGGGTACATTCACACCTGAGCGTAGCGTTTTCGCGCGTTTTTTACCGCAATTTTTATGCAGGCGTTTTTAGATTGAATAGAGACCAATGGAAAACGCCTGTAATCTGCCCAAAAAGAAGCTCATGTACTTTTTTGAGCGTTGGACGTTTTGCTCACAGCGTCAAAACGCTCAGATGTGAACAAGGGCCATTGAAATGAATAGGATTTGTCTTGTTGGGCGTTTTGAGAGCTGATCCTAGAGCAGAAAAAATCCCCAAAAACGCCCCAAAACGCCTACATGTGAACGGAGCCTTATTATCCAGAGTCTTTGCTAAAAAAATAAATAAATATATATATATATATAAAACACTGTTTGGATTTGTAAACAACATGTGTCAGAAATAGGCTTGGTCCTTAAGTGGTTAAAAAGTCCTGCTTGCTGCATTTTTTGGTGCATTTTTCAAAACTGCATCAAAAAGGTAGCTCTCCATTGAAATGAATAGAAAATGTGTCAAAAATGCGCCACCAATGTATTTTTGGCATGTTTAGGAATCGCATGTCCATGTTTCAAAAGTGCATGCTGGGAGTCAGGGAACCAGAAAACACACCAGAAAGTGTTTTTGACTTTTTTTTTTTTTTGGTAGATACACAAAATTTACAATTATGCCATGCTTCTTTGGGCTTTGGTTTAGAGTGCTGTTGGCCTTATGTACACTATAAGGGCTCATGTACACTACAGCTTCTAAACGTGATTGCCAAAGCTCCCAAACTCAAATCCATAAAAGCCTATGTGTCCATTTACACATAGGCTTTTACAAGAGTTTAGAAGCTGCTGAACCTCCCCTAATCTCCCTCTCCTGAACACAAAAAAATCACCTTCAGGATAGAAGCGTTTTGATAGCCTGCCGCAAAATGCAGCAAAATCGCTGTAAGATCAAGGCAGGATTTTGCCACATTTTGCATTTTACCATGTCCGGCAGTCAACCCCGTCTGTGTGTACACGAAGCCTTATTGTAAAGAGAATAGGAAAGGTGTAATAAAGCAACCAATCAGCACTTCAAACTCATCTTTATTGTTTGGTTTGAACAATAACAGCCAATGGTTTTCCTGAGATCTCCCTAAACTACTGCAACTGCTTCAGTAAACAAAGCAATATATTTCATATACCAAATGACAAATAATGATTTTCCTAGATGTAAACATTTAAAGAAATGCCAACCACTGTAGTAACTTGTTTTGGAAAACAATGTCTAATTTATTGTATATAAATGTAAAAAACATAAAAATTTGAAACATATTAAAATGTAAAAATTGCAGATCTCATTTAATCTCTTTTCAAACACACTTCAGACACACTTTTTGTTTCTTTGTTTCTCTTATATGCTTTTTTTTCTGCCTTTGTTTCAGTTTTTTCCCCCTTTACTATTCTACTACACATTTTTAGCAAACCTGTGTTTTTCTCATGTAGGACAAAGCAACAGGTTCACTTGAATCAATTGCTACCCGGCAGAACCTATTCACTTTCCTTCACTCCCCTGCAGAAAAAAGGGCCAAACTGAGCTTCAAGTCTCTTTAAGGCCCCTTTCACACATGGGAGTCCATCAGCGGACTCCGTTTTTCTCAGCGGGGGATCGATCCCCGATCCCCCGCTGAGCAGGCAGATGGCCGCTGTATCTCTGCACTGTGTGCGGAGACAGAGCTGTCAGACCCCCCCTGTTCTCTATGGGGGAATCGGATGAGAACGGACCGTCTGTCCATTCTCATCCGATCCCGTTCGATCAGATCCGCTGGACGGATGGAAAATAGGGTTTCCATCCATCCAGATTTGATGGATCGGATCCAATGTCAGCGGACATGTCTCCGCTGACATCCGATGCCCCATAGAGATGCATGGGGCATCCATTAAAAAAAAAAAAAAAATGGACAGGCGGATCTGAACGGTCCGCCTGTGTGAAAGGGGCCTAAGTGGAGCTTACACAGGGCAGGGGATTCTCCTTCCCCCCAAGTTACAGAGCTGGGCCAATCATCAAGCACCATCACACTGAATTTATTTTCTTTGTTCCTGGCTACTGGACTGAATTGATTTGCTAAACCTGGAGAGTACAAAAACCAACCAGATTCCAGGTTTTTTTTGTCAAAGCTAAACCACTTCAGCCCTGGAAGGTTTTACCCCCTTAACCTCCCTGGCGGTATGATTCTTTTGGATTTTAGGTGCTGAAAGCAGTACCATTATTTTGCATGTAATTCTTGTGAATGAGCAGCCCAAACCAACTGTATACATTTATTATATATATTATATATATATATATATATATATATATATATATAATGTATACAGTTGGTTTGGGCTGCTCATTCACAAGAATTACGTATATATATATATATATATATATATATATATATATATATATACGTATATATATATATATATATATATATATATATACATATATATATATATATATTTACATAAAAAGTACAGTATAACTGCAGGAAAGGGCACTGGGGGGGGGGCAAACTAATATGATTTTTGTTTATTTTGAATGGTATCAGTGTGTTTGGTGCGTTTTTACATTTGAATTTGCCGCCGGTTCCACCCCCCTGCGAACGTCACGTCGCAGGAGACGGAAGCCAGGACACGGAGAGGATCGGGAGGAAGATCCGCCGCGAGACACCGCCGAAACACATCGCTGGATCCCGCTGACAAGGTGTTACCAAAAATTTATGAGAGTTAATTTATCTCAGACAATATTTGGGTTAATAATGAGAGTTCTATGACTGAATGAAAACTTTAACACAACAATTATTTATTTGTATAAGGTTTGAAAAGCCTACGTAATTTACAACAATCCAACTATTGTACATACTACAAAATGTAAAAGATTCCTAGTTTAACTCAACAAATACAATGCATAGAGTATAGACTCATATACACACACTATGACCGTCACAAATAAAATATACAATGTAAACCCTTAATCCTTAATCCATAATTACCTCTAGTGATGGCTCTCGCTCTCCCATGCCAAACAGCAAGTCACTCTATCTCATCTTTCCTCATATAGACCCATCTCCCATAGCCTTGTATAGGGCAATTCTCATTGGTTCAGCTATCATGCCCCATCACTTCCTCTGGGCGTATCTCGTTCAGGATAGGACAATTTCCCCCTCCCATAGTTACGCCTCTTTCTAACCACTCCTCTCTGTGTGGGGGGGGGGGGTGCGTTTACTCCTCACTGTGGAGGAGCTCTGAAATGGCTACTTAAGATATGCAAGATGTGTCCTGGAAGCCTGTGGCCCCAGAAAGTCTAGCTTTCAAAGATGTAATCACAGGTTAATACTATCCGTAGTTGTTTATATGTAAACAGCAGTTGCCCCCTGGTAGTTCAGGCCTGCATTTTAAATGGACCGGTTAAACAGGTTCCTTGAACTGAGTGCCAACTGGAAGTCACACAACTTCATATAAGTGACAATCATCTCTCAACTAAATGTAAAATCCAAAACTCAATATCTCATACATGTATATATTTACATAAATATTTACAATCTCTACAATGGAGATTTATACATAATCTCCTCATCATCACAACACGGTAAGGGAGATTACGCCTAAATTCAATATGGCAACACAAGGTAAGTAACCTCTTTTACAGGATCCAGCGATGCTTCTGGCGGTACCCCGAGTGTGGCTCGGGGTTACCGCTTTTGGCTCTGAAATGTAACCCCGAGCTGGGTTACATTTACCGCTAAGAAGGTTAATGACCAGGCGATTTTTTGCAATACAGCACTGCATCAGTTTAGGCCAATTTTTATTCTGCTACATACTTTTGGTAAAAAAAAATCTCAAAAAGTGTATATTGATTGGTTTGAGCAAAACTTATAGTGTCTACTATCTATGGGATAGATTTATGGACTTTTTTTCTTTTATCGTTTTTATTAGTAATCACGCCGATCAGCGATTTTTAGCGGGATTGCGGCGGACAAATCTGACACTATGTGACACTTTTTACAGTGATCAGTGATACAAATATACACTGCTACTGTATAAATGACACTGGCAGGGAAGGGGTTAACACTAGGGGCAAACAAAGGGTTAAGTGTGCTCCTAGGGAGTGCTTTCCAACTGTGTGGGGGAATGGACTGACTGCAGGAAGAGAGAGATCTGTGTTCCTGATTAGTAGGAACACAAGATCTCTCTCTTCCTGTCTGACAGAACGGCGGTCTGCCTTGTTTACGCAGACCGCCGTTCTGACATTCTCCTGAACGATTGTGGGTGGCCGGCAGCTAACGTGCAGGTATGTGATTTTGAGCCAAAGGGCTGTCCCGCCATAGTAAATGGACGTGGGGTGGTCCTTAAGTGGTTAATTAAACATGCTGAAGTTAGAAGCTGATTGGCTACTATGCAGAGCTGCATCAGATTTTGCACTCTCTAGTTTTAGTAAATCAAGCCCACTAATGGAGGAGAAAAGCAAGAGTGATTATTTGCTGCTGGTGAAGGGGCATTAAAGAAGAGGTTTGCTATGAAGTGAACCCAAATCACACAGCTTTCTACTCCTTTCACACAGTTTTCTTCATGATATATATTTTTATCATGGTTTCTCTTATTCATCAGAGATCTGAAACCATCCTCTTCCATGTGTGTTTGCTAAGTATCCTAATGTATGCAAGACAGTCCTGGTATTTTTATATGTATAAAACTCAGTAAGTGTGTATTTTTGTGTGTTTGCTACTTTTTCAAAAAGGGTTGACAACATTTACATATGGACATCATATAATACTATTTCTATGTATTGTATGCTGAATAAAATTCTCTGTGTTTGTTCTCATTATTTAAATGTGGCACAATGCGATTTCTCATCTTCTGTATTCTGGGTGTAGGTCTCAGTATATGTTTTTATTCTGCTTGTATGGACATTGGGAATGGGCAGTACCATTTCTCATCTTCTGTATTCTGGGTCAATTCTCAGTATCTGTTCTTATTCTGCTTGTATGGGCATTGGAAAGTACTATTTGTCATTTTCTGCATGTTGGATGTAATTTTCAGTATCTGTTCCTATTCTGCTTATATGAACATTGGACAGTACCATTTTCCATTTTCTGTATGCTTGGTGTAATTCTAATTCTATGTGGACAGTTCCACTATACCTGTCAGAGTATTTCTCAGTTTCTGATCTCAGTCGTTGTGTAAGGACACTACACCGTAGCATT
Organism: Pelophylax lessonae; assembly: GCF_965119305.1. Classification (NCBI taxonomy): domain Eukaryota; kingdom Metazoa; phylum Chordata; class Amphibia; order Anura; family Ranidae; genus Pelophylax; species Pelophylax lessonae. Next base: position 196,356,240 of record NC_138772.1, read on the forward strand.
TCTTTCTGTGCTGTGTTTTATTCTGAGTATAGTTTCTTATCTTTATATACGGCTGCTGTGCAATAGTGCTTCTTTTGTTTAGCACACTAAGTGCCATTCTCATTATTTCTTTTTATCTTTATGTGTTTATGCTGCACAGTAGCACTTCTCTGGTAATATACTGTATATATTATGTAATTCTTAGTATCTGTTCTTATATAAAAACATGAACACAGCTCAGATCTGTTCCTCTTGCTCTATATGCTAGGTGTAATTCTCAATTTCTATTATCTTTACTGTGTATATATGGACACTGTACAGTGGCACTAAACTTGTTAAAGAAGAATGTGGGCACTTCCATGGGACAGAGCCCTAGGTCCTAGAAGTTGTTCCTGTCAGCATGCACTCGGGCAGCACTTTGGAGGAGAAGCAGCTCTGTAGAAATGTAGGAAGAACACAGGGCGCCTCTAAGTGCAGTATTAACCATTTATCAAGGCACAAAAGGATTAAAAAACTTACAGGATAATTAATTGTAGAAAACCTTACATGTGCTTATTCTCAGCTTCCAGCATTGTCCTGTATGGATGGGGTGAGGAGGGAGAGCCAGCTCGTGGCTATCTGGTGTCCAGGTGGGCACTGGCATGTGTGAGTGCAGAGAACCATACTGGAACACACGCGGCCGGTGTCAGGTGGTGGTGGGCAGTAACGCATTTCGGAGCATGCGTCAGATCCCAGACACGCCAGCGCCTACCTGGACACCAGATAGCCATGAGTCGGCTCCCCCTTCTCACCCCATCCATACAGGACGATGCTGGAAGCTGAGCATAAGCACATTTAAGGTTTTACCACAATGGATTATCCTGTAAGTATTTTTAATCCTTTTGTGTCTTAATAAATGGTCAATACTTCACTTAGAGACGGCTTGTGTTTTTCCTACTAAACTTTTTCTGTATGCTGGGCAGGGGCGGATCCAGACCCATTTTTGAGCAGGGTTGTGCTGGTCCTGGATGTAAAGGAGCTAAGTCTATGCACCCTGAATCCTATGTTATGGTAAAAGCAGACATAACATAATCGGAAATACTAATTCAGAAAATGAAAGATGCAATGTAATTCACAGTGTATACAAGTCTATCCCATTTTAAGCACATTGGACCATACAGAGTGCAGTGGTCAGAAGTATATTAGTGGGCGCAAAAATAAATCATGGTTGTCAACATTTCAAAGCCTTAGGAGCACCACACTCAAGGGGTTGAATCCCTTTCATGAAGGGATTGAGAAGAAAAAACATATAGTGCATGTACATGTTTTTTTCATGGTGCATGTAGCACACTGCCTGCTGCAGGCTTGTAGGTATGGTAAAAAAGTGAGTGTGATCAAAGTGGGTGTTGCTTGATGGTGTATAGCTTTTAATGCCACATTTGCCCCTTTGGTTTGATATGGTCCAGACAAAATAGTGCCAGTAATGATAAACCCCCAGCATGTGTCAGGGCCAGCATTAACACCAAGAATGTGTCAGGGTCATCAATGACACCTCAGCAATAATCCCAGCATGTGTTATGACCAGCAACGATAACCACCAGCAATAACCACCAACAAGTATCAAAGCAAGCAATAACCCCTAGTACAATACCCCCATGAACCCCCCCCCCCTAAAACAATAACCCCAGGGCAATAACCCCCAGCCAAATAACCCCCATCCAGCACAATAACCCCCCAGATAACCCCCGGCCTAATAACCCCCATCGGACACAATAATGCCCAGCCATTGTTAACAAAACTGGTGTCAGAAGGGTACTGTAAGTATAGAACCTTTCTTGCAGCACCCTGCAGAGAAGCCAGAGCTCCATCCAAAAAAACTATAGCAGGGTATACACGTTGATTTCTTTTTTTTTTTTTTTTTTTTCATTCAACCAGCGAGTTGACTGAAAAAAAAAAAAAAATCATAGATGCCCCCATCTGAGATATCTCTCCTGTTGCGTTATTGTATTCTGACAGTGAGGACTCACTCCCATCAGCATATACAGATGAGTTCTGCAGCCAATTGCTGCAATTGCTGATCACATTTTTTTCCCCCAGCAGGACCATTCGATGGAAGCTGGTTATTGATAAAAATCAAAAGCAGTCTCTGACTATGGTGGCTCTACCTCGAAACTTTAGAACTTAGAAAGTACAGAGAATTGTAGGCAACATACTTGCACAGTGTAAAGAGGCATAATTAGACTCTAACCCTACTCTCTGTATGCATTGTTCATATCTGCCACAGCCTTTGTTTCCACAAAATACTCAATAACTTTGCCACAAATGGCACACATAAACTGCAGAACAAAGGATCATATTTAAAAAATAAAACTTTTTCAACACAGTGTGCATACAGACTATCTGAGCCTACTTTAAAAAAGAACCTTACTGAAACAGTAAAGAAACACTTAGCAACCAAAAACTTTTGAGACGATTACCATTTTCTCGGGCATATTTAGCATACAATATACAGTATACAGAGCAGGAGTCAGGATGATGTAATGTACAACACAGTGTTTATATTACAATGGTCAGAATGGTGTAATGTACAAAATTTTTTAGTATGCAGTGCAGAAGTTAGGACTGTATAATGTAAAACATAGCATATATGGTGCAGAGGTCATATTTGTGTAGTGCACAACATAGCAAATACAGTGCAGGGGTGAGGAAATTGTAATGTCAATAACAGCTTGCAGTGCAGGGGTCAGGGCTGTGTAGAAGAAATTACTCTATACAGAGTGCAGCAGTCAGAAGCCTGCATCATAGTGCAAATTCTGCTGGTCAGTGGGAGGAAAAAAAAAGTTAAAGTAAAAAATGTCGAAAAGATGGTGTCAGTGCAATAAAGTGGTAATTAAATTGCAGGACACACAAGAGATAGCCCCCTAAAAATTGACATTTCTTCTTATTTACCATCTACTGTAGTGCTTTGTACAATTTCCCAAATATGGCCAATATTGCCATGCTGTGCATAGCAGCATCCCTATTTTTTGCATTGTGAATTATAAGCAACACAGTTTTCTTATAAGTGAAGTAAGTCAAAAGTAAGATGAAGAAAAAGGAGATGAAAAAAAAAAAGCAAAACAACAAATTTTAAAAAATGATACTCGCTCAAACTAGTACACATTTTTGTTTGTATTGAAATTGTATCGTCTGGAAAAAAAGATTTAATTTAATCTACCATTTATTTAATATTTTTGTCTTCAGAGTTCACGTATTTCTATTAAAGAAACATCTTTGCTTCAAGAAAGAAATATTACAAAGCACTTTAGATTCCAGACAGGAATGAAGTCAACTCAAAACTATTATTACAATGATTTAGTCTTATTTTTACATGTACATTAATGGTCTTTGCCCATAGCATCCATCCATTTAGGTCAGTGGTGCAAGTGTGTAACCTTTATGCAATTTTCAATAAAATAATGCAAATAGCATAGCCCCAGGTGAAAATGCAGCACCAGTATTATAAATGCATTTCATCCTGACACCTAAGGAAAAAATAATCAATGCAACATTCAGAGAATTGAAAGATAATGTGCAATCAGATCGCAGCAGTCTGAGCAAATAGAGGGGAAAGTATAAAGTGCTACATCCCTAATATACTAAACATGGAGTGGTTGGGAAGGCAAGGACTTTAACGGCACAAAAGTATTAAAAAACAATTTTATTTGTAAATTCTTAAAAAGGGGATTTTTTTTACAATAAAATGTAAACATTTATCCTCAAACAAGACATAGATACTATATCAGTGGAGCTAATTGGTAATTAGTACAGAAAAACAGACTATACAAATCTCTTAATAACACAGTGTGGGTGGATACATCACATCAGAGAGATCTGGTGAAGGGTGACAGAGGATGAACTGTCGTCCATCAAGATTGGTTGATGCTGTATTCAAATATTCACATTGCTCATATTCACATTGCTCGACATGTTTCGCTACAAATGAATGGTGGCGGTTCCCCATCCGGGGAGGTTGTTCGGATTTCTGCAGGAGCCTATGCACGTTCTTACCATCTGATTGGATCTCTAGCTTGCGCTAGTTCCTTTTACACATTTTCTCGTTGCTGGCTGATGACTGTTTAGCATCTATTAAACCCTAGATGCGTTCTTCCACGAGGAGAAGGTTTTACACTGTTGCATACCTTACCTGCTCCTGTATTGGTCTACGTCACCCTCCTCGTTAGTTCTATCCTGTGCTATTACGCCATTTTTTTCGACAGTACTATACAGAATACCCTATTATAGCTCCAGACGAAGCTATTTGTAGCGAAACATGTCAAGCAATGTGAATATGAGCAATGTGAATATTTGAATACAGCATCAACCGATCTTGATGGACGGCAGTTCATCCTCTGTCACCCTTCACCAGATCTCTCTGATGTGATGTATCCACCCACACTGTGTTATTAAGAGATTTGTATAGTCTGTTTTTCTGTACTAATTACCAATTAGCTCCACTGATATAGTATCTATGCCTTGTTTGAGGCTAAATGTTTACATTTTATTGTAAAAAAAATCCCCTTTTTAAGAATTTACAAATAAAATTGTTGTTTAATACTTTTGTGCCGTTAAAGTCCTTGCCTTCCCAACAACTCCATATCAATGCAACATTAAAGCCCGCGCTGAGAAAAAAACTATCTTCAGTACTCTGGTAGGCACATGCTAGCTCCATTTACTTTACAGAGGATCCATTTTCATCAGATCTTTCCTAAAAGTCCTCCCTCTGAAACATTCTGTTTGTATTTTCCTGTCCAGAGAACTGGAGACTTCTGTCTTCATCAGGGTGACCAGTCACCTCATCTCCCCAGTGTGATTGGCTATTTTGCTGATGTCATTATGGAGGAATAGGAATATTTTCCTATTCCTCCAAATGAAGCCACGTGCATTAGTGGCGTAACGCGTAGAGGTGGAGCCACGCAGAGGGACTTAATGGTTGGATCACACAAGAGCTTTTAGGATGTTAACTGCTTGAGTTTTTTTATAATAAATGTGAGTGTATTTAATGAAGTTGGGAGTGTGTGAGATTCCTTTAATCTGGGTACTGCACTATTAGGATCCTTCTTTTTCCTTTTCATGAGTTGAACTGGAGCCTTAAGGGCCTTATGTTGAAGTTGCCAGAGGATTGCAAAGTTACCGTATGAGGAACATTACCCTTAGGGGCTATCCCTGTTATGCTGTGTTGACCCCGTGTGGGTCTTAAACAGGGGTGAGCTTGCATTGCACCTGGTGGTTGGAGCACTGGATTGAGGATTGGAAGCACATCACTTGTTTTCTTTGTGTGTGAAGCACTATTTAATCACCACAGACTTATTATTGCACTTATTAAAGAAGAGTTCTAATTGATTTTGGATGTGTCATTTTTGTCTGCTTTTTTCTTCACCTCACATGTTGGGACTTTTTATTCGCATTTTTTTTTTTTATGTTAGAGCAGCGCTATCACATTCTTCATTTACTTAATTTACACCGAGTGATAGCAGCAGCTGTCGTTGTAGCTTAGTATTCATTATTCAGTTGCGGACCGCCCCACGCAGATTTACTGTGGCAGGGCGGCGCGGCTGCGCATAATAACGTAGTACTACGTGATTATGTGCATGTGGTCTTGGCGGCATGCGTGCACCGCCGAGACCACGCTCCCGCTGTAATTAGACACATCGGGGGTCAAGCAGCAAGAGAAGCGGCGGCGACAGAGAAACTGACAGAAAACCCACCTGCTTATGTAAACATAGCAGATGGGTCTTCTGACACACAGGCAGAGAGAGATCAGGAGTTTTATCTAAGTTGAAACCCTGATCTCTCTGTGCCTTACATAGAGCCCCCCCCCCCCCCACAGTCAGTAAGCATTGTTAGGCATACATTAACCCCTTTGCTCACCCCCAGTATTAACCTCTTCCCTGCCAGTTTCATTTATACAGTAACAGTGCATAATATTTAGCACTGATTACTGTATTAATGTCACTGGTCCCCAAGAAGTGTCAAAAATGTCAGTTAGGGGTCAGATCTGTCCGCCACAATATCACAGTCCCGCAAAAATCACAGATCAACGCCATTACTCATAAAAAAAAATAATAAAAAGTCAAAAAATCTATCCCGTAGTTTGTAAACGCTATAACTTTTGCACAAACCAATTAAAATACGCTTTTTGGGGATTTTTATTTTACCAAAAATATGTAGCAGAATATTTATTGGGAATGTTTTATAGCAGAAAGTAAAATATATTGTGTTTTTTTTTTTTTTTTAAATTGTCGCAGTTTTTTTTGTTTATAGCGCAAAATCTAAAAAGGTGATCAAATACCACCAAAAGAAAACTCTATTTGTGGGACAAAAAGGACATCAATTATATTTGGGTACAGCGTCACACGACCGCGCAATTTTTTGTTAAAGTAGCGCAGTGCTGAATCGCAAAAAATGGCCTGGTTATTAACAGGGTAAAACCTTCCGGAGCTGAAGTGGTTAATTAGTGGCAGCGCATAATTCATTTCACATTTTTGTTTTAGTACTTATCTAATTCTGTCCTGCCATTCTGTTTTAATCTCAGCCCACTGTCCAGCAACTCCACCCATTCTCTCATATCATCTAATTCTCTCCAGACAAGCATACTCCCCATACACCAACGCAAACCTGCATAATGAATGTCCAGTATTGCCACTACTATCCCAATGCATGGGATGTTTTTTTTTTGGAGATCAGCTTTAAGGGCCCATTCGTATTTATGCACTGTGTTATCACATGGTGCACCGTTGTGCATGTGTTGAAGTGACGTTAATCTTAAAGCTATCCCTTAATAGCTACAAGACACATATATTCACATTGTGTGCACCAAATGCATTGCAAACCCAATATTAACTTGTAAAAGTAACAATGAATTCATCAATGTGTTGCCCATAGCCTATGTAGGGAGCAGAGCTGTGGAAGGGGCCCAGCAGTCCCACCTACTCTAAGTTGCCTTAACCACTTGCCGACCGCCGCAAGTACATATACTGCGGCGGTCAGCCCCATGCAGGCAAAGTGACGTACCAGTACGTCACTAGCCTGTGAGCCAATAGGGGGCGAGCGCGCGCCGCCGGAGGCACGCTCCCGCCCCCGCTCGTTCACGGACACCTCCGCACGAGTGACCGGTGGACCCGATGTCCGCCGGTCACTCGCAATCGTCAGTTACAGAGGGAGAAAGGCAGGCGGCTAATGTGAACACAGCCACCTGTCATTCTCCATTGTGTAACAGCATGTAGGGTCCTGCTATGTAGGACCGTTGATCTCTGCTGTTACACACACAGCCACATCCCTGCACAGTTAGAAACATGCCCCTAGGGACACACTTAACCCCTCCCTCTCCAATAAAGTTAACCCCTTCCCTGACAGTGTCATTTTTACAATAACAGTGCATATGTATAGCACTGATTACTGTAGTAATGCCACTGGTGGTACCCCCAAAAGTGTCGAAAATGTCAGTCAAGGGTCCGATCTGTCCGCTGCAATGTCGCAGTCCCACAAAAAAATCGCAGATCGCCGCCATTACTCGTTAAAAAAAAAAAACAACAAAAATGACAAAAATCTTTCCCGTAGTTAGTAAACGCAATAACTTTTGCGCAAACCAATCAAAATATGGTTATTGCGATTTTTTTTACCAAACATATGTAGCAGAAAACAAATTGGCCAAAAATGTAAAAAATTTAGATTTTTACATATTTTTTTGGGGGAATTTCATATAAAAAAATGTGAAAAATATTGTTATTTTTTCAAAATTTACGCTCTTTTTTTGTTTATAGCGCATGATCAAAAAATTGCACAAGTGATCAAATACCACCAAAAGAAAGCTCTGTTTGTTTGAAAAAAAGGACGTCAAATTCGTTTAGGTACAGCGTTGCAGGACCGCGCAATTGTCCGTTAAAGTCATGCAGTGTCGAATCGCAAAATAGGCCCTGGTCAGGAAGGGGGTAAAATCTTCCGGGGCTTAAGTGGTTAAAAAAATGACAGCAAAAAAATGGGCAGGTACAAGACCAGTCACCCGGCACAAGGGGAAAGAGCAGCAGTGGCTCGTCTTATGCCTCGTACACACGTGCAGATCGTCGGCCGAACGATCGGCCGTCTTTTGTCCCCGGGCTGTCGTGTCTGTTGAAAAGTGCAAAAGACTGCACAAGAATTTTGTCCGCCGACTACAGCCGACTGCAGCCGACTGCAGAAGTGATGTCATGTAATGGTTAACTTTCCCTGTGTTTTTTTCTATTCTGAGCATGCCCAGTCTTGCAAATCTGCTGTCTGTTGGCCGAATTCTGTACTGACTGGCGAACAATCGGCCGCTCTGGTGTCGGCATACAAAAATTTTAATGCTTGCACGACAGATTCTTTTCGGCCAAAAGTGCGCTGTCGGCTGTCAGAAGCATCATACTAACAAGCCGAAAATCGGCCGATCGTTCGACGGCCGAACATTTTCGGCCGACAATCTGCACGTGTGTACGGGGCATTAATCAAAGGAAACTCATGTACAGAGGAACATTTCACTGTGCATAACTACACAGAAAAGAATACACAAAGCTGAAGTAAAAGCTAGGAGCTGGTCTTAGTGCTGGACCTGACAGCCAACAGTTTCAGTCCAAAAGTTTGCTAAACTCACTGTCACTCAACATGCAGCCTTCCTTGCCCCAAAATCTACAATAACATTTACTAGGCACCAGCATACCTCCCACGTTTTTGAGATGGGAATGAGGAACACCTATTAGAAAAACTATGTAGGTATAGGACACACCGCATGCCATGCCCCCCTAAAGGAGAACTATACAAAAAAAAAAAAATAGTTAAACCCACAAGTGCCTTTTTTTAACCACTACTATTCTTTTATATTGGCTTTTGAAATTTACAAATGCAGCAATTTAGACATTGTAAGAAAGGTTTAGCACTGGGAAACACTTTTTGGGAAAAAAAAGTGCATTTTATATACAACAGACCAAATTGAGGGACAAAAGTGGAGGAAAAAGGGACAGGGGGACTTTGTTTCAAATCAGGGACAGTCCCTGAAAATCGGGGACAGTTATGAGCTACGGGCACCAGGACCTTATCTGGTGGAAAATGTGGATAGGAATCATGAATTTCTAATAAATCTTTTTTTGCCATCTGGGATGTTAAAGGAGTTAGCTTTGTGAAACGTTTTCTGTTCCATTTACAGTGTCCCTGCCTGCAGGATATGCTAGTATAAAAGGAGTATACGTTTTCTGAGAACATATACATAAAAAATACAATTTAAAAAATAGCTGAGCATATATGGGGATAGGTGATTATATAATTTTTTAACCCACTTCAAAGTAAAATGTACATTTTCTTAATATATGAAGAACTGAAGTACAGACTGTCTTTCATATTGCCAGTTCTAGAGTTCTCTTAAGGACTTAAAGTGGAACTTTAATCTCTCAATCAACATTGATTAATTTGAAACCTTATGCTGCTAGCATTAGTAAATAGATAGGAAACATATCATATTTACTTGTTTTAAACTGTTTTTTTTTTTACCTTTCTTTAGTTACTTCCAGGTTTCTATGACTAGGTGTATAATGTCCTACATCCCAGGAGTTTTCAGGAGAGGAGGATGGGGTTTTCTCAGCTATGCACACTCTCCTGCCTGCATGCTTGAGCTAAGGGCAGATGGATTCCAGGAAGTAATTGCTACTGCCCTTAATCAAGGTGGCCATGTCCAGAAATGCTAGGGAGTGTTTTTTTTTAAGTGAGACATTGGAGACATGGATAATTGTGTGAGTTTGCTTTGAATATTAACCAGTTCTGGACCGAAAATTTTCCTCCTTAATGATCAGGCCATTTTTTGTGATTCGGCACTGTGTTAATTTAACAGACATGTAGCAGTATTTCTAGGCATTGGGCCTGATGCGGGTCTGCCATGGTTACCGTTACCACCAACAGCACATTTAAGCTTGTTGCCCAAGTGTGAGATCTGAGACAATGAACAGTCCGGTATCTTTGGTTTTTAGTTTTATTGTAGGAGCTTGGATAGGAGAAGGGAATGAGTGGGATACTCCTCTGGCTCAACTAGGTACATATTTGGGACACTGGAGAAAAATGCCGCCTAGCACTGTCTTGGCGCTGGCTGAAGGCCGACCAACGCTTCCTGGTGCTTGTAAAACTGACTTGCGGTCTGTGAACTAAAACTTGACTTTTGCTACTTCCTCACAGCTCAAAAGTCCTTTACACTGCTCCCTGTAGTCTTCACTGACTGAGGTAGCTACTTGCAATGCTACTGCAACACTTTACACTTCAGGGCCCAACCGCTGGCACCCCCTTTACTCTTCAGGGTTATCACTGGCACCCCCTTTACTCTTATTTCAGCACTGGATAGCTAGCTTCTGGATCCCTCTGACCTTTTCCGGAGTGGTCCCCTCTGCTAGGCAGACCCCCAGGGGCAGTTTGCAGTACTCACTGCTCAAAATGCTTTCCTGAAACTCGACCCCAATGCTCCGCTGGTCCTCAGCACACACTGGATCCTTCCTGCAGCTCAGCTCAGCCCTGTGTCTAATCAGGTCAGCCTTCTGGGACATCTGATTCTCCCTGAAAGGAGGAGAGACAGCCGTCACCTCCCTCCTGGGACTCTGTTTCCCGCCAAAGAAAATCTGACATGGGCGCCCCACTAACTTATACCCCCTCCCAGAATGCTGTGCAGCACAATCTGCCCTTCTAGGATGGATACAAGCCCTGGTGTGCTATTGGCCAGGTTTCCTCCACTGCCCAATGAGAGCCCTCATTGGGATACAGTGGGGAGACTCCCCAGCACAACAGTCACACCTGGGAGCACATGCCAGCTTAGCTGAAATCATGGACCTGCTGATAAGCAGACAAGGCCCACTATGCTTTTCCTAGCACCTACATTGGAGGGTGCTACAGACAATTGCGCGGTCGTGCAATGCTGTACCCAAATAAAATTGATGTCCTTTTTTCCAACAAATAGAGCTTTCTTTTCGTAGTATTTGATCGCCTCTGCAATATTTATTTTTTGCGCTATAAACAAAAAAAAAAGAGTGGCAATTTTGAAGAAAAAACAATATTTTTCACTTTCTGCTATATAACATTCCCAATAAAAAAATTAAAAATCAAATTTTTCATCATTGTAGGCTAATTTGTATTCTGCCACACATTTTTGGTAAAAGCAAATGCCAATAAGTGTATATTGATTGGTTTGCACAAAAGTTATTGTGTCTACAAACTAGGGAAAAGATTTATGTATTTTTTATTTCTTTTTTCTATTTTTTTACTAGCACAGCGATCAGCGATTATTAGCAGAACTGTGACATTGCGGTGGACAGATCGGACACCTAACTGACAATTTGGATACCTTTGGGGGGGACCAGTGACATTACTACAGTAATCAGTGCTAAAAATATGCACTGTTACTGTACTAATGACACTGGCAGGGAAGGGGTTAACACTAGGGGCGATCAAAGGGTTAAATGTGTCCCTAGGGGGTGCTTTTTTAACTTTGTGGGGGGTGGACTTATGGAATGAACACAGGAAGCTGTGTTCCATGTGGAGCCCGGAAGCAGATCAGCTTCCCCTTTGGCCAATGGGTGCAAATTCTCCCCCATGATTGCTCGGGTACGTCGTTTTGCAGGAATCTGCCGATATGCCGCCGTATATCTGCGGCGGCTGGTCGGCAAATGGTTAAGCATATATTACTAAATGCTTTCTATCTGAAATTAATTCCTTAGGTTTATATGGATATCAGCCTCCTGTAATCCTATGCAAAGCAGCCATCAGATTGATAGAGAGAGTACCATCACCAAACACCAATCAGGCTCCTATGCATGAACATGCGCTGAATGCTAAAATATGCTGATAGGAGGAGAGAAGAGAGACAACTGCACTCGTGTTGAAGTTTTATTTTACACTCAATGGCCCGGGAGCTTATTATTAGGGATGATCGAACGGTTCGGGTCGACCATCTGTTCGGCCCGAACATTGGCTGTTCGAGGTTCAGCCGAATTTAGAACTTTTTGCCCAAAAAGTTCGGAATTCGGCAACCAGAACCGACCAAAATGCAATGGTTCAGGAAATGGGCTTTAAAAGCTCGTGATTGGACCAGAACCATTAGTAAAAGCCAATTGAGGGGCAGGAATGTGATTGGAGTGACTAGGGGGTCCCTAGACCAATCATTAGTGAATACGCCCCCCCAGTATATAAGATAGCCCCGGCAAATTCCTAGCATTGTAATACAGGGACATGGAAGAGAATGGAAGCAGTTCTGTTAAATTGGCTTCAAAAGTGTCATTTAGCATTTATTAGTGTGAGGAAAGGGATATCTAGTGTAGTTAGAGTGCTCCTTTACACTTTAGTTAGATGCAAAAAATGAGTTTCTGTAGGGAAAGTGTTAAGTGCCAGGGTGACCGTAATGTAGTGTAGGGTGAACTGACAGTGACTGCTATGGCAGGGTGACCAAACCTTTCCATGTCAGGGTGACCGCTATAGAGAAAAGCTAGTTTCTCTGAAGTCACTTTCGCTTCAGGGATATGGCTTCTCACCGGTCAGCATTCTTTATGCTGCAGGCGTTGCTAGTGCTTTTTTGAGGACATGTTTGGAGTCAGACATGACATCTGAACATGTCTATAGGGGGTATATATACACACCCATGTCTGTATATATACTACACCTGCACATATATAGGTGTTAAAGGAGCAGAACACTATACTTTTGCTGGTTACGCTCCCAACACCTATATATGTGTAAATGTAAAATACATATCAGTGTGTGTGTATATATATATATACACCCCTATACAGAAGTTCAGATGTTTTGCCTGCCTCCAAAGAACCCAAAAAAATGCCCAAAAAAAACGCTAGCGTCAAAAAAAAAAAAAAAACGCCCAGGTGTGTTGTTGCAGGCATTTTTTGGGGGTTTTTGGAGGCAGGCAAAACATCTGAACTTGTGTAGAGTGGTATATATACACACATACTTGCATGTATTTTTACACTTGCACATATATAGGTGTGATAGTAGCAGAAATATATGCTTGCGCTAATTAAATAATTAACATTAATATGGCTCTGCTCCTATAGCACCTATATATGTGCAAGTGTAAAAATACATGCACATATGTGTGTATATATACCACTCTACACAAGTTCAGATGTTTTGCCTGCCTCCAAAAACCCCCAAAAAATGCCTGCAACAACACACCTGGGCGTTTTTATTTTTTGACGCTAGCGTTTTTTTGGGCATTTTTTTGGGTTCTTTGGAGGCATGCAAAACATCTGAACTTCTGTATAGGGGTATATATATACACACATAATTATATGTATTTTACATTTACACATATATAGGTGTGTTAGGAGCCTAGCCATATTAGTTCAAATGATTTAAATAGCGCAAGTATAGTGTTCTGCTCCTTTAACACCTATATATGTGCAGGTGTATATATACAGACATGGGTGTATGTATATTTATACCCCTATAGACATATTCAGATGTCATGCCTGACTCCAAACATGTCCTCAAAAAAGCACTATTAACGCCTGCAGCAAAAAAAAAATGCTGACGGCAGCGGAGCCATATTGGTGCTCTGAAAGTGACAAAATACAAACAATCTCTTTTTTTATGGTTCTGGACATGCTACAGAGCTGAAACTTCACATGTACACTTTTTAGACCCCCCAGATACTAAATCCAAAGTCAAAATCAAAAAAATCTCTCTTTTCTTTTTTTTTCTCTTTTTTCAATAATTGGCTCTCTATCAAAAATGACAATTTTTAAGAACTTTTTTTGTGTGATTAATAGTCCCTGGGGCATGACTCAGAACCCTAGGCACTTTTTAGGGGCATTTATTGGGTTTTAGGGCTTCAAAATTGTGTTTTTTGATTACCGAAGTTCGGGTCCCATTGATTTCAATAGGGTTCTGAAATCCGGGCCGAACTTTCGGGTAGTTCGGATGTTCTGGCCGAACCGAACTTTTGAAAAGTTCGATCATCCCTACTTATTATGACCCTGTTCTTCACCAGCTTGCAAATTGGAGGTTGAGTACCTTGCTGTGCTGTCTGTCAGGTGTACCTGGATCACTTGAATAGTTGCACAGAATTTATACAAAAGTTTTGGCAGGTAAAATAATTTCCAGGTATGTATTTGAACTATGTATTTAGCTACTTGCTTGCAGTTATCCTTAAATGTTCAAATACACAGTCAAACTTTGCAAGATGTTAAATCAATATCCACTTTTATATACTTATCAAACTGTCTCCATCATTGGTCTCGAAGTGCTATATAAATTAATGATCCAGTTTATGACCAATTACCTGAATATATCAATATATACAGTTTTCTCATTAAAGTAAAATATTAGATTTGGTATAAAAGGATTCATTTTGCATTGAGTTCTGTAAAAGGTCAGAGATTTTAGTACTTGCAGACATATTCAACATAGGTATGTAAACTCATGATCATTTCTGAGTGATAAATATCTTTATTAAATAAATTCAGGATGGTGTTTTTAGTTGCCTGCAAATTAGGCTCTTATACCCAGACACAAGTGATACTGTACGCCCTTCCTGTCCAGGCCATTTTTCTTTTGGAGGTATTTATTAACCACTATTTATTGTTGAAGTGATATGTGATATCTTTTATGGAGTTTTGATACTTTGTGTAATGTTACCCTAGATTGTTTTGGGCTTATTTTTTTCGATAAATACTCGATTTTTACTTTTCCTGTGGGTATCCAAAAGTCCCCCCATCTCTTTCCTCTTTTTAAGAGAAATAATAACCATCATTTTTGCTTTTTTTACTTTATAAAACCCCCAAAATTACCCCTTATTGGAAAATAAACACTTCATTTTTTGCCACCATTTTTTGAAAATTCAAAAACATGCCATTATTGAGGAGACTAAGACATAAAGCTTAGTAATGGTGCACTAGATGCAATAAATGTACAGGTTATACACAGATGAAGGAGGAGATGAAGAGGTTAATGCACAGGTACATAGTGGGAGGCTTGAGTTGAAGGTGTTAACCTCCCTGGCGGTATGATTATGTCAGGAATTCTGTACCAAAAGCGGTACAATTTTTTGCATGGAAATTTGGCGTTATGTATTATAGGCCTACAATTCTTAGTAATTACTGACTTAAACCTGACCAAACAAGACTCTAGTAGACATCCCAGATGTGATAAATTTGAAACACAAACGCATGAATTATAATCTAATCAATAATATAATTTTATTATATAAATATATATATATATTATATTATATAATACAATTATATTATTGATTAGATTATAATTCATGCGTTTTATATATATATATATATATATATATATATATATATATATATATATATATATAGATAGATATATATGTGTATATATATGTGTATATATATATATATATATATATATATATATATATATATGTGTGTGTGTGTGTGTATATATATATATATATATACACATATATCTACACATATATATATATATATATATATATATATATATATTTTTTTTAAATGTTATGTGTTTGTGTTTTGTGCAACGTTCAATGTTTGAATTTCCCTCCCTAGTTCCGCTCCCATGCAGCATTGCTGCTGCAGGGAACGGAACCAGGAAGTCCTCATACTGACAGACGAGCGGCGGGGATCTCGGCTGGGGATCACAGCAATGGGGGATCATCGCTGGATCGCCAGGAGAAGGTAAGAGACACCGCTGTGCGCTCTGCACATCCACCCCGAGCGTGACTCGGGGATACCGATAACAGCAGGGAAAATCCACCCCGAGTCACGCTCGGGGATACCGCTAGGCAGGTTAATGTTCAGATGTGCAGGGTAAGGATGATGAGGGGTTAATTTGCAGTAAACAGGATGGAGCTGACAAATACTTTAAAGGAACGATGGCAATTAAGCTAGGCTCCTTTCACCGGCGGACTCCGTGCTGCTCAGCGGGGGATCGATCCGCCAATCCCCGCTGAGCAGGCGGATGACAGCTCCGTCTCCGCTCTGTGTGTGGAGAGGGAGCTGTCAGATCCCCGCTGTTCTCTATGGGGGAATCGGATGAGAACAGACTGCCTGTCCTTTCTCATCCGATCCTATCTGATCCGATCCGCTGGACGGATGGAAAATAGGTTTTCCATCCGTCTGGATTTCACAGACAGGATCGGAATCGGATAGCAGTGGGTGTCAGCGGATGTCTCCGCTGACATCCGCTGCCCCATAGAGATGCATGGAGAATCCGATCAGGTCCGCCTAAAAAACTGACAGGCCGATCTGATCGGATCGTTCGTGTGAAAGGGGCCTTAGTGTTTCTGGTACTGGTTACACTTTTATCATTTTTACAATGTGTTGGCTGTGATCATGACCTTCTTTTTATCTCACAAAGTGACCACTGTATGTGATCAAAGTGAAAGCTGCTGCCAACTGCAGCATTGTAAACAATATGTGATTGCTGTCATTGGTCACAGCAATCATATGATACAGAGCCACTCTCATTGGTTCTGTACTTTTATTCACGTTCAATGGACCGTGCAATCCTATTTTAGTGCTTTAGTGTGCACTTTAGCTATGCTGCCAAGTAGGGCTGAAACAACTAATCAACATAATTGATAAAAATCAATAATAAAAATAGTGGTCAATGATTTTTAGTTATTGATTAGTTGGTCAGCCAATTAGTTGGCCTACATACAGAATGCATTATTTGTTTACATGTCGGTATACACAGTGCAGCACACATCCAGCTCAGTCCATGTCTATACATGACAGTAAGTGTCTGAAAACTTGTGAATTTGAATGTGTGAGGAGCATTGCCTCATGGGACATGTAGTCCTTGGCAGGAGAAGGAAGTTATGTAATGCCTCTGTAGGGAAGACCAGCATCTGAATCCAGAGGAGCTGAAGGCTGATAGACTGGAGGCAAATCGGGGTATTTAAATTACATTTTCCAGTAGTGTGCATTACACTGTATATAAAGTGATTATATACATACAAAAAAGTCTCAGCCTTTAGTACTACTTTAATATAAAAATATTTATATCTCACCCCCCACCCTTCATGTAATTTCAGTCTGACTCCCAGTGAAAATTCCCTGTAAATCCTTCTGGGTAAACATATTAATATATATATAAGTTATATACTGTATATATTATTACTTTCACTGTTTCACAGTATACATAACCCCATAATAGTATTTAGTCTGCTTGAGTCCTGTACCGATACAGCCCTGTGCCTGTCTGCGGGACTTTTCGTCTCTTCACTTTCTCACGGCTTGGCGGAGAGAAGCGGTAACCATGGTCTCCTGCCACTGTCAGTCAATTACAGGGAGTGCAGTGTGGGGCCAAGCAATGCTGTATATTTCAATGGACATGCACAGCCCGGCTTGGGCGCGAGTCCACATGTGTGCCACCATAGGAAGTGGTAAGAAGTGGTAATGCAGAAGAAAAGGAGCCTGGATGGCGCATCACAAGAACTGGCCAAGGTCTCCTTGGCAAAATAGTGAACAGAAAAGGTCAGCTCCTCTACCCCGCTCTTAAGAGGAAAAAGAGGATTTGTAAATACCTCAAAAGAACGATGGAAAAAAAAGTGGAGAGGGAGAGAAACAGAAGGAGAATCCAGAAGAAAGAGGTGAAAATGAAGGAAAATGTGAGTAGGAAGAAGAGGAGCAGAAAAGTTAACAAGAACCCCAAAGGCTAACATTTATTATTACCAATACAATAGGTCTACACCTCTAATAGGTTTGAAGCTAGTTGTGATGGCAGGACATGGTCAAACCAAGGCTGCCAGATTTGCAGAAAGTAGTCATGCTTGTCTTTAAGGGCGCCTTTAGATTTTTACCTCAGCAAAGTGGAGTGATATCATGGTCCATAGTAAGGCTCGGAGGCCAATGGCTGTAACAGTTGAGAGATTCATGAGAAGTCAGCTGTATGACTACACAAAAAGATTCGCTAGCAGATTCTGCAGGCTCACCCAAGGCATGGGGTATAAGCACCAGCCAGTCTTCACCAAAACTCCTGATGGTGGAGATGGGTTTTGTTGCATACCAATGCCAGGTTGCAGTCCTCAGGATTGCCCCAGCAGGGAGAGAGCAAGCAGGAGGCAGGTAGAAGAAAAAGCAGATAATTAAAGAGAAGAAGCATAGTCGATGAACAAGCCTAGGGTCAGTACCGAGTAGTTGCTGAAGGCCATCAGATAGAAGCATAGTAGAGGAACAGGCCAAGGGTCGGTAAGGAGTGGTAGCGAAGATATTGATGGCAGCAGAAGTGACAAGAGAGAGATATTTGCTGGAAAGAGCACAAACATCTGGCAAACAGGAAGTGCAAAGGCATAGCTTAAAAAGGAAGTTCATGAGAGGAGCAAAGAGTTCAAGGTTCATCAGAAACAATGTAAAAGGCATTATCTGAGGGATTGACCAGGGATCTGTTCAGCAAGAAGAGACATCACCAGGCACAGCAGAGGTCACTGGTTCAGACTCAGGCCCTGATAGTCTGTGTTTTCCATGCCTGAGCAATTGTTTGTTTAATGTCTATAAATATATGAGTTTTTCATGCTCATTCCTGAAGGAAAACATCATCTTTAGGTTTATGGAAGAGTGCTTTTCAGGGATCCTTACATGGGCACAGGAATTTCACAAGCTTTCTGGAAGGATTTCTACTTAACAAACAGCTATAACAAACACTTTCAGTAGTACAGTTCCCAGACAAAACTGAGTCAAACAGTAGAAGTTCATCATTCAAAATTAAATTTACAAACAACTTGACTATAGTATTCTGAAATTTGACTGGTTGTAATGGGTTTTTGCAATTAGCACAGTGACTGCACAACAAAATGATTGTAAACCTTTTTTTTTTTTTTATGTTTATGTTTTTTATGTTATACTTACCTGCTCTGTGCAATAGTTTTGCACAAAGTATCCACAATCTTCCTCTTCTTGGTCCTTCATTGGTATTTCTGGCTCCTCCTTTTCTCAGTGTTCCACAACAGGAAGCCACTTCCTATGGTGACACAACTGCAGGCTGGATACTGAGACACAATGAGGCTCGGCCCCGTCCTTGTACCCTGTTCACAGGATTTGATTGACAACAACAGGTGCCAATAGCTTTCTCTGTTAGCTCTCTGTCCTTTGAGGAGGAAGAGCATGGAGAGAGTCGCTGCTCTTGGGTACAGCGCTGGATGGAGAATGAGCTAAGTTAGTATGGGGGGAGCTGGAGAGCATCCTGTACGCAGATGTTTTTTTATCTTAATGCATCGAATGCATTAAGGTAAAAAAAAAAAACTTCTACCTTTACAACCACTTTCAGCTCTACACGACAATTTTATATTTCTGTGAATCAAGTGAAATTATCTGCCATTTCATACAGAGACAGTGTGGGCATATATCAGAGCTTAAGATGTTGATTTACTAAAGGGAAATAATCTGCTCACTTTTGAATGGCAGTTGCACTTTGCAAGTGAATTTGCCCTAGAACATTGTGAATAAATTGGAAATCTGCTGAATTCCATCATCGAATCACGTGCAATCAAAATGCTGTTTTGTTTATTTTCCTTGCACATGAGAGGATATTCTTTGCTAAGTGAAACTCACCCACATTCACTACCGTCAGTTGTATGGCACTGATGGACATCTTCTGATGTCGAAGGGAAGCAAGTATGTGTCCTTTAGATGCTGCATTATGTTTCCTTAGCAGACCACTGCATCTATGGTTCTTAACATTGCCCATTTATTTGTGCTTCTTCAAAAAACCTTGAACAGCAAATCTTGAAACCCCAGTCTGCTTTGAAATCTTTGCCTGGTAGAGAACATGCTAATGCAGTATAACTACCTTTTGCCTTGTTGCTGTGCTTGGTCTTGCCATGGTTTATGACCTGTGACATGAAACTGTCTTTGTCAACCTAACTTTAGTAGCAGAGTTTGGCTGTTCTTCACCCAGTTTAACAAGGCCATGAAAAATTCAATCTGCAAGATAGACTCTCCAATTATATGTTTATTGTCTATCTACTGTAATGGCTTTTGTGGTTGTGCAAAACTCTCTTCTAGAGATATGGGTTACACAAGATACCTAATCATAATTACTTTGTAAATGACAATAGATCATTTACGTGTTTTTGTTGCTGTTGATCTGTATGGGGTTTTGCTCTTTTCTTTAATGTGTATCTTTAACTAATGACAAGTTTGTAAAACAAGGGGAAGGGACACTGTCACACAGTTGGCCATTAGGCCTCATACAGTTGTGTCATCTTCATCAAAAGACTGCTGCTTCTAATAAAGAGATGTGCACTAGAGGTTGCACGTGATAACTCACTTTCCTTCATTCCCTTGGAGAGCTTAAGTAATCACAAATCTCCCGTGAAGAAATTCTACTTATGTTTTTCTTCTTCATGTCTTCTTCCTTTTAACGTGAGGATGTCTGATGTATTATTTATCTCCAGACTTGTGCCAGCAAAGATCCCAATCAGCCGAAAGCCCTGGTTTTCAGACAAATTATCGGTTTATTATCTTCTAACAAGAAATCAAGTTGAAAACCTGTTAAAATCTTTAGCATGTGGAGATAGAAAGCATGTGTTTTCACAGTTGAATCCTTTTAATTAGGAAACGACGGATATCTCCACGTTAAGATCAGGTACTTCAAAGCAAATTTTGGCGGCCTTCTGGTTACTTATTAGTGACACGTAATGTTCAAGCACTGCATTTCAAATGTGTACATGTACAGTAAACAGACTTGCTTAAATGAAGGTATGCTATCAACTATGTTACTAATTATTGTTTCAATTTTTGAGATATTTTCTCTAAACTTCAAATATATTAAATGAAACCTTTTACAACATAGCTATTCTGCTGCTTTAGAAAGTCTTTTAAGTTAAGCATCACAAAGAAGAAATGTTTACAGCAGTGAACAAAGCATTACAAGATATTATGACAGTAAATATATGTTAATAATATTTGCTTCTAAAGAGGCTTTTTAGCACACATCAATTGTTTATTACCGGAGATAACAAATCTTTTCCTGTTTGGCGTAAGTGTGCGTTTTTTTTGCCTTCTTATAGAAATAATGGTATTTTCACTAAACACATATGCTGGCACCACTGAAAGCCCATCTGTCCCTCAGAACTCAGGTGCTATCAAAGCAGTTTGAGGAGGCAATCTAAGCTTTAGACAATCACTTCCAGTTGGAAAGAATGCAGGTGCACAACTAAGAAATTTAGCATGTATATCCAGGCTTAATTGTTAAAATTGGCACAGCAACCCAACCTTAA
Organism: Pelophylax lessonae; assembly: GCF_965119305.1. NCBI lineage: Eukaryota > Metazoa > Chordata > Amphibia > Anura > Ranidae > Pelophylax > Pelophylax lessonae. The sequence continues at coordinate 196,377,442 of NC_138772.1, forward strand.
GCCTCGTACACACGTGTCGAAATTCGGCCGGGAATTTTCGTCCGGCGACCGATCCGCCGATTTTCAGCTTGTTAGTATGATGCTTCCGACAACCGACTCCAACTTTTCGGCGGAAAAAAATCTGGTGTGCAGGCGTTAACATTTTTGTCCTCTGTCAAAACACGTCCGATTTTCGTGCAGTCAGTACCGATTTTGACAGGGAAAAATCTTATGAGCAAGACTGGGCATGCTCAGAGAAGAAAGAACACAAAGAAAGCAAACCAACACATGACATCACTTCTGAAGTAGAATTGTGTCGTGCAGGAAAATTTGTGTGCAGTCTAGGCACATTCCAACCAACAAAACACCACTCTGGACAAAAGTTGGACGACTGGTCGGCGGAAATTCGTTGTGTGTGTACTAGGCTTTAGACCATAAACTCTAGCGTTTTTCACTCAAAAAAAGGGCTTTGTCATACTGGTCAAAAACCATATCAGGATGTGAGATCAAAGTAGAAATCACTGTGCAGTGTTGAAAAATAAACCATAAACATTATTTTCAGGTTCCTCAGTTATGCAGATGAATTCCTTTTTCTAGTTCTATTGGTGAAATGCTCTTAGCCATATATTATGTCTTTGGCATTTGAAGGGAAGACACAGGAGGCATGAATAATGGCACATCCAAATTATATAGACAACACCAAATAACTCTAAAAAAACTCCAGCTCTATCATCAGCCAACTATCAGTGTCAAGATTGCATTCAATTGTTGTATCACCGGGTGTTTACCACAACATGTTTCATCTCCCTTCTTTGAAAAGAGTATACAACAAGTAATATAAATATACAAGAAAAGTTACAGCATAATTTGGGCATGACTATAATCAGTACTCAAATGTATTTTGTGAATAGCACACTTCTCTTGCATGACACCATTGTGCTGGAGTTTGTAGAATATTTTCTTCCAAGATTCAAAACAATTTCAGTTTGGGAAAATGGTGAACTCATTTGGACTGTAGTAAACAGTTACCAATCATTAGTGATGCTAGCCTGTGCTATATCGTAAAGTACTATAAATTGCTGTATTGTTTTACAATATTTTATTGAATTGTTGTATGGTGGGCTACAAAGTCTCTACCCCCTTACATGTTCATTGTGCTATTTTGTGACACATATCCGTATACTGGAACATGTTGGGTTCCATAAGATTTTATACCTACCTCTGTGATCACAGTGCATAGACCCAACAGTTATTTTTTAGCTGCAGCAGTGATTGCAGCACATCACTGCGTATTAGTGCACCAAAGCACCACATTCCCAAGCCTCACATTGCGATAACTGTTAATCAAGTTATCAATCCCTTGTGTTTATCATGCCTAAGAGACCTAATAGGAACCTAAAGGGGGGGGCAAAAGGTTCCCCTAAAATGAGTTCCGCTGATTTCTATACCAAATCGTTCAGGTCTAGTATTCATTTTAAGGGGGACACTGCAAAAAAAAAAAAAGACTAACATTCTTAGGCCCCCTCTAAAATTCATACCAGACTCTCATCCAAGCAAGCAGCCTGTCAGGCCAAGAAAATGGAAGAGAGAAGCATGTACACCCTGCCTGAACGAAAGCAGGCCATATGTCCTCAATCTTTTGAGTACCTTTTACCCTGGCAAAGCACCTTATCCTCATAATGATGAGGACAATGGCCTCTTTCCTACAACCCTGAGCGGATGGATGTCAGGGTCTGCAGGTGAGAAGGGTTATTGGAATCTTAAAGTCCCCTTTAAACATAAGGGGGGCACCCAGATGCCAGTAAACCTATGTGGATGAGTAAGAGGTACATAGTACTTCTTACTCATTCACACAAAAAAAAAAATGTACACAGTAAATAAAGATGTACAACTTTTGACATGTCCTTATGTTAAGCCAAGCCTCTATCAAAATGTATATCCATCCTTAATCACATCATCCAGTGATGCAGATCCAAGTCAATCATGGTTGCCGATACCCAACACCTGCCAAAAAGAAAACAATCCTGCAGACCAATCAACACATCCAATCTCATCAATAACTTGCATTGACTTGCATAAAAAAGACTTCCCCCAGGACCAAATCTAGCCATGCTCATATTTTCTTGGTAATGTCATTGTGACGGAATCCAGACACCACGACTGGGTATCTCGGCCAAGAACCTGCTTCCTAAGCTCTGGAACACGGGATGCGTGAATATGGCTATAGTTACCCCAAGAACTAGACAGTACAAGTTTTGGAGTCAAACCAGAATCAAACTGTTTATTGAAACACAATGCACAAGGAGATATACACTCTGAAAACCCCTCCCCCTTAGCCAATCCACACAAACATACACATCCCATAATAATCTTACTCAAGGCAGACAGGGACAATAGAACAATGGAATGCAGGTATTCAACAATAACAAACCCCCACCCCACTAGCATGGGTCTATGAAATGCTTCTGCAATATCCTAGCAATCTGCAATATATCTTCATATATTTCCTGAGGGACACTGTTCAGAAATATTATTGTCCCAAGTGAAAGAGCCCCTCACTCTTTCAACACAAACCACACATATAGAATGCAGGATAACACAAAAGGCTGAGTCCAGTGTGGTTGTACAGCGAGTCTGATTAGTGCAGACCCAGCTGGGGTTCTTGGTCACCCTGTGCCCCTAATAGACACAGGGTGACTTACACATAAGAGGAGTTGCGGAAGCTGGACAAGTAGTCTCCCAACCTCCCAGAAGCAATCTGGGTTCCACAAGCCCCCCAACCAAAGTGACTCATGTCACAGTCCTGCTACCCCTATCCTTTGTTTACATGGTCATGGATTTCCGGCAAGTACAATACATGAATGAGGTAAGGTGAAATCACTGGTTGCTAAGGACTTTAGCACCGGTGGCTTCCTTAGCATCCACTGACATATAGAAAGATGTTAAATATAGTGGAAGTAGAAAATCCAGTGCTTGTACAAAAGCCGAACAGCCAAAGTTTGGTCTAAACTTGTGTTTGGATGGAACCTTAAATTCTTCCCTAATTAAAATCTGCCTGTCTTTTCCTTGTTAAACTGCTGCTATAGTTACTTTTTTGGTCATGATGACCATGTAAATATATCTTGCAGTGTGCTTATCATTTTGAAGCATTCCTATTTCTGTTCTGTGTTCTTTGATAACAATATTCCTTCCCAGTTTAAATCTTGGAGAGCTGCCTCCAGCCGTGGAAAATGTGCTGTCTTAAAGTCAAGTGTTTTTATCTTTTCAGTATGTTGTTGCTTACAGCTAACATTAAATTTAATCATGTTATGGTCACTATTACTCAGATGTTTATTTATATGAACATTAGTAATAACATCTGCATGGTTTGAGATTACCAGATCCAACAGAGCATAATTTCTAGCTGGGGCTTCTATCAACTGTACCATAAGATTGTCTTGTATTAGATTTATACATTTCTGCCCTTTAACTGTTCCACCAGTGCCATTACTCCATTCAGTTTCAGGGTGGTTAACATCTCCCATTACTATCACTGTCCCAGCCTTTGCAACTCTTTCCATCTGTGCAAGGAGCTGAGTCATCACCTCCACATTAACACTGGGTGACCTATAACATTAATTACTCATATGCAGTTCTACCCATAAAGCTTTAGCACCATCACGTTCTCCATCAACAATGTCCCCTTACACATTCTCCTTGAGATCACTTCTCACATAGGGGTTAATTTCCTAAAACTGGAGAATGCAAAATATGGTTAAGCTGTGCATGGTAGCCAATCAGTTTCTAACTTCAGCTTGTCCAATTAAACTGCAAAGCTGTACAAGATTTTGAACTCTCCGGTTTTAGTAAATCAACCCCAAAGAGACAGACACTACCACCTATTTTGTCTTATCCTGTCTCACCAAAATAAAGCATAGTGTGAGCATTTAGGTTTTTTGATGTCCAAGTGAATCTGCAACTTACCTGTGCATAGTTTTTTAAATATGACCAACCCCAGCCAACTTTTTTGCTTTTGATAGTGATTAGAAAAGAAGAGGGAGTGCAGGTGGGGCAAGAAGCCAAAGACAGTAATAAAAACAGAAGTATAAGACTTTCTTTAAAATGTGTTTTTTGTTTTTGCCTGCACTCCTCATAGAGAGTTTTTTTTTACCCATTATATCCTGCCCTGTACAGACAACAATATAGCTAGACAGAGGTGCTATTTAAAATTAAGAAGAAAAAGAGGCTTGTCTGGGGCTGTACAGTACTTTAATTTTTCTGCACTATCAATTTATAATTTGCAAATTTTTTTTTTTAATAGCACTTTGCACCCTGTATCCAAATTTGTATTTTTCAACAATTTGGGGATTTACTCTTGGGGTGACATATTTACTGCATCTTTTGTAATAAGTACAGACCCGATGCATTAAAAAAAATGATTTCCTCCAAATATAATATTCTAGTTGGTATTTTGTTATGCTTGGTATCTAAATGCAAGACACAGAAGAAATAATTGGGGCTTTCAAGTGGTATATTCAATGTCTACCTAAACTAAAATGCCTCGAGGTCCACCACTAACCAACACCAGAACAGTACACATACTGCTATGGTTCCACCTGGTCTTTATCACAGTATGCTACAGTTGGGTCGTGCCTAATCTGAACTACAGTAACAGCATCTTCAAAGTGTTATCAGGTGAGGCATCACCTATACCACTTGGCTCCTGTTACTTTCTCAATCTGCCTGTTCCGGTATACAATGTACTGGTGAACTACTTCAGTCTTTCCTCCATTGTGTATAGGAAAATGGTCAGCCTAGGGCCATGGTTTGCCAAATCTTTAGGCAAACAATAGAAAAACAGCATTTTACTAGGTGAAGTAAGAAGGAACAGTGTTGTTTGTTAATTTGTTACTATAAACAGATTTTACAATGGCTCACATGGTACATTGACTATTCATACCAGTTCTTGTTCCAAAGGAGCTTTCAGTAGTTTCAATTTGATCCAAAGTCTGGGCAGCCTACTACCCATGAAGTCAACTATAAAGGTAGTTTTGAAACTGAATTTATTTTTTTATTTGTCAGATATCACAATAAATTATGTGAATGCAAAGCAAATTCATAAAAAAAAAAACTCCTATGTGGCTTAATGTGTTGGTAAGAAGCCTGCTAGTCAAGACCTCTAAGACAGTCCCTCAATCATATCTTGTTAATCACATATACTATTCATTTCAGATGGCTCTATTGGAAATGTTGCCATCTGCAAACTTCTGCAAAAGTAATTAAAATCATGAAAAAAGGCACTTTAACATGCAGGGCCCAGTAATAAAACACTTAGCCTGACATTTAAAATAAAACTATGGTCTCCCAAAAGATATGCGCTGCAGCACTAAATTATAAGTGCACCTTTACTTACAGATTCTTATCATCTCTCTTCAAGTCCTCTTAAAGGCTGCCAATGAAATCTGCACTCTCGTGTAGGATGTGTCTGATATGATGAAAACATTTTGCGGGGGTATGGCTATTAGAATTTTTACTAATGATTCAAAAGACTATATCTTGTCATTCAGCACCTGACCACACCTAGTCCTGTCCACTGCTTTCTAGATTGACAGAACTGCTTGTGTTGCTGAAACCCTTCAACTGTGAGCTGCAGTGTCTAGGAAGGGGAGTATGTGAGACGCAAATGTAGGATGGAAAAGGAGGTTTTTTTTTTGTTTACCTCATAAGGTTTGTGCACCCAACAATAACTGGGATTGGTACTTGATTTATACTGTCATACAAATAAATGTAGCTGTATTGTTAATAAATACTAGTTAAACCTAGCAAAATATAAAATGTACAAGATGCCATCAAACCACAACATCAATTTACACTATATTATCAAAAGTATTAGGATGCCTTCCGTTACATGCACATGAACTTTAATGACATCCCAGTTTTAGTCCTTAGGGTTCAATATTGAGTTGGCCCACCCTTTGCAGCTATAACAGCTTCAACTTTTTTGGGAAGGCTGTCCACAAGGTTTACGAGTATGTGTTGGGAATGTGTATGGGGATGTTCGACCATTCTTCCAGAAGCGCATTTGTGAGGTCAGGCACTGATGTTGGACGAGAAAGCCTGGCTCGCAGTCTCCGCTCTAATTCATCTCAAATGTGTTCTATCAGGTTAAGGTCAGGACTCTGTGCAGGTCAGTCAAGTTCTCTACCCTGAACTCGCTCATCCGTGTCTTTATGGACCTTGCTTTGTGCACTGGTGTGCAGTCATGTTGGAACAGGAAGGGGCCATCCCCAAACTGTTCCCACAAAGTTGGGAGCATGAAATTGTCCAAAATGTCTTGGTATGCTGACACCTTAAGAGTTCCCTTCACTGCAACTAAGGGGCCAGGCCCAACCCCTGGAAGACAACCCCACACCATAATCCCCCCCTCCACCAAATGATTTGGACCAGTGCACAAAGCAAGGTCCATAATGACATGGGAGTGAGTTTGGCATGGAGGAACTTGACTGGCCTGTATAGAGTCCTGACCTAATATTTAAAAAAAAAAAAAAAAAAAAAAAAAGGAATTTATCACACTATTGTATCAGTGACATGTTCTCAAATCAAATCTGAAATCACCTAAATGCATGCCATTTCCTAGTAATAGGCAGTGGAAAATCAGCAGTTACTTTAAATTTCCAACTTTATTGTAGACAATAGCACAAAATCTTGTGATTTTGACACTTGTAGTAATATTTTTTAGTTTGCATACTTAAAATTGACTGCCAAAATAACTGACAATGTTTCATTGCTTTTTTATAATGTATGTTCAGTCACAGTTCAAGAGTTATTTATTTTATTATGGCGTTGTAGTAAAAGATATATTGTGTTTATTTCATTTTGCTATTTAGAAAGGGTTTGGGTCAATTTTATTATTTTAATTTTTTTTTTAGATAAGACATTTTAACCTGTTTCATATCTGTTTTTCTTTTTTTAATATACGTACAGTGGGGCGAACAAGTATTTGATACACTGACGATTTTTCAGATTTTACTACTTACAAAGCATGTAGGGGTCTGTAATTTTTATCATAGGTACTCTTCAACTGTGAGAGACGGAATCTCAACCAAAAATCCAGAAAATCACATTGTATGATTTTTAAGTAAGTATTTTGCATTTTATTGTATGACATAAGTATTTGACACATCAGAAAAGCAGAACTTAATATTTGGTACAGAAACCTTTGTTTTCAATTACAGACATCATACGTTTCCTGTTGTTCTTGACCAGGTTTGCACACACTGCAGCAGGGGTTTTGGCCCACTCTTCCATACAGAGCTTCCCCAGATCCTTCAGGTTTCGGGGCTGTCGCTGGGCAATACGGACTTTCATCTCCCTCCAAATATTTCCTATTGGGTTCAGGTCTGGAGACTGGCTAGGCCACTCCAGGACCTTGAGATGCTCAGACGGGCCTGGACATACACTGGCTTGAGCAGGGGGACCTTGCGTGCGCTGCAGGATTTTAATCCATGACGGCGTAGTGTGTTACTAATGATTTTCTTTAAGGCAACTCCTTAGTTGCCCTGTCTGTGTGTTTCGGGTTGTTGTCATGCTGAAAGACCCAGCCACGACCCATCTTCAATGCTCTTACTGAGGGAAGGAGGTTGTTGGCCAAGATATCGCAATACATGGCCCCACTCATCCTCCCCTCAATATGGTGCAGTCATGGTTGCAGAAAAGCATCCCCAAAGAATGATGTTTCTACCTCCTTGCTTCACGGTTTGGATGGTGTTCTTGGGGTTGTACTCATCCTTCTTCTTCCTCCAAACACGGCGAGTGGGGTTAAAACCAAAAAGCTCTATTTTTGTCTTATCAGACAACACGACCTTCACCCATTCTTCCTCTGGATCATCTTCTTTGAGACTGTGGCCCCAGCTCTCTTAAGGTCATTGACCAGGTTCTGCCGTGTAGTTCTGGGCTGATCCCCCTCCTTCCTCATGATCATTGATGCCTCACAAGGTGATATCTTGCATGGAGCCCCAGACCGAGGGAGATTGACCGTCATCTTGAACTTCTTCCATTTTCTAATAATTGCCCCGACAGTGTTGCCTTCTCACCAAGCTACTTTTCTATTGTCCTGTAGCCCATCCCAGCCTTGTGCAGGTCTACAATTTTATCCCTGATGTCCTTACACAGCTCTCTGGTCCTGGCCATAGTGGAGAGGCTGGAGTCTGTTTGATTGAGTGTGTTGACAGGTGTCTTTTATACAGGTATCAAGTTCAAACAGGTGCAGTTAATGCAGGTAATGAGTGGAGAACAGGAGGGCTTCTTAAAGAAAAAATAACAGGTCTGTGAGAGCCAGAATTCTTACTGGTTGGTGGGTGATCAAATACTTATGTCATGCAATAAAATGCAAATACATTTTTAAAAAATCATACAATGTGATTTTCTGGATTTTTGTTTTAGATTCTGTCTCCCACAGTTGAAGAGTACCTATGATAAAAATTACAGACCTCTGCATGCTTTGTAAGTAGGAAAACTTGCAAAATCGGCAGTGTATCAAATACTTGTTCTCCCCACTGAATGCAATCTTTGTTTTATAAATAAACATTTAATACATGACAAATGATTTTCAAAGTACTAGGGGCTGTCCAAAGGGACAGAGCAGTAATAATTGTCTCCTTTCTGGCAGACAGACTTTCATGGAAACCCAAGTCTTGATAAATCATTTCATTTTGTGTGTAAATTTTACCCTGAATTACTAATCTCGGTAAAAGATAGAAGGGTAGTTAGTGATAACAGAGTAAATTGGAGTCCTAAACTCTACTTGTTAGTTAAAAAAATATAATACAGCATTTTAAAGTTGATAGCATTTACTGAAAAAGAGAATCTGTGTGTCTCTTCTGCTGTATAGGCATGTGCCTTAGCTGCCAGCAATATTTCTTCTGAATGTGCACTAAACTGCATATGCATAGCTCAGTGTACATTCTCGGCGTATGGGTACCAGGATGAATTAACTTCCACGTGCATGTGTTGAAGTTACATCATCCTGGATTCGCCAATTAAAAGGCCACGGATGCCTAGCCTGAAGGAAAACTAGGTAAAAATGTCTGCTCTGGCAATGGAGTGATGAATGAGATTACAACTGTCGTATCCCTGGAGGGCGTTTAGGCAGGTGAGTTTGCCATAATGTGCAAATATGCTGTGCATACTTGCAGATTATGGCAAAAGCCCTGGGCAATGGCAGATGACTTTAGTTCTGCTTAGATATTCCATCTTCCTATACTTTTCCTATACTTTTCCGAAAAAAAAAAAAAAGAGAAAAACATTTCTTTGTAGTTCATGTGCATAATCTAGAGACCGGCCCCAGAAAGAGATAGCCGGCTTCCAATGACGTCAGAGAGGAAGATGTCATTGGGGGCCCTGGAGTGCAGAAGTGGAGAGGCGGATCACTACAGGAAGCTGTTGGATTTGTTAGGTGTGTCAGAAGGTTTATTGAGCATAACTCAGCAACACAGGTAAAATGGGATTGAAAAAACAAAGGTCAAGATAATCCTTAATATTTTTCTGTAAACTGTAAAAGAAAAAAATAACTGAAAATCTGTGCATCTACAGATACATTTAAACAAAACATTGTTAGAAATATTATCAATTACAAACATTTCTTAGAGAAGGCTTTTCTCAGCGGTATAATTATATAAAAAAAATGACAAACTAAACAAACTACTTAATTATTTGTAAATGTGTAATTTACGTGTAGCACCCTCCTAGGTAGCTGCTAGGATTAGTATATTAAAGATTTCAGTTGCTCTGCTTAACCACTTGACGACCACCCGCCACAGATTTACTGCGGCAGGCTGGCTCGGCTGCGTGAATTGATGTAGCCTTATGTCGGTCATGCGCGTGGTGCAGGGGGGCGAGCGTGCGCTGCCGGCGGCGCGCTCCTGCCCCCCACTAGGCAGCAGGGATGCCGATCCATGGGACTGGCGGCCGCGATTACCGCCAGGCACCCGTAATCGCTCCCCACTAAGAGAGAAGGACAGTCAGCTGTTGTAAACACAGCTGACCATTCTTGTTTCTGAAATGATCACAGAGCATCTGTGATCCTTCTATATAGGATCACAAGCCCATCCTCATTTCACAAGCCCATCCTCCATACAGTTAGAAAACACTTCCCTAGGCTCACACTTAACCCTTTGATAACCCCTAGGTTAACCCCTTCCCTGCCAGTGTCATTATTACAGCAACAGTGCGTATTTTTAGCACTGATTACTGTAGTAATGTCACTGGTCCCCCCAGAAACTGTCAAAAATGTCAGTTAGGGGTCCGATCTGTCCTCCACAATGTAGCAGTCTCGCTAAAACTCGCAGATCACCGACATTACTAGTAAAAAAATAAATAAATAAAAATGACATAATTTTTTTCCCTAGTTTGTAGATGTGATAACTTTTGCGCAAACCAATCAAAATACGCTTATTTCTTTTTTTATTACCAAAAAAATGTAGCAAAATACAAATTGGCCTAAAAGGATGAAACATTTTGATTTTTACATTTTTTGGGGGGGAATGTTATATAGCAGAATGTGAAAAATATTGTTTTTTTTTTTTCCAGAATTGTCCCTCTTTTTTTGTTTATAGCTCAAAAAAAGAAGAAAGAAATGGCCTGGTCATTAAGGGGGAAAATGCTTCCATTTTCTTGCTCGGGACAATTCCTTGGGAATTGTACCTTGGACTTGAACAACAGAACCAAAACCGTTCAACTTTACGGGAGATTCAGGGAATGGAAGTATAAGCACAGAATACTGAGACATTCCAGAAGACAAGCGTCTCAAAGAACAAGGGAGGAGCTACTAATTTCTAAAAAGATTCAGGATGCTAAGATAAACCCAGATGCAGTTGGAATAATCACACCTTTTGGCTCCCAGTGGGAGGAGGTCAGGGCCATACTTACCAAACATTGGCATATACTTACCTGGTCGCCTCAGTTTGCAGACATAGTTGGCTCCAGACCATTCATGTGCCTTTACCGATGTGAACCAGCAAAAAAACTCATCAGATTAAACTGTTCATCAACTGTAATATGACCCGCATGCTCTACATTTTGGAGTGCTCATACTACAAGCTCTATGTGGGTAAAACAACGTGCCCATTAAAGTTGCACATTGGTGAGCACTTGTCCAGCATTGGGGCTACTAATGATGAGACTCCAATTGCCAAACATTTCACCAGGTTCCATAAAGGCCAACCCAATGGATTAAAAATGAAGGGTTTCTTTGCCCTAAAACTGTCAAGTAGGAGGGTGTATGTCAATACTGTCCTTCTCCAAAAATTAAAGGAATAGATATTCTGACTAGGGACCATAACCCCCAATTGGTTGAATGCAGAACTAAATCTAAAGGTATTTCTTACCCCTAAAGATATGTTGTAGTTACTTGGCTGCTCAGCTATCCCATTTCTACCATATTGATAAACAGGACAATCTGAGGTGCCGTCTCTTGGTCTGTATGGATTCTGGACTCAATGTCCCTCACCCATTCTGTGATCTTATACGGGGGGTGCGTGGGTCTCCTAGGTTTCCCCCGCGTGGGGGTCTCCTATACAATTATAAACGGGTCTGGAACGTGGCGATGCAAAAGATGGGATGTGAAGCCTTACACGCTGACACAGTAATGCACAGATATATACTGTGTTAAAACGAGCAGTAATGCACTGATAGAATACTGCTTTAATCGTGCAGTAAGGCACGGACATATACTGCGTTAAACGTGCTCTAATGCACTGATGTATACTGTGTATAATATACAGTAACTTAATGATATATCCTGCATTATATATGCAGTAACACTCTGTTATATACTGTGTTAAACGTGCAGTAAGGCACTTGTACATACTGTGTTAAACGTGCAGTAATGCACTACTATATACTGTGTTAAACCTGCAGTAACACACTAATATATACTGCATTAAACGTACAGTAACTCACTGATATATACTGTGCTAAACATGCAGTAATGCACTGATATATATTGTGTTAAACAGGCAGAAACACACTCAAATATACTGCATTAAATGTGCAATAACACACTGATATATACTGCATTAAACATGCATTAATGCACTCAAATATACTGCGTTAAACGTGCAGTAATGTACTGATATATACTGCGTTAAACCTGCAGTAACGCACTGATATATATTGCGTTAAACATGCAGCAATGCACTCAAATGTACTTTGTTAAACCCACAGTAACGCACTGATATTTACTGGGTAAAAACGGGCAGTGTCAGACTGATATATACTGCCTTAAATGTGCACCAATGCACTGATATATACTGCATTAAACGTACAGTAACGCACTAATATATAATGCATTCAACGTGCAGTAAGGCACTGATATATAGTGCATTAAGCATTCAGAAATGCACTGATGTATGCTGCGTATAATATACAGTAACACACTGATATATACCGCGTTATACGTGCAGAATTGCACTGATATATACTGTGTTAAATGTGCAGAAACACACTTATATATACTGTGTTAAACGTACAGTAACGCACAGATATATATTATGTTAAATGTGCAGTAACGCACTAACATATTCTGAGTTTAACGTGCACTGATATATACTGCAGGAAACCTGCCCTGACAATTTTAAATGACACTAAAGTAAAAATGAATAATCACACTACACTCAAATATACTGCGTTAAATATGCAGTAACGAACTCAAATATACTGCGCTAACCGTACATTAACGCACTCAAATATACTATGCTAAATGTGCAGTAATGCACTGATATATACTGCATCAAATGTGCAGTAACGCATTTAAATATACTGCAGTAAACGGGCAGTAACACATTGATATATATTGCGTTAAACGCGCAGTAGCGCACTGATATATACTGTGTTAAACGTGCAGTAACCCAATAAATGATATGAGCCAAAAAATAATAAATAAATCAAATAAATAATTCAATAAATATTTTATATGAGATTTTTGTGCATACGTGCTAGAAAATATAATATAATGAACAATTAATAGATAATTAAATAAATACATAATATCATAAGTAATGTCCTTGACATCACAATTCTATATTTTTATTTAAATAATGTCCATAAACATCAGTGTATTCACACGTATGCACTCTTCAGAAAAAACAATCCTCAGTGAAAAGTGTCAAAATTGGTGTGCCTAGATCTGCCATTGGGAAAAATACCTACTCACTGGAGATAAGTATATATCTTGCATAACACGGTAAAAGGGACCCTCAGACCACACACAATTTCTCCACTGAAACCTCAGCAATAAGGCCACATTGAGTTTATGTACTGGGACACTTGTATCTCCACATATATCTCCTCAAAGGAAAAACCCCCCTGATAGGGAATGGGACTTTAACGGCCAAAATAACAACACAATTGTAAAATTTAAAACATGTTTTTAATGAATAAACATAAAATCAACATAATAGAAAAAACACATGTAATACAAAACATATATCACAATAAAATACTTGTCATATTGAGACAAGGATGTAGTAAAGCACAGACTTCCAATGGGCACCCAACACACCCTATGCATTGCGGGAATACCCTTCATCAGGGATGTGAGCAATGGAGTTCAAAATGCTAATGTACATGTATTTCTGCAATAGAAAATACAAAAGATAATATACAAGAAATATATATATATATATATATATAGCAAAAAGGATGTCTAAGAAATACATTACAAATGTGTATGTAATGTAATGTATTTCTTAGACATTTTTAGCATTTTTAGTATTTCGATTAACTGCGGTAATGAGCACGTAGCACCCCTAAGAATCCCGTTTACTGGAGCACCTGGTATCAAAGTGGATGACAACCCCTTGGCATAACACCAACTCTTTTTGACCGATGAGGTTATTGAAAAGATTGTTACGGAAACAAATCGGTACCAGGAGCAACAAGCTGCTGCGCATCAGAGGATTTCAAGGAGCAGAATGTGGGAGCCAGTGACCAAAGAGGACATCTGGAAGTTTCTGTGCCTAATTATTCTGCATGGAGTGGTGGGGAAACTCTTGCAGAAGTGGTATTGGACAACCAACAAATTACTAGCCACTCGTTTTTTTGGCATGGTCATGTCAGAATTTTCACTCATTATGAAATATTTGCACTTTAACCACTTGCCGACCAGTCACTGGGACTGTACTGCGGCAAAGTGGACCGATTCCATCCAGCGATGTAGACCTACGTCGCTGGACTCCTCCCCTTGTGAGCGGCGCTCACGCGCCACCGGAGGCTCGCTCCCATTGTTTTCGGTCACATCGGGAGTCGGGCCAGGGGAGGAGCAGCGGTGAATGCCGCTGCTCTTCCCCGATCATCGGGGAATCGAGTTTGGAGATCCGCCCGTTTTTATAAACAAAGCGGGCGGATCTCCGAAGTGACAAACAGTGACAGATTGCAGGGTTCAGCGTAGCTGAACATGCGATCTGTACCTGTGTCACTCAGTCACCTCCCCCCACACACGTCAGTAAGCACCAGGCATATATTAACCCCTCCCTCTCCAATAAAATTAACCCCTTCCCTGCCAGTGTCATTTTTACAGTAACAGTGCATATTTATAGCACTGATTACTGTAGAAATGTCACTGGTACCCCCAAAAGTGTCAAAAATGTCAGTCATTTCAATGTCAGTATAAAAAAATTTGAAAAATAGTGTTATTTTTTCAAAATTTACGCTCTTTTTTTTGTTTATAGCGCAAAAAGTAAAAATCGCACAGGTGATCAAATACCACCAAAAGAAAGCTCTGTTTGTGGGAAAAAAAGGATGTACATTTTGTTTGGGTACGGTGTCGCACGACCGCGCAATTGTCAGTTAAAGTCACAGAGTGCCAAATCGCAAAAAGTGGCCTGGACGTAAGACAGCAAAATCCTCCGGTGGTAAAGTGGTTAATAATGAATAATTTGATGAGACTTCTCATCCACCTCTAAAACTCAAAGATTTGGGAGGTTTATCAAATTATTCTGAAAAATTTCCAGCAGACCTATGTACCAGATAGAGACATTTGTATCGATGAAAGTCTAATGGCCTACAAAGGAAGACTTAGCTGGATACAGTTTATATCATCAAAGAGAGCACGATTTGGCATAAAATCATTCATGCTATGTGAATCAAGCACTGATTACATATGGAATTCGGTCCTATACACCGGGAAAGGAACCAAATTCAATGAACGATTCAGTAGTTATGGAATGGCAACCACTTTGGTTCTTACTTTGATTGAGCCATTGCTGAATCAGGGGTACTGTGTAACCACAGACAATTTTTACACTTCTCCAGAACTCTATGAGTTCCTTCTACACAACAAGACGGATGCATTTGGGACCATTAGGGCTAACCGGCATGACATGCCGCCAACCTTTGCCAATAAAAAGCTCAAGGCAGGAGAAATAGTTGCCTGGCAGAAAGGCAAAATGATTGATGGCACTGAGATGGCGCAACAAAAAAAATGTGTGCCTAATGAGTACAATTCACAACACCTCTACTGTCATGGTACACATAAAAGGTGGAAAAGACATAATGAAACCACAACTCGTGATGGATTACAATAACACCATGGGAGGTGTGGACAGAGCTGACCAGGCCATGACATTTTATGCGGCGATGAGAAAACAACAAAAAAATATTACAAAAAAATCTTCAGGCATCTTCTTGTTTTTGTGGAATGCATTTATTCTGCTAAAAAAAAAAGAGTGACAGGCCTGTGGTTCATGTGGACTTTGTTTGTAAAGTTGCCAAACTTATATTTCTCAAGCACCAAACACCAACGACTGTAAATAGATCCGGACGTCGTGCTGTTGGCGTTCTGAACCCCGAAAGCCTGACTGGTCATCACTTTATGGACCACATTCCACCAACTAAAAAGAAGTCTGCACCCACAAGGATGTGTGTGGTTTGCTGCTCTAAACGTGACGAAAATCCGAAAAGAAACACAGTTCTATTGTCCTGATTGTGACGTCGGACTTTGTGCTGTACCATGTTTTAAAATTTTCCATACCCGGGACGTTTACTGAAGCAATATGACTACTAATATTTCATCATTGTTTGGCCAAAAAAAAAATGTCAATGTTGTTGATCATGTTATTTACTACAATTTATTGAATAAAAAGTATTATTATTATTATATTAATATTTGTTATTATTTATGGTTATTTATTATATTATAATTTATGATTTTGTGTTTCAAACTTTATCATACCCGAGATGTTATAAAGAAGAACGCACAGTAAAAAAAAATCATATGTAAATAGTTGGTGCTCGCTGAAATAATCATACCGCCAGGGAGGTTAAAGTGCAACTCCTGGAAAAACTTTTTTTACAAATTTTGAATACAGTAAGGGAGGGTTATAACCCCTGATGGTTTTTTGCCATCTGTGTTCGATAAGGGAGAGTTCCCTTCACATGCAGTTCCATTGCCAAAACAGAACAGGAGAGTAAAACCCTGAAAAATGTGGGAATCCAAGGGTGTCACCCGGGTCACCATAATTAGGGGTTGAGTTAGTAAAGCAACAGACTCTGCACTTTGCAAGTGCCATTTCTCCACAGCTTAGTAAATGAGGTAAAGATTACCTTTGTAAAGAATACCCGATCATGTGCATGAAAAAAAAAAAAAAAACAGCATTTTTGCTTGCACATGGTTGGTTGATGGAAGTCAGCAGAGCATCTGCTTATTTAATAAGCTCTGGACAAAACTGCTCTTGCATAGTGCAACTGCACTTTGCAAAGTGCACAGTCTATTTGCCTTTAGTAAATAAACCCCTAGTGTCCCCATTGAAGTATTTCCCCTCTATTACTTTTCTGAGAAGGTGGATCTTCCTAATGGTAGCAAAGACAGCACCAGAAAATGACAGGTGTTCTGATCCCTCTTGTCTCTAGCCAAAACTAAAAAAAAGTTTTATAAGTCAAAAATAGTAAAGTGCTGCTGTGTATAAAAAAAAATTATAGTCCATCAAAAAAACGAATGAATAGTATACAATAGACCAAATATTAATACATCTTAAACACATGAAATCAAGGCTGCATATAACATGCTATAAAAAATATAATGCAATGCAATAAATATTAGAAAGAGGGTGATCCAAAAAGTCTAGTGCTGTAAAAACTGTGACCAAATCTTCATACACTTATTATAAAGTGATATGCACAACAAACGGTGCTGTAAACATGTTTTTCCTCACACGTTTGAAAGATATTGTGACTAAAGTCCCAGTGCTGTAAACCAAATGTAATAAAAATATGCTATTACCACAAAACCAGTGCTGCAAGCACAGTTCTCCTTTAACCAAAAGTCCCAGTGCTGTAAATTGGATCAATTTCACTCATGTATCACCACAGTGTTAAAGACGTGCCCTTATCTCAAATGTTAGACCCATAAATCTATCTAGGTCACTCAGTGCTTTTCCCCACCCTATGGGGGTATTATTCACTGGTTCAGTGATACCTTTAGTCTCTTTCCCCTCCTTTTCTGCAAAACGAGGCACTTTCTCTTTAAGAAAATTTTCAGGACATATCAGGCACTACAATATTTAGAACCACAAAGAAAAGGCCCCCATAGCGTAATGTTGTAAAGATTCGCTACTTTATTCAAAGTCAAATGCACTTAATGTATGGGAAAAAGCAAGTCACTCACATAGAGTAAATCCCCATCAGGTGACAGCTTACCGATCTCGCCCACTACTTCTGGATGTGGTTCTGACATCACCCAGCTGCCCCCTAACACATTGTGCCACTAATCACGTGGCTTCATCAGAGGATGGCCATGCGAGTGACTTGCATTAAAGAGAGTTGCAAGAGAGTTTTGACTGTAACCGTCAAGTGCTCGCTGGGGCCAGTATAAAGGAGCATGGTGATATGGAGGTGCAGGCACCAGAGGAGGATAGCTGGGTGACAGTTAGAAGACAGGGTGGAGGAAATAGAACTAGAGTGGCTAGTCCTGAGCTGACACATCCCAATAAATACACTCACGTGATGTAGGGGA
This sequence comes from Pelophylax lessonae, assembly GCF_965119305.1. Classification (NCBI taxonomy): domain Eukaryota; kingdom Metazoa; phylum Chordata; class Amphibia; order Anura; family Ranidae; genus Pelophylax; species Pelophylax lessonae. Next base: position 196,395,407 of record NC_138772.1, read on the forward strand.
AATCAGTTCAATGTGTTATCACTTTAGAGGGGCATGGCTCTATAGAAGGAACAAACTGCACTTAAATGGGGGGGGGGGTGCAGCTTCACTCGGGGGAGAAGATGGTCAAAAGGATTGAGGAACATTAAAATGGGTACCAGGCAGTGAGCAAGGGTCAGACGGTGCTGAAGTGGGCAAAGTTGGTAGTGTAACTAGAGTCTGAAGAAGGAGCGCACGCTCAGCAACGTGTCGCCGCTCGGTCTAGGCTCCGCACACCAGGAAGTGACGTCACGGCCGCTCCATGCACGGTACAGCAACCCACTGCAGCTACGGACCAGGACTGTCTCCTGTCTCCCACAGGAGACCTCCGCTCCCCTGCACCAGGACCAGCTCCGCAAGTACAACAAGGGACCCCCTGGATGTGAGATGCCATGGACCTTTCCACACATCACTTGATGCCTGTCACTACTTTACTCTTGTGAGTAATTTTGCTTTTATCCTATTAAAGGTTTTTAGCTGCTACACTCAGATCGGCGCTTTGGATTTCTCCCTTGCCTTGTAACTAGAGTACCTAAAACCAATGCGCATAGGCTGGTAAAATCCTATTGCAGCCTTAAAACAAACCAGAAATAATATGCACTAGTACAAAATTAAAAGGCATGTTCATAAATGCTAGAAGTTTGATTACTAAAATGGGAGAACTGGAACTGCTGACACATGAGGAGGATTTCAACTTTGTTGAAATATCAGAAACCTGGTTTGACAGCTCACATGACTGGGTGGAATCCTTGTGGTTAGAGCTTCAAAGGGAAGAAACAAATGGTAACTGAATAGTGGGTATATGCTACAAGTCCCCCAACCTGAAGGATGAAAAGGAGACACATCCTATCCTCTCACAGATAGATGTGTGTGTGTATGAGTGTGTGAGATAAAAAACTGGTTACAGGTGTGCACAACATGCCAAATGAGGTTCAATATTAAAAATGAAAAGTAGTACACTTAGGGCTAAAATACGAATGTAAGTTATTCACTAGGGGGAACATTTCTAGGAGAAACAAGGGTGGAAGAGGATCTGGGGGTCCTAGTAGATTACAGGCTCAGCAACAGCATGCAATGCCAGTCTGCAGAATGCAAGGCTAGCAGACGATTAGCATGGATTAAAAAGGGTATTTACTCAAGAGGTAAAACTATAAGTCAACCACTTTACAAAACTCTTCTTAGGCCACTTTCTTGAGTATGCCATCCAGTTCTGGTTACCAGTTCTCAGGAAGGATGTGCTTGAACTTCAGAGAGTCCAGACAAGGGCAACAAAGCTAATAAAGGGGGCTGAAGAACCTCAGTTACGAGGAACTACATTTATTCTCCCTGGAGAAGAAAATGCTTAAAGTGGAGTTCCACCCATTTTCGGAACTTTAGATCTATGTAATCCCCTTTAAAATGGCTTTTACCAATGGAAACTTTTTTTTTTTTTTTTTTGCTAGTAAATACCTTAATTTTGGCTTTATTCCTCCTCTCCTCACTTCCTGGTCCGATCGGCGATGACGTCATTCGGCGATCCGCAGTGTCTGCTGGGATGTATTCTATTCCAGAAATCTCGCAGTAGCTGTATCTGTACTGAGCCGTGCCTGTCCCGCCTCCGCCCCGCCTCCTCTGATTGAGTTTCATTGTATGAATGTATTAAGGCTGTTCTCTGCCCCGCCTCCGCCCCGCCTCCTCTCATTGAATTGCATTGTATGAATGTATTAAGGCTGTTCTCTGCCCCGCCTCTGCCCCGCCTCCTCTCATTGATTTGTAAGAGGAGGCGGGGCGGAGGCGGGGCAGAGAACAGCCTTAATACATTCATACAATGCAACTCAATGAGAGGAGGCGGGGCGGAGGCGGGGCGGAGGCGGGGAAGGCACGGCTCAGTACAGATACAGCTACTCCGAGATTTCTGGAATTGAATACATCCCAGCAGACACTGCGGATCGCCGAATGACGTCATCGCCGATCGGACCAGGAAGTGAGGAGAGGAGGAATAAAGCCGAAATTAAGGTACTTACTAGCAAAAAAAAAAAAAAAAAGTTTCCATTGGTAAAAGCCGTTTTAAAGGGGATTACATACAGCTATGTATTCCAACATATTAAAAATGGGTGGAACTCCGCTTTAAGAGAAATGATTGCAAAATATAGGTATCTAAATGGTAATTTTAGCATTGGGCAAATGATTTAATGTTAGGTCTGTTAAGAAGACACACAGACACTCAATGAAGTTGGACAAGAAGCGGTTTAAACGTATTCAACCTTACCAACTATGAAACTGTGAAATTGGGGTGATTGACAAAGAACTGTAGAGAAGCTGCTCTGGCCTGTACTCTTATGATGCTCTGTGTGATTCACTGGAGTCAGGACCAGTGAGATGCAACAGAGGACCAGTGGAACCATTACAGGTCACTACACCTGGCTGAAGTTTAGGACTGTGCTGCAGGCAAATAAATCTCTGTACTTGCCACACCACTTATTATGACAATTTTGGAAATTTTACTAGCACAGAATCAATGAGTATGTTGTGCATTTTTTTTTTACAGAGACAAGAGCCTTAGGGACAGACTTGGAGCACCCTGTGGCACACAAAGGATGGAAATTCTGCAGTGTGCACAGTGCACTACAGTAACTGACGGAAGAGGTCAGATCATACCTACCAGTGGGATTGGCTTTAAAGGAACAGGCTAAATAAAATCAAAGCCGCCTTGCTGTACACATTACATACCTATGCTGTGGTCCTTGTACCCACGTTTTTTGGCACATAGAAAAAAACAGCTAATGAACACTTTGTCTAATCCTCACTCAAAGAACTTTAAAAGATTGCTAGGAACTGTTTTTGATTCTGTAACTGTTGTGACAATAAACACCCTAATAAGCAGAATGTAATGTACAACATAGTGTATAAAGTGCAGTGGTCAGGACTATACAATGAACAATGTAGCATATACAATGCAGTGGTCTAGACTATGTCAGTTAAAACATTGCCTATGCAGCAGTCAGGACTATATAACTTACAACATAGTGTACAGAGTACAGTGGTTAGGACTAACATAAAGAAAATAGCAGTCAGGACTATGTAACATACAAAACAGCATAAGCAGTAAGTGATCAGGACTATACAATGTAAAACATAGTGTATAAAGTGTAACAGTCAAAACTATGTAAAATAAAATAAAAAATATATAGGGGCAGTGGTTAGGATTATGTAACACACAACATTGTGCATAAAATATTGCAGCGAGGACAGTATGGTCACTTTACCTTCTACATTTTGTGATATACAACACATTGGGGTTGATTTTATAAAGGCAAATAAACTCTGCACTTTGCTAGTGCATTTGTACTCATTCTCCCTGGAGCTTAGTGAATGTTGTGCAGCTATGCTGGTTTCCGTCATCCAATTATGCGCAAGCAAAAATGCATTTGTTTTTCTTGCACATGATTGGGTATTTTTTACAAAGTGTAGCCCCATCACATTTACTAAGCTTTAGGGGAATATAGATGCAACAGCACTTGGAAAGTGTTTGCCTTTAGTAAATTAATCCCAGTGCATAGCATGCAGAAGTTATGACTACTGTATGTAGCATATAGAGTGTAGGAGTCAGGACTATGTAATATACAATATAGCATATAGAGAACAAGGGTAAGGACTATTTATCAAGAAGAACCAAAAGTAACACCGCAAATAATATAAACATATTTATTAATATAGAAAGTTAAAAGTCAAAGTAATACATATATGTATAAGAAACATAGTACAAAAAGGAATATAAAATCATGTCATGATCACACAAATATGATGATGAGGCATTGGTTTCCAGTAGACACGCGTAGGGTGTGATTATGACATGATTTTATATTCCTTTTTGTACTATGTTTCTTTGACATATATGTATTACTGTGACTTTTAACTTTCTATATTAATAAATATTTTTAAATCATTTGCGGTGTTACTTTTGGCCTTTAAAATCCTGAAACATGGATAAGGTGACAATTCACTACGAACGATAAATTTACTTTCTCTACTGAGATACTGATGTTGCGCTGCACCATTTTTTTCTATCCAGTAGGGGGAGAGCTATAGCCAAGCAACCTCATGGACTTCAATGCAGGGCACCTGGAACCCTGGGAATTGTAGTCCAAAATGGCAGCCATGTACAGGAACTGACTTTCTGAACTACAGATTCCAGTGTGCCCTGAGTATTCATCTGCCATCAGGGGTGCGAGCCTGAGAGTGAGCACACCCGAGAGCAAGGCAGCACTGCCCACATCATCACAGATCTTGCACCAGTGATTAATAGAGGGTTTTTGAAAGAGACTAGGGGGGGGGGGCCTGCCTACAGCGAGCATCCACAGCAACATCAGGGCACCAAGTACATCCAACCAATACTGCATCTTTACCATCCCTATACCATACTTCTACCAAACCTATACTGCACCCATATCAAGTCTATACTGCAATTATACCAAACTGTCACTGCATTTGACCCGCATCTACACTGCCCTTATACGACTACTATACCGCAACTTTACTGCATGCTGATTATTTAAAACTGCACCAAGGTGCACCACCATTTTCTAAAGGGCCCACACAATAGCCAGCAGAAGAAAAACATAAAGGACTGCCCATCCAGCAAAACCATCCTGCAAGTCCCTTTTTGACCCCCTTTTTTTTATAGATAGTACCAATCTAGTCCATGTAGGCCTAGCATAGTCACCATTAATGCAGTTTGTCAGTATGGTCTCCTGTATTCAGTAAATCAAGCTGTATCACTGCCCTCTGCTGAAGTTTAGGTGCCCTTGCCATAGTTTATTGTTTTCTTGATGCCAGGTGTCATCTAATGCCTAGTCCTTTTTGCTAATCACTCACATACACTGTTACACTATATGCCTAATTGTGGTATTGCTATTTTTAATCCATTTTCTTGCTTGCCTCTTTACTCACCTCATCAGGTTAAAATATATTATATTTGCCTTTTCCAACTGGTTCACTGCCTGTTTTCTTGAACATGGTAGTATTAATGGTTACCAGATATTACTTTCAGTTATTTCCTGTGGTTTTGCATGCTTTGTACACTTAACCTAGTGTATCAGAGGGACTGAATTTCTTATGAAGGTCGAGGCAAAGAACAGAAAACTAATCTTAAAGCGGAGTTCCGGGCACAGAATCGTTTTTTTTTTTTCAATCTCCCCCTAACAATCACCCTTACACATCGATACATCCGCTAATCCTGGTTAGAATGGTGAAATAATGAGTTTGCTAGAATAAAATCTTACTTTATATAATTTCTGATGTGCGGCGCCATCTTTGTTGTGGATTGCCGAGTCCGTTGTGGGGAAATGTCTTCCCTTCTTCCTGATTCCAGTGGGCGTAGGCCTGTGAGTCAAGAAATGAGAACAGTGGTCGGCCGCCCATGTGACTGCAAAGTGCATCATGGGAGGGCCGAGGAAGAGCTCCCAGGACGCATTGCGGCAGGAAGTGACGAGGAGAGCCGAGGCACAGGAGGGAGGAAGTCCTTTGAAAGGTGAGTATACAAACCTCTGTAAACAGGTAAGTGAAAAAAAAAAAACTATGGGAATATCCAATTCTGACTCAGCGGAGAGTAAGGAATACAATGCAGTAATTATTAGAAATTGAATTTTGTGCCCGGAACTCCGCTTTAACCAGCAGCTCCTACAGGAGTAGCACTACACCTACATTGGTGGTCAATGTGTCTTCTTCCAACAAACAAACAGCACATACATTGTATTTGCGTTGGTGGCAATAGATGGGCCAGTGGACAAGCAGGCAGGCAGGTCAAAAGTGGCATAGCCACATGTTAGCAGTGGCAGTAATTCCTCTCACTACACCTGTTCTTGCAGGTCAAAACACATTGAGGCAGACTAAGGAACAGGAGCCCAACCCTCACCAAGAAAATAGGTCTGACTGGAGAATTGCAAGGGCTGGAATCCTGCAATTATGTCAGATGGAAATTCATGAATACAATTAGTGTGCAGTTTGTAGAGTGGGGGCCTGGGGCACTGATCATGAGATGTGGGTGCATGCCCCTAATCTCGTGTGCTAACAACACCACAAATGGGGTTTAAAAGCTGCACTAGAAATATTGCTACTGGGGTTAATCACCAAAATGTTGTGCAGCAGCTTGCTCTTTTTCTACAGTCTTTAAAAAAACATAACAAATGAAACAAACTGGTATTTGAGAATTAGATGTACACTTGGTTATAAGTATTTGCAATTATCAGAGATAAACCAGTTCCAATGTTTTTTTTACTAATAGTAACATCTTACAATTGTTACTGGATTAAAAATAATAAAGACTGTTCTGAGTAGGAATAGGCAAAATTGAGAGTTTTTTTTTTCCACTATAATTAAGTAACAATCATCAGATTTCAGGAAAATTGTTGCCATTTTGGCTAGAAGAAGGATTGGAGTCAATAGAAAAGGTGAAAAGGGGTGTATTTTGATGGTTTTTAAGGGTGCAATCCGCTTTAAATAGCTGATTAGAAAAGTTATTAGCAACTTTCCTCAACATGTGCTTATGCCAAAAACAGCACATCATTATTTTCTGTTTTTTTACAGAAAACCATAGACAATAAAAATAGAAGCGAAACATTTCTTTTTTAAAAAGACAGTACACAAATAACAATCATATACAGTACATACACTACAAGTAGGAAAAAGTCCCATAATTACACCCCTTTCCCTATAAAAACATACTAAATAAAAAAAAAAAAAACTGTTGAACTTTTTGTTCTCCAGCAAATTTCACTAATTTCACTGTAAGTGAAAGTGAAATTGCAGTAGGAAAGACCAAGTAGCCTTTTAGTCAAGACTGTGCTGTCGGGCAGAACTATGTAAGAATAAAGAGCAGATGGACAGAAAAGCAAATCTTTGGGCAGGTAGAAGAGCTCTTATGGGTTTATTTCACCTGTTTTTTTAAATCCTTAGCTTTAATTAATTCTGTCCTAAATCTGAAATGCAATTTGTCCTGTGCTATTTAATTGTAAATAACAGAACTTATTATTTACGATTTAAGATTTTAACTAGCAGAAAATGTATTTAAAACTGAGCTGTTTTTAATAATCCAATGCCTAATGTACTCTTCTTCAGATGCCCCATATAAAAAATGTATGTCTTATCAAAACCTACTCAGGCAATAGAAGACACAGTGTCCCCAATATTACAATGCATGGTGCTTGCATGCTAGCAGGTGTGCAAAAGCTCCCTATGACTTTGACTAAGTTCAGCACAGCCATAAGAGCCCTTGCTCTACCACACACTAAAAAGAGGATCATGTCACTAAAGTGTGATATACAGGATACCCTGAATCCCTCCATAGAAACTGCAGCATTACTAGTTGTCAGCAGAAGCCAGCATCCAGCAAAGCATTTTTACATCTGAATGCATTCACTAAAGGTAATTTATTTACTATTTTTCTGTATAAATCGCTGTTGCAGCTGCTTACTGCTGCATCTACTTTGATAGTCACAGTTCAAATTTAAAAGATAAACATGTACAAAAGAAAGAAGCTATATCTTCCAGTAGCCATGCAAATGTCTTTTTGGCTAGAGATTGAAAAAAAAAGATATATTTTATACAATATATATATATATATATATATATATATATATATATATATATATATATATATAGAGAGAGAGAGAGAGAGTGAGAGAGAGTATATATATATATATATATATATATATATATTAAAGTGTCTCTGTATACCTCTGTATATTCTCATGTTTCTTCAGCTAAACTTTAAAATCCTAAAGTAATTGTAGAGTCTTGTTTTTCTTTTTTAATAACAAACATGTTGTACTTACCTCCTCTGTGCAGTTGGTTTGGCACAGAGCAGTTCGGATCCTCCTCTTCTCGGGTTCCTGGTTCCTGCTCCTGGCCCTTCCCTCCCATCAAGTTCCCCCACAGCAAGTAGCTTGCTATAGGGGCACCCAAGCTGAGCTGCAACTCCATGTGTCCATTCAGACATGGAGCTGCTGTTTGGCCCCACCCCCTCTCTCTCCTGATTGGATCGCTGACTTTGATTGACAGCTATGAGAGCCAATGTCGCCGTGGCTGTATCTCAGCCAGTCAGGAGGGAGAGTCTCACAACGGCCGAGGGACTTGTGGACATCTCTGGACAGAGAGAGGGCATAGGTAAGTATTAGGGATGCTGGGTAGGCTGCAACACACAGAATGTTTTTTATCTTAATGCATAGAATGAATTAAGATAAAAAAACCTTCCTGACCTTACAACTTCTTTAAAAGTGACCCTATCTGGCCCCAAGTGTTTCTAACAACTTTGCTGGTTTACTGTATTTTTCCTAGACATAAACATTATTCCCTGTACCCATTTGGGGGTCCCATGGAACCTATTTCCAGGCTGTACATGGATCCTAAATTTCAAATTAAGCTGTACCTCCTCCTGGTACTAAGCCCCTTTCCCCTGGACTTACACTGACAAAAACCAAGTGCCTCCTAAGTCACTTAGGTTCTGGTATTTTTAAGATTGAATCTGAGAATCCCTGAAAATGGTGCTCCTGCACCACGCTGGAATGTCTTCTTGAGAGACTTGGGGTCCTCAGGCTTTCCAAGATATTGCCAGAAGGCTTGCAACATCACCTTCATCTAGTGTAAATATTTGCTTGCATACCACAGATCTTACTCCATTAAAGCCGTTTGGACTCAATTTGAAGATCTGTGTTGTGCTGGCAAATATTTACACTGTATTATGTAAGATCCAGTCTCCAGCTGGTGGTTGCTGCAGCATCCAGTACCAAAGAGCCTTCTTTTTCAGGAATGTGTGTGATGGAAATATGGATGGTTATCACAGTCACCTAGACATGTGGCCTAAAGTCTGGGTGAGCAAAAAAAATATATATTTGTTTGTTCTCCTAATTTGTGTTTTTATATAAACAATTGTTTTTTTTACATGGAAAGTTGGGTTTTAAGATCTGCTTTATGTGCCTTACGTTACTAACCTGGTCACTTTAAAGTGATACTAAAGTTTTGTTTTTTATTTTTTTTAAATAACAAACATGTTATACTTACCTGCTCTGTGCAATGGTTTTGCACAAAGCAGGCCCGAATCCTACTCTTCTGTCTTCGGTGCTCCTGGCCCCTTCCCCCTGCTGAGTGCCCCCACAGCAAGCAGCTTCTTGCTATGGGGGCAACTGAGCCAAGCCGCAGCTCTGTGTGTCCAATCAGACACATAGCCATGGCTAGGCCCCACCCCCTCTCTATCCTCATTGGCTCATTGTGTTTGATTGACAGCAGCGGGAGCCAATGGCACCCTGCTGCTGTCTCAGCCAATCAGGGGGGAGAGTCCCATACAGCCAAGTCTCTCGTGCAACATCGTTGGTTTAAGATATGCTCACGTAAGTATTAGGGGGGCTGAGGGGGGCTGCTGCATGCAGAAGGCTTTTTATCTTAATGCATAGAATGCATTAAGATAAAAAAACCTACTGCCTTGAGAACCACTTTAATAAACCTTAATTTTTACATATTGTGACCGAGTCACAATGCACATTTACACTTTTTGGTAAAAAGATTAGTGCCCTAGACAGAAGGGATGACCATAGGCAGAGGAATTCCCTCAACCATAGAGTCTGCTTTGAACTTGGAATTGGTAGTAGCAGGTGCTTTTGTTGTACTGTTTTAGCTCAAACACATGAACTATGGCTAAGCAATATCTGATGTGTTTCTTTAAAATATTCGTATTTGCATGTGAAAGACTGAAACGACGTATGCCTATGTTCATAGAGGTAATTTCATTATTTTTAAAAAAAGGTACTTCATGTCAAATCAAAACACTCACTGGCTGTATCAAAATAGAGAAAAAAAACTCTTTCTAACCACAGTCTATTAAAATTAGACAAATCTGTCCTAATACTTCAAGGAGTAACCCACTAAATCAATGTCCTTTCTCAAAAGTGCCACCAATGTAGATCTAAAAGCACCATGAAATGTTTCTTCTTTCTCTCAATGTTTGTACTTTAGTGCTGAACAGGATGTGTCCTGCTCACGACTTAACACATGACCAACCTTTGCTAAGTACTCAATGATATTTACTGAATTTGAAAATAAATATAATTGTTTGAAAAATGTAATATCTTGTCTTGTGGCTGTGTTGTTTGTGGTATTAATATGCTCTTTCATCATTGCTGCTATAATTTACAGATGAAAACAATGGTAAACAAGCCAAAACATGTAAAATGCAATGTGACAAACTGTGGCAAGCAGTACATGTGTCTTTAAAATAACATAGTAAACACATGTATGTCCACGGCCTAGCTTTCGTCACAAAACTTGTGTCATCCATGCACATTCCTACATACATGTACACCCAAAACAAGTGCTTACTTTATAGCTATGTGTTTTCACAGCAGGTTCAGGCTTCATGCTGTGCACAGATTTTACATTCAAGTACAGTTTATGTATTATTATGTTGAAATGTACCATTAGTTTCTCAAAATAGCTGCTGCTAACACATCATACATAACACAACCTGCACATTACCTTGCTTGAAACAATATTTTGTACACATTTTTATAAGCAGATAAAAGATGTATGTCTTTGTGGATGATGAGGTATCAAAGCATATAATCTTGTTCATGATATCAGCAAAACAAAACATTGCTACATGATGGATGGTAAATTGCAATATATAAAAAAAACCACAGGCATTGCTGTATGTGTAATTGTAATGTTAACATAAGAGCATTAAATGCACATTATAAGGGCCACCATTTGCAAAAATACATAATTTTCAAAAACTTTCTGTCATAGAAGCAAGCTGCCAACTGTCATGTCTTGCTTGTGGTGGTAAATCACATAGAGTAATAGGATGCGTAACAGTTTTACAAATTTGCCATAACTTGGTGTAGGAGGTGTAAGAGCTTTTAATGGGGGTTATAGGCAACATTTTTATGGGTAGTTTTATGGGTTATTTTTAAAGAAGTGTATCTAAACTATATGTGCTTTAAATATAAATGTAAAAACATAAAATGCAATATTCTGCAACAAAGGAGATAGTAGTAAGCAACACATAATACAGGCGAAAAAGTGGCTACCTAGCTAAGTATAAGCAGCGAAATGCAGGGATTGTGAAATAATGAAATTATCTCACCATGAGGTTTACCAGAAAAAATTAAGGATTCTTATACCTAGACCTTTCCATGCATTTCAACTGCATGTTAAGCAAGAGGTCATTGACACTTATGATGTGTATATGGGCTACTCACACCCAACTGTGGAAAAACAAAACACTACTCATTTTTCACAGGGGACAATGACTCCTCATTTCAAATGTAGTGATGGTGTTGGGAGCCCCACTGAAATGCAGTGTGATGCAATGCATACGAGTTGCAGGAGGCAAACCAATAATGAGTCATATGTGTAGAGACCCTAAATTCTCTCTATAGCAAGTCCTATAGCTTGTATATTAGATGTAAGTTCCACCTACCATTGTTTCAAATTAAATACTATTCAAATATAAAAATAACATTTATCCATGAAAGTAAACATATCTATTCCTGCCCAATGCATATTTATCAGTAAAATTCAATTTTTACATATTTTATATTCTAGGTATTCAATACATATATTGCATTGAACAGTACTTTTGTACTGTTGCATGCATTTCCCTGTGTGCATAATGCAAATGCCGTATTAAACATACTATAAAAGACTCACGCCTTTAAGGACATAGTATAACCACATATAAAATATGGCAATTTAATGCACTAAATGTGTTACAAATACTTAGCAACATCAGGGACTACACCAGCCACCCAATAACTGCAGAATGGTAAATGGTTTAACTTTCAAGAGGCCAGATTATTGTAGATTTCAGAAAGAACACTCAGTGTTGCTCAGTTAGATTCAAAATTAAAGAAACAAACTGATTATTTAACATGGGCAGCACACAACTTTCCTTTTTTTGTACATACTTCATTCAAAATATAGATGAATATATACTATAAATAAGACTCCCACTTTCTTTTAGTAAATATTTAAGCTATTATGACAACATAAAAAAAAAATATTTTTAAAATAATATGAACTAGATCTCTCAAAAAATACATGAAACATGTCATAATTGATGAAAAGGTATTAAAACATTACAAAAAGTCTTCATTAAACAATTTTGGGGATCAATACAATGATTATGTATTGCAGAGTTTAACTTAACTTCATGTCCTTGTTTCACCAGCCTGTCTCAGAGTTTGGTTCTCTATAATAAGTTTTAGTTGGAAGCATGAACACAGCAATGGCTGTTAAGAAGACTTTGTCTAGACATGCAGGCTACCTACACCACCTAGGACTTCCCAATCACACCACAGCAGCTTAGGGTAAGTAGATGAGTAGAGAAAGTTCCATTGCTTCACACCGGACGAGGAATGAAGATAGATATTGAATAGATGACAGTCAGCCATAATAGGGATAGTATTACAAATAGTGAGGATTCTGTGCACCCAACACTACGGTAGAACATTACATATAGATTTTAAAGCACTATCGATATAAACAGTTAATCTACAAATCACTAGAAAAAAAAAACTTTAAAAAATACAATTGCATTTATAATACATGGTTAAAACTCTTTTCTGCAATTATGTTTGAGGACAAATGCTGCATAAGAGACTTTAATAAATGGCTGCGCACAGTCTCATACATTATAGGATTCCATGCTATAAGATGCCATAGGACCACCTAGTATTTTTGTAACTAATATGCTGATTATTCAATCTGCCTGAAAGTAATTGTATTCCACTATTTACATTCTACACCTAATGTTATTTTCAAAACTAGGTTGGTAATTTCACAACAGAAATCATTGTATGTAAGTAAATGTACAAATCTGAATGTGCAAATACTGCACTGTGACTGCAGCGTACTGTATTTTATTGTTTAAAAACAGTATAGGGTGTACTTAAAACAATATAGGGTGTACCTATATTAATGATTCTTTTGTTAGACAATGAAAAATAGTATTTATACATTACGCCATAGCATTCCACTGAAAAAAGTTAATTTTGCGATGTACGTACTGAAAATTTGCCTTTCGTTTGAAATAAAACATAGCCATAAAATTGGTTCGGATACTCTAAATAACATTTTGCTTCTGATGAGACTGTTATTAAAAAACAGAACTAAATACTAATTTCTGTAAGAAGTCCAGCCATTCACTTTTCCCACTGGGAGTTGTAAGCTTGCTTTGAGTGTTCTTTAAAAGAATTAAGTAGTAAGAGTTTCAGGAGATGTACCACACTTGAAAAAGTAGGCAGCAGTTAGGGATTAGGGAATGTTAAAATGATAATTGTGTTTGCTTTGTATGGAGAGAAAAGAGGCTAACTATATAACTTTATATCTTTATGCCTCTCATCTACAAGCATGTTATTAAGACGCAAATACAAACAGATTAAGAAACATGAGAAAGTGACTTCATGGACCACCTAAGTGTTAAATGAATACAGTTACCATTCAGTTTATAATAAGTTACCATGGTTTACAATTTAAATCCATCAAGCAGCAAAATTTATAATAATTTTAAATAAAAAAAAAAAATTACTTTTGTAATCAGCTATGCAAAAACACAGTAAAACAAATACAATATGCTTGCAGAAAAAAATTGTGGTGAACAAAAACATGCAACACAATTTTAGCCATGTTACAAAGATCAGGTGCATGTGTTTGCCAGACACAAACACAAACAAGAAATGCATGCAGTCCTGTCTATCTAAATGAGACAAGTAACCATAAAAAGATGAAAAACCGAATACAATTTATACAGTATTGCAAATTAAAAAAGAGGCATAAATCGTTTAATAATAAAGGTGTTTGGCTCAATAGATATTATTTTTGCATAAACACATATTTTTTTAGGAAAAATGTCTGTAAACCTCTAATATAGAAAAGTTTGGCAGAAAATGTGTACCTCTTGTTCTGTTTTTAAGACTGCAAAAAAATGTTTATGTATATTTTAATTATTCACCTTGAGAGTCAGTATTTAAATATATATATATATTCCAGAACAGTTTCTTTACTTAAAAAAAAAAATCAATCTGGAGTGGAAATAAATGAACAGAAAATTCTTTCTGATTACCTCATCTCAACCCGAAAATGAGACCTTGAGGTTTGATATATCTTGTGTGAGCAATATCATTCACCCTAGCCTTTGCTCCTCTTTGTAATTGGAGATCACAGGTGCAAGAGTGGACTTCCACTAGGCTATCCATTTGAATGACAAATGCCTCTGAAAAAGTAGAATACAGAGCACTCTGCCCTACCATGCTGCCTGCGGTAGCGACATTACACGCTTATTTACAAGAAAATCATTACACTGGGTGATTTCTATTCTGTTATTATCACTTACAACTGCACCTATGCCTGTCTTGTTCTGCATTACTAGCTGTCTGCTATCCTCGTGTACTAATTCCATACACAATGCACAGATGCAAACAACGTCAAAAGCAACTGGAAAACCAAAACAGTAAACCGGTAACAAGCCAAAGCTCCAAAGAAGAAAATAGTTGCAGCGAAGAACAAAATGCAAGAAAACAAAATCAATACTGTTTTAACAACCACCAAAATTTCATCTGTTCATTAGCAGAGGAACAGGCATTTAAATGCTGTAGGCCGCTCCAGCTGGCTATGAGTTAAAAAAGGTTGATTTTTCCTAATTCCTATATATCTTCTGTATCAAAGCTTTTGGTACCTTGGGCTGCCCTTATAACAACCTAATATGACAAGAATTTTGAATACATACAGAAAAGCAATACATATTAATAAGAAGGGGACACTGTCTTGGACAGCGTGGTACAAGTGAAATTAAATACCTAGACAGACTTACCGAAGAGCTTGCTGGGAGTGTCCTCACCATCATTTGATTCCACAGGAGCAAGCAGGGGCTCGTTCAGCTCACTGTCTGAAGTAGCTGCCTTGTCCTCACCTCTCGACTCTGCATTCATCTCACTCCGAAGCAGCAGCAGAGGCTTGCTGACTTTTCCGGCTATCATTGGATCCTGGTGATGGGGGGGAAATAAAGAGTGAGGGAAATAAGGAAGTAAAGTGGACGCTGTGGTGTTGGTACACTCTCCCCAACACCTTCCCCCCTCACTGTCTTTCCCTTACACACACACACACACTCCCGTCTCTCTTATCTCCCCAGCTGCTCCTGTTGTTATTGCTGGCTGCAGTCAAGTGAAGAGCTATTACAGATCCAATGAGTTTTCCATTACACCCCACCCTATTAAAGCTCAACTATCATGTGAAAGATTCAGAATGCTTTCGGGAGAGCAAACTTCTTTGAAAGCATGCTTACAATCATCTGTGTATATGCATGATATGCCAGGCTGATTCTTCACTCTACTCTCTGACAACAAGGCATCTTCGACTATAATAAGTTACCCCCCCTCCCAACTTATTGCACTGGTATGTAATGATCAAAGATTATACAAGTACCTGCCTCCTACCTGTTATTTACTCTATTCTTCCCTCCTAAAATGCACTGCCTCTAAATTATGCAAAACACTTTCTAATTACTATAAATTATAAATATATACTGTAAATTATAATAAGTGTCATTATTTTCAAACAGAGCATTAGCATCAGTGTAACAAAATCGACTTAAAAAATATCAAATGAGCTCAGTCTCATCGAATCCATATTTAAATATGTTTAACAATAGAATAAATGTCTCTAGGAGGTTCATGACAGATAAGAATAATTTTAAACTTTATTTCCTTTTATCCGAGCCCTGCTTAATGCTGAAAGAGACAGCAGTGTATTGAAACCAGTGCAGACTATTGAAATGGACAGCAGCCTACTGAAAGGGTCAGCTTCCCATTGAAAGGGTCATCTGAGTATTGTGCAGCACACAGAGTTTAGAATGACTGTGTTTGCACCTTAACAACACACAAGCATTTTAAGCAGAGACATTCTGCGAACAGATCCTAAAACTGAGAAACACATTTTCTTTGTTGAGTCACCAGCTTTTAAACAGCACAAATAAATATTTTCTTCATCAATCAGTAGTCAATTAGGCAATCATACATCAATTAATAAATCAACAAACATACCTACAAACAAAAAGCCAGTGGAAACAAATATTCACATTTTTGAAAGTTCAAGTGCAAGATCATACCAGTCATTTTTATATCAGGACAATAAAAGATCTCCCATTTTGCCAATAATACACTTTCCTCTGGCATCAGAGCAACTACAAAAACTTTATTACAAAAAAAAAAGGTGCACAGCGCAGTTGTATGATAAATTAATTTACAAATAAAAAAGAGAAAAAAAGAGCAGCATTTATTAACATTAACTTGCATGAAATTAAAATGACCAAAGATATAAAAAATAGTATATATTTTAAAAACAATACTTACAAAATAAATGCAGTTGTTCTTATTGCTGTAGCATTAAGGCCCCAAAAGGAATAAATGATAAGTGTATTTCCTAGCGATCGGATCTGCTCTTCTCATTTCAGTCAAAGGCCATTGTGAGGTCACAGGCTCTTCCACAAAACAGCTTTTAGTTTTTTTTTTTTATGCCCTGTGTAGTGTCATACTGTGATCATGCTGCACTGAGAGCTATGTAAAACAGCGCAAAATAACACTACTAAAAATAACAATGCCAAATAGAGGCAATAGTACAGATGACCCTGTAGCGTTATCTGGCAGCTATTTATTGCTAAGTTCATGCCTAAATGACTTTTATGCAGGGAACAGGTGACCAGCGTGCTAGGAGGTGGGCTAGGAAGCTCCTAATGCCCCATCATCACATTGGTCGATGCGTGCCTGTGGGTTTTTTAATGTATTCACGTCTGAAAACTGAATTTGATATGACACATGATAATCTATGAAAATGTTAATCAATACAAATAGTTTAAGCTGTCATCAAATGCACTTCTTTAGTCAATACTCATATTGCTGCAAACAATGTCACTGTCACCGAGGCTTAATTTGCACAGCACTTAAATATTGGACTCTGTGCATCAGTGCACTCCTCTTGAAATACTGTAGGTAAACACATTTTCTCCCTATTTAAGGCTAGAGCACTCAGCATGCATTTAGCTGAGTCGAATCCTACCGTTTGAATACCTTGATAGGTCCACTGGAGGGCAAAATTAATACTTAATTGAATCTCACAGTCATCAAAATAATCAATACTTTTTTATTATTTATTCTTTACAGTCTGTTGACTGTTTCAAACCTCAGAGGGGATGGTGGAAAGGATTCATGGCTTTGAAACACTGTCATTTAACAAGGTAATTTTCAGTGGAGCATTAGGGGTTGTGAAACATATAATAAAACAAAAATGGTGGCTTATAATGGGAAGAAAGAAAAGAATTATATTTCTGCCATCTAATAAAACAAGATAAATAAAAAAAACTGGTGGAGAGAGAAAGGGAAAATAAAAAGGGGGGAGGGAAGCTGAAAGGAGAAGGAGAACGAGGATAGGTAGGAGCTGGGTTTTGAAAGGTTTTATCATATCAAGAGCAGAGCTGTGCTTTCATAATGCTGACATTTCTCATCCTGACAATCCTAAACAAGTGAAAAGGATGGGATCGCTGATATCATCTTTCATCACATCCTCCAGCTTAAGAACCAACATGACAGCTCCTCTTCCCTATACACTGTTAATTACTAAATAAAACACTCCTCTGCAAGGAAGGGTGGCAGCACATAACCGATACCAAGGGTCTCTACAAGCGACAAAGTGGGTCTTAAAAAATTTGTTTTTGGTAGGAGATCAAAGGGGTCAGAAGATAATAAAGAGGATACAATAATGCACTGGGCAAGCCAAATCCTCCTGAGACCAATTTAAGATAGGTCTTCACTCTCATCAAACCTAGGGAAGAGCTGGTACTTTCATGATTTGGAAATGTCACTTTGGAAGCAATTGTGTATATTGTATATCACTGATTATCACGGACAAAAAAAATACCCAGCTATATATTACAACTTAATTCAAAGGTTAATACAACCATAGATAAAAAAGAAAGAGGATCTACCCATGTTTGTTTTAATATAAGAAAAAGAATCCCGCGGCAAAAATGGAAGCACACATTTATTGTACATTTACTGTGAAAATGCTATACATTATTGGAAATATTCTGTACTGTAAAATTAGAATTATTATAGATATCGGAGCACAAAATGTAAATATAGAGTAGCTCAATTAAAAAATACATGGAGAAAAAAAACAACCTAACAAACACTCTAAACAGGAATGCAACTGATTATTTACAGTGTTACTGCTATAAAGTTTTTGGTAGAAAAAAGTACTGTTTTCAAAATGTCAAATACAGCATTAAAGTACATTCAATAACACAAAAAGAAAGGTAACACTGTTTTCTTCACACCCTGCTAGATTGTTCTACTTCTATATGACCTGCTTAAAGTAAATGCGGTATATTCTGGTAAAGTGTATTACCATAGCTTTTTTTTTATTTTTTTTTGTAGGTTTTAGTAGGGAATGGTTAAAAATGATATCAAGTTATTTTTTTGCTGCCCTGCTGGGGACATTTCCCTTTACTTCTTTTCCTGGAGATGCAACAATAAATAAAATTAAATCTCTTTAAAGTGAATGGAATTCTCATCTTAAGCCTAATACATGAATGTAGGGTAGCATCAGCCGATTAATAGAAACTGGCCAACATTTGGCCCTGTGTACTGCAGCTGGTCCGACAAAAAAAGGTCTGCCAATCGGCTCTCGATTCTGGCTGGGGGGGGGGGGCTGTCAAAACACAATAGCACATCAGAGGAGATCGCTGTACTAACATTGGATGGTTAGTAGAGCCACTCCTCCTCAGCTGTCAGATTTGTTTCATTTAGCCCTGCTGGGTTGAATGTAAAAAAAGCTACTAGTGTGTATTAGGCTTTTGAAGAAACGTGTCCCAGTTGTAGTTCTTCCTCTCAATTATTTCTCTGTCTCAGTGACAATGGTATCCAAGACAAACAAATCTCCAAAGCAGTGACAAAGACAAAAAATAAAACCATGAATCAATAAAGGGGCTCCAACCCAGCATTATACCCAAAGCTAAATTTACATGCACTTTAAATAATACTCAGAGTTTGTAGCAGACACACTAAGTTGCTTGTTCCTAACTTTACTGACTAACTTTCCAACACACAAGTGGAAATAGTACTTTATGGGGGAACACATAACACACTTTTCTGCTTACCACAATTTAAACAGACTTGCTACTTGACAGACCTGTTTTCTGTCACATAAGTGATGGGGTGTGCCATTTGTTTAGCCTTTAGCCATTAAGAAAGTTGGTATTTGTATAGGATTTTTAAGGGCATAAAGCAGCAGAATATGGAAGTAAAGGGTAAAGGGTCAGAGAAGAACGAGTGGTGCTTGCTACAAAGTCTGAAAGTTCATGAAGTAACCCTGTACTGAATATTATAAAAGAAGACTTGGGCATTCATCATATATCTAGGACAAAGCAATTATTTTTGCTATATCTTTAGCAGATTCATGCTTCATAGAAATATAGAAGAGTGATAGGAGAAAAAAAAGACCAAATGGGTCATCAATTCTTCCCCATTTTTTTTAAAATGTATTATTTTTTTTGTGTTTTATGTCTGGGTATAAATCTAAGTTTGTCCCAAGCATATTTTAATTGACTTACTGTTGATTGACTCACTATCTCTGCTCAAAGTCGGCTCAAAGCATCAACTACTATTTTGCTAAAATAACACTTTCCAAGATTTTTGAGGTCATGTCCCCATGTTCCTAATCCTGACTTCAAATTAAAAATATTGCCCTCTTGAGCCTTATTCCCCCCCTTGTATTTAAAGATTTCAGTCATGTCGCCAGTCATTATCCCCTTCTATCCTCCAGAGAGTATATATTAATTTCCTAAAGTCTCTTCTGATGTATTTTATCCCTCAGACCTTTCACCATTTGTGTTGCCCCTCTGTAGCCTTGTTCTATTTTATCAATTTTTGTTTGAGTGAAGTCCCGAGAACTGGACACTATTCTAACAGAAGTCTAACTAAAGGTTTCTAAAGGGGGATCAGGACCTTCTTTTCTCTGCTCTGCTGCTGGTGACCCCTCTACTGATGCATCCAAGAATTCTATTTGTATTTTCCATTTTCTAGCCACATTTGCTCATTTTTCAATCATCTGAAATAAGTCCTCCCAAGTATTTCTCCTCTGTAGTGCTGGCTAACACTACACCCCCAATATTGTATTATGTCAAGGGATTTGTTTCCCTAGGTGCATTCACTTGGGGCATTTGCCCTAGAAGAACTCACATTTGACAAAACATTTAGGCCGGAGCTAATGTGACATCATCACATTACCGGAAGTCTTTGTGCCAGATGGAACTGTTTGTACACTATGCAGTACTATTTTTAAACTGCAACTGCATTTTGAGTTTTACTAAATTAATTATATTGGAATTTACACTAAGTGGGGCATGCGTTCTTTAATTTCTTTTCGAGCATATATGGTGATGTGGAGGTGGATGGAGGATATGTTTAGGCATTAACATCCCTAGCCTACAGCCAAAACTGGTGGAAGAAGTCAGACGTTTGGCCTAGGTTGATTATTGACATCATATGCTATTTATGACTTCTCTGTAGTAAGAGAGTCATAGATCTTTGGTAAGCCTGCATTTGTGGCTATCTGGTGGTGGAGATTCTCTCTGGTGTGGGAACACAACTTAAGACTATTTTGATACACTTATTTGTTGTGAATCTTGTTCACAGTGGGGACTATTGCAATAGTAGATGAGACTTTCTATATTTGATAATGAAATATGTTCTATATTGGTTTTAGTTTATTAGTGCATCATGTTTTATATTTATAGAAGCCTTTACAGTATATTATGTAAAGTCATTCATAAAATACAAAGGCTCCTGGAGAGGGCAGCAGAAGGGATGGGCAAAGTTGCTGTGTGTGATTCTTTTTTCTCACAGCTGGAGTGTGTCCTCCGGGAGTGCCATAAACATATTACATATATCGTAAGTAATAGAGAAGTCCTGGAGCTGACATGCATCTAATTGGACTTAACTCATAGTGTGCCTGCACTTTTTGCAAAGTTGCTGAATTCCTGGAATTCAGCTTTAATGGTCCAACAACCATACCTTGAAAAAACTCTGGGATGAATACCATCAGGGCCAATTGCTTTATTAGGCTTTAACTGAGCCAGTTTCTCCGCTACTCCATCTTTAGAAATCCTGAAAATGAACCATCTTTACTACAACCAATATGATCCCCCAAATTGGTATTGTTAATGCAATTTATTTATGAAAAGACTGAAAAGAAGGAATTGTTGAAATGGTTTGCTGTATCCAGGTCTCCCTCAGCATAGCTATTGTGTCCAGTTTTCATTTTAGCGATCCTATTGTATTTTTTTCCTTCCATCACTGGTGTACCTAAAAAGGTCTTGTCACTTCCGGTTCCGGCGCCGCATGGATTAGTCGCTCTCCTCACTAGCTCCCACGCCCGGCCGATAAATCCGCCTATACGCCTGCTGACTTGAAATCCATCGGCTCCCCGGGGACCCAGTACTTGCCCGCTATCACCATGGATCGATTCCTGGAAAAACCCGTCCCGCGGCCGACCCCGGAGCCAGCGCCTGACCCGCCCGAATCTTCTCCACAGGCCGCAGCAGAGGCCTCGCAGTCTGTCATCCAGAGCTTTACAGAGCGGATCGCTCAGGCGGTCGCATCCCTGCTCTCCCCCACCATCCAAGCCACAGTGGAAAAGGCATTTCAGGCAGGGATGCTGATGATCCGGAGGGATCTGGATGAGCATGCTACCAGGCTCAATGAGGCAGAGCAGAGAATCTCAAGCCTGGAGGAGGACATGTACCAGCTACAAGCTCAAGAGCAGCAGCAGGATAAAATCAATGCTTTCCTGTCCCAGAAATTGGAGGACCTGGAGAACCGTGCCAGGCGCAGTAACCTGCGGTTTGTGGGGGTCCCTGAATCCCTCCCTGCTATGGGGCTCAGTGACTTTTGTGCCCGCAGAGTCCCAGAGGCCCTTGGTATACCCGGTATACGTGTGGTAGAAAGGGCTCACCGCATAGGAGCGCCATCTACAGAACGCACAACCCCTAGACCCATCATCGCAAAGTTTCTGAACTATGCTGACAAAAACCTTATTCTGCAAAAATACAGACAGTCCAAATCTCTTCAAATTGATGGGGTGAAGATTCTGCTTTTTGCCGACTACTCCATAGATGTCTCCAGAAAACGTAAAGCGTTCCAGCAGATCTGCACGCAGTTATACCAGCTACAGGTTAAATTCACCTTAGCCTACCCAGCTATACTCCGCCTGAAATCCAACACGGGTGAGCAGCTGTCTTTTCAGGATCCCTCTGAGGCAGAAGCTTATGTACGCTCCTTACAACCTGATGCCCCCCAATCCGCCCCGTCCTCCAGACCATCGACCTTCCCCAGGTCCTTCGATCAACGGAGCCCACGAAAGGAATCTCCGAAACGCCAGCGCCTATTCGGGCCTTCCCACCGCAACAAGTACCGCTGAACTGACACCCATGCCACATTGCTGCCCGCTCTGCATTGTGATTCCTTTTCTCCCCACACCTTTTTTTCTTTTTTTTTTCTATCTCAAGGATGTTGGACTGAGCCCGTGTGGCTTCACCCAGGCTACAATTGATGCCTGACAGCCCTCCGTGAGCCTGGCCTGTCAGTCATGTGAGGTACTCTCTGATGGTTTATTTTTTTTATTGTAGTATTATATTGCATAGTTCACTGTTAGACTCAGCATACATCTGACCTCTTAGGCCACCTATGAGCTATGTGTGGGTCCTACATTACAGGTTTGCTTCTTCTCCCTCCAGGGGTCGCTTGATACGCTGCTTAGGCAATTTTCCCCAGGCAGCGCAGATTCCCCTCTTGACATGGCTGCTGTCAGGGGCGATCCTGTATATGCCTAGGTGGGCCGTTGAGGGCGGTGAGCTCCCTCTGACAGCGACCCCTTGCGGAAAAAAGTTGTTGGATTTTTGTTGGTTTGTTTTGGTTACCCTTTCACTCCCTTCTATGTCCCCCGTTCATCGTTGCCAATCTATCCATGCTGATTTCCTACCCCCTTTCGCAATGAGACACGTGTTTTCCTCGTATGACTCCTCCTATGGTGACACACACGTCCACACCGGACACTCCACTCCCCGATGCTATAATATCCCATCTCAGTATCCCTCTCCTCATTACCTATGTCTATACAAATAACCTCCTGGAATGTGAAGGGACTTCGGTCGCCTCTTAAACGTATGAAAATCCTCCGTCACCTTCGTCGGCTGAAAACTGACATAGCCCTTCTTCAAGAGACGCACCTCTCCTCCGCAGACTTCCACCGTTTGCGGAGGCTCTGGGTGGGAGAGGTCCTTGGTTCCTCAGCAGTAGGCCGTAAGGCGGGGGTCATAATACTCCTTCGTAAAAATCTTCCCTATCAAATTCTATCTACGTCCACTGACCAGCACGGCAGGATGTGTTCCATACATATCCGCCTTCACTCCAGAGAATTTTTAGTAACTAATATCTATTCCCCTAACTCCCCCCCTAAATCCTTCTACAGCGACCTCACGTCTCACATACTACAACTCCCGCATCTTCCTCATCTTGTGGGTGGGGATTTTAATGCCCTAATGCACCCCTCTGATGACCGATCCCCCTCAACTCCACATGCTCCTGCCCAAAAAGACGCGGCCCGCTCTCTGCTAAATACGGCCATTGAATCCATGCATCTTATTGATATATGGAGATTACACCACCCGGTAGACAGAGATTTCACCTTTTTTTCCCCTCCACACAATGTTTTTACCAGGATTGATTACTTCTTCTGCACTGACGATATGGCCCGCACTCTCACTGACCCCCTTATCCATGAGATCACAATCTCAGACCATGCCCCCATATCCGTTTCCTTAGACGTGCCTGACTCGCCCACCCCCCCAAACATCTGGAGGTTCCCCGCATTTTTGGCCGACAACAAAGACTTCCATTCATATCTCACGACGGCTTGGGAAGAATATTTCGTGAATAACGCTTCCTCCGCTGACAACCCACATTTATTTTGGGAAGCCGGTAAGGCTTTCCTTCGGGGGAAAATACTCTCCTATGCGAGCTCCTATAAGAGACAGTCCCAGAGCAAATATCGGTCAGCAAGCAAGCGATTGACTGAGGCCCAGAGATTGCTTCTTGCTCAGCCCACCCCATCCTCTAAACGGGAATGGGAGGAAGCCAAGCGGGCTTTCGACTCCTGGGCGACCACCATAGAACTAATCAAATACAACCACTATGCAGCTCACCTCCACAAATTTGGAAATAAGGCCGGAAAGCTCCTGTCCCGCCTCTGTAGACCCCCCTATAGCCCCACCAACATTACTGCTCTCCGTAATTCTCAAGGACAGACGTTAAAATCCCCGGAAAAAATTAGCGAAGTGATGCTGGATTTCTATTCCTCCCTGTATGCTAAAGACCCTATGGACCCCCAGGTGGCCCACTCTTTCCTTTCCAACAATTCCCTACCCCATTTGACTGAATCTCAACGCTTGGAGTTAAACGCTCCAATAACTTTAGATGAACTGGAATCCACCATTAGTCATTTAGCCTCCAACAAAGCCCCCGGCCCGGATGGGTTTACTGGGGAAGTCCTTCCAGGAGGAACTATTGCCCACGTTGCACAAGGTATATACCCACATATGGGAAGGAGGTGACTACCTCCCGACAGATAATCAAGCCCTGATAAAACTTCTAGCGAAGAAGGGGAAGGATCCATTAGACCCGGGGGCCTACCGCCCGATTTCGCTCCTAAATCTGGATGTGAAGATCCTATCCAAATTGATTGCCAACCGCTTGGCAAATATTATGCCCTCCCTTATTCACCCAGCACAGTCGGGTTTTGTTAAAGGTAGGACGGCCATGCTAAACATTCGCAAAGTTCTTTTGGTCTTGGAACAGGCGCGTTTCCGCCCGGGGGGGATCTAGCCATCATCACATTAGACGCCGAGAAGGCCTTCGACAACGTGGGTTTTCCCTGGTTGTTGATGGTCCTGGCCAAAATGGGATTCACCGGAGCCTTTGCCCATTTCATAGATGTTATGTACAAGGCTCCCTCGGCCAAATTGGTGGTGGCGGGCCTCCTCTCGGGGGAATTCCGTCTGCATAAAGGAACCCGACAGGGGTGCCCATTATCGCCTTTACTTTTCAATCTAGCACTGGAACCCTTATCCCGCTACCTGGCCGACCACGCACCTCTACACGGAGTTAAAATTGGCGCCCATGAACTTCGCACGGCGTTATTCGCCGAGGACGTCCTTATCTTCACTTCTGATCCCTCCTCAGACATGCCCCTTATACAATCCACATTTGAGAACTTTAAGAAATGTTCAGGTCTACGAATTAACTTTCAGAAGAGTGAAATACTATCCCTCTCGGACTCCCCTTCCTGTAAATGGTTTTCTTCCTCCATCTTTCAAATAGCTAAAACCTCCATCACATACCTAGGTATAAAAATTGGTAAATCCCCCTCATCTCTATATTCCCTCAACTATCCCCCGCTGATCTCCAAGATAGTACAGGAACTTGGCACTTGGATGAACCTGCCTCTCTCTCTCCTTGGGAGGTGCCATCTCGTCAAAATGGTCAGCTTCGCTAAGTTATTGTATCCAATGCAGACCCTGCCCCTCCTGTTGAAGCATGCTGATGTGCAACTGCTGAACACCTCTATTTCCAAATTCCTCTGGAGGGGTAAACGATCCAGAATCTCCTTGCAAAAGCTGTACCTCCCCAGGAGAGAGGGGGGCATAAGCCTTCCCAACATCAGATTGTATAATTTAACCTGTTTACTACGTATATGTATTGATTGGACCACGCAATCTCAACGCTATTCTTCTTATGTGCTGGAGACCTCAATGGTGACACCTTTTTCGCTACCGGGCCTTCTACACTGCCATTGGAAGTCTGTCCCACCGGCCTTTCAACACAATGTCCTACTCAGGGATACTGCAATAGCATGGAGGGAAATCCGAAAGCTGCTCCGTCTCCCTCCCTACATTTCTACTCACCTCCCGATAAGGGGCACTCCAATGTTCCAACCAGGACTGGACTCCAACCATTTCGTGCTCTGGGAACAACGGGGTCTGACCAAGTTTGCGGACTTATGTGATGTTGCTACGGGTGCCCTGCGCACGTTCTCGTCTATATCTAATGCCTACTCTCTCCCACCGACCCATTTTTTCAGCTATAGTCAGTGTGCTCACTTTCTTTGTGATTCATGCAGAGACAAAACACGGAGATTCACTCCCTCTATCCTGGACTCGTTTTATGCTAAGGGTATGAACAACATATCAAACATGTACAAGCCACTTCTACTGAAATCCACCCCCCCTTTGGCTGCCTCTTATGTTGCAAACTGGGGCAAGTTCTTCCCCCATCCAGACCTGCTGCCAAGGCTGAAGTCGGGTCTTGCCACCACCCTTCGTCTGACCACTAGTGAACTTTGGCGGGAAACTCAAATGAGGATATTTCACCGGGCATACTTCCCGTTCACCACGGACCCTGGCAACCCACAAGGAGCAATTTGCCCCCATTGTAAGCTGCCTCGGCCTACACTGGCCCACCGCTTCTGGGAATGTCCAGCCATATCCACATTTTGGGACCAAACTTTGGCCTTTGTCTTTGGAATCACTCAATTGTCTTTCCCTAAGGACCCTTTTCTTCTACTCTTTGGTTATTGGGACTCCCAGATCCATTCCAGACCACCGGAACCAAAAACTCCTCATAAAGAATGGACTTTGCTGTGTTTTTTTGACGGCCAGGAGATGCATTCTGCAAAATTGGATCTCCCCACAGTGTCCTAAAATTTCCCAACTTAAGCAAGCCCTGTTACTGCTACTATACAATGAACTACTTGGTATTGATCCTGGTAATCTCAAGGCCCGTGCTCGTTTTAATTTTCGATGGGACACTTTTGCCAAAGCTGTGTTGTCACCCCAGGAATTGTTAGAGTTGCTAGACTGCCCCACCTACCATACCGGATACTTAGCCAAACTTCAAAGGTCATCTTCACCTCAATCACCTCCATCATCTGCCTCGTCACAATGACTCATCCCCCCCCCCACTAAGGTGGTTCATCCTGCTGCCCATTGGTGTTTGGTAATGCTATGATGTCATGCTCGCCTTCCTTGTCCCTCCCCCACTATCCACCCCCCCCCCTCCCTCCCACCCCACTTTATGTTTGTTCTGCACCTATTTCATTGTACTGATGGTTATCCCTTGATTGTTACAGACTTTGCCTTGTTGTCATTGTGCTATGGTTAACCATGGTTGTTTTCGGCTATTTGTATTGCGAAAATTTCAATAAAATTTATTTAAAAAAAAAAAAAAGGTCTTGTCTCTTGTCTCCTTTGTTAATAGATTTAGCTATTTCCTCCTCTTCCTGTGCTTTGGCTGCACTGGTAATGTGTTTGGCTTCCTTTTGTACATTTTTATACACTTCTCTATCAGCTATGCCACCTGTTTCTTTGAATCCCCCTTATGCTGTTTTTCTCCTTTGCTATCCTGCCCACCTCTTGAGTAAACCATATTATTATTATTTTCTTCCATTTACTCTTAAAAATTTACCTGACATGTAATCTGTTTTTCTTCCAGGATAGTAGACTATTTTAATAATTGTCTGCGGCATTCTGAAGAGAGCAGCTTTTATGCAACTATTGGGCCAGTGTCAGAAATTTTAAAAAAAGGGGACCCGATGTCCCAATTGTTCATTGGTTTACTTAAAAAGTGGCAGCATAGATTTATAAAGTAAAAGGTCAAACATTTTACTGAGACCCTAAAAAAACCTGTATTTGTAGAGGATCACATAGCAACCAATCAGGTTTATAACTGACTAGGCATTTGGTCATGTGACCTTTGCTGAAGTAAAGGATTAGTCAATATGAACTCTCAACCCTCCCTCCATTAACATTGTGAACACCATGTTAATATTTAACCACCTGACCCCTTGAAGGTTTTACCTCCTTCATGGCTAGGCCATCTTTTCCTATTAAAGGAGATGTACATCCAAAGCTCGTTTGGCTGTACAACTTCTATGGGTCACAGGATTGCAATTTGTTTTGCACTCCTTTGACCTGTTTTCAGCAGGGAGTGGACTAAAGTTCGCTCTCTGCTGACGTCACAGATGTCAGTCCAGGCACCACGTCATTGTCACAATGAAAGTCGGGAACCACCAGGTGCCTGGACTGACACAGTGTGCGGCTGAGAGTCTGAGCCGGCCACTCCCTGCCCCTCCACAGCCCAGCACTTCAGTGAGCGAGGCGGTGGGGTAGAGCAGACAGCAGTGACATTTAGCAGCTCTCTGAAGCTGTCAGAACCGAGCAATCGGCGGTGTTCGATCGCTCGGTTTTTAGTGCAGAGGCGCTGGGGGACAGATGCAGCATTGGATCAATGCTGCATCCACCTAGGTAAGTATAATTGGGGGGAAAACAAAAAAATACATCTCTTTTAAGTACTGCGCTACTTTGACTGGCAATTGCTCGCTCATGCAACACTGTATGCAAATAAAATGTATATTATTTATTTCACACAAATAGAGCTTTCTTTTGGTAGTATTTGATCACTGCTAGGTTTATATTTTTTGCTATATCAATAGAAAAAGACCAAACATTTTTAAATATATACAGTATCTCACAAAAGTGAGTACACCCCTCACATTTTTGCAAATATTGAATTATATCTTTCCATGTTACAACACTGAAGATATTCAAGATTCAGCACAGTATCCCATTACAGTATATAAAACTTAGAAGATTTAAGTCATATTTATTGCATTTATTCACTATTTATTTGTCACAGTCCAATTTCAACACTTTGTCACCTTACAGTATAAATTTATCAACAGAATAGTGCAGCACTTTTTTCTCCTTTTCTATACTAGTATATTTGACATAGGAATTTGTCAATTTTGGTGTTTGCGGCAATTCTTTTGAGCAATTATTGTGGAGCATGATAGCGTGTGGGTACCCCCCCCTTATTTAACACTGAAGAAATTACACTTTGCTACAATGTAAAGTAGTGAGTGTACAGCTTGTATAACAGTATAAATTTACTGTCCCCTAAAAATAACTCAACACACAGCCATTATTGTCTAAACCGCTGGCAACAAAAGTGAGTATGTCAAAATGCCCGAATTGGGCCCAAAGTGTCAATATTTTGTGTGACCACCATTTTTTACCAGCACTGCCTTAACCCTCTTGGGCATGGAGTTCACCAGAGCTTCACAGGTTGCCACTGGAGTCCTATTCCACTCCTCCATGATGACATCATGGTGCTGGTGAATGTTAGAGACCTTGTGCTCCTCCACCTTCCGTTTGAGGATGCCCCACAGATGCTCAATAGGGTTTAGGTCTGGAGACATGCTTTGCCAGTTCATCACCTTTACCCTCAGCTTCTTTAGTAAGGCAATGGTCGTCTTGGAGGTGTGTTTGGGGTCAGAGGCTTCCTTTTGGGACAACAGCCATGCAGACCAATTTGATGCAGTGTGCAGCATATGGTATGAGCACTGACAGTCTGACCCCCATCCCTTCAACCTCTGCAGCAACACTGGCAGCACTTATATGCCTATTTCCCAAAGACAGTTTCTGGATATTATGCTAAGCACATGTGCTCAAGTTCTTTGGTTGACCATGGCGAGGCCTGTTCTGAGTGGAACCTGTCCTGTTAAACTGCTCTATGATCTTTACCACTGTGCTGCAGCTCAGTTTCAGGGTCTTGGCAATCTTCTTATAGCCTAGGCCATCTTTATGTAGAGCAACAATTATTTTTTTTAGATCCTCAGAAAGTTCTTTGTCATGAGGAGCCATGTTGAACTTCCAGTGACCATTATGAGAGAGTGAGAGTGATAACATCAAATTTAACACACCTGCTCCCCATTCACACCTGAGATCTTGTAACACTAACAAGTCACATGACATTGGGGTGGGAAAATGGCTAATTGGGCACAATTTGGACATTTGCACTCAGGCGTGTACTCACTTGTGTTGCCAGTGGTTTAGACATTAATGGCCGTCTGTTGAGCTATTTTGAGGGGACAGCAAATTTACACTGGTATACAAGCTGTACACTCAGTAATTTACATTGTAGAAAAGTGTAATTTCTTCAGAGTGACAGACAACAGAGGGTTGTAGTCAATGGAGAACATTCAGAACAAGGTCATGTTACCAGTGGGGTACCTCAGGGATCTGTACTGGGACCAATTTTGTTTAATATCTTCATAAGTGATATTGCAAAAGGCCTCGATGGTAAGGTTTGTCTTTTTGCTGATGACACAAAGATATGTAACAGGGTTGATGTTCCTGGAGGGAAACGCCAAATGGAAAAGGATTTAGGAAAACTAGAAGAATGGTCAGAACTCTGGCAACTGAAATTTAATGTGGATAAGTGCAAGATAATGCACCTGGGGCGTAAAAACCCAAGGGCAGAATATAGAATATTTGACACAGTCCTGACCTCAGTATCTGAGGAAAGGGATTTAGGAGTAATTATTTCAGAAGACTTAAAGGTGGGAAGACAATGTAATAGAGCAGCACGAAATGCCAGCAGAATGCTTGGATGTATAGGGAGAGGTATAAGCAGTATAAAGAGAGAAGTGCTTATGCCGCTGTACAGAACACTGGTGAGACCTCACTTGGAGTATTGTGCGCAGTACTGGAGGCCATATCTCCAGAAGGATATAGATACTCTAGAGAGAGTTCAGAGAAGAGCTACTAAACTAATACATGGATTGCAGGAAAAAACTTACCAGGAAAGGTTAAAGGACCTTAACATGTATAGCTTGGAAGAAAGAAGAGACAGAGGGGATATGATAGAAACTTTTAAATACATAAAGGGAATCAACTCGGTAAAGGAGGAGAGCATATTTAAAAGAAGAAAAACTACCACAAGAGTTTTAAATTAGAGGGGCAAAGGTTTAAAAGTAATATGAGGAAGTATTACTTTACTGAGAGAGTAGTGGATGCATGGAATAACCTTCCTGCAGAAGTGGTAGCTGCAAATACAGTGAAGGAGTTTAAGCATGCATGGGATAGGCATAAGGCTATCCTTCATATAAGATAGGGCCAGGGACTATTCATAGGATTCAGATATATTGGGCAGACTAGATGGGCCAAATGGTTCTTATCTGCCGACACATTCTATGTTTCTATGTTTCTATGAAAAGATATAATAAAAAATTTACAAAAATGTGAGGGGTGTACTCACTTATGTGAGATACTGTGTATATATATATATATATATATATATATATATATATATATATATATATATATATATATATATACTGTATATTTATATATATTATATATATATATATATATATATAATTATTATATTTATATATATATATATATATATATATACACACTACTTTCTTTTCTACCACATATCCAATAAAATAGAATTTCTTCATAAATTTTGGTCAAAATGTATCCTGCTACATAAGGGATTTTTTTTTCCTTTTTTACACTTTGATTACTGTTACAGGGATCATCACTGTAACAGCAATATTTTGAACTTTCACAAATAGGTTTCATTCATGTCAGCTGTGATTACTATTGTGATTGGCACACAGCTATCATATGGTACAGGGTGCTGTGATTGGCCCGGGTACAATGTTTATCAAGGGCCCTTGATAAAGTCAGGTGATAGTGACGTAACACGTCGGGAGGAGCCAGCTGACATCACCCCCAGTCTACGGCCGGGACCGGAAGTTTGGAAATTTTCACGCTCATTTTATTTATACGCATATTTGTCTACTTATATGTAAGTAATTACTACATTTTTATTGAAGTTGTGTTTTATATACTACACTATGGAGATCCTTATTTCTATTTCATATATGAGCTGAGCTATATTTGCCGTGGAACAAACTGTTTCAGCCAACGATTGATATATTTGGAAACACAATATTATTTGCCTGGGTGAGCAGCCACTGCACATAGTGGTGGATTGTCGGTTGTTTGGATAGAGCACCTTTATCACCAATTTTCTTGATCCTATTGGATCACAGCAGCCACCGATATATAGTTTTTTTTTTTGTTTCATCACCATTGCACATTGGATTTGGACACCTTATTTGTTTTTTATTTATTTTTTCTTTGATAGTTATTACTGGACTTTTATGCATTTGTTACTACACCTGTTGAATGGTGCTCATTATTGATATTTGTGTGTATATTGCAGATTTATTTCAAGTATTTTTTCACAGTCAGAAATACATATTCACATTAATTTTTAGTTGTTTAAGCATGATTGCTTGTGTTTATTTATACTGCCATATGGGGTATTTCACTGTTTTCTTTCAATAGATATAGCACCACTCCATGCCTTTTTATTAATATTATCTGTGTATGTGGTGACACTACAGGGATTGGCTGCTGTATCTAGTTCTATTACTCCATGTCTTTTTTTTTTATCTTCTTCTACTGACACTTGGTAGCACAATGGTATCTGTCTTGTACCTATTTTCAAGCCTCTCCTGTTCAGTCACATGATTCTGCTCCCCTGTGTCAGCCAATGACAGATCTAGGGGAGAGGAAGGTTCATCAATGACGGAGGCCATAGTAAACCTAAATGTGACATCACCATTCCCAGGCATTGCCAGCCATATTTGAGCACTCTTTCCTCTCCCCTGCAGATGTCACTTGTTGACTGTAAAGGAAATGGCCGGGGAAGAACTGGCAATACTGCCAGTACTAGAGATGTGCACATCTGGGGCACTCCCGTGGCAGAAGAATGGCGAATCAGTGAACATGCGTACGCAATGGCGCACGCATAATGTGACAGATGTGTCCACTTGCTGGCCTATAGAAGACTGCTACTGATTCCACCAAATTGCTGGATTGTCGTCAACCTTCCCATGTTCCTGAACCTCTGTGTACTTTCCTTTGATTTCCTGTTGTGACCCGGCTTGTTCCTGACCTGTCTGATATCTTCTCCTGGTGTTGACCCTCTGGCTTGCTCTACCAACCTTGCTTCACTTTGATCACCTGTGTATGACCCCAGCTTGCTTTACAAACTTTGCTATTACTTACCTGCCTACCTTCCTGTGTTTGACCCCGGCTCACATTACGGACTTTGCTATTATTATCTGCCTGCTTTTCTGCTGTGACCTCGGCCAAGTTCCTTTTTATGCTACCTGCCTTGTCCCCAGACTGATTACCCCTGTTTGATCCTCAGCCTGGTTTCTACTACTGTTTCCTGTGTGCACAAGTTTGCCAAGTACATCTGGAGACATCTGCCTTTCTGTGTATCCTGTCATCTCCAGCATCCACCAGGTGATCACTGGCCCAGCTCTTCAGTACCTTGTTGGCAACCTGTGCTTCTTTGGGCACTACACTTCCTGTACCACCTTCAGGAGTGTACTGCACTTAGTCACATGGCGAGCCCTCTCAGCACCTTGGCCTCGGATCAGATACGTGACATTGACATAGGGAGATCACATGACAAGACTGCAGCAGCTTAAAAAAGTAGGCAAGTATATAGATCTTTCTTACACAGTTTAGTCAAAATAATTGTTATGAGGGGGGAGGGAACATTTCTAAGATTATTCAGGTTTAGTATGGAATCCTAGTTTAATAATATTAAAAGCCTAATTTTCTCTCTTGTAATCCTTCCAAAGTACTGTGGAGGAAAATATCCACTCTCATCTTTTACAGGTAGAGCTTTAAGAATATATTTTTATTTACAGATAGGGAAACTTTCACCCCTTGCCGTTCATTTGTTGTACTTAAACGGCCAGACAGCTTCCTCTGAGAGCATGAGGGTATATATATATATATATATATATATATATATATATATATATATATATATATGCACCCTTAAGCTCCTGCTTTCACTGTGATCAATTTATTTTTTTAAACACAGCCACCATGGTGACACTGTACTGCAGTGGCTAGTGGTCAGGGACACTGGTTGGCTGCTCTGGTGACACTGTATACCAATACAGGCAGCTAAACTGTGCTTGATTGTCACCATACTAACGCAGCCCGTAATAATGTCCCCTTATAACCACACCAGTCACAGTGTTGCCAAGCTAGTGCAGCCAGCAATGGTTCCTGATTGCTCCATACCAGTACCTGTATCACTACAGCCAGTGTAGCCAAAAACAGTATTCCTGATAACTGCCAATCTCACCAAAACAGTGTAAACCAACAACAGTCTTCCTGATTACTACAACAGTCCCAGTGTCACCAGCCCAGTGTAAGTCAACAACAGTGTTTTTTATTGCCACCAGCTGCCAGTGTAACCACAGCCAGTGTAGTCAGCAACAGTGTTCCTGATCACTGTCACACCAGTCCCAGTGCAGTCACCAACGGTGCCCCTAATAACTGCCACATCAGAACAGTGTCACCCACCAGAGTCAATGCAGCCAGTAACACTGTTCCTTACAACCACCACGCCAGTGAAGTGTTGTCTCTGCCTGACAATTTTATTGACTGTGGCCTGTTTATTGATAATGTTTCTTCCTGCCACTGGGACCAATCTTCTGCCTATTTGCTGACCAAATATCTGCCTGCCAACCAAACTGACCCCCTGGCTTGTAGGAATGGGGACTGCTACAGGTGCCAGTGCCACTACACTAAGCCATATTTCTTGACTTACTCGAACAGAGGCAAACATTACAGTACACTGTTTGTGATATAATGTTGGTCGATTTGTGTGATAAACAAGATACAACACCAAGTAGATTATCAGTACAAACATAAAAAGGACTTAAATATTTCCTAATACTGGGGAGAAATAGCAGAATGTATTTTGAGGTGAAATTGCCCACACTAGATGTGAGAATTATCTTAATAAATTGACAATTTTGTGTAAAAATATACATTTTCGTTTTCTTTCTGCATTCTCCAAAAATATGTGGCAAAAAAATGAAATCTTCAAAAGACTCACCATGCATCGTAAAAATTACCTTGGGATGCCTGCTTTCCAAAAAAAGGTAATTTTTTGGGTGTTTATATTTTTCTGGCACTTCATTGCCTCCAAAAATATTATAGGTAGTCAGGAAATGAGATGCCCAATTTATGCCCCGTGAAAGCTTAAAAGTGTTTCTTTGATTTTGGGCCCCTCTAGGCAGCTAAGCTGCAAAAAAGTTTTATATATACGGTAACCCAACCTTTAAGAGGAGTAGCCGAGAGTTGTTTGGGTGTAAATATAAGTATGCCCATGCTGCCTCTGTGAGAAATACCTATTAGTTGACAGCTATGTGTAAAAAAATATATTTTCATTTCACTTTTCAAAAACTTGTGGCTAAAAATATGCTCTTCAAAAACTCACAATCCCTCTACTTAAATCGGTTGCAGGGTCTACTTTGAAAAATGTAGTTGTTTTGTGGGTGTTTCTCCTGTCCTAGTACTTAGTACTGACCTAGCCTCAGAAATGTGATAGGTAGTCAGGAAATTGAATGTCCTATTTATGCCCCTTACAAGCCTAAAGTTGCTCCTTGGAGTTTGGGTCCCTCTATTAATTTAGGAAAAGAAAACGTATGTCACACATGTGGTATTGCAAATACTTGAGAGAAAATAGTGTTTTATGGTGTAAGTGTAGGTGTGCCCATGCTGTGTGAGAGAACTTAAAATAACAACTTCATGTAAAAAAATCAAATTTTATTTACAATTTTTATTTTGCCACAAATAGTGACAAAAAAAATTACAACTTCCAAAAAATAACCATACTTCTTACTAAATACATTGGAGTATCTACTTTCCAAAAATGGGATATTTTGGGATTTATGTTTTTTTCTGGCATTTTAGGACCTCAAGAAATGAGATCAATCATTCCATGATCAATTTTCAAATATATACACGGTATAGCAGTTTGTAGACTTATTTGTTTTTTTAATTAACTGAAAAAATGTATCAAAATACATTTGGCTTAAACTTATGAAGAAAAACTATATATTTGCTGGGTTTTATAGCAGAAACTATGTGAAACAATTCTTCAAATATTTCAGTCTTCTACCTTTATATAGTAAAAACTAAACAACCAAGTGTTGAATAAATGTCATCAAAAAAAATCTCTATCAGTCTAAAAAAAAATATAAAAATAATTTTGTGTACAGTTTTGCTTGGCCGAATAATTGTTATTCAAAATATTAAAGTGCTAAAAACTGAAAATTAGCCTGGACAGGAAGGAAGGTTAACATGCTGATCTTTAAGTGGTTAAAGCAGACCTAATTATTGTATTGAAACTCTCTCCCCATCAGGAATAGTTGCTTTAAATGAACAATAAAATCTGTAGAGAAAAAAAATACATTTATTATACTTATCTTATTCCCAGTTTTTGCCCTAGGCTTCAAGACAAGAGTGACATGACATCATCATCATCATCATCCTTCCTGCAAAATCTTAGGGGAAGCTTATTATGCAAAATCTCATCAGAAGACACTCCTGTGCTGTGCTTAACACCTCATGAGAGTTTGACCATTCCCTGGGATCTAGCTGGAGTTGATGTCATCCCTTGCCGTACAGTCAGGTAAAGCTTAGAACATTAACCAACTTTTTTGCCTAAAGTTTTTTTTTTTTTAACTTTAAAGCAGCTAATGATGATGAGGAAGGGGATATATATATAACTGAATAATAATTACTTTTGGAATAGAAAAGGCTCAGGTCATGATTTGACCCTATTTCTTTCCTGGCAGTTGTGATAAAGATAAACGTATCCTGCCCAGGTCACTCATACACAGTACATTTCTTATTCTTTCTTATGGAAAGGCCAACAATTTCTTCAAGTATCCCCAAAAGTGGGAACTCCATGGATTGTGGACAGGTAAATGTCAGATTTGAGGGGTTGCTGGGGATGGCAAGGATAACATTTAAAGATAATTGTATACCTAACGTACAGTTATCCTTTACTATTTATTTGCCTTAATTAGGAGATTTGGAAAAGTATAAAACTCCTGAAAGTTTACATGCAGAAGGGCAAGTGGAGAATTGCTTCCAGAATACCAGTTTTTATTTCTAATGCAGTATGTGTGGGATGAGGGTTCCTTTATTTAATTCAGCATTGCATGGTCTTTGTACACTGCTTCCATATAGCTATTTTGTTAATACTTTTGGCATATATAAACATAGTTTTCAGCAGTTTTTTTTCCTATTGTCAAAGTTATGCAATGTTATCAGAATTGTGTCATGCTATGTTACCATGTTAAGATTCAGATAGCTGTATGTTTCGCGATTTGCATATTTTACTTCTCATGACCTTAAACAACGCCATAAGTGAAACTGGTGTAAAACAACTGAAACTGTGGGTGGGAAATTGCTGTGGACCATTCAACGCCATATGATTGTTCTATGATCAAAAGCTCTTAAAATACTTCCAAAATTGCTAAAAAATTGCTATGTGTGGCCAGCCTAAATGTAATATTATGGTATTATGCCTGACACAAAAGAAAAAAAAAATGAGAAAGTGGATTACTCTATGAGATCTACAAAACCAATAAGCTGTTACAGAATTTGAAGGAGAAAACAACCTAGGTGTAATTTTGAAAATAGATTTGCAGCTTATGAATAGCATTCTACTCACCATTTACTCCAAATTTGGAAAAAAAACTACTTATACTAGGGGTCCGATTTGCAATCCAAAAAGTGTACAAATCTAAACTAAGTACACGTAACTTGTCAATGCACTTAGTTTTTCAATCCCAGAACATGGTGTGTGATCACAATGTGATCTCTGTTTGACTCAATTCTCAATCCAAATGCTGAGAAAGTGGTGTTATTTGCTCAGTTGTATGTGAGGTTTTTTTTCACTAAGTAGCAGGAGAATATCTTTTTGCATTAACATTTAATTCTGAAAACAATATACTGCAAAGGAACCAACTGTCGAAAACAGAATAATCTCATACTAATGAGTGATTAAAAATCTCACATGTAGCCAAGTTCTAAACTATTAGTGTGTGCAATGGCAAGAATTTCCTTCAAAAATAATAATCCTTGTAGGAGCTTAATAAATAGGGTAATAAAGTAAACATTTCTCTTTATAATGCTGTTCAAGCTCAAAGCTGGTCCATGTTGAATTAACTGAATTTCAATCCATCCATGACTGTTTCTGCTTGACAGAAGTTGATCTAATGGTCTACTTCTGTTGGTCTTCATTTTGGACATTTGTTTTGCGATCAGCCGGCTGCAGCTGATGATCAGTGTATTCTGACAGCAGGCTACCTGTTGACTACCTGCTCCGTCATTTGACAGGTCTTATATAGGTAAGGGACAGGGCCACCTGGTGATGTCGCCAGGTGGCCGAACGGGCAAGCAGGCAATGTTTGGGCTGAACTTTTGCTTGGCCTGAACTGCCCTGAACATAACTCTTTTTGCTTGCCTCACTTCCATCACAGACCTAATAAAAGTTTAATTCTCAATTTAGGATTGTTGCTGGAGCCAGAAAAATCATTGCTTTATGTCCCTTTCCCAAATATACACACAGGACTGCTCATTTATAGTATATATATATATATATATATATATATATATATATATATATATATATACATACAGTAATCCCCCGCTCCATCGCGGTTCAGTTTTTGCGGTCTCGGTAATTTGCGTTTTTTTTTGTAATGTTATTTTACTATATAAATAATTAAAAATGAAATATTTTTGTGTTTTCCATAGCTCTTGCTCTGTCTCTTAGTATCTTTTATGTGTTTAAATGAGTTTCTATTGTTTTAAAATAGAGATACTACTTGAATATAAAATGTACCAAATAAACATTACAAGAACTGAAAAACTATTAATTTGGTTGTTTTACCTGCACTTATGAATGAAATATTAAATGGAAACTTGTACTGAAATGAATATATAGCACCTATTGCTGACTCCTTCTTTTGCAAACATTAGCTCCCTGACTGTCATGCTGAACAAGAATGTGGCAAGTGACATCAGGGTAAAGTCATAACTTCAGTATATCGGAATCTAAATAATAGACCTAGAACAAGTGGTCCTCGTCTGGGACTTAAGAAAGCACTGAATCAACTAGATGAAAATGATAGCCAGTAACTAGCATTTTCAATAGAAGGTCAGTTAAGTAAACCTGAACTGAAATAAATTTGAATTTAAAGCATAAAGCTAACATTGTTAAAATACAAGTCTCTAAAATTTTCTAAGTATACTAGTTGTTTCTGGCTTCAATACTTTCTGCATCACTAACCTGGAACCAGTATGCATAGTAGAATCTCAGAAGAAAGTACTACTCGATTAGCAAAACAGCCAGATGATTAGTATTTTAAGGCTGAGAGGTCCCTTATGATAAGCTCCATAATCTTTCAGTAAAGGTTTCCTTCAATACTCATAGTCAAGATTATTTTTGTTTTTGTTTTCTTTCCTATTTTCTATAATGATATCCACCTTAACCTCCGAGGGCAATAAATTGGCCTTGTCTGTGTGTACATTGTAAAAGTCTGAGAGATAATCAATGTAATCAATGTGATCAGTCTGTCATTGTCAGGCTAAATTGCTGGTTATTTATTAACATTCCATTTCTTCCTTGACTTGATGTGTTTAATAGCAGACTTTCTTGTTGTGTTTTCAGGCTAAAAATTGCATTACGAAATGTTTTGTTGATAAATCAAACCATGCAACCAAAGTGGACTTTTATTGTAGCACTATGTACACAAACAACATGTAACTAGATATATATAAACAGATATCCCTAAACCACTTAATTGGATGTGAACTTCCCAAAGAAATGCATGTACTAAAATTCCATGTTCAGGTTTTTAGTAGGATTTACAGTACATGTGATACATTGCTTGATAAAAAGAGTGGGGTTCAGCTGCAAAAACAGCAGATAAGCACACAATAGATATAGAACCGTGCACAGGCTTATTCAACAATCAACAGACATTTAGCCATAGCTCCCAACCATGCCTCATTTAAAGGGTACTGCCCCTTTTTTTAAACCAAATCTCCCTGTACCCTATTCCTCCTTTGTTGTCCCTTTGTTTGGTCTAATGTATAGACTTCTATGAAGATGTATTATTTAACTATGAAAACAGATATATAACACAAAATCTTTCATAAAACTTCCTAATTTGTTATTTAAAAAAAGGAAGACGAGTGGCGGCATATGTCCCGGGGGCTTCTCCGCTGTGCTTCAGAGGCTGTGGCCAACAGGTTACGGCTTATCACGTGTGGTGGGCTTGCCCGAAAGTGCGGCGATATTGGATACAAATCTATAATCTTATTTATTCTTTGACCCAAGTGAACTTACGGAAGTCCCGCGACAGGCGCTGCTGGGGGAAGGGGTGATGGAAGCCCCAAAAGGAGCCAAATTACTTATACGATTTATTTTTATGGCAGTGAGAATAGTGATAGCAAGGTCCTGGCGCTCGGCAACGATACCTCTTGAAATGTTTAGAGCAAAATTGACTTGGCTGATGATTAATGAATGATTACCGGCAGTGTTGAACGATAGGGTAAAGCTGTTTGAGAAGGTTTGGCACCCATGGCTGCGATATTTGGAGGGAGACCCCCCAGACCGACTTGGGTTGATTGGCACCTCTAGGGCTATTTGGGTCTCTCAGAAGAAGGAATACGGTGGGACAGGCACTCCCCCTGGGGGTGGCCCCCTATTCATGCCAGCTGGACTTTTATGCACTGATTCTGTGTCCCCCTTCCTACCCTTCCTTCCCTTTTTCCCTGCTCCTCCTTCTCTCTCTTTCTTTTCTTCCCTTTCTCTTTCTTTCCCTACCCCCCTAATGTGTTACTTTATTGGTCCCTCCATGGGGATCATGGTTAATTGCGGCCACCAGGCCAGAGTTCGTGGGCCCCCCCAACCCCCTACTCTTTCTTCTCTTATGATGGTATGGGGTCGGGGATATTTGGGGTGGGTGGGGGGGGGTGTGCACATTTTGGGTTGTTTCTACTAGGCCCACCCATATCCCCACGTTGCATTATTGTGTTTTCGGTGGCTGACAGCCCCTGTCACCATGGACTTTTTTTTGATACTGTCAGTTTATACCGCTGTTCCCTGTACTGTGGCCGTTTCCATGCCCTTTTCCATGATTCCCCTCCCCCCTTTTTTTTTTGTTCCTTGTTTTTCTACTTGTATTGTTGTACTTTATTATGAAACTTTCTAATAAAAATTATTGAAATAAAAAAAAAGGAAAAATATTGATGAAAAAAAGCAATTATAAATGTATCATGGCCCGCATGCCTGGAGGCATGGCACGGGTGCGGCCTTAGTCCATATACTTTGTACTAAAGTGTGTTTGGCTTTTTTGTTTCAGAAAATTGGAAGGTATGATTCAACATGGAACATGTTTTAGTAATTACCATATGTATTAAATGATAAATACCTGTAATAAATACATAATTAAATGTAAAATACTTTATATTTTACAAACTAGGTCTATATGTATTAGCACTGCTTCAAAACATAATACCCAGCATAAATGCAGAAAAGAGGACTTACAACAAATCCCAACTACAAAATTGTATTGCATATTCAGTCAGAAAGACATTGAACTACCAACCTGCCTTTTCATGGTTTTTGTCTCTCCTTTCCGGTTATAGAAGTAAGGTGTCTAAATATGACTGTGCAATCCAGTAGTCACCACAGTTAAGCTGGCCATACCTGGATCAGCCAAATTCAAATCCTTGTATGGGCAGGCTGGTTGTACACAAGTCAATCTGTTGACTGATTTGCCTACGACCAGCCTGTCGGGTTATTGTCGAATGATCAGTGCCGCTGGCTATAGTGGGCAACACTGATCATTGCTTTCTGATGGTGGGGCAGGCTCCCTGCTGTCAGAATAAAATTCCACAACAGGAGGGATTCCCCCATGAACATCAAATGTGTGGATGAGGGAATCAATGCAGTTTCTTCTTGTCAACTCGCTAGTAGAATAAAGAAAATGCATAATGTATGGGCTGCCTTAGACTTAGTGCTTTCAGCAATCAGCACAGTACAATATTATGGATTTGACTTTTTCCCTCTCCTCCTTTTCTATATAGGTCTTTGTGAGGACACTTGTGCAATTATGGGTGTTACTGAGAGAAGAAAAAAGTATTTTAAGTCATTTAGAGTAAGGCTTTAAAGAGATTAAAAGAGTTAGACTTTAAAGTAGAACTATGACATGACTTATAAGTGCATATACACTTATAGTTTTCCTTTCAACCCTCTAAAAAAATCCTGCAAATAACTGTTGACCCTGCCAATAAAGGGATCTCTATTGCTCCTCCATCCAGAGTGGAGACGCCCTATCACAGGAAGTGTGTTACTGACCAGATCACTAAGTAAAAAGAACAGGAAAAAAATGCATTAAAACAAAAACAAATGCAGTCATTACATTGAAGGGTCGTAAGCTGTAATATATTATATTTTTGGTTTTGGGTTTAACTCTACCCTACTGGGCACTTTTACCC
Source organism: Pelophylax lessonae (assembly GCF_965119305.1). NCBI lineage: Eukaryota > Metazoa > Chordata > Amphibia > Anura > Ranidae > Pelophylax > Pelophylax lessonae. Next base: position 196,437,822 of record NC_138772.1, read on the forward strand.
CTTTCCTGCCCAGGCCAATTTTCAGCTATCAGCGCTGTCACACTTTGAATGCCAATTGCATGGTCATGCAACACCTTACCCATATGAAATTTTTATCAAACGAAACAAAAACGAACATTTTGAAAAAAAAAACACATTTTTGATAGTTTGTTATAAAGTTTAGCAAACAGGTGATTTTTCTCCTTCAATGATGTGTGCTGATAAGGCTGCACTGAAGGGCACTGATAGGCTGCACTGATGGACACAGATGAGGCAGCACTGATGAGGTTGAACTGATAAGTGGCACTGATGGGCTCTGATAGACAGCACTGAAGGTCACTGAGAGGTAGCACTGATAGGAGGCACTGATGGGCAATGAGAGGGGCACTGATAGACAGCCCTAATAGGCGGCAGAGATGGGCACTGGTAGGCATCAATGATGGCCACTGGTAGGCAGCACTGATAGGTGGCACTGAGAAGAGGACACCGATAGACACTGGCAGCACATATGGGCACTGAGAGGTGGCACTAATGAGCACTGATTGACAGCACTGGTGGGCCCTGTTTGGCAGCACTGGTGAACACTGTTGGGACAGTGTGAGGAAAGAAAAGCTGATAACCGGCTTGTATTTACATCTGTGATCAGCAGTCAGTCATTGGACATAGCTGATTTTATGGCAAAGGGCCCTTTATCCTGATCTGTGATCAGCTAAGCCCTAAGCAGTAAGCACCCAAAGTAAGCCTGTGCTGTAGCTGTCTTTCGGCGACAGCGTGGGCAGGAAATGATAATACCACTTTAAAGCCCTACTCCAGGAAAAATAAATATTATCTCATGTGTGTGTGTATATGGATCATGTTAAAAAAAAACTTTTTTACCTGATTATCTGTTCTTTATGCTGCTAAACTGGACCCCACATCATCTTCTCTCCTATGCTCCCATGGTCTAAGGTTCTGACATCGTAGCCCTGCATTGGATGTGATAGCTTCGAGGGAAAGTCCACCGCTGGAGTGCGTTAATCACTATCAGTCAAGGTAGTGGAGGATCAGGTAAGTGCTTCTCCTCTCCCCTAGACAAAACAAGCACTTAACCTTTGCATGTGGTTGTAGCCCCACTGCAAGGGATCATTTTAAAAATTCCCAGAAATGGGCTTTAAAAATGGTCTTTAAGCTTAAAAAATGTAATGCAGTGAGGACTGGATTTTGTATAGGTAGAGACATCAGTGAGTATGATGACAGAGGTAGGTAAAGGAAACAGATATACAAAGCAGATAAAAAAGACATAGTGAAGGTGATGGGCACAGCCTTATATTTTCTGAGGTTGTTAAGTAAGGATTTGCCGAATAGCAATGAGCGAATTATTTAATCTACAGGGGTTTTGTCAATCTCCGATAAGTCAGAACTTTGAATTGATTCATATTAAAGTCTATGGGTGGTAAATCTTGATAATAATACTGAATCTGTCCATTTTCAAAGGTAATGGGCAAGAAATTGTAAATCAATAACAAAAGGTAAAGAGAATAAAAAATACTGTACCTTAAGGAAAGGGACCCAATTTTACTGGAATTTTGAGGACAACTTGGAAAAAGCACCAATCCTTTAAATATCATGCTTGGTAGGTTTCTTTAAGCTGTATGTGGTGTTATGGAGCTGTATGATTTTCATGGCCAGCATCAGACACATAATATTTTGGCATCACATATTTAGACTGTTTAATTGTTTTTGTTTTTTTTTCACTTTTACATTAATGCTTGGCCTAAATACAACAGCAGTTTTTTAAGTAGTTTTGACTGTGAAACAATATTTGTAGCAACTGGTATGATCCTAAAGGTGGAAGCAGCAGTCACAGCAGATCAAAAAGCTATAGGAGAATTTACTTGTAAAATAAATAAAGCTAAAGCCCTCAACCTTTAGAAATTGTCCAGTGGCTTAACAGTTTATTAGTACAGTTTGTGAGCTTATTTTTTTCAACGTACCACATCACATTGTCCTAAATAATAAATAAAATGTCAAAAAAGAACACTTAAAAACCAAACCCTTCCCATCTCTGTATCCCTAGTTGATACCAAAATATTCAAAATGCAGACCATAGGCTAATATGTGTTTAGTAGAAATTGGCTTGTGTCAGTACAATATACAATCACTTACAGCGGTGCAAAGTTCCATTGGATGTAATGCTTACGGGGGATGAGCTACATTTTGGATGATGTTACCCGCTGCCATCCTGCTAGACTAAAGCATCAGGAAGCTCCGATCTGAGCCTGTTTATATCGTTTTACATGTGAGTGTGATATTTATACTTGTAATAAAGCCTGAGAAGTTTTAGAAGAGAGCACTTAGTTTATTTTTCATCCACATGTGCATGAAGAGTGCTCATCGCTGGTCTCTACTCTACCCCAACAAAGGTGGATATGCACATGTGACGTTCTGTTAATTCAGGGGTCCATCTATTGAGGTGAGCGAGCAAGATACTTGTTGGTGGAGGGATTTTCACTCACACTCCTCTAAATGGATGTGTTTTTTGCATTCTGGGCTTCGTGGTTCTATCTAGAAGCATTTGGACTTTATTATTTTTAATTATTTGAAATGGTTTATTTGCGCTGCACTTTACAGTATATCTATATTGTTCATTGGCAACATGCCTGAGAGCATAGAGGCATTTTGTCCCATGCTGCTCACTACTGAGTCACTTCTGTGGTGGAACTATGCATGCACCATAGAGCAGATCACTTGGTCGAGAAGTGCTGTATATCAGCTGGCTCCTGATAGACATGTTTCAACTAGCCGAGTGCTACAGGGAAGATGGGGGTGGTTTTGCTGTAAAAGGGGAAAAGTATATGGCTTTGAGGTGAGGTGACTTAGCAGAGCAGTTGGTCCTGGGCATTTTGTACTGCTAATGTTAAACCTAAGTTACATAAGATAATTATGAAAAAAATGTGAGGTTAAAGCCAGTAGAAACAAAGTACTATTATCTTGATTAAACATGTACAGTATTTAATTGATGCTTTCTCTTTTATATTAGCCTATTGCATCCAATCTTATGGTAGGTTATTGTTTAATATAGTTAGAGACTGTGGGGGAAGTCCAAAAAAACCTTTAAGGCACATTTTTGGCAGTCGTTTTCTTTAGAACTACCTGTGCCTAAATCAGGCAAACATTTGCACCAGTTTCGGTAACATTACAGTCACGGGAGACAAACTTAGGTAGTTCTAACTATTGCTGCTTTAAGAACCTGTCACTATGGCAATGACAGATTCCTAAAGATTTACAGCAAACCATTAAAATTATAGAAATCCATGCCAATGTAGCACTGACCCCCAAAAGGGCTGCTGAGATTGACACAGTTTCTTCTTTGCTAGTATAGAGGCTGCCATTCACAAGTACAGTTCCATGCACACTGACAATACAGACTTAGTCTAGAGGATGTATTTTTAAAAATGAATTGCTGAAAAAGCTTGAAATGGGACAGGGGTTCAAGGAATGGTCCAGGATACTCCAAATGATTTTAAAAGCAATAGGAGGACGAACTTCCTAGAACAAATCCTTATAGTATCAGCCACACATGAATGTCCCAAACCCAGGTCTTACTCATAACGTCCTATGAGCTGTCTGCTACCCAGCTTCCACAGGTAGTTCATTGAGGATCGTAAAGATCCTTCACTAGACCAAGATTCCAGGAAAGTACTCTCCAGCAAAACACCCTTTAATAATCTTCTCCAGACCCGCAAGCCAGCACCTGCTGAAGCCTAATTACAATTCCTCAGCACACTCCAGCTGCCTCCCAGGGGCAGCAACCCCAGGAGAGCTGGAATCCTTCTAGCAGAGAAAGAACCCTCTGCCCAGGCATCCCTACTATTTATCACCTTCCCAGCAACCTTCTGGATGCCCCCTTTCAGGGAATGAATGAGTCATGATAACTATTATTACCTTAATATTAGATTCTCCCTGCTCTATATTCTGGAAGTTTCTCCCAGAAGCAGGAAGACAAAATCAAACATCCACTAACTACAGTGAGTTCAAAAACTGAATTTAACCTAGCAACCTACCTATGCCAGTATTAGGAGCGAGGCATGTCTGTACTGGAAATCTGTCATGAATGTGAAAACTTTCTGTACAGTGCTGTATCCCTAACCCCATTTAGCTGTCACCCAGGATATTTGAAAGCTAAGGGCCAGTGATAATGGTGACACCATGACTCATATATGGCAACGCCCATCTTTGGGAAATAAGTGGTTGGTTGCAGCCTGATAGAGCACGGAAAGAATTGTTGCCCATAAGGTCCACCTGCCTGTTGACTGACAGCACACAGCAGTGGACAGATTCAAAAGCCTGTATTGGACTTAATTGCAACTATGGATTAGCCCACTGTCATGTACTGTCAGTCAACAGCCAGTGTGATGGGCACCGTGGCTGGAGAGGAAGGAAGCATACTAAGAAAGGAGTGTCCAGTATGAACTTTCTGACCACAGTACTTAGGACTAACATATTCATGTTTCTCTTTGTAAGAACCACAGATTTATGTACTTGTCTGTTCTTGTAAGAAATACCTATCAACGGGTGCCCCTGTAACATACACAACCTTTTTTAATACCCATTAAGGCTGTACCAGGTTTTCCTCACAAAACAGAGAAATTGTAAAACAAATGTGAACATAATACACGTATTCCCACTGAAAAAAATTAATGATGTAATTTTACATACACTCAATTAAGCCAATAGACTTTTCAACATATCGGGACTGTGGACCTCGCGCTTTTGGGGTGTGTAATATTATCCAATTAAGTGCTTATAAATTAGCTGCCTGCTGCAAAGAAAGTGCTAGTGCTTTGAATGAGTGAAGGTCAGTGATTGCAGCGCTGCTATTTAAATAAATAATAAATAAATAAGTAAGTGTTCATAAAACAATTATCCTGAACTTAGAAAATGGTAATTAAACCATTCATGTAAACCATCAATAAAGTGCCATTCAGTGCAATTATTGTGCAAAATACCAAAAAATAATAAAAAAATAAAAATAAAAAGTGCAGATATTACAATGTAAAACTCCAGAAATGCAAACTGAGTGCAAACAGTCCATAAAACAGTTCTTTGAGGTAGCAGAAGCAGGATGCTTATTCTTGCAACTTCGGGGTCTCCCCCTTAGGGTATCTACTTACCACTATGTGGTGATTTTAAAGCAGATTATAGTGGAGTGAGCTGTTGTTTCTTATTTGTCTCCTGCAAAGCTGTTTGGACTATGTTGGAAGCGATCCTTCTTCTTTAAGCGGTATTCTCAGGTGTCCTCATAAAATAAAGAATTGCTGGACATAGTGAGGACCGTTTAAACTGTGTATTTATTAAGTTAAAATACAATGGAATACTCACAAACATACAACATGAAAAAGCCTGTAAGTGCCTATGCTAGGTGCGGTGGTGTATCGCTCCTCAGCGTTCTCCTTTCCGACCTGAAGTCACGTGGCTGCCTCTCGGCCAATGGCTATACGCGTTTCGCTGTGAACACAGCGTCATCTGTAGCTGGCTAATTCGAGGTGCCATCTGTATTATATAGCCGCGCTAAGCTATCCTTCCGGTGTGTTGAATAATTCTTGTTACATTTAATAGTGTCTAGCTTTGCTGGTATTATAACTCTGATGCAATGTATCTTTTATTGGTCTATTCAGATTATGTGTTGTGTTATTGCTGGAATACCTTTCTAAATTACTAAATACAACCTCTCTTACGATAACAATACCAGATATGTGCTAAATAAATAAGTGAATAATTCTAATTGTTGAGTCGGCCCCTAGTGGTCTTACTGGGTAACTGCTACCACAGATTGTGTTGTAGCCATACATACGCCAATTTATATCCGATTATTAACCAATAAAGTGCTGCAATCTTTTTATAAATAAATAAATAACAAATTGGAACGACTAGGTAGTTATATATAAGTTAATATCAATTAAAAAGATAAATTATCTAGATATAGAAAAAACTAGGAAGTATGGCACCGAAGGGTTTAAACGTAGAAATAGATATTAATTGTTTTATAAATGACTTTTAAATTTTTTCTATATCTAGATAATTTATCTTTTTAATTGATATTAACTTATATATAACTACCTAGTCGTTCCAATTTGTTATTTATTTATTTATAAAAAGATTGCAGCACTTTATTGGTTAATAATCGGATATAAATTGGCGTATGTATGGCTACAACACAATCTGTGGTAGCAGTTACCCAGTAAGACCACTAGGGGCCGACTCAACAATTAGAATTATTCACTTATTTATTTAGCACATATCTGGTATTGTTATCGTAAGAGAGGTTGTATTTAGTAATTTAGAAAGGTATTCCAGCAATAACACAACACATAATCTGAATAGACCAATAAAAGATACATTGCATCAGAGTTATAATACCAGCAAAGCTAGACACTATTAAATGTAACCAGAATTATTCAACACACCGGAAGGATAGCTTAGCGCGGCTATATAATACAGATGGCACCTCGAATTAGCCAGCTACAGATGACGCTGTGTTCACAGCGAAACGCGTATAGCCATTAACCGAGAGGCAGCCACGTGACTTCAGGTCGGAAAGGAGAACGCTGAGGAGCGATACACCACCGCACCTAGCATAGGCACTTACAGGCTTTTTCATGTTGTATGTTTGTGAGTATTCCATTGTATTTTAACTTAATAAATACACAGTTTAAACGGTCCTCACTATGTCCAGCAATTCTTTATTTTATGAGGACACCTGAGAATACCGCTTAAAGAAGAAGGATCGCTTCCAACATAGTCCAAACAGCTTTGCAGGAGACAAATAAGAAACAACAGCTCACTCCACTATAATCTGCTTTAAAATCACCACATAGTGGTAAGTAGATACCCTAAGGGGGAGACCCCGAAGTTGCAAGAATAAGCATCCTGCTTCTGCTACCTCAAAGAACTGTTTTATGGACTGTTTGCACTCAGTTTGCATTTCTGGAGTTTTACATTGTAATATCTGCACTTTTTATTTTTATTTTTTTATTATTTATTGGTATTTTGCACAATAATTGCACTGAATGGCACTTTATTGATGGTTTACATGAATGGTTTAATTACCATTTTCTAAGTTCAGGATAATTGTTTTATGAACACTTACTTATTTATTTATTATTTATTTAAATAGCAGCGCTGCAATCACTGACCTTCACTCAGACTTTTCAACATGCCTTTGGACTAGGGATGAGCTGACAGGTCAGTCTGAACCTCAGGGAGCTGTCGTTCGGCGATCAGTACCATAGGGATTGGTCGTGTACCCCAGGTCCATCATGTTTTTTATTTAGTCAGCATGTATCACTATTGAAAAAGGAATTAAAATGAAGGAATTTTTAGGGGATTTTTATTTTTATGGGTGTCTTTATCTCTAAGTTAAATTTTTTTGTGAATGAGTAGGGACACTACAGTATGTGGACTGATATCTAGGGCATCCCTTATTTTTAGAGGGGGCTTCCAGATTCTGACAACCCCCTGCCCACAGACCCCCAAAACCACCATCTGGAGATGTGGAGAAAAGGCCCTTGTTTGTATCAGCATGGGGGCAAGGTACTTTGCCAGGGGGACACCCCCCACCTATGTTTTCCATTCTTGCTGTAGTATGTGCTACAGCAAATGTGACTTATAAAAAAAAACAGCACACAGATTCTTCTAAAATGTTTGGGGGACCTTTGGTGGAATAAACGTCAGAAGGAAAATGTGTCATTTGTCAGCAATTTAAAACCATTTTTCCTGTGTAAATGTTAGTGCTTTAAAAAATAATTATAGCATATATTGATTATTCTTTAGTGTGGTGAAATCACTAGTAGGTGTCCTGTAGCTCCTGAACACAGAGTTTGAAATATAGATATTGTAACGGAACCCCGACCCACTCTGTACTTGTGGTCTTCCGTCAGTATACGGCTTCCTACAGTCTTGAACATATATACCAGATTTTCCAGCCGCCCTACATACAAAACTAGCCGACAACTTAGCTTGTACTGGAATATCTCTTTATTGAACAGTCACACAGAATTTATATACAGCATGGACCTCCCCCTCCTGATCAGATTACCACACACAGGTCAGGGGTTGCCTGATTACATTATCATATGCAGGTGAAATTGTATACATAAATAGAATTAACATATCTAAAGAACAACCAACACAAACAGTATACTATTTCCACTTAGCAACTAACAGATGACAGTGATTCAATCAACCTGAGGCAATTCACTAGCAGACGTTCCATCCTCAAGCTCCTGAAATACAATACACATTATCTCAATACACAAACAATAGGGAAAGCCCGTCTCTGACATTGAAGGACATGGAACAGAAGCCAAAATGATTAGCTCTTTCAATGAACATGTTCAGAATCAAACAGGAATAGTCCTTACATATTTCTTGAGAGATATTGTTGATAAATATTACTCTCCCATTTGAAGTTATCCAAACCATAAAGTATCTCTCTTTCCCTCCCAGTGACAGTGAGTACTGTCACAGATATTTTATTTGATCACTTAGTGTAGGAGTTACAATAAAAATAGAAAAATATATATTTATAGGTGGCACTGATTACACACATCTAACTTAAAAAATTACTGCTCCTGGTAAAATAGATCTTTTTTCCCCTCTGGTATATGATTCCCACCAAATCGCTCCCCCCCCCCCCCCCAACAATCATACACACACACCCCAATGCTGTTTTTTTTTTTTTTTACAACCACTTTGCCTATTAGCCCAGAAAATTAACATTTTTGATTTTCAGGCATGTGCACTGCCCTATGCACACTACAGAACCCATAGGCTATTGTCCATAGCCCCTAGTCCATTTCAGGCATGAGCAAGAAAGGATGGGCCCATGGAGAACAAACACAGCCATCATCTAACAGGAGATCAGATCACAGCAGCAAAGAAAAAACAAAAGGAATTTGGAGTTAATATTACATACTTGAATCGATTTGTTTTTTCCTTTTAAAGCAGAGTTAAGTATTACTTTAAAAATACAGCCAGCATGACATCAGTGATCCATGCCTAGTCAGGTGTATAGAAAGTAATGATATCACCTTTCCATAGGACTCTGTATGGTCAGTTCACTAAAACAATAACTCATGCAATAATTTTACCTGAGTGCATTGTAAAATGTTTAAATCAAAATTATGTTTTCAGTTCACAAAAGGTCTTATCACATGAGTCCAGTTTTTGCTGCATGCATTATTCTATCATTATTTGCAGAGTTTATATGTAAAAGTCAGTTCACAAAAAGGATGGCACCTTAAAATATCACTAGCTTCTGGCTGACATAATTTGTTAGATTCTATGATGTGTTTTTGAGAAGAGCAGAATATGAAGTTATTAAAGGTGTCTATAAAGTAACGCTTTTTTAAAAAAAAATACTGATTGACGGGTAATAAACACTGGCAATATTTAAATATGTTCGTGTTTAGAAATAACAATTAAATTAAATTCCTATGCAAAATTTTGGTATGACTTCCGGTTCCGGCGCTCATGAGAGAGGAGTGAGCCTCCGCAGCCCCGCTTCACCCGCCGCCGAATAGTTTAAAAATACGGGGACCGAGGCCGCCCGGAGCGCGCTTACCTCCGCATCCCTCCTCCCACACACCAGGGGCTCTGGATGGACAAATTTGTGGAGCGCCAGCGCCCGCCATCTTCGATCGGCACGGAGCGGCCCGACACAGCCAGTTTACCTCACGCTGTCTCCAACATGGCCGCGGCGGCTACCACACAGCGGGAGGGGGAGGCGAGTGACTCCCTCTCTCTCTCACAATCTGCTCCTCAACTCCCGGGTCTCCATATGCCTGCCCAGACTGTGGAAAACACCCAGGCTGACCCGCAGTACCTGAAGATGGCAGAGGCAGTGGCACAGATCTTGTCCCCCACGATTAAGGCAGCTATTGAGACGGCCATCTCACAGAGCCTGTCACAGCTGCAAAAGGAGCTGACCTCCCACAGGCATCAAATCCAGGAGGCTGAGCTGAGGATTGCATCCCTGGAGGAAGAGACCCTGCTCAATAGCAGGGATATTAACAACCAGGATAGAGCACTTCAGGCATTGCAGGATAAAATTGAGGACTTGGAGAACCGCTCCAGACGGAATAATCTCAGAATCATTGGGGTGCCTGAAGCGGTTCAGGGGGCAGAGCTTCTCACTCTCTGCACAGACACTATTCCCCGAGCCCTGGGTCTGCCATCCCCCTGCATTGTGGAGAGGGCACACCGGGTAGGGGCCCCGAATGAATCCAGGAAAAACCCGCGGCCCATCATCGCCCGTTACCTGAACTATGCGGACAAGAACACCATCTTACTGTCATTCAGGAAACAAAGACCCTTACACATCAAAGGCTGCTCTATTCTACTCTTCGCAGATTACTCCGCCGAAGTGTCCAGACGACGCAAGGCGTTTGCTCAAGTTTGCTCCTCCCTTTTTCAACAGCAAATGCGTTTTACCTTAGCGTACCCCGCTATTCTTCACGTTACCACACCTGGGGGTGAACGCCTGTCTTTCCATACGCCGTCTGACGCGGAGCACTTTCTTTCTTCACTATCCACTCCGATGGAAGAATCCTCATCTCAATCCAGAAGAGAGTCTCTGGTTCGCAAGGCCCAATTGACACCCGATAAGGAACCTCCCAAAAAGGGCAAATATGGCCACTCCGCCGTCCGCAGATCCCTCCTGTGAACTTTGACGGCCGAGTTCCCAGTGGTCAATTTTCTCAGATACTGACGTTCTGGTAGCCCTACCATTTCTGTACGACAAACAAGTTTACAGGCGTCTGGGTGGAATCCTTTGCCTATTTCGCTGTTTTACTTTTATTTTATTTTCTCTTTCCAGGTATCGCATTTATCCTTAGGCCTGGTGTTTTTTGTCTTGTTATAGAGTTGGCTCATATATTTGTTATTTGCTTGCCTACAGTTTGTTGCTCATTCCTAGTCCTTAGAGGGATGTTAGTAGTTCTCCCCTGGGTCCATGTACTGAGCATACAGTGCATGGAATCTTCGCTCCTCGGAGCGTACTCATCCCCTACTGCCCATCACCACAGGCATATGGGTGTGGGGCAACGCCTGCACACTTCCTCTCCCTGAGAAAAAAGCGAAGCCTCATGATTGGTTTCCCCTTGTCTGTAAGACCTGCATCACACCTCACCACTGACTTCCTCTGCCAGGGTTACGCCATGCCCCGGCACAGGCTCCTGTTCCTTATCTTTTCTTCTCCTGTCTTATTCCTACAACAATTGTCCTATCATGTCCCCCCTTCCATGAGTGTCCTTGCTGACGGTAATATCTTTGAGTTACAAAACCCTATCAACTCTCCTCCATGGCCACCCTGAAGGTTGTATCATGGAACGTGAAGGGCCTTCGCTCGCCAAATAAACGCATGATGATATTGCGCCATCTCAGGCGTTTGAGGGCAGATGTCGCTCTCCTCCAGGAGACTCACCTGGGGGAGGGAGACATGCGTTTCTTGCAGAAACTCTGGGTTGGGGAAGCGATATGCTCCCCTGCCTCGGGTCGCAAGGCTGGAGTAGCCATCCTGTTGAATAAGAAGATCCCCTATGACATCCTAGACACTAGCAGGGATGATGCTGGTAGACGACTGTCTTTATTGCTCAAACTTCCTACCCGCACAGTACGGATCTCAAATATATATGCCCCGACACCCTCTTCCACTATCTTTAACAGTGACACCGCGACATGGTTGCTTCAGGACCCCACTCCCTTTCATATAACAGGTGGCGACTTTAATGATGTCATGAACATATCAGTTGACCGACAGCAAAGGAGGACGAGGTCTCACGGTCCACGCCCAGCTCTCCACGCCAGGGACACCCCCCTGCACTCCATGATATCTGCCCTACACTTGGTTGACGCGTGGCGTCTTAGCCACCCCACAGATCACGACTACTCCTTTTATTCCCCACCCCAGGACTCCATGGCCAGGCTAGACTATCTATTCATCACCCCGGAACTTATCAGATTCGTTGATAGCGCAGACATACATGATATTGCAATATCGGACCACTCCCCGATATCCCTTTCCATCTCATTAGCAGCTGCCACACCTCCCACGGGAACTTGGAGATTCCCAGTGTTTCTCACACACAATAAGGACTTCCAAAATCACGTGCAATCCTCCTGGCGGGACTATGCTACCCTCAATCAGGAGCATTCCACCGACCCTATCCTTTTCTGGGAAGCGGGCAAGGCGGTCCTGCGAGGACATATTATGTCATATGTTTCTACATATAGGAAAGCTCTTGCTAAATATTACCTAGAGGCGAGCGAAAAGTTACACCGAGCCCAATCCCGTCTCACCACATCGCACTCCCCTGAGCTCAGGGATGAGTGGTACGAGGCTAAAAAGAACTTCGACCATTGGGCAAACAAAATCGAGGAATCTAAACGTTCCCGATTTATGGCATCCTTTTACCGCTTCGGGAATAAACCCGGAAAACTACTTTCCAGATTGGTCAAAGGTCCCTACAAACCCACGCACATACTGACACTCAGGAACGAGTCGGGACAGCTTACACATTCTCCTACTGACATTAGCGGTATTCTGGAAAAATACTATAGCACTTTGTATAGCAAAGACCAGGTAAATCTTGAGGCCGCCAAAAATTTTCTGGACACTGTCCCTCTCCCCTCACTTACAGAAGCCCAATTGCTAGAAATCAATGCACCAATAAGCTCGGAGGACATAGCTCACACCATATCTCATATGGCATCTCAAAAAGCGCCGGGCCCAGACGGTTACTCAACGGAATTTTTCAAAACTTTTAAGGATACCCTCCTACCCACTCTCACTACACTGTATAACAATATGTGGCAAAATGGTACTTATCTACCCACGGGCTCTCAGGCTTACATCAAACTACTATCCAAAAAGGGCAAGGACCCCACTCAACCAGGCTCCTATCGGCCAATATCCCTTTTAAACATTGATGCTAAAATTCTATCAAAAATAATAGCTTCCAGAATAGCACAGGTCCTTCCCACACTCATTCACCCCTCCCAAGCTGGCTTCGTCAGGGGGAGGTCGGCCACTGCAAATATCCGCAAGGTCTTGGCGGTCCTTGAACATGCTAAAGCTAACCCTACTAGTCACTCTGCCATAGTGACTTTAGACGCCGAGAAGGCATTCGATAATGTTAATTTGGACTGGCTCTTCCTGACCCTGGCGAAATTTGGGTTTTCCGGCAAGATAACTGACTTCTTAAAAGCTATCTATGCTTCCCCCTCAGCGCGTATCTTCACGTCTTTAGGCATATCAAACCCGATTACATTATACAAGGGCACACGTCAGGGCTGTCCCCTTTCCCCCTTATTGTTTAACATGGCCATAGAGCCCCTTTCCAGGTACTTGTTGACCTCGAACACAATCCACGGTGTCCCGCTAGGTCAAACGGAGCTCAAAACTGCACTTTTTGCAGATGATCTGCTTATATTCACGTCTCAACCTAGTACTGACCTCCCAGCGTTATGTTCGCTGTTAAAGGAATTCAGACTATTGTCGGGGTTAAAAATTAATTTCGATAAAAGTGAAGTCCTCCCACTAACGCAACCAGTCATAGACCACTGGGATCACTCCCTCCCTTTCCCTTTGAACCACCATCACATCACCTACCTGGGCATCAAGATTGGCCGACATACCTCTTCACTTTACCAACTGAACTATGTCCCACTTTTGGCAAAAATTATTAAAGAATTGGAATTGTGGATGACTCTGCCCCTTTCGTTCTTTGGAAGGTGCCACCTGGTCAAAATGATTAGTTTCCCACGTCTGCTTTACCCCCTCCAAACCCTCCCTCTCCTCCTTAAACATAAAGATATTAATACTCTAAACAAAGCCATTATGGCCTTCCTCTGGAATAAGAGGAGATCAAGGATATCCATTGCCAAACTGCACCTTCCGAAGAACGAGGGGGGAGCTGGCTTACCCAATATTAGGCTGTATAACTTGTCTTGCCTCTTACGCTATGGTCTGGATTGGATCACCAAATCCTCAAATTATTCCAACTACCACATTGAAACTCAACTAGCCTACCCATGGGACCTTCCTGGAGTGCTCCATAGCACCTTTACAGCATTGCCCGTACACCTTCAACGACACGTACTCTTTCGAGACACTATGATAGCATGGAGGGAAATACGGAAACGTTTGGGAGTTCCCTCAACCATCTCTAAACACCTGCCTCTTCATGGCAATCCATTATTTCCACAATTTATGGAATATGCTTCGTTCCGACTCTGGGAACAGAATGGACTAACGCTGGCTCATTCCTTGGTTAGACCCTCGGATCTCTCTATAAAACCATACACGGAACTTGCAGGGGAATATAAACTGCCCCCATCACATCTGCTATACTACCACCAGGCAATAGCCTATGTTAAATCTTGTTCACCCAGCTCAGCTAAAAGTTTCCAAAAATCAGTCTTAGATGATTTCATCAAGAACAAAAGTTACAACATTTCCGTCCTATATGATCAACTACTTGTAAACTCAAATAAAATCTCCACGGAAACTATGTTCGATAAATGGGGTGCTGTCTTCCCCCTGGAGGATATTGCGCCTAAAATACTGCAAGGTTACCTACGGCTTAGAAAGACTGTGCTGATGGAGACATGGAGAGAGACCCAATTCAAACTGATTCACAGAGCCTTTGTTCCTGCTCTATATACCAACGACCCGAGAACTCCTGCAATCTGCCCTCAGTGCGGTGGAGAGAGACCGACGTTGGCCCACAGATTCTGGCATTGCCCCACTATTTCTTGTTTCTGGGACCAGGTGATGACTTTTATACAGGAGGTTCTGGGAATCCAGCTGGAAAAATCCCCTCACTTGTTCTTGTTTGGCTACGAAGAGATATCACAGTCCTCTAATCCTCCAAATCGGAAAGGTAAACGGCTACCCCCTTGGACCCATTTATGCACCTTAGCAGCCAAAAAAGCAATTCTAAAGACTTGGACTTCCAACACTCCCCCGTCGATTTCCATGGTTTGCAATGATCTTAAAGCACTTCTTCACATGGAAAAAGGAAACCTGGACACTGACAAATTCACACCTTTCGAGCAGATGAATTGAAAGATTTGATTGTCCCCTTCCAATTCACGGAATGGTATTTAAAGGCCTCCATATCAAATACATTAGGCGGGCTGAAAATTTAAAGGCAACACCCTTCATGTTCCCTCCTTCACAGGACCTAGCTCATCACCTACGGGTTGACTCCTTCAAGCTGGATCTCATGGATACCCCTATTTCCCCCCCCCCCCCCAACTATAAAACATACTGTTATAATGCGAATAGACTATGTGTGTAGCTCAGCCAGTAAGAGTCACCTTTCTGTACTTAGCTGTTGTTTTCTTTACATAATTGACGTTCTCCTCACGTCCCATGCGAGAGTGTCAATCTCTTTACCTATTCCTACTCCCTCCAAATCCCCCCTCTCACAGTGTCTTTCAGGTTACGTTTACTGTTACCCCTGAATATAACATGTGTGATACTGTTATTATAAAATATAAAATGCAGGAACTCTCTGTCTGCATACATAATTGTTACTGTTTCAAGAATTTTGCTTGTTATTTGTATGCAAAACAGACCTTGTGATTGTTTCCTATGTTCACTAATAATAAAAATATATTTAAAAAAAAAATTTTGGTATGAGAGTTACATGTTTCATGAAAAAATTATGGCAAGATAAATTAAAACACTGTTTAATTAATACAAATTAGTGAATTAACTCTTTTCCCACTGCTATCATTCCTCTCTCTACATGACCCCCCCCCCTTCCACAGCTGACTTCTGCACCCCTCATACACATTTCACTTCTGCACACCTAACCACAGCTCATCTTTGTACCTTTGTTCACAGCTTTCCTTTGTACCCTGTCCACAGTTCACTTCTGTGCCCCCCCCCCTTTAAAAGCTCACCACTGCACCCTTGTACACAGCTTACTTATGCAACCCCATACACAGCTCATCTCCACATCTCTGGCAACAGCTCAACTCTCCACCAGTACATACTGCTCATCGTGGCATCTTTTTCACAGCTTACCTCTTTGCCCTGTCCACAGCTCATCTCTGCACCTACTTTACAGTTCACCTCTGCACCCTCATCCAAGGCCCACCTCTCCACCCCTCATCCATAACTCAACTCTGCACCCTCTGTTCACAGCTCACTTCTGCACCCTATCAGTTTACCTCTGCACCCCTGTCCACAGATCACTGCTCTCCCCTTTTTCACAGCTCATCTATGCACTCCCCCCTACCCCATTCATAACTCACAGCTCTGCCACAGCTTATCTCTGCATCCCCATCCACAGTTCACTTTTGCTCTCCCAGTCCATAGCTCACTATTGCAGGTCCCCATCCACAGCTCACCTCTGCACTCCCAGTCACAGCTCACACCCCCCCTGCCCTTCCCACTCCAGCTAACGTCTGCACCCACATCCACAGCTCCCTCCTATTTCACAACTCATCTCTGCAAACCCAGTACTCACCATGTTAGAGGGTATTATATTTTCCACCATCACCAATGTGAGGGGTACTGTATTTTTTACTTACACCAATGTGAGGGGCATTATATTTTCACTGAAACAAATGTGAAGTGTACTCTATATTTTCCACTGCCACCAATGTAAGGGGCTTGAAATTTTCCACCTGACTACAGTGCAAGAGCTATTATATACTGCACTGACACCAGTGTATG
This sequence comes from Pelophylax lessonae, assembly GCF_965119305.1. Classification (NCBI taxonomy): domain Eukaryota; kingdom Metazoa; phylum Chordata; class Amphibia; order Anura; family Ranidae; genus Pelophylax; species Pelophylax lessonae. The sequence continues at coordinate 196,454,533 of NC_138772.1, forward strand.
GGCTATTACTGTATATATATATATATATATATATATATATATATATATATATATATAATGTTTGAAAATTTAAATAGGATTGCTATGAAAGCAATTTTTATTTTTATCACTAAGAATTTAAATGGATATAAAGATGTAGGGAGGCACTTCCGCACTGACAAACAGTTATGGTTCACACACCACTGACCATCAAAAGGGGACATCTCTCCACTGACCAGCAGCAGGAAGGCATTTCTTCAATGATCAGCAGAAAGATGGACACTCCAAAGACAAGCAGCAAGGGGGGCACTTTTCTATTGACTAGCGGCAAATAAGGCACTTCTCCACTAACCATCAGTAAGGGGGTACATCTCTACTGATCCGCAGTAAGGAGGCATACATTCCTGACAAGCAATGAGAGAGGCACTTCTCCACAGACAAGCATTAAGGGGGCATGCACTGTTTACGAGCAGTAAGTAGGGACATGATACCAGCCAGCAGTAAGGGGGCACACTGTCAAATACCAGTAAGGGGCAGACAAAGAAAAAAGCATCCAAGAGGCACTGGGGCTTTAATATTAGTTCATATTAGGTAGTAAGAAGGAAAAAACATAATTTAGAGAACTCACAGTTAGACTACTCACAACAGACAGGGCTACCCTCCGATAGGTACCCAGCAGGTTGCTATAAAAAAAAACATGTACCAATAGAGGGTGAACTAGACCAAATAATTAAAGATCCAAATTGATTTAATGGTTTGCACAAAAATGGCCAACAGAACAACAGAATTTAGAGAGGTACCAGGTAACAGGGACAGCAGGAAGTGTTGGATACAGACAATTCTTCAGGCAGTAAAACAAAGACTGGTGGTATTTACTGTAAGCATTTACTGTTTTCTTTTACAAGTTCACTTTTGTTCATTTTTTCAGAAGTGACAGGGCCACCTTAAATGGTCATGTACATTACTGACCAGCAACATTTATAGGGGCGCTTATTGCTTACCAACATTTCACCATTTATTATGTGAGCATTGCCATGCATTACATAGTCTGCACTGTATATTCCATGTTGCTCACTACATAGTTATGACTGCTGTATTCTATATACTTTACTTTTCTGACTGCTTAAAGTGGATGTAAAGGTTCACATATACCCAGTGAAGTGAACAGCTTTAGATGATACACAGAGATTAAACAAATCTCACTACATAAATTTTACATGCATATCTGCTGTCTTTAGCGTTATATATTCTTTGGAAAGTGCACATTGTGTTAGAAACGTTCTCTTCCTGTTCAGCACTGGGAGTGTTGTGTTAGTATACACTGTGTGACAGCTGATTGGAGGAAAGGCACACACCCCCACTTCACATAGGCAGAGGAAGGAAGGAATGTGCTGTGAATAGACCAACTCTCTGCTAATCTATTATAGCACCGACCCAACACAAAAACCAGCCTGGTTTCTCTCAGTTGACAAAGAACTTGTCAGAAGTTTTCATGCTGATGACAGAAGAACAGTGAAGAGGAAAGCTGTGGCACTTAGGGCTTTGGAGAGAGATAAGAAAACACTGAAGATATATGTGCCTAGGTCAAATTTTGTGAATCAGGTTTACATCCACTTTAACTAAGCATTATGTTTCAGGCTACAAAAGCAGAAGATATCAGTTAAGGGCAGTGTGTCACAAGGATACACTGGGGTTGAGTTACCACAGGCAAATAGACTGCACTTTGCAAAGTGCAGTTCCACTCTGCAGGAGCAGTTGCTCCAGAGCTTACTAAATGAGCAGAAGTACTGCTGACTTCCATTATCCAATCTTGTGCAAGCAAAAATGCTTTTTTGTTATTTGCCTTGCACGTGGTTGGGTATTTTTTATAGTGTGAAAGCTTTAACTCATTTACCAAGCTCTGGAGCAACTGCACTTGTCCATTTGCCTTTAGTAAATCAACCCCCCAGTCCTCTATTTTCTTTGTAATTTTGACGAGAGTGGGGGTGAAAACACAGTCCATGGGTGTCAAGTAGGCTAGTCATACCACTGCTCATAGCTGCAGCCCTAAAGGGCAGATTCCTCACTGGGACCAAAAGATAGTAAAGATCTACCCATGCCCATTCATGCTGTTGCTACTGTTTTGCACCTTTAACCACTTAAGGACCGCCCCCCTGCAGATTTACCGTGGCAGGCTGACCCTCCTGCGCAAACCAACGTAGCTCTACCTCAGTCGCGCGCCTGCAGCTAGAGGACGAGCGAGCGCTCCCACGCCCACTTGGCAGCGGAGACTCCGATGCATGGGCTGGCGACTCCCATTGCTTCCAGGCACCCACGATCGTTCCCCGCTGAGAGAGAAGGACGGTCAGCTGATGTAAACACAGCTGACCGTTCTTCTCTCTGGAATTATCACAGAGCGCCTGTGATCCTTCTGTAAGATCTCTGTAATCATTTCAAAAGCTCAACCCCCATACAGTTAGAAACACTCCCCTAGGCTTAAATTTAACCCCTTGATCACCCATTGTGTTAACCCCTTCCATGCCAGTGTCATTATTACAGTAACAGTGCATATTTTTAGCACTGATCACTGTAGTAATGTCACTGGTCCCCCCAGAAGTGTAAAAAATGTCAGTTAGGGGTCCGATCTGTCCGCCGCAATGTCGCAGTCCTGCTAAAAATCGCAGATCTCCACCATTACTGGTTAAAAAAAAAAGAAAAAAACAATAAAAATGACATAAATCTTTCCCGTAGTTAGTAGACACGATAACTTTTGCACAAACCAATCAAAAAATGCTTATTGTGATTTTTTTAACCAAAAATATGTAGCAGAAAACAAATTGGCCTAAAATTTTTAAAAAAATTGATTTTTACATTTTTTGTTTTGGGAATGTTATATAGCAGAATGTAAAACATTTTGTTTTTTGTTTTTTTTCTGAATTTTTGCTCTTTTTTGTTTATAGCGCAGAAAAAAAAATAAAAATTGCAGAGGTGATCAAATACCACCAAAAGAAAGCTGTATTTGTGGGGGGAAAAAAAGGACATCAATTTTATTTAGGTGCAGCATCGCACGATTGCGCAATTGTCTGTTAAAAAACCACAGTGCCGAATTGCAAAAAATGGCCTGGTCATTAAGGGGGCAAATCCTTCCGGTCCAGAAATGGTTAGCAAACAACAGGTATTTCTGGGTTCTGCTTTAATGAAAAAACGGTGTACCCAGACCTGGTTGCATGTTTCGGTAGGAGTGTCTGGATCAGAACATTGGCTGACCAGGATTAAAAATTCTTTGGATGAAGAAACAGTTCCCATTTATATCATTATTTATTTATTTATTTTAGCTGTTTTCATGGAGTTCAAATTTAAAAACTAACTAAATTTAAAAATGTGTTTAAGCAGGGGCTTAGTACACAAGCCATAATAAAAGATTCAGGTAATACAAGCTGCACAATAGGCACAATTCAAAAAGCTAACACACCAGGGTAGGGATCTTTTTTTTTATAAAGCGAAAATCTCTTTAGCAATGTCTCGCACAACATGCCAATGCTGGAGGGATATTGCAAAACCTACCAAGAAAAGTTACACAGCAGCAACTGAAGCACTGCAAGCCTGCATGATGTCATTGAATAGTATATTAATGTTATAATTTAATAGTCTGCTTTAATAGCAACTAGCAATATATTATAATGTTGGAAGGATAACGCAGTCTTTACAAAGCCAGCATGAGAAACTAGGTGCTGCAGAGGTGAAAAGCCTAGCGTGTAATACTGATAGTTCTTGAGCATTTTGGAATCAGAGTGGTACCAAAAAATTGCAAACTAACAGTTTTATTTCCAGCTAGTAGTGGGCTTTATAGTAAGCAGTGCTTTACATAGGAAAATGCTTAACAAGAATGAAGAACAATTTTATATAGATGCATGTTGGTGTGAATTTGGGCTCCATTGCTACCATCATTAGTGCCTGAAGCATTTTTCTTCCTATTTAATACGTCCAGGTTTTTTGCAAAAGGAAATGCAAACTCTTGCAACTACATATAACATGAAGTAGCTCATAGCAACCACTTCTCAGTTTACTATAGTCAGATAAGTACAAGCAGCGGATACTATAAGGTCCATTATTAACCACTTAAGCCCCGGAAGATTTTACCCCCTTCCTGACCAGGGCCTATTTTGCGATTCGGCACTGCGTGACTTTAACGGACAATTGCACGGTCGTGCGATGCTGTACCCAAACAAATTTGACGTTCTTTTTTCCCCACAAACAGAGCTTTCTTTTGGTGGTATTTGATCACCTGTGCGATTTTTTGATCATGCGCTATAAACAAAAAAAGAGCGTCAATTTTGCAAAAATAACAATATTTTTCAAATTTTTTTATATGAAATTCCTCCCAAAAAAATTAAAAAATCAAAATTTTTTAACATTTTCGGCCAATTTGCTTTATGCTACATATTTTTGGTAAAAAAAATCGCAAAAAGCGTATTTTGATTGGTTTGCGCAAAAGTTATCGCGTTTACTAACAAAGGGAAAGATTTTAGTCATTTTTGTTGTTTTTTTTTTTGAACGCGTAATGGCGGCGATCTGCGATTTATTTTGCGGTACTGCGACATTGCGGCGGACAGATCGGACCCTTGACTGACATTTTTGACACTTTTAGGGTTACCAGTGACATTTCTACAGTAATCAGTGCTATACATATGCACTGTTACTGTAAAATTACACTGGCAGTGAAGGGGTTAACTTTTTTTGAGAGGGAGGGGCTATGTGTGTCCCTAGGGGCGTGATTCTAACTGTGATTGGCTGTGGCTTGAGATGTATGAACAGTGATCAACGGTTCTACATAGTAGAACCGTATGATCATCATTCATACACCGGGGAGAATGACAGGCGGCTTGTTTACATTAGCCGCCTGCCTTTCTCCCTCTCCACCGACGATTGCGAGTGACTGGGGACAATCGGGTCCACAGGTCACATGCGCGGGGGGGGTCCGTGACCACTCGGGAGCAGGAGCGCGCCTCCGGGGGCGCGCGCTCGCTCCCTAGACCCTCACAGGCTAGCGACCTAGTACTACGTCGCTCTGCCTGTGAGGGGCTGACCGCCGCAGTAAATAGTCGTGCGGCGGTCGGCAAGTGGTTACAAAAATTGTTGATTGAATATCACATGCATTTGATTAGACTACACATATTTTACCCATCATTTCTGTAATAACTCAATTTCTATAATCCTCAGCTCCATCTTGCATGTAATCACTCATGTAGTGATCACTTGCATGTGATCTCTGAATGAGCAATTACATGTGAGTGGGTGCAATTAGCTGTGGAAGATGGCAGCCTCCCATTGCTTTCAACCCGTTGGGGTTCTTGCATCCAATCTCTGTGTGCATGCATTCACAATTGTGAATGCCACCCTTACACGCCAGCAAATAAGCAAGAGTGGGGAAGATTCTAATACGAAACAAATAGGCCCCATTGTTAATTGGCAGGACTTGATATACAGTACTTGATTTTAAACAATAGAAGCTTGCTTACAATAGGAGAAATCAGAGGGATGACATCATTAGTGTGATGATGCTTCTCTAATGTCCATTCAGCAGGCTGGGAAAGTGACCAAAATGTACTGCTCATCTGTAACAAAAAAAAAGACAGGTCACTCTCCTGGCTGTTCTGGCGGGCATGGGAGTATAAGGCACAACACTGGCTAAATAGAATGACAAAGATTTATAAAAGCAGTGGGGCCTTGTGCAAAATCATACCTTGGGCCCTTCTGCTGGAGAAAAATAAAATGCAGCATGTGCAATGCACGGTGGCAAATATTGGGTATAGTTTTCTGTAGCTTTTGGTGGCTTTAGGTAGTGCCTGTTGGTTACATAGTAAAGTAAAGATGCCCAGGGGTTGTGGAGTTAATTGCCTTTTGCGGCCTTTTGGCCTTTCCAACAGGGTTGCCAACCCCCACATTTTTTTTTCACTAACAAAAGATGGAAAATTTACTGAAAGAGTGTTTTTTTAATGACAACCTGAAATATGACAGAAACCCCTATTATAAACTAAGAGAATGGATATTTAAAAATATAAACAATATACAGTCAGGTCCATAAATATTGGGACATTGACACAATTCTAATCTTTTTGGCTCTATATACCACCACAATGGATTTGAAATGAAACAAACAAGATGCGTTTAAACTGCAGACTTTCAGCTTTAATTTGAGGGTATTTACATCCAAATCAGGTGAACGGTGTAGGAATTACAACGGTTTGTATATGTGCCTCCCACTTTCTAAGGGACCAAAAGTAATGGGACAGATTAACAATCATAAATCAAACTTTCACTTTTTAATACTTGGTTGCAAATCCTTTGCAGTCAATTACAGCCTGAAGTCTGGAACGTATAGACATCACCAGACGCTGGGTTTCATCCCTGGTGATGCTCTGCCAGGCCTCTACGGCAACTGTCTTCAGTTCCTACTTGTTCTTGGGGCATTTTCCCTTCAGTTTTGTCTTCAGCAAGTGAAATGCATGCTCAATCGGATTCAGGTCAGGATGACTTGGCCATTGCATAACATTCCACTTCTTTCCCTTAAAAAACTATTTGGTTGCTTTCGCAGTATGCTTCGGGTCATTGTCCATCTGCACTGTGAAGCACCGTCCAAAAAGTTCTGAAGCATTTGGCTGAATATGAGCAGATAATATTGCCCAAAACACTTCAGAATTTATCCTGCTGCTTTTGTCAGCAGTCACATCATCAATAAATACAAGAGAACCAGTTCCATTGGCAGCCATACATGCCCACGCCATGACACTACCACCACCATGCTTCACTGATGAGGTGGTATGCTTTGGATCATGAGCAGTTCCTTTCCTTCTCCATACTCTTCTCTTCCCATCACTCTGGTACAAGTTGATCTTGGTCTCATCTGTCCATAGGACCTTGTTCCAGAACTGTGAAGGCTTTTTTAGATGTTGTTTGGCAAACTCAAATCTGGCCTTCCTGTTTTTGAGGCTCACCAATGGTTTATATCTTGTGGGGAACCCTCTGTATTCACTCTGGTGAAGTCTTCTCTTGATTGTTGACTTTGACACACATACACCTACCTCCTGGACAGTGTTCTTGATCTGGCCAACTGTTGTAAAGGGTAATTTCTTCACCAGGGAAAGAATTCTTCGGTCATCCACCACAGTTGTTTTCCATGGTCTTCCGGGTATTTTGGTGCTGCTGAGCTCACCGGTGCGTTCTTTCTTTTTAAGGATGTTCCAAACAGTTGATTTGGCCACACCTAATGTTTTTGCTATCTCTCTGATGGGTTTGTTTTGTTTTTTCAGCCTTATGATGGCTTGCTTCACTGATAGTGACAGCTCTTTGGATCTCATATTGAGAGTGTGCAGCAACAGATTCCAAATGCAAATAGCACACTTGAAATTAACTCTGGACCTTTAATCTGCTCCTTGTAGATGGGGTAATGAGGGAATAACACACACCTGGCCATGGGACAGCTGAGCAACCAATTGTTCCATTACTTTTGGTCCCTTAAAAAGTGGGAGGCACATATACAAACTGTTGTAATTCCTACACCTTTCACCTGATTTGGATGTAAAAACCCTCAAATTAAAGCTGCAAGTCTGCAGTTAAAGCACATCTTGTTTGTTTCATTTCAAATCCATTGTGTTGGTGTATAGAGCCAAAAAGATTAGAATTGTGTCAATGTCCCAATATTTATGGACCTGACTGTATATGTTTTAACAAGTAATCTACTCATAACCTGTAATCTGCTTGGCTTTACAATGAAAAAGTCAAAACAGTGTGACAAAATGTGAACATGACTAGTATTATCAAAGACTTGAGGAACCCAAGGACTAAGCAAAAAAAAAGAGGACACTAAGCGTACATGACAAATGGTGGTCATGGTCAAGTTGCACTTAACAGTGGTGGTGGTTTAAAGGGGAATAATTAAACAGAACCTAAACCTAGTCCCTGTATACTTTGTACACACATGCCACAATCCTTGTACTGATGAAATTCTGTAGAATTACTGTACCACAACTGTCAGTCTCACAGACACACATAAACTTCTGGACAATAGATCAATTTTAAAAAAAATGAAAACTTGAATTTACATATGCTACACAAATAGATATAATTTTTCCTGACTGAGCAATTAAAACCAGCAACTGTTGAGATAATAAACACTATAGTCGGGACATATATAGAGTGAAAGAGTCAGGGTTTTTTGAGCCCCATGATGATATTTCCACAAATGTTTACCAAAACAATTTTTTGCTGCAAATACACCAAAATCATTATTAGCATACACAAACGCAGCAAAACATACAAATATCCTTCTAACTTCCTATTAAATCTAAAAGTCAAAACTGTATTGCTATATTAAATAAAAAATATTTGTATATTTTAAATTGCACCTTGTTTTGTAAAATGTGAAAATCGAAGATATGCAAAACTGTAAATAAGCAATTTAGTCTAAAAATCTAAAGGCTTCATTTTATCACTTTCAGCTTTCAGATTTTGTAAAAGGCCCCCACAAACCACATATCTTCTGTTATGACCTATAGAATAAAAAAAGGTGCTACTGATTTTTTAAGGCACCCCAATAGTTGCCTAAATGTTTAACAAATCACTAATTTCACTTAAACTCTAAAATCATTATTAGCACACATAAACACAACATCATTTACAAAATTCCTTTTAGATTCCTACTAATTTACATTAGTTTACTAAAGCATGTGAAGTTATGTTTGCCCACATGGGGATGCGCAGGTGTTCCGGATATAGCCGCTGTTCCCAATCTAACATCTGTGCAGGTCCATGGCCCCGAATACAGACAGCATGAGCTCAGGGATATGTACCTGCAGCCCATACATATTGGGAGCAGTGACAGTGTCCTTGCAGCTGTTGTGTCCCAACAGATATCAATAGGACTGCTTGCACAGGGATGCATGGAACACCTTTGCATCCCCCCTGTGGATAGACACGGCCTTGCAGGAGTGTATGCTGTAGTATGCTAAACTATGTGTTCAAGGCCCTACTATGTTTCTTTATTGGTATTACAACATTATTATTTGTTTGGGGGGGAGGGGTCATAGACCCCTGATGTCTCTCTTTTGAGACAGAGAATGAGGCTTAAGACATAAAAAGCCTCAGCTGCCATGCAAATAAATGAATAAAAGTCTCTGTACAGAGGCACAATTAATGGTGTGGTTTAGGACTTGGGCTACAATAAAGTCCCAAGGGGAAACATAGGGGAACGTATTAATTAATTATGGGGAGGAGCAGCATTTACTCTACATTGTTATTCATTAATATCAGAAATGCTGCTTTGAAGAAAGAGTGGGCTTGCAAAATATTATTTTTTACCCTGGGTAAGGAGTATCTCTAATTTTACTCACCTTTAGTAATAAGACTGGACTTGTGGCAGATTATTCTACTAACAGATAGCTTTTAAGAGAAAAACAAGACTGTAATGATGTCATTACACCATAAATAATTTATTTGTCACTTAGGTATAGGTATATTTTAGGGGTAAACCTTAAATCTTTTTTTCAGGTTTAGTATATTGTACTAAGCTACCCACAGGGACTGTTTTGCAGCCAATCTTGGTTCTCTTTTTTTTTTAACCACATGAACACTTTTCACTGATATATAGGAAAGCATTGGTGTATTATATTATTTTACATGGTTGACAACTCATGACCCTTGCTTTTCACATATTTTAAAAGAACCTCATGCCAGCTACACATATAAATACAGCAGAAATTCAACATTTTAACCACCAGCATACATAAAATCTAAGTAATTTTTTTTAGAAGCTATAAGAGTATTAAACCACCTAACAGTTTCTAATATGCCCCGGGACACTGATGGTAAAATATACCTTTAAACCCTAACTCCAGGCAAAATAAGCTAACTGGGCCCAAAGCTTTCAAACCCTCCTTTGTCTATAAAAGCCAGTTCCACCATGTATGCTTTCTTCTACACCCCTCAAAGTTGCTTGTTTACATGCAGAGATCCGTCCTGGTCCTGCATGTAAACATGTGGGACTGTGTGTTTTTTGAATGGCTTGAAGGAGAAGCAGGCAGAAAGCAGCGATGAGATAAATTTTCCCAGACCAAACTATTTCCAGGCAATGAATGGAATTTTTCTTTGGTGAAACTGGAGCAGGACATAGGGATAAATAAAAATGCCCTGGTCAAGGATAAAGGCAGAAAATATCTTAGGTAAATGGGAAGTTCTGAACCTCAACACTAACCTTGTCCCTATCCAAAGTCATAAACAGTTCCATTCATAATAGGACCTCCAGTTCGGACACTTGCCTTGCAGAAGTGATGGCGACAAGAAACACCATATTGTGAGCACAGAGAAGAGAGAGGAATGTCTCCAATTGGTTTAAACAACACTCAGTTCAGATGCCATGGAGTTACAGAGGAACAAATGGGAAGGGGGGGGTTGCTACAAGAAATACTCCCTGTACACGTCTTATTCAAGGAGTGATCGACAATGGTGTCCTGAAGCAAGAGAGAAAAGGCAGAAACCAGCCCTAATAGTGCTGAGAGCCAAATGCTGGTCCAGACCCAGCTGTAGAAAGGAGATGCTTCATGGCCTGGAGTAACATCTAATGTAGAACCCCTGAGAATCATACCAAGTGGAGCACGCCTTCCATTTCTGGCAATAGGCCTTATGGAAAGTAGCCTTAATAGCTTTTATCATCCAAGGAGCCACAGATTCAGAGATGCTCCTGTCTTTCTTAACCTGGGATTAAACAGCATTGTTGTTAAAGCCAGCAACTGTGATGCAGGATGTTAATCTGACCCTTGAAACAAAAGATCCTGACAATCTGAAAGAGCCCAGAATGCATCCGCCAGGAGTCTAACCAGGTCATCATTATACCACATCTGCCTGGGCCAGTCTGGAGCAGTGATAATCCACTAAATGCCCTTCATCTTAATCCTTCAAAGTAGATGAGGAAGAACTTCCATGAAAGTAAAATACAGAGCAGTGTTTACTGATCCCACTCAGCCATTAGCCATTCACTACTTCCATAAAAGGATCCTTTTACTTATAGACAAACATGTCCTGTTTGTTGTATAACCAAGAGTCCAGGAGGTTTACATATAGCATTTCCGAGCTGCGACACAGGTCCTGGAACATCTCCAAGTTTACAGACTACTCCCCCAGGTTCAGGTGCTGTTTGGGTTAGGAAACCTGCCTGCCTGGTTTATATACCCCACTGTCATGGTGTTGTCTGACTGAATCTGGATCGGATAACCCTCCAGCAGGTCCAACATTGCCCAGAGCTCCAGGATGTAGATCAGGAAATTAGACGCCTCCAATAACTTAGTCCCCTGTACCAATGATGGGACCAGGAATTCTTTCTGGCTCACCAATCTGAAATCTGTCATGAGGATCTTCCAGAACATGTAAGGGAAGGACTTCCTGATACCAGAACCAGTTTCCTAAATCACCATGCCAGGGGAAGTCTGATCCTCAGTACAAAGCACATGGGTCTGCCCAGGTACATTATTGTCTTGTCCTATGACAACAGAATTTTTAGGTGCAGAGGTCTGGAGTTAACTGGGAAAATGGGACTGGCTTACCATCAGGTGCAAGATTCTCATGCAAAGCTTAGAGTTAGATGACTGGACTAGAGAGCTGAGAAACTGAGATCGAAAGTCTATATTTTTTCTCTGTGGAATAATACTCGCGGTGTCCAGGTCCTAACCAAGATACTCCAAATAATGAATTGATTCCCGTGGCAATTTCTAAAGGTTTAGGGTCTATCTGAACCATTGTAAAATTTGGACCTCCAAAAACACATTGTTTGAAAGAGCCCCCTCTGACTGTACCCTCAACAAGAGCTTGTCTAAGAATTCCACAATGGGATTGCCATAATAACACAGTAGAAGTAATATTGGGGCTCGAACCTTGGAGAACTTTTGAGTTGCAAATGAGAGGCCAAATGGCAGGGTCATGATAGGTAATGCAGGGGCCCCACAGCAAAGCATATCAGATTGCATTGGACTAAATTGAGACAGTGCGTGTTCTTGACTGGATTGATGTGGATTTTTCTTCACTGGGTGTTGTGATTGATGATGGTCGTACATCATGGAATCTTTTTTCAATAAAGTATTTTTCAAAAAGTAGGTGTTTTTATTAACTGTTTACTTTTATGTGAATGAGCAGGGGCACTATGTATAATTCACACGGGGAACCTGTAAGGGTGGCCCTTATTGTTAAAGCAGGATTCCAGATTCTGAGAAGCCCCCCACTCACAGATCCCCACAACCACTGGGCCTGAACTGTGGGAAAGAGGCCCTCGTCCTCTTCAACATGGGAGAAAGGTATTTTTCCAGGGGGAGCCCTGGCAAGGTATTTGCCATGCTGAGGGCATGTGGCCTGGTATGGTTTGAATAGGACATATTTGCCACAACACCCCCCCTAATTTCCTGGCCTGTCAGGCTGCAAGCTCAGATGAGAGTCTGATATAAATTTTGTGGGGGGACCAGCACTTTTTTTTTTTTTTTTTTTGCTTGGGGTCTCTCATTAACATCTATACCATTCTATCATCTAGTATAAGGGTCTGTTATATGTTATACAGATATGAAGAGAATATCCAACCACTTTGTTTATAAACAGTAAAGTGGTTCAGAGTTGCGAGTTACCTGTAATCTAAGCAACATCTTTTATATTGTAAGTGCCGGTTCACATTAGTGCGACGACAGAGATTGCATGTAATTCGGAGCGCACTGCTTCTAAAATTACATCCGATCTCTGTGCGGTGCAAATTCAGCCATACAGTTTGTCAATAACACTAAAAGACGCACAGGACCCTTTTTTTGGTCCACAGCAGAATCGGATTGCATAGTGGTTCACACTAGTGCAATCCGATTCTATGCAAACTTACAGATCGCACTGCGATATGCTATCTTATCTGGAGGTGTCGTTAACTTTTAATTGACACCCCCAGTGTATCGCATGGCAGTGTGAACTGCCAGGGGTGCATGCAATGCGGGAACACTCTGTATATTCACAGCGTTCCCGCATCGCACAAATGTGAACCGCCACTTAAAGCGGTTGTATCCCGCTTTTTGACACTTTTACCTACAGGTAAGCCTATAATAAGGCTTACCTGTAGGTACAAATAATATCTCCTAAACCGGCACGGTTTAGGAGATATTTACAGTGCATGCAGCCGCTCGCGCGAGTGGCGCATGCGCTCTGAAGGTCCGGGGGGACCTTCAATTAACTTGCCGGGAGCTTGCCGGAAAAATCACTCCCTGCGCGCGGGAGTGACGTCATCGCGGCTCCGGCCAATCAGCGCGCTGGAGCCGTCTCTTCCGGCCAATCAGCGCGCCGGAGCCGCCGAACCCGGAAGAGACGACGAGGGATCATGGCAGCGCCCGCATCGATGTCCGGGGGTCCGTGTCGGGGCTTCATTTTAAGATAAGTTAAACATAATGGGCTAGTATGCGATGCATACTAGCTCATTATGCCTTTGTCTTGCAGGTTTTTTTTTTTAATTTTTTTTTTTTATAGGGTTTACAACCGCTTTAATGTCAGTTTTACTGTAGTAAGTAGTATACATGGTACAGATGTTCCACTGGTGGGTTAAGGGCATCCTCCAGGCATATTATTTAAAGGGTAACTCCACTTTCGTGGCGGAAAAAAAATAGCAATTAAAGAAAAAATAATATAGCGCGTACATTTGCCACACAAGTCATATTGTAGTTGAATGTTTTTAAAAATGACCTTTCCTTTTCAATCTGCAGCCGCTGTAATTTTCTGAAAAATGCAATGCAGTATGGCTAGCTGGAATTTTTCTGTACACAGAATGTGTAATGAACACACCCCAGAAACATAATTTCCTGCTTGTGTGATTGGCTCACCAATTTTCCCAGAAGTCTGCACTCAGATTTCTGGCATTCCCTGGAACAAAAATGTCATTTTTGGTGAGATACTCACAATAGGGAACACATTTAAAAGAAGGCAGGCCCATCAGATTTCCTCATCAGTGCTCTGCAGCTGCACAGCTGATTGATAATTATGAAACATTAGACCACTTCAGCACAGGGGCACAGAGAAACAAACAGTGATTTCTTCAGAAAAACAAAAGGGAGAAATCTGCAACAAAGGTTGTTATAATCCTTGCAATGTACTGTACATAGATCACCCAGAGGGGAATGTTCTTTTCACAACAAAGGTGGAGTTATGCTATAGGCCTCTTTCACTCGGGCGTTCCGTATGTCCGTATATCACCCCATCCGTTTGCGGGTGATATACGGACATAATGCATGTCAATGGGATTGCGGATGTCAGCGGATGACCATCCGCTGACATCCGATTTGCATCCTTTCAGTTTTGTTCCGTTTTTTGGAACGGAACAGAACCCTATTTTTCTTCCGTTTAAAAAACGGAAAGGACGCAAAATCGGATGTCAGCGGTGTCATCCGCTGACATCCGCAATCCCATAGACATACATTATGTCCGTATATCATCCGCAAACGAATGGGATGATATGCGGACATACGGACCGGATGACACAAGTGTCACCCGTGTCCGTAAAAAAAAAAAAAAATTGTCGGAGCGGATCGAAATACGGTCCGCTCCGTGTGAAAGAGGCCTTAAAGGAATTCTGCGTTTGTACTGTTTAACTTTAAATATTATTCAAATCCATGCTCTTTGCCAAGTGAATTTTTTATTTTTTTTTGCTCTGGTAGCTGTTTATTGGGGCAGTGCCCAGCCCCCTCATGCCATTTGTTTGACAATCCCTTCCCTATTAACCTAGAAAATGGCCAGATCAGATTAACATTTGGCTCCCATTGACTTCAATAAGGTTCTGATTTGGTATGGTATCCTTTGTAATATTCACTGAACCCGCCTCAAACGAAACCCAGCTATGTTTGGCTCATCTCTAGTAATAGCTGCAGACTGAAATATATCTAAAAAAAATTCTTCCTTTAGATAATGCATATACATATCCTTGGAGGGGTCCCAGCTGACCAAGTAAAGTACAATACTGTATGTCTGTTGAAATTAGCAAGGAGCAGGGGACAAGGATGTTTGTGAACTGTGGTTCAGAAGTGGTCTGCAGTAGATATATGACCCACTCATTAAAGAACACCCACAAGATGTAGGTGGACTCAGTAATGTGGATCACTCCCATACACAGAGCGACTACTCTTCTGCTGGCAAAAAATAGTACTGACATTTAGGAAATCAGCAGGCACTTTTCTGACCATGGTCTCGTCACTCAGGTTTGTGTCAGCATAGAGCCTTTTCAACTGTGCAGCATTTGCAAAGCTTCTTCAGCCATAGTGCTCCCACCTTCCCACTTTTCGTTTTCCTAAAGTTCTCAAGCGATAATGATGAAGCAGCAGGCAGTAATAACTCTGACATTTCCCTAGTATAGCCCAAAGCTGAAAATAAAGAGGAGAGTTCACCCTTGGTTCAAGCTTACAAAGTACCTAAATTATCATATAAAGCTAGATAGGCTATATGTGGGTACCTCATCCGTAAATTATATCAACAAAGAATAGAGTAAGGACCTTGTGGACTTTACTACTGGTACCAGAGAAGAACGGTGAAACAAATTGAATAAAAGGTATATTTTATTAGAAAAAATGTATAAAAAAAATTTATAAAACCATGAAAGAGCTAGTTTAGGACAATGAAGGCCATATTACTAAAGCTGCAGCAATATCTTTTTACTGTATATTGCTATAGGTCAACACGTTTCGCAAACACTGCTTCATAAGGACCTCATTATCTTGGCTTCAAAAAGCTTTGGCCTATCTAAAAAGAAATATAAGTAAGTAGTCTAAAAAGGCTACCTATAGCGCTTGCTCTAAAATCGTGAATAAAATAACCTTGAATAAATATAACAATACTTCAGTGGATAAAATTATGTAGTGTAGTTGTAGTGTAAAATTATTATTAAGCAGCTGCTATAGTAAAAAAGTATGTGTAGGTAAGTAGTCTAAAAGGCTACCTATAGCGCTTGCTCTAGATTAATAAATATATAAATAATTACAAGGTGTTAAATTAATATTCCAAAAAACAATATTACATATAATATTCAACTCAAAATTGTCCAGTAAATCTAAACAAGAGTCCTCAGTGAAGAAAGTTTTCAGTGAAAGTTCCAATAAATGTGCAAAAGAAACATATATACAAAAAAAATATATATATATATATAAATATATATATATATATATATATATATATATATATATATATATATATATATATATATATATATATATATATATATATTGTGATTCTTCTGTGCAAAACTTTTTAACAAAGTGCAGGTGCTCAGCGCAATGGTGAATCCAAATGACAGAGGTAAGATTCAATCACTCACCAAACGTTGTGGGTCATGTGTGCCTTGTATAGCCCTCCAAGCTAAAACGATCTCCCTGACTTGCTTCTAGGCAGGTGAAGTGATGAGGTTCCACTCCGTCTCCTCTCCCCTTGCCAGGCAAAGATATATATAAAAAATGAAGCTCCAGATGGTGTATTATCCTTTTAAAGTTTTTATTCCCAATTGGGTAAAATATACATGCAAACCGAATTCAAATAGAGTAAAAGGAAAAAATGTCAGGTACAGTCCTCTTAGAAAATGCAGCCCTGTTTGGCCGCCTGTGACCGTGTGTATGCGGCGCAAGCCGATCGGCGTGGACGCTAGCGGGAGAGCTTCCGGCTTGCGTTCCACCCTTAGCACACGTCACCACGCTGTGCGTTCCAATCTGACGCGTTTCGTCACTTCCGGTGACGTCTTCAGAGATATATATTTTTTTTGTATATATGTTTCTTTTGCACATTTATTGGAACTTTCACTGAAAACTTTCTTCACTGAGGACTCTCGTTTAGATTTACTGGACAATTTTGAGTTGAATATTATATGTAATATTGTTTTTTGGAATATTAATTTAACACCTTGTAATTATTTATATATGAGTATCTAAAAAGAAAAGCACAGTAATCAATAAAATGTAAATACAGAGTTCTCTAATGTCACAAAGTGATATCGCCATCTTTGTTATGAGACTTTATTTTGCCACCACTCGCATATGCGCAGTTGGTCCGAGTGGCACTTGCGCGATCATTGAGAATTTGCACAAACCTGCGAACCGATGGTTGCCAATGGAGCAGATGAACTGGTAGATTGGTGGCTGCTGATTATGCTGGTTGGCGGGGGCACAGAAGAAGAAATACATGCCTTCTCCCATATTGTTTTGCTGGATTCATTGGACGGGGGATGGCAGTACCTGGGGGTGCTGGTACTCATAAGTTTACTGGTACTTAACCACTTGCCGACCGCCGCAAGTACATTTACTGCGGCGGTCAGCCCCGTACAGGCAAAGTGACGTAGTACTACGTCGCTAGCCTGAGAGCCTCTAGGGGGCAAGTGCACGCTCCCGCCCCTGCTTGTTCTCTGACATGTCCGCTGGTCACACGCGATCTCCCGGTGGAGAGGGAGAAAGGCAGGCGGCTAATGTAAACAAAGCCGCCTGTCATTCTCCCTGATCTAACTGCAGAGATCATACGATCCTGCTATGTGGGATCATATGTCTCTGTGGTTACATCGCTAGCCACACCCCTTTACAGTTAGAAGCACGCCCCTAGGGACACATTTAACCCCTGGCATCTCTAATAAATATAACCCCTTCCCTGCCAGTGTCATTTTTACAGTAACAGTGCATATGTATAGCATATGATTACTGTAGTAATGTCACTGGTACCCCCAAAAGTGTAAAAAATGTCAGTCAAGGGTCCGATCTGTCCGCTGCAATGTCGCAGTCCCACAAAAAAATTTGCAGATCGCCGCCATTACTCGTTAAAAATAAAAACAATAAAAATGACAAAAATCTTTCCCTTAGTTAATAAACGCAATAACTTTTGCGCAAACCAATCAAAATATGCTTATTGCGATTTTTTTTTACCAAACATATGTAGCAGAAAACAAATTGGCCTAAAATGTTAAAAAAATTTAGATTTTTACTTTTTTTTTTTTTGGGAATTTCATATAAAAAAAATGTGAAAAATATTGTTATTTTTTCAAAATTGTCGCTATTTTTTTGTTTTTAGCGCAAAAAGTAAAAATTGCACAGGTGATCAAATACCACCAAAAGAAAGCTCTATTTGTGGGAAAAAAAGGACATCAATTTCATTTGGGAACAGCATTGCACGACCGCGCAATTGTGCGTTAAAGTCACGCAGTGCCGAATCGCAAAATAGGGCCTGGTCAGGAAGGGGGTAAAATCTTCCGGGGCTTAAGTGGTTAATGAGGGCGCAGGATTTAGATGCCATTTTGGTGCCCATACCAGCCTTAAATGTGGATGAGCTTAGTATGTTGCTTTCAGATGGTGAGAAGCAGTTGCTGCATGCCTGCAGTTAAGTTGGATGTGGCATGTTCATTGCTACATAGTTACTCTGGATGCTGATTGTCTTATGTGGACTGTTTTTTTTACAGGAGGCTTAGGACTTATATATGTTTATTATTATTCCTAGATGGCCTGCTACTGCTGGGCAGCTCTACATTTGGATTGGCCTTAATGTACTATCTGATATATAGCTGGTGTATAAATGCTGGTAAGTGTTTGTCCTGGTGGGTCATTATAAATTATATATTTTCCTGGTTTAAGCGAATGTTTTACACAAGTTGTGTTACATTGAGCAGTAAAATATTCCAATAATTTGTTAGAATCTTTAGATTAATACTGTTGTCCATCAGCCCCATTGTGGATCCATACATATATGTATAAATAACCAAAAAATTTGTAGCGCCAGAATCAATATGTGCAATAAATCATGAAATCAGAGGAAATGATTCCAAACAAACTTCTCAAATAATAAATACAATAATATCACCAAAGGACAGACTTATTAATACAGAAAAAATATTATAGTGTATACTAAATCATATCCATAATGAGTTAAATATGTACATATAAAATCAAAGTGCTCTAGGTATCCAAATAATGTGGATGGTGAAAGCAAAACAAAGTCCTATTAATCCCAGAACAGTCCAACGTTGCACCTCCGTGAATGTGCTCCAGTGAACCACCACCAAAAGATGCCAAGCCTCTCACCTTCATTTTTGACCCAAGAGTCACCCCGGGTCAAATACAGCTATTCCCCACTGGGGTTAGTAGATGGCAGGAGGGATTGTATAAGGGCTCCAACGGGTTTCCCTGGACCAGATAACACTTATGCACATGGAAGGATCCCAGGCATGGAAGGAACAAAAAGAGATCTAAGAGTCTCTGCTAGATGCTAACAAACCATTTATTTAAAATCAGTGCACTTACAAACATAGCTCTCAATAGTGCATGTAAAATCCGAGTTCCGTGCTAGGCTCGAGAGGATGTGACGTCAAGAAGGCAGGCTCCCGCCCCCTATACGTGTTATGTCGCTGCGCTAGGCGGTGACTTCCGCTATAGTTGTTGTTACTTATTACTTACATGTAATTGATTACTGTGCTTTTATTTTTAGATAGGCCAATGCTTTTTGCTGCCAAGATAATGAGGTCCTGAGGAAGCAGTATTTGTGAAACGCGTCAGCTTCTAGCAATATAGAGTAAATAGATATCGCTGCAGCTTTATTAATATGGCCTGCATTGTTCTAAACTTGCACTTTTGTGGTTTTATAAATGTTTTTTATACATTTTATGTAATTAAATATACCTTTGTTTCACCTTTTTTCTCTTGTACCAGTAAAGTCCACAAGGTTCTTACTCTATTTATTGTTGCTTAAATTATAACACAAGCCACCCCTCATGGAAAGGCCTATCGGATACAGTTGCCTCTGTAGCAAATACCACATACAGTATGTTGCCTCAGTACCAAACAGAGGAAACTTAACTACAGCATAAGCTGCCAGGTACTCAAAACAGTGATGTGCTTGGATGAAAACAGGAAAACTGTCTCTGCTCTGGATTGATAACTCTATAAGGTATCCCAAGACACACTGGTCCTGCCTGAAAATTCAAGCTCTGTGTGAACTGAAACACAAATATCCACTTTCAATTGCAAGATGGTTTCAGGGAGAACACCTGTAAAGATAATCAAATAGGAACCTGCGCTGCTTGCCTAACTGAACAGCTTTCCAGGATTTCTAACTCTGGCCAGAATCTAACTGTAGCTGCTGATGATTGGAGAAATTTTCCAAAATGTCACAAATAGAAAATCTGTATAAACTGGGAAAATCTGCAATCATAGACTGGCTGAAAAAAAATTCCTGGATTTAACAATTCCGGCATACATTTACCAGCACCTGTTGATATTGAGAAAAAAAAAGGTTCCAAATTAACAGAAAGCAACAGAGCTGAATAAAACATGGCCACTGTCCTGGGGACACTATCAAAAAACTGCCATATTGGTTGTGAACAGGGTTACCCTGTGCTGGCTAACAGATTTATTTTGTTGCCAGTGCCAACTTCTCCTGTAGGTGGTGGAATGACCAAGGGACAGAGTTAAAGACTTCCTGTGTCTCACCATAGTGAAGAAAGAAATATAAACAGCTCATAACATTTATAAGAAATAATATTGTATAACGTTAATCCAGTTACTTATGCGACTTTCTGTGGTAAAACTGGCGGTTTGGGTTCCTAAGGGTTTTTTCTTCTCAATTATCCTTTCAAATTTTTTTCAATTGGCTTTTTTCAACCTAAATGTCTGTGTAACTTAGTATGTAAATTTGGATGAAATTGATATATACAGTGCTACTGCTATTGCCAAAAAACTAGGTAGAGATCAATGAGTTATTCATATATAATATGGTTTAGGTTGATATAAAGATAACTTTACATCTGTTTGAGGCTATGGTACAAAAGCCACGTCTGCATGCTGTACAGCTCTTAGGTTTCCTGAGTCTTCAGGAAACGCCTCCATATTTGCCATTTTTCACTAAGCAAAAAACACTGCAATTTATATATATTTATTTATTTATTTATTTGTTTTTTTGCCTTCCTAGGTTTTAGGGCTCATTCACATGTGGGTTCATTATAAAGAATGAAGCAATGCCCACTAAGCACTCTTATATCATTTATGATGTGTTTATGATGTGTTTTGTGTTTATGAAGCATAGAAAATGCTTCATGAATGCTCGATAAATGCCCAAAATGTGTTGTTTTTCTAGTGGGAAGTGCTTAAAGAGGAAGTGGAGAAAATCAGCTTTGAGGCATGGTTTGGTTGTGGTGGGATAGCAGACATTTTTTTTTTTTATTCTCTGCAGGATGGATTTGTATACCTTGATCTCTTTGACACTTGCCTTGGTCCAGCTCAGCTTTGCTAAAACTAAAAGCTTTGCCACCGTCAATAATGTTCAATACCTCTGCTCCTCCCTGGAACTGGCAGTATTATTGGCTGGCCTGATGACTTTGTCTGCAGACAGAAGCAAATGGTGTTACCACAGAGCTGCTCTTTACAATCAGGTAATTACTTTGGTTGCCCTGTCCTAGTTCTCTATTTTTTCCCGGTGCATTCTGGGATACGGGAGCATCCAATGTCTCTCCCCCTATGCCCAGCTAACACTTTATAAATGCTTCACTAACACACCTTAAAGGCTATACTGTAGATGTTGTTAAGGTGCGGTTTTAGAGCATCGCCAGCTAAATCAATGGAGGTGGCGGACAAGCGTCAATTCATCATGAACGCAACATACCTAATTTTTACACAACATGACACAACACTTCCACTCTTGTGTGTACAGCACTGTGTGGCGGCATTGTAATATTCATGGCAGGATTTTAGGGGTCGTTATGAGGCTTTAAAAATGCTAAATAAATGCAGCATAAACACAGGGTATTGAGGCAGGTGTGAACAAGCCCTTAGGGTCTTTTTTAAGGCCATTCTGGAAGATCTGTCTTTTTGAACTTAACTAACTATGAAATTATATACATTGTATCTAAAGTAAGGTTCAACATCTCTACAAAACATTGAACTTTGATTTTAACAGCATGCTTTAATAAAATACAAGCTGAGCTGAAATGTGATGTTAATTAAAAAAATATATATTTTTTTAAACTGAGAATTGAGAAAAAACATACCAAACTTAGTGATCATTTGCACACTGTTGTATGTGATCATCATTATCATCCTGAATTGTTAATATAAAATTCCAAGGAATCTTATGATAGATGTGTGTATGATATAGTCTGACATCCAGTCATGTGTTTTAAATGTCTGATATATTGTTAGTTATCATGTGATATGTCATTCAGTGTTGTGCCCATTGGCCTCGTTGATTTCATCTTTGCTTGACTGTACTAGCAAAAGCTTTTGTTATCTTGCATGGACTAGACATGTCATTGATAAAATGTATTCTAAATGTACAATAGCCTGTTTCTTTGGTTAATGTCATACGGGAGTGTAGTCTTTCATTTTATAGAGTAATGAATTCCATCTGGTCTACAGAGTCTATGAAATCTCTGACACGCCATACAAGTACAGGTCCCAGGAATGCCTTATTCACAAAATCCTTGATGAAAATCAGTGCCGCAGCCTTTGGGAATGGCCTCGAATGCCACACCACCCAGTTAAATTATGTGAACTGAATCCTTTACTACAAGAATTTCAGTACATTTTTACGGAAATTTTCAATGGTTCCAGTGTGATAAATTATATTGATTAAATAAGATTGATGTAGTCATTATATGCTGTGTTTACTGTTATTTTAGGTGTTGCATTTTTTTTACAGTTTTATATCAAAATACTAGATGTGATGTTGGGTATATACATCACATGTCCATTATGCAATGTATGTAATTTCAATAGGATCAGATGGAAAATTATCTAAGGGTGTGTATCACTAAACTGCAGTCTGGAAATTGCTGCATGTCCAGTAATTTTCCCACAACTGTCTGACTTTTTGCAGACAACTGATCATCCCATGGGGAATGATCATGGGTTATTATAAGCCCTGTAAAGTATATGGAAGATTGCTTTACTTTTTCGCAATTGTCCCTCCATGTTCTTATTGACGATTGCAGAAAATCATGATCATCATTGATTGCAATGCATGGTGATAGTAAGAAGATTTGTCTGTGCAGTATTGGATACAGTTGGACTTTAAATAGTGAAGAAAGGATAGGATGACAGTTATTACTCCACGGTGGCTGCTTTTGCCTTACCTTTAGGTCAGCTTTGCAAGCTACAGTAAGCTCTGAGTATATGATCTATTTAGGACTCCAGTACTTGAGAACTGAGTTAAACATTGGTGGTCTTTGATGTGCAGCATATAAAGTAGACACTCACAGATGAAGCTAAAAATTCAGCTTGACTCTATATATTTTTATTTAGTACCCTGTTGTCATCTGTGACAGTGCTGGGAGTGTTTCTAAGTAAGACTGCTGGTCATGTGTTGAAGTACACTCATAGGACACACATATCATTTTGTGCTTCAAAAATGGGGATTGTCACTATTTATTAAACTTCAGTCCTGGCTTCTTCTTATGCCATGTCATTTAACAAAAATTGCATATACAGACTCGTGAAAAATCTTTTGCCTCTATCAATTTATTAATGAGTGCCAACAGCATGGGGTAGACTGACAAGAAAACCCATTTGATATTGCTCCCCCCTTTGTGCCCAGCCATATTAGGCAGAAACTATTTGATAAATATGGAACTCTGTTTAGTGGATATAGCAATATTAAGTGAGTTTTACATTTTTATAGATTCAAGCTAGCAACAGTATTTTTTATATATATATTTTTTTTGGTTTATAAGGTATGTCATAGTTCTTTGAGTGAGTATTTATTAGGTGGAAAATTATTTTGACTGCTAATAAAAAAAATGCTGGTTCTCTTACGTATGAGAAAAGAAGGAGGCCACTGTTATACAAGACCCCTTTTTACAATTGTGGTAGCCATAGACTATACAAGTGTGGAACTGCATTGCTAGTGAAAACCTGAATGACTACTATTTCTACAATTTACAAATAAAATTGCATTGATTCTTTGAAGATCTTATTGTTCTAACATATAAAGAATACCCTATTAAAGTGTTACTAA
This sequence comes from Pelophylax lessonae, assembly GCF_965119305.1. NCBI lineage: Eukaryota > Metazoa > Chordata > Amphibia > Anura > Ranidae > Pelophylax > Pelophylax lessonae. The sequence continues at coordinate 196,478,503 of NC_138772.1, forward strand.
ACCAACAACAGTAAAATTAGTCTGCATATGTACTAGAGCATGCTTGTTAAACTCACTGTGGGACCTAAGGGGTTTATACTCCACACTGTGTAAAAAGGCAGTTTGATTCTGTCTGCTCTGATCCTCCCCTTCTTTTACTGTCTCCAATCCATCTCCTGATAGAACAGAGCCACGGGGGCACTATGTACATGCCCAGTTTGGTGAGTATTGCTAGAGAGTTTTTTTTTTTTTTCTTAGGAGGGTGTATGTGATCAGCACAGGGCCAATCAGCACTCTACAGACAGAGAATCAGGGGTCATGCAGCCTCATAGGACAGAATGAAAAATTCCTCCTACAAGCTTTAAACAGTGCTTGGCCGGACACTGATAGAAGTCATGAGACTGCTGTATACTGCTGATGATAAAAGGTAATAAGCAGTTATTTTTTTAATAAAATAATTGCATTTCCATGTTCTGTGTACTGTGGGAGACCAGATATAGTGAATTCAGGGTCATGGGTTTAGTAACACTTTAACCATTTTATTTCAAGTGACAATGCACTACTACTGTGTGTCTTAGTCATAACAAAATAAATAAATAACAAAAGTACCAGTCAGGGAATAAAACTGCTGCAAAAGGCTTCCAATATGTCCCTTACTTTGACCTGTGCTGTGGACAAGCTCACTTGGCTATATTGAGAAACCGACCTAACATTTGAACTTCATTTTGCTAGTAGAAAGTATATTTTGAACACAGTCCTGTGCACTTCACAGGAACCCTTGCAAGCACAGTGGGTTAGTGAAACTGTTTCCCAGCAGCAGTGTTTAATAAATTAAATCATTCAATACATTGTTTTGTAGTGCCTGAATACATCTGGACTGTAAAAGCCATTTAAGTCTATAAGAAATTGAAAGTCCACAGACCATTAAAAGTACACATTTTGTAGTGTGGATAATTTAAAGCTAAGTATTTTCCAGTTGGGACACAAGTATAAAAGAAAGCAGCAAAACCATTTTAGGTCAGCAGGAAATAAGACAAGTGCCTCCGTTATAAATGATCACATTTTGGAGCACATTAGGCTGCAACTGCTGTAGATAAAATGCGTTCTCCATAGTAAACATGCTTGTATTTACTGGTCTATTGGAGATTTCATATATTACTTTACTTGTTTGCTACTGGCTCTTAGAGAAAATAGCACCAGTCATGCCTATTCTGTCACATGGGGGCTATGTTTTGTATAGAACCACAAGGGGCATTCATTAATAAAGTAATAAGCATCTGAAGGTTTTAAAAGCAGGCACCAAGATAACAGATAAATTGATAGGAATGATGAGGACAATGTTGAAAGAGATATGCCAGGAGCAGCAACATGTAATCAGATGATCCAGCAGGAACAAATAGCTAAGGAAACTGCATGCCAGTCAATAGTTAAAAATATAGATTGAAGACAGACCATGTTAAAAGGAATTTAGTAATAAAATACGTTAATATACAGTTTTGTAGTTTTGAAACAAGCTTTCATATAGGTTATTCTTTCCAAAGATATTGAACCTACAAGTACTGATGTCATCAGGATACACTAGCATCAATGAATCATCCCGATGCCAGGAAATGTGAAGGTACCCATGTAGGCAGGTGGCCTACTGTATTATATAGTTAGTATAGTTAGTATAGTATAGTATCAAGTGCTAACTATACTATAGTTAGTATAGTATAGTTAGCACTTGACTGCCCAAGATAGGGGGAAGGGGTTATTGTTTCTTGCTGCCTTCTCTAAGTGTGTTTGTGGGCTTTTTATGGGGTCCAGCCTCCCTCCCACCTGTTATAAAAGGGAAGAGATTAGAGTCCTCAGGGGCTCGGGGGCTTAGGGCTAGAAAATTAGCAGCATATGTGCAGAGGCTTACTGGAACCTATTGTCTACCTTTGGAGTGACAATCCTTCTGGACACCCAAGATTTATCCATTTGAGTTTTTCCCAATATGGACTTTCCTATAAGGACTTCACCTCTGCAGTTATGCTGGTACAGCCACAGTTAGGTGTAGTTAGAAGAAAGACATTTATAAATGTTATACATATTGTGCCAATTTTTCAGTAAAATTTTGTTTCATCCGCCATAACCTTAGTCTGAAGACATTCAAGGGGTGCATGTTGAGTCTTGGCATATTCCTAAAGAACCTTGGGTCTGTAATAGCACTATGGGGTATGTGTAACTCCACTATAAGAGGTTAACCTGCAAGGCTCAGAAGAGGAGGTAGTTGCCATGGGTAAGCACAAGGAAGAACAGCTACAGCAACCAGTCTTCGGCATGGTACCTGGTTAAGTGACAGGTCCTCCGGTAGTAAGAGGGTCGGTTTTCTGACTCCCTCCCTAGCTGTTAGTCTCCTTCAGTCACCAGGAGCAGACTATCATTATGGAGATCTAAGGTCTGATCACTGGATAAGGAAAAAGACGAGTTAACTGGGGACACGCATGAAACCCGTACTATGTGTCCAGCAGGGTTTCATTCCATTAGTGGGAGTGAGATAACAGAGGTACACTGGACTGGTGGAGTGGGCAATGGCTCTGCATGGCCCCCTGAATGCAACACATACATCAGTACGAATGTGCAGTGTCATGGAATGAAACATCTTATGGAGGAACTCTGTCCATTAGTGCTGCACACAAGTGGCTTATCTCGAGGTGTTCCCCCACACCCACGGGTGCAGCTAGCCCCTTTCCACACCCAAAGATACAAAAAAATATGAGGCATAGTACAAAAAGAAGTTATAGACTATTCACAAAGTAAGGGAGAAGTTGGTAAACTAGCAGTCACAATACAGAGGTACATGGTCAGACACAAGAATCATAAACTAACAATGACAAGGAAATCAATATACAGATACAGACATTGAGATGCAATAAAGAAGTCTAGGATATAAAAAGTAAGCAGCTAAAACAAAATCACAGGCTAGTGATCACAAATTAACACATTGAAGTGCAGACCTGAACTGATGATTTTTCATATACGTTAATTACTTGATATGCTAGCTTCTCTAACGGTGTTTTGTGCTGATGTAACTTCCTTAGAATGGAAATGGATAGGCCGTAGTTCCAATAAATGAACATTACTTATACTTTAAAACCAACTTTCAAATGAGGAGGAGGGGTTGCACTTTGACATCCTTGTCTTGGATTCTAGCGGCTTCATACAGCCTGAACAGAATATACAAACTAGACTTTGGCCATTCTAAGTTGGACACCACTTTTCAAGAAGATGTGCTTTGCCCAGAAACGGTAACAAAAATGTAGCAAGCAGTGTTTTTAATGCACAAGCACTTTTAGAAAAATGTATATGGCACACATCTGAGATACTCTTACTCGTATATTCTTTGACTTCCCCAGCTACTCTTTATGATTCTTCATCTGTGCAGTGTCTCTCCAGCTGTCATAGACAAGCACATCTGTGTCATCGATCCGAAAACACAATTGTAGTCTCCAAAGCCCTAATGCACAACTCTTCCACTTCTACAATGTTTGAATTTTGGATATGTCCTTGGAGCAGTTTAAAGTTTGTTTTGGCACTGCTGTTCTAAAATTGACAAAACACAAAGCAATATTGGGATCATTACTTGTCAAGTGGTTTAGTATTGTAGCAATCCAAAACGATCTGTGGTGCCAGACAATTAACCTTCGGAAATGGATAAGCATGAAAAACCCAAGCATTAATAATCCTTGGAATGGGCATTCCTAAATGTGCAAAAAGTGTCTTTTAATGGCTTAGTATTCCTATACTGATACTTCAGTAGATGAATACTGGTAGTTTGAACCTCTGTTGACCACTGTGACTTTTTATATCAGTATTTGCAAGTTATAGTCTACAGATATCATAATACATGCTGGTAAGACTAATAAATGTGGTAATTCATCTCTTGGGCACTCTGCCTGGGAGATCTATACACCAAAGTTCTCTCTACCTTTTACGGTCAATACAACAGACTCTGGTTTTCTTCACAGATTAGTCATTACAGAGATTGCAACAGAAAAATTGAAATCCAGAACAACAAGAGCTACGGTAGATAGCACTTCTGAAGTCCAAGATATAAATGAGATGAAAGTGAGCGAATGAAAGTGAGATTTAGTTATGCTCAACACACCAGCATAACTAAATCTCACTATACAGTGGATTAACCATTTAATCTGAGTTCCTGGGCCAGTAATTACATTCAATATCTAAATGAACTTAATTAGGTATCAAACCAAACATCAAAGTCCCCAAGAAGGGCCTACAAACCCATTGAACATCAGCAGTAGTAGGTCAAGCAGTGTAAATGAAAATCCACAAGACAGGAAATGAGAAGAGGTAAGGCAGTTAGAACTATAGGTAAATGTAATATCATCAACAGGTAAAAGACCCAGTAGAGGCAGATTACTAAACTCTCTAACAGGCCAAAAGTGTGTTTCTTTGGCCATCAAATGTGCATATGAAAACACTTTTTGGCTGCATGTGTATGAGTGCACATGTACAAATGCACAGCCTTGAGCAATGCATACAGTGCATAAACACAATGCATAAAATAAGGAAATGATAACCCCATTGGTAAAATTTTCTCCACAGGTTGAATTTAGAAGAATATAAAATTAATTGGTAGATGTGTACCTGTTAAATGCTCACTGGTGAAAAATGTATTTGCTAAAATATTATCCCTGTCTCTTTCCTGTCCAAACCTTATCTAGCTTAATGTTTGTCTTAACAAGCACTATCACAGGTAACTATAGAGCCGTACTCATATTGTGGAGACATTTTAAGGGGAAATCTGTAGTAATGAATAACTTAAATATGATTGATAGATCTTTAAATATTCTTAATTGCTGAAATAAAAGTTTCACGTCACTTGTTTTTAATATTTCAAACTGTCATTGTAGCAGGAAAAATAACTTTTCATGTGAATGAGGTATGATTATTGGACACATTTTTCATTGATGTGTAAAGCAATACAGGGGGCAATGAAAAGGTTAAGCATTGCATTCACACTGTGCTGTCCAGTGAATTTCTAGTACAGAACACAGCATCTGATGTCTCCCTGTAATGTGCTAGTGAGCTGAAAAGCATATTTCACAGTTTGATACTGTAGAGCAAACAAGCTGAAACAATTGTTTGCAATATAGCCTGTAGACCTGCACACAATGAGGTACAAACTATTCAAAATGCAGTCACCGCAGGAGCCTCAAGGAATGTTACACATTAAGCAAACAAATTGAGTATTTTCCAAAAAGAAATACAAAATAATAACAATATCTGTAACCTATACAATATAAACATACTATAAAATGAGAAAATATGTATCCCTAATAATACAATTATTTCCTAATGTTCAGTATATATACTGTTTATATTTAGGAAAGAGCTGTCATGTGAGACAAAAAAAAACCTCCTTTCTATCAGGTTGATGGGAATTCTGAGTCATAACTATAAAGCGCTACACAGATCAGCTAGTAGTAAGCTTTCCTTGGAGTAGATGTTCCTTGGAGCACAACAAAAGCAATATAATAAGGTAAGGAACTGCTTATAAAATGCAGTAAAAATTGTCAATATGATAAAATCCTAGAAGCTGACAATGTATCTTAATTTAAGCTTGATAAAAAAAATTCCTAGGACTTCTTGCAGTGTCTCTGAAATGCAGGGTAGGACTGCAGCATAGCATTTGTAGGTATGCAACTTTCATTTCTGAGAAGTGCCTCTACATGCAATATGTTTTGTATTGTGAGAAAGGAGTAGAGGTGTGAATAATCGCAGAGTTAAGAATTCACATTTTCCAGCAACATTTTAAGTTCAAGACTGGGTTTTTTAATAACAAAATGGCACCAAAAAATATACACAGCAGGGTAGACTAGTGTGCAGAAGCACAAAAAAATACATGAACATTAGTATTTAACATTAAAGTGTTACTAAACCCACAACAGTAAAATCATATATAATGCATCATTCATGTATATGCAGTAAAGCATGCTTTCTATACTCACTGTGGAACCTAAGGGGTTAATCCTCTGCATTGTGTAAAAAGGCTGCTTGATCTTGTATGCACAGATCATTTTCATTTTCCACTGACTCCAAAAAATGCCTGGATAAGACAGAGCCTTTAGAGTCAGGCTGCACATGCTCAGTTTGGTGTCTATTGCTAGAGAGGTTTTTTTTTTTTTTTCTTGGGAGAGTGCATGTGATCAGCACAGGGCCAATCAGCACTGTCCAGACATATACAGACAGAGGGCCAGGAGCCCTGCAGCCTCATAAGACAGCTCAATGCAGTATGAAAACTCCTCCTCAAGCTTCACCAGGAACAGATAGAAGTCACAAGATTGCTATATACTGCTGATGAGAAAAGGTATTTATCCGTTTATATTTACTAAAACAATTGCATTTCCATGTTCTGTGCACTGTGGGAGACCAGATATGGTGAATGCAGGATCATGGGTTTAGTAACACTTTAGGGTTGACATTGATAAAGCACCCCCATCCATTTTGCAGGTAAGAGCATAACGTTTCCTACAAAACTGAAAACAGAATTTACTTCCGAAATCTAAATTATACTAAATATTCCCGCTAAATGTCATAGTTTAGAAAATAACATGTGACCGCTGATACTTGAGCTTTAAATGTGCTCCTATTATTATTATGCAAGACACTAGGCAGGGTTACCCACTGTTTCTCTTACTCTTTCTCCTTGCCATGGAGCCCCTAGCTCAATTAAAGAGAGAATCACAATATTAGGGTAAATATAGCTAAGTCCAAGGCCCTTAACATACCCCTCTTCCAAAAAACCCTAAGTTCTTTACAACAAAGCTTTGAAATTCAATAATAAGCTATTCATTGTAATAACTGGGTATATATTTGACTAATACTTATGACACATTATTTGCAGCAATTTATCCCATTATGCTCACCAGCAAAAAATCACTCCTGGTTGTGTGATGTGAAACAGGATTTTTGTATTTTCCTTAAAAGGTATTTATTGGCATTAACAAAGAACATATGATTTAGTTATACTTAGACAATTACGTTGTACTGCCATCTTCATGAACAATTGGACAATGGCATAAAAAAAAAAAAAGTAATTTGCGAGCCAGATATAAATCTTCACTCTCCCATCAGCAGTAGATCACAAACACAGAGGTGAGACCTATGTGTACCCTAATGAATTCCAAGAAACAGATTTTACAGTAAGTACAAAAGCTTTGGTTTCTTTCTTATTAAAGTTACATTGGATTCAGTTATTCTGAGACAATTTAGATGTCCAAAAGCAGTGAAAACTGAATAGCGAGCAACAGTAACCAAACAATAAGGCCTCTTGTACAATGCTGCTGATAAACGGACGTTTAGGAGTAGATGGGCGGTGTTTTCAGCAACCCCTGAACTCTCCTCTATGTTATCTTATCTGTCCATGTACACTGAGACGTTTATTCTTGTTTAGAGGCAGTTGAGATTAGTGGCATTTTTCTGAAAGCAAAATAAGTGCGTTCAGATGGAAGTTTATTGGCATTTGAAACGTCAAATGCTTGAAACAGCATGCAAACGCGTCTAAACATGGTAACTCACGTTTATAAGAGTTTGGTTTATAGGTGTTTTCAATGGGTATCCATTTCTGACCATTTTACAATGTAAAAATGCTTCTAAATGTGGCATTTAAACATGGCAAAACTGACGTTTTTAACCATCGGTTACTAGCTGTCAAGTTCAAGCATTCAGAAGAGGTTTTCACACGTCCCGTGTTTAAAAAGCGTAACACTCGCACATACCAAAACAGGAAAAACTAGGGACAGCCACAGCCTGCAATTTAAAGCGGTTCTAAAGAACATAAAAGAAATAAACATTTTTAGGCCCTCTAAGGACGCCCAGTGGGAGGGCGAAATGCATTGGGTGGTAACTTCCAGTGACGATGCGAACGGCGTTTGGCACACATGCTACTCTGCTGGTATTGTACCGGTGTTAAATGCTTGTTTGCACAGGAAACTTGCGAGTAGGAAATTTGTTTTAAATCTCTTTAATAATAAAACTGAATTACACTATGGAGATTTCTTTACCTCTTCATGTGACCAATAACCTGCCATCCTATTGGGAGAAGTTGAGGAGCTGGAGATCTGAGCATCAAAGGGGAGCACAGAACCTTATCACACATAAGAAGATTTGGAGCACTGATTGCACTTTAAAGAAAGCACTATTGCACTTTGTTGGGAGGACTTTGATGATGAGACCCAGATACTCACTCAGGTGTATCAGACAGAACAAATGACAGGGCTTCAAACTGGTAGAGTTTAGCAGCCACAGGAAAATGAAGATAGCTCTGGTACACTGAAAAAATGGAGACATGCAAATACATATCCATCATGTCCATAGAGGCTAGAAAACCTCCCTGATAGAAGGATGTCATGACAGACCTATGCATTCTGTGCAATTTTTTTCGGACTCAAATGAAGACATTTAAAGCCTTCAAGTCCAAGTAGAGGCTGACACCCTGTTTTGGATTTGAAAAAGTGAAAATATTCAAGTAAAATCAGTGAAACTTGTCTGCCATTGGAACAACGGCAATGACTCCCTGGTTTAGGTGATCTGCAAAAACAGCAGTCTGTGAACACAGATTTGATAGCATGAAGTAAGGCAGGGACCAAATGTGAAACTCTTGCTTGTAGCTTCTGGAAACCCCTTTTTTTTAACCATGTATTAGTAATGCTTTCTGACAAGATGTCCTTAAAGTCAAACGAATATCTCATCATGCCAAAAAGTAATTTGTCTAATGGTTTAGAAGATTTAAAGCCTAATGGTTTGAAAAGGGCTCCTAGCTTGGGTTTGGCCTTGGTGGTTGAAACTTGGGAGTAATAAAAGGAGGGGAAGGAGCCTTTTTGAAAATAATTTTTCAACCAGTGGATTTGAAGGGCTTTATCTGAGGCAGCCATCTTGGTCAGGCACACTCAGTGTAATATCATTCTACAGCCAATTTTAGACAGGAGTCAAAAACCCACCAACATGTTGTTGAAGTATGGGAGAATCCCAGAGGAAACCCATGCAAGCACAAGGAGAACATGCAAACTCCAGGAAGACAGTATCCTGAGGTGTGAATAATTTATCAGGAGCTTCTAACCATTGTACAGAACAGATTCAAGTAAGGAGTGTGCCAAATATGTTTTGACAGTCTTGAGGCCTTTGAAGAATCCCAATCTACTAACTAGGGATAGGCCGAACACCCCCTGTTTGGTTTGCAGCAGAACTCCTGAACGGGGGAAATGTTCTAACCCAATGGCGAACCCCATTGAAGTCTATGGAAGCCGATCAGGAAAAATCAAAAGTTCCTTTTTTGGAGGCCTGTATGCAAGTAATTGACCAAAAAAGTGGTATGAGGGTCTGGGTACTTCCCTGGGGAACATGGATCAATAAAAATTTTTTTATTGAAAAATGATTGTTTTTTCAGGAGCAGTGATTTTAACCAGTTCTGGACTGGAAGGATTTGCCCCATTAATGACCAGGCCATTTTTTTGATTCAGCACTGCGTTAATTTAACAGACAATTGCATGGTCATGCAAAACTGTACCTAAAAAAAATTGATGTCCTTTTTTTCCCCAAAAATAGAGCTTTATTTTGGTGGTATTTGATCACCTGTGCGCTATAAACAAAAAAAGAGCAACAATTCTGAAAAAAAAGCAATATTTTTCACATTCTGCTATAAACATTCTCAATCCCCCCCAAAAAAATTAAAAATCTAAATGTTTTCATCCTTTTAGGCCAATATGTATTCTGCTACATAGTTTTTGGTAAAAAGAAAATTGCAATAAGCGTATTTTGATTGGTTTGCAGATGTTATCGCGTCTACAAACTAGGGGAAAGAATGATGTCATTTTTATTTATTTTTTCATTTATTTTTTTTATTTATTTTTTCATTTTTCAATAGTATTAGCAGCGATCTGCGATTTTTAGCGGGACTGCGACCTTGCAGCAGAGAGATCGGATCCCTAACTGACTGGAAGGGGTTACCCAATCGCGGCGACCGGCCCTGTGGATCAACATCCCTACTGCCTAGTGGTAGCGAGCAGCCAGCCTGCTGCAGTATATCTGCGGTGGGCAGTTGACAAGCAGTAATGATGCTTAACCACTTGCCGACCGCTTACTGTAAATAAACGTCGGCAAAGTGGCACGGGCAGACAGAGTCACGTACCGATATGGCGCTAGCTCCCGGGGCTCTGGGGTGCACCCCTGCTCCCGCCGATGGTCTGATTCGGTACAGAAACGATCAGATCAGTCCTGACCAATCACAGACCTAGCTGTGCCTGTGTAATGTAAACATAGGCACAGAAATTACCCTCTCTCCCCTCCCAAAATCCTTTTTGGATTCCAGCGTGAGAGGAGAGATGATCAAACGTGAGTACTGCACCAAGCACACTTCCACACACCTAGATGGGCACATTTAACCCCCGAACACCCCCCAGTTAACCCCTATACCCCCTGTCATATTGCACATTATATACAGTATACAGCAATTTTCTATATTTATATATTAGTGTGCCTTGTGACATAATTTTAGCGCTAGCGACCATTACTTTTAAGCTTAGGATACCCGCCACCCCCCCCAATAAAGATTTAACCCTCTTTTTTTTTTTTTTTCAAATAATTTTTATTGATTTTAAACAACATGTACAAGAAATGCAGTCAGCGTTACAAAGTATAACATGAGGGAAGTTATAAAGACAGCAAGTGATATATGAGAAAGCATATCGAAAGAGAGAGGGGAATGTCAACTTGAAACATATAATTATTTATCATTCCATTTGGTCCATAGTTCCCAGTGTTTGTTAAGTAATGGTAAGGACTGGGATCTCATCGCCAGTGACTTTTCAAATTCAAAGGTGGTCCGCACCGAAGCCACGACTTCCGATAGATTCGGGGCTTCTGTGTTTTTCCATCTCCTGGTGATGGTGGCCCTAGCGGCCAGTAGTATATGTGACACCACCCATCTAGCCTTATTGGGGATGAGATCAATGTCCAGTGTAAGGAGTGCCATAGCTGGGTTTGGCGAGATGTGTGTTTGCGCTACAGAGGAGATAAGGCCGAAGGTTTGGTTCCAGAAGCTGGATAGGTTTTTGCATGTCCACAGAATATGGTACAAATTGCCTATTTGACCACAATCCCGCCAGCAGAGCGGGGAATGGGTTTTGTAGAATTGCGACAGCCTATACGGAGTAAAGTACCAACGGGACAGGATTTTCTGTGACAGCTCCCAGTGGTTGGTGCATTTCGACACTCCATAGGAGTGCCCGAAGGCTCGCATCCACTGTTGAGAGGAGAAGGTCCTTTGGAGATCAGTTTCCCACTTGATCATGGGGTTGGTTTTAAGGAAGGAAGTTTTGGCGTTAAACATATTATAGAAAAAGGTTATGCCTTTGGTGGATCCGTTGGGATCGGTGAAGAACCGGTATACTTTATATGGAATGGTAATGGCAGGTGGTGGATTCCTGGTCAGGAACGAGGATATGCGATTGTAGTTATAGAGCTCCGTTTTTGGCAGGTGGTATTGTTGGGTGAGGGAAGGGAACGTTTTCAGATGGTTGTCTATATAAAGATCATCGATCCAGTGTATGTCCCTGTCTCTCCACTTAGAGGTGGACATACAGGGGATCAAGATATCTAGTAATCGTATGGGTAGTTTTGGTTTATAGTGGGCTTCCTTGACATCCGTGTGTTTACATAGTTCTTTCCATGCAGCAAGGGATGTTTTAGTTGAGATTAGTAAGTCTGGCCCATTTTGAGGTTTCCAGCTGTCTGCTAGTAATAGGAGGTAAAGGCGGTCCACTTTGCTAAATGAGGCTTCTATGTGGGACCAATGTATGTTGGGATTTTCGGGGAACCACGAAGGCAGTTGCGTGAGTTGTGATGCTAAAAAGTAGTCTTGTAGCTGTATCATGCCTATCCCCCCTACCCGTTTGTGTTTAGTAAGATGGGTCCACGAGCACCTGGGGTGTCTCCCTTGCCAAATGTATTGTTTAAGTACCCGATTAAGGGACTTGAGTATTGTTGGCGGAATGGGGACAGGAAGGGTGCGGAATATGTAAAGGATTTTGGGAAGGGTCATCATTTTAAATGCCGCCAATTTCCCTAGCCAGGAAAGATCCTGATAGGGTTTTTTGGCCAGGTCTGTTTGAATGTCCGACAGTAGGGGTTTATAGTTAGCTTCCGCTAGCGATGCAACTGAAGGGGTCAGCTTCAGACCTAGATAGGATATATCCCGGTCGGTCCATATATACGGGAAGTTTGATTCCATATGTTGTCTAGCATGTGGTTGTACCCCCAGATTAAGAATGAGTGATTTGGTGAAATTCACCTTGTAATATGAAATGGAAGAGAAGTCCGCAAGTAGTCTGTGTAAGAAGGGCATGGACACTGTGGGGTTGGTGACGGATAAAATGACATCGTCAGCAAAAAGGGTTATCTTATGGGAGACTCCTTTAATTCGAAACCCCGAAATGTGGGGGTGGGATCTGATCCGTTCTGCTAATGGTTCCATCATCAGATTAAATATGCTTGGAGATAGCGGGCAGCCTTGGCGTGTGCCGTTAGTGATGGAGAATGGCTTGGAAATCATGCCCGAGACAAAAACTTGGGCAGATGGGTGAGAATACAGAGCCATAATGGCTGACAGTATCAGGCCTGAGAATCCAAACCTCTCCAGCACCAAGTGCATGTATCTCCAATAGACCCTATCAAACGCCTTTTCGGCATCGATGGATAGGAGTAAGGAGGGTGTTTTCGTCAGTTCTGCATAGTGAATTAAGTTGATAACTCGGCGTGTGGCATCTGCCGCCTGTCTGTTGGTCATGAAGCCTAATTGGTCGGGATTTATTAAGGAGGGAAGAATCGCGGAGAGACGGATTGCAATAATTTTAGCGTAAATTTTCACGTCTGCATTTAGCAGGGATATCGGGCGGAAATTCGCTGGTGTGTCCGGGATTTTGCCAGGTTTAGGTAGGGCTACTATGTGTGCTTGAAGCATTTCCGGGGGGAAGGAGCCTGACTGGGAAATTGATTGGTATAAGCGAAGCATGAACGGGGACAAGATGTCTTGGAATTGTTTAAAGTACTCGTTAGTAAAACCGTCTGGTCCGGGGGATTTGTCATTGGGAAGTTTGCCAATAGTGTGGGAAATTTCATCAAGGGAAACGGGCGAGTTTAGTGTCATAAGTTGTGCATCAGTCAGTGAGGGGAGGTTTATCTCTGACAGGAAAGACAGTATATCTGAGTCGGAGGGGGTGGTGCACGTGGGGTCCTCTTTCAGGTTATACAATGCTCCGTAATAATCCGGGAAAGCGTCCGCTATTTCTTGGGGTTTTAACAATTTTTGTTTGGTAAACGGGTGGACGATGTGAGGAATTCTACTCTTGGCTTTCCGCGCTTTCAGGCGATTAGCCAAGAATTTCCCGGCTTTGTTATGTTGGGAGTAAAACAGCAGTTTAAGGGACCTCATGGCTTTGTCATGGTCTCGGATCAAAAGGAGACGTAGATCGTGACGAAGTCTGGTGAGGGTGGTTGAAATTGCGTCTGTAGGAGAGGCCTTATTGGAGGCCTCCAGTTTGCGGATTTCAACCAACAAGGAGTCTACGGACGACTTATGTGTCCTCCCGTCCCTGGCCTTAATTTGGATTAACATACCTCTAATAAAGGCTTTGTGGGCATTCCATAATATTTGAGGTGAGATATTTGGATCGTCATTGGTCTGGAAGAAGGTTTGTAGGTGGTCTCGGATCGTGGAGGAATATTGTTGGAGCTGGAGCAATCTATTGTCACACCTCCAAGTGGAGAATCCCGAACCAGGCTTCCCCAGTTGGAGTGTTATGGAAATGGCTGCATGGTCCGACCAGGAGATATCATGGACGTTGGTCTCTGATGTGTGGTGTAACAACCAAGAGTCCAATATAAAGAGATCAATACGGGAATAAGATCTATGGCGGGTCGAGAAAAACGTAAAATCTTTCTCTTCCGCATGGAAGCATCTCCAGGCGTCAAATAGCTCCTCACGGCGCAGCAGACTACCCAAGCCAGTCGGGCGTCTGCTACACCCTGAGGTGGTATCGACCCGCGGGTCTGGGGGTAAGTTAAAGTCCCCACACAGGAGGAGGTGACCTTCCCTTAACGCCAGAGCCTTTTTGAGGAGCTTGCGTATAAAGAGCATCTGTTTAGAATTAGGTGCATACAAACATACCAATGTCAAGAGCACATTATCAATAACACAGATCAGGATGATATATCTACCCTCCGGGTCGAGATGGGACGACTTGAGGGTAAACACCACTGAGTCTCTAACTGCCACCAGGATACCGTTCTTCTTAACAGAGGCAGAGGCAAGGAAGATGTGGGGAAAGTTCCGGTGTTGACAGTAGGGAGATGCGTCCGCCTGAAAGTGCGTTTCCTGAGCTACTAAAATGTCAGCTTTCTGGGAGATGGCTTCCTTCCACAAAGTCCTTCTTTTGGCCGGGTGGTTGAGTCCATTGGAGTTAATGGATAAAATCTTCAATCCCATGGGAGAGGGATCAGAGGAGATGTGGTCAGCAGGCGGGATGTGTTAGGAGCTGAGAATTGTATTGGATACAGGTGACATTTCAAGATGGGAGGCGATGAGGTCCAGGTCTGGGAGAAAGGATAAGCAAGAAAGGAGAGTCGTTCCTGAACGAAGTACACTGGGAAGTGGAAATACAGGTGTAATATGTTGTCATAAGAGTCAGGGAAATCGAAAGATGAACGCTGCATGTTAAGCGAAACAAGCTCCAACGAGAGCAACCAAAAGGCCCACAGGAGGGCGTAAAAAATAGAATTCCTGAGAAGGGATTCGAGCAGGATAACCTGCAACATGTTACAGGGTAAGGTACGGTGGTGAGTACCAGTGCATCGGACCAGGGAAGGTCGTTGAGTATGATAAAGTCATGGTGATGTCTTCAGGGTTTGTTGCGGTGATCCGTAGGGGGTCTGGACCAGCCCAGCGAGGTGTTCGCTTTTTGAGGTGGCGCGGTCACAGGGCGGTGAGGAGGGATGATATCCCAGGTGCGCAGGAGCTCTAGTCCGGCTTCCAAGGTGTGCACTATTTTGGTAGTGTTATCTTTAGTGATAAGCAGACTTGCCGGATATTTCCACTTGTAGGGGATGTCATGGTTGCGCAGGGCCTTGGTGACGGTCATTAGGTTGTTGCGGCGTTGCATTGTGAAGCGGGAGAAGTCGGGAAAAACTTGAAAGTTCTTCGCTTGTTCGGGCAGTTGGTCTTTTAGTTTAAATGCATGAAGAATGCCTTCTTTTGCTTGATAGTAGTGCATTTTAAGCAGCACATCTCTTGGAACATCTGTAGGCAGATGGGGAGGTTTGGGGATGCGATGAATACGGTCAATAGTGACATCCGCAGGGGTAAATCCTGGTACAGCAGCCAGAAACAGGTCTTTTGCGAAGTGCGGGAGTTGATTCGAGGAAACTGTTTCTGGGATGCCGCGAATTTTCAGGTTACTTCGGCGCGACCGGTCCTCAAGGTCTGCTAACTTGGACTTAATCCAGGAAATATCATCGGCCTGGGACGAATGTGCATCTACCATTGTGTTAAACGATGTGGCAAAATCTGTCATCTGTTCTTCCACTTGATCCACTCTAGATTCCACCACGTGTATGTTCCTCCTGCATTCCCTCAGTCCTGCAACTAGGTCAGCCTGTAGGGAAGATCGCAGCAGCATCACAATGTCCTTTAAGGCTGTGTCCGTTATAGGCTGTCCCGTGGTTGGGAATGCTGCTATAGGATCTGGGATCTGTGTGTCCATTGCAGGCAGGTCTTCTGCCCATCCCCCGCCATGTGCCTGATCCCCTGTTAGGGGTGAAGTGGATCGTCTCTGCTTGCTTTTAGCAGGACTTTGAGTGGATGGGGTGGACTGACCTGAGCGGTGGTCGGGATCCTCATCCGCAGTGTGCTGGGAGTCCTTGAGCAGAGCTGCTGCAGCCAGGGCGCTGGCAGCGTCCCTGTGAAGAGAGGAGTGGGCGCCATATTGGCTGGATCGACCCGCCGCTGGAGGGAAGAATGTGGTAAGCTTTTTAAGTTTAGGGGGATCGCGCTGCCTCCGGGACATTGCCGCTGTATTCACGGGGCCACCGCCGATCTGTCGGTATGTTTTAGCGGTAGTAGGCGACTCCGTAGATGAGATTTCCCTGGTCCTGTGCAGGAGCTCTCAGATCATGCGGCCATACACGTCCGCGGTAGCTCCGCCCCTAAGATTTAACCCTCTTATCCCCCCCCGATCACCCTTAGTTAACCCCTTCTCCCCCTGACACATTGCACACTATAGAAAGGTATAGCAGTTTTCTGTATTTCTGTGATAGTGTGATTGTGACTTCAGTTAGTGCTAGCGAGTTAGTTTCTGTCCCAAGTAGGTTTAGGTTACCCGCCACCCCCCCATAAAGATTTAACCCCCTGATCCCCCCTGATCACCCCAGTTAACCCCTACACCCCCTGTCACATTGCACACTAAATACAGTAATATAGCAATTTTCTATACGTATTTCTGTATTAGTGTGCCTTGTGACTTGGTTTAGCGATAGCGACCATTACTTTGAGGCTTAGGATACCCGCCACCCCCTAATAAAGATTTATCCCCCTGATTCCCTCTGATCACCCCCAGTTAACCCCTTCACCCCCTGTCACATTGCACACTATATACAGGTATATAGCGGTTTTCTGTATTTCTGTGATAGTGTGATTGTGACTTCAGTTAGCGCTAGCGAGTTAGTTTCTGTCCCAAGTAGGTTTAGGGTTCCTGCCACCCCCCAATAAAGATGTAACCCCCTGATGACCCCCCAGTTAACTCCTTCATTTCCCTGTCACAGTGACACTTTTATAGTGTACAGTTTTTTTCTGATCACTATTATTAGTGTTACAGGTGACATTAGTTAATGTTAATGCAAGTTAGCACCAGTCTAGGACAGCGCAGATCCCCGGTGCATAGTTAGAAATTAATTTAACCCTTTTATTACCAGTAACACACACATACACCCACATACACACACATACACCTCCATTACTAGTATAGTATAGTATCTGAACAGATCAATATTTTTGATCTGATCAGAACTATACTAGTGTCCCCAATAGTTTAGGGTTCCCAAAACGCATCTGCCAGCACCTGCACTTAGCCCCTCCTCCCAGCCCACCCCACATCACCCAGGCAAGTGCAGTAATCAATAGATTACTGTCACTTCCAAAAACACAAAACCGCAGCATTAGCAGAGTCAGGCCTGACTGACTGCACTAGCAGTTTTTTTGTAGTGGTTGAAATAGTCCTTGACAAGCAGGTGCTTTTTTACCTGTGAGTCACACTACTGTACCTGTAAATTTAGCAGCCAAAGTGACCAAACGGTGTTACAGTAGTGCAGAGGCCTACAGCATACTGACCTTGTCAGATGAGAGCCATGGGGAAGCCTCACTGGCAGAATCAGGGTCAGTATACGAGCCTGTAGACAGCAGTGGCTCCCTGACAGATAGCTCTGATGATGGAGGGGTCCCTGCTAAGGTCAGGAGTACCAGACCCCATTCTGGAGTTGCTGAGGTGCAGAGATCGCAGGATGCTCGTATGGTAGCAGAGTGTCCGTACTAGTGATTCTCAAACTTCTGGTGAACTGGCAAGCACCAGCGGCCTAGTACACCCTGGTCCTAGACATACCAGCACTGCAGTAACACTTGGGGAGTTCCATAAGTGCAGTTGAAGCTGGTGCGGTGGCTAGCACAAGTAGTGGCCCGCAGCCACCGAGAATTCGAAGACAGGCACGTAGTGCCCTCCCTGATGCGCTGGCATATCCTAATTGGAAGCCCTCAGATTCTACAGTGCCCTTACTTCCCCCATTCACTGCCTAACCCGGAATTCAGGTGGAAACAGCCAATTTTACTCCCCTTCATTTTTTTGAGCTGTTTTTCACAGAAGATCTTAACAGATCTTTTGTGGACCAAAGCAATTTAAATGGTGGTCAATATATCGCCACACATCAAAATTCGTCCCTTGCCAGAGAATTCTGCTGGCAACCTATAACGGTTTCCGAGTTTAAAACTTTTCTGGGCTTTTCCCTTAACATGGGCATAACTAAAAGGAGTGAACTGCGGTCATATTGGTCCACTGACCCAGTTCTCCATATGCACGTGTTCTCTGCTTGCATGGCCAGGGGGAGATACGAGCAAATTCTGCGGTTCATGCACTTCAATGACAATGAACTCTGTCATCCTCGGGAGACCTTGGATATGATCGGCTCCACAAAATTCGGCCCCTCATAAACCACTTCAATCAGCGGTTTGCAGCCTTGTTTACCCCCCAACAAGTTGTCTGCATTGATGAGTCCCTGATTAAGTTCACTGGCTGCCTTGCTTTCAAGCAGTTTCTCCCCAGCAAGCGTGCCAGATATGGGGTCAAGCTGTATAAGCTGTGTGACAGGGCCACAGGCTATACAGTTAGTTTCTGTGTTTACAAGGGAAAATATAGCACTGTGGATCCCCCCCCAACTGCCCAAACTACATAGGGAGCAGCGGCAAGATAGTCTGGGACTTGGTGTCACCCTTATTTGGAAAGGGGTGCCATTTGTACATGGACAATTTTTATTCAAGCGTGCCACTTTTTAGTCACCTGCTTGAATTACAAATTGGTGCATGTGGCACCGCGCGACCTAATCGGAGAAGCCCCTCTGTGTCCACGACTACAACCTTAATATGGGAGGGGTGGACCTCAATGACCAGCTTTTGGCGCCATACTTATTTGCCCGTAAAGCCAGACGCTGGTACAAAAAAGTGTCTGTTTATTTATTTCAATTGGCTTTGATGAATGCTTTTGTGCTATACAAAGCGTCAGGACAAACTAGATCCTTCCTACAATTCCAGGTTGAGATCATCAGGACCTACCTGTATCCAGGAGATGCCCCTGCCCAACTTCCCCTACCAGATGCAGTGAGCCGGCTGCATGAGAGGCATTTTCCTTATGCCATCCTGAGTACCCTTTCCCAAAGATACCCCCAAAAAAGATGTTGTGTCTGTAGTAAGCGCAGATTTAGGCGTGCCACCCGTTATTGTTGTCCCGACTGTCCTGGACAACTTGGTCTCTGCATTGGGGAATGTTTCCATTGCTACCACACACTAGTGGAGTATTAACGTAGGGTACAGCATGGCACAGTCTAGGGCACACTTACACAGGGTCTCCAAAGATGTTCGATGGCTATCGTCATTTTGAGAGACCCTAAGCTGGAATATATCAGTTGAAAAAAAAAGTGTATAAAAAATTACAAAAAAATATAAAATAAAAAAGCCAAAAATAGTTGTCGTTTGAGTTATTTTTCTGTTCTTACTCTGCTCTTCTACTTCTACTCTTCCTACTTTTACTGTACTTTGTTAATGTTTTTCATTGGTAACCAATTTTTACTTTTCAGGTACCAATGTAATGTTTTTTTTTCTATTCTATTGTTAACCAGTATGCCTTGCAGGTACACTCATCAGCTGCCACACTGATTTTAATATTCTGACACAAACAGCATTTGCGCTCAGCATATATGGAAATCTCTGATGGCAGTGCTGTAGGAGGTGATTTCATCACCGCTGTTAAAAAAAAAACAATAGGTATACATGGCGTTGGTCACGTATACCCATCATTAGAAAGTGGGTTGGATGTTTTGGGCGGCTAATGGTGGGTTTTTCATCCACATCGATCAATGTGGATAAAGGAATCTGTTAGGTTGTCTTTTTTTCAGCCCACAAACCTACAATTTATGCCAAACAAGGACCAGCAACGTACTGGTACGTTGCTGGACTTTCAGTGGTTATACTAGGATGATATCTGCAGATTTAGGCATCATTTTCATATTGTTTTTTACAGCCAGCGGTCGGCTTACATGTAAAAGCAATCCTAGTGGATAATTAGCCACTAGACTGCTTTTGCAAGCAGTGGGAGGGGACTAACCCCCCCCCCCCCTCCACGGTTTTTCTCGGGCTCTCCTGTCCCACCGGGTAACCAGAGAGTGCAGCCAGTGGTTCAAACATCTAACCATTGATCTGATTGGAGGCGAGAATGGCTCCAATCATCTCTATTGCCTAAGATACCGGAAGCTATGAGCATTTCATGACTTCTGTTTCGCCAGAAATAAACAGCGCCATTGGGAAATCGGGAAAGCATCTTATCACACCAATCTTGGTGTGGTCAGATGCTTTAAGGTCAGAGAAGAGATCTAGAGTCTAAAAGACCCCAATTTTTTAAAAAAAGAGTACCTGTCACTAAAGATTACTCTCATAGGGGATATTTAAATTCACTGTGATAACATTAAAATTGATAAAAAAATGAAAGGGAAGGTGTCAAAATAACATAAAAAAGCAAAATAAATAATAAAACAAAAAAAATAAATAATTCAAGCACCCCTGTCCCCCCACGCTTTGCACAAAGGTGCAAGCAAGGGTCGGTCTAGTGTCCTATGTAAACAGCAATTGCAGCATGTATGTGACGTATCGCCACGAACGCCCCAGGTCAAGGGCAGTAATTCTTGCAGTAGACCTCCTCTGTAAGTTCAAAGTGGTAACCCGTAAAGACTTTTAAAAGCTTTTAAAAATGTACATTTGTTTGCCATTGCAGGGGCGTGTGCAATTTTAAAGCATGTCATGTTTGGTATCTATGTATTCAGCATAACAAAATCTTTTACATTTTACCAAACAATTAGGAATTATATAGTGTATTTGTGCATTAAATTTAAAAAAAGTGTTTGTTTTTTTCGCAAAAATTGCATTTGGAAAATCTGTGCGCAAATACCGTGTGACGAAAAAAAATGCAACATCCACCATTTTGTTCTGTAGGTCCTCTGCTTTAAAAAAATATATAATTTTTGGGGATTCAAAGTAATATTTTAGTAAAAAAAAAATATTTTTTCATGTAAACAAAAAGTCCCAGAAAAGGCTTGGTTTTCAAATGGTTAGAAGAGTGGGTGATGTGTGGCTCAGATTGAGCATAAAATGCCAGGACAGTTCAAACACCCCCCAAATGACCCCTTTTTGTAAAGTAGACACCCAAAGCTATTTGTTAAGAGGCATATTGAGTCCATAGAGTATTTTATATTTTGCCCTAAGTTTTCAGGAAATGACAATGTTCTTTTTTTTTTACACAAAGTTGTCACTAAATGATATATTGCTCACGCATGCCATGGCTATATGTGAAATGACACCCCAAAATACATTCTTCTGCTTCTCCTGAGTACAGGGATACCACATGTGTGAGACTTTTTGGGAGCCTAGCCTAGCTGTGTATGGGAGCCCGAAAACCAATCACCAACTTCAGGTTTTCTAATGGCGTAAATTTCTATTTTACTTCCTCACTACCTGTCACATTTTCGGAGGCCCTGAAATTTCAAGATAGCACAACCCCCCCCCCCCCAAATGACCCCATTTTGCAAAGTAGACACTCCAAACTATTTGCTGAGAGGCATGGTGAGTCCATGGAATATTTTATATTTTGCCACAAGTTTCGGGAAACATATTATTATTTTTTGTTTGTTTTTTTTACACAAAGTTGGCACTAAATGATATATTGCTCACACATACCATGGGTATATGTCAAATGACACCCCAAAATACATTGCGCTGCTTCTCCTGAGTATGGGGATACCCCATGTGTGAGACTTTTTGGCAGTCTAGCCACGTACAGGACCCCAAAAACTAATCACCACCTTCAGGCTTTCTAAGGGCGTAAATTGTTGATTTCACTGCTCACTACCTATTACAGTTTTGAAGGCCATGAAATGCCAAGACAAACCCCCCCCCCCCCAAAATGACCCCTCTTCGAAATGTAGACACCCAGTGTATTTGCTAAGATGCACGGTGAGTATTTTGCAGCTCTCATTTATTTTGGAAAATGAGGAAAATGCATGTATTTTTCTCTTTATTCCAATTTTAGAACTTTGTGACAAAAAGTGAGATCTGCAAAACACTCAACATGCCTCTCTGCAAATAGCTTAGGGTGTCTGCTTTCCGAAAAGGGGTCACTGTGATAGGTAGTGAGGAGTGAAATCAAAAATTTACGCCCTTTGAAAGCCTGAAGGTGGTGATTGGTTTTCAGGGTCGTGTACACGGCTAGACTGCCAAAAAGTCTCACACATGGGGTATCCCCATACTCAGGAGAAGCAGCAAAATGTATTTTGGGGTGTCATTTCACATATACCCATGGCATGTGTGAGAAAAAAATTATTTAGTGACAACTTTGTGTAAAAAAAAAAAATAATAATCTTCCCAAAACTTGTGGCAAAATATAAAATATTCCATGGACTCACCATGCCTCTTAGCAAATAGATTGGAGTGTTTACTTTGCAAAATTGTGTCATTTGTGAGGGTTTTGTGCTATCTTAAAATTTCAGGGCCTCTGAAACTGTGATAGGTAGTGAGGAAGTAAAATGTGCAATTTATGACCTTTGAAATTCTGAAGTTGGTGATTGGATTTCGGGGTCCTGTACACAGCTGGCTCCCATAAAGTCTAACACATGTGGTATCTCTGTACTCATGAGAAGCAGCAGGATGTATTTTGGGGTGTCATTCCACATATACCCATAGCATGTGTGAGCAATTTATCTTTTGGTGACAACTTTGTGTTAAAAACATTTTTTAAAAAAATTTAATTTTCCCAAAACTTGTGGCAAAATATAAAATATTCCATGGACTAAACATGCCTCTCAAAAGCTTGGGGTGTCTACTTTCCAAAATGGGATCATTTGGGGGGGGGGGGGGTTTGTGCTATCTTGATATTTCAGGGCCTCCGCAACCGTGACGGGTAGCGAAAAAGTGCAATGAGAAATTTACGTCCTTTGAAATTCTGAAGGTGGTGATTGTTTTTTTTGGGGTCCCGTACACAGCTAGGCTCCCAAAAAGTCTCACACATGTGGTATCCCTGTACTCAGGAGAAGCAGCAGAATATAGTTTGTATTTTACACATATACCCATGGCATGCGTTAGCAATATATCATTTCATTGACAACTTTGTGTAAAAATGTTTTATTTTTTTTGTCATTATTCAAACACCTGTGACAAAAAAAAATTTAAATATTAAATGTACTCAACATGCCTCTCAGGACATTCCTTAGGATGTCCACTTTCTGAAAAGTAGTAATTTTGGGGGGGGGGGGGGTTTACTGCCCTGCCATTTTAGCACTTCAAGAAATGAGATAGGCAGTCAGAAAGTAAAAGCTGCATAAATTCCAGTATTTACACCAACTTTTGCGCAAACCAATAAAAATACGCTTATTGAGATTTTTTTTGTCAAAGACATGTAGCTAAATACATTTTGGCCTACATATATGACAAAAATGTAATATATTGTATATTTTTTAAAAGACAAAGTAGAAAATGTCAATTTTTCGCAACATTTTTGAAATTTTTTTATTAATATCGCAAAAAATATAAAGCACAGAGTTGATCAAATACCACCAAAAGAAAGCTCTGTCTGTGGGGGAAAATGAGGACATAAATTTTGTTTGGGTACAGCATTGCATGACCGCGCAATTGTCAGTTAGCCACTTTAAGACCGGAAGATTTTGCTGCTTGAAGAGCAGGCCCTATTTTGCGATTCGGCACTGCATGAATTTAACGGACAATTGCGCGGTCGTGCAACGCTGTACCCAAATTGACGTCCTTTTTTTCCCTCAAATATAGATTTCTTTTGATGGTATTTGATCACCTCTTCGATTTTTATTCTTTGCGCTATAAACAAAAAAAGAGCGACAATTTTGAAAAAAAAATATATATTTTTCACATTCTGCTATATAACATTCCCAAATAAATGTAAAAATCAAAATTATTCAACATTTTAGGCCAATTTGTTTTTTGCTACATATTTTTGGTAAAAAAAAAAAAAGCACTATAAGCGTATTTTGATCAGTTTGCGCAAAAGTTATTGCGTTTACTAACTACGGGAAAGATTTATGCCATTTTTATTGTTTTTTTTTTTTAATAGTAATGGCAGCAATCTGCCATTTTTAGCAGGACTGCGACATTGCGGCAGACAGATCTGAACCCCAACTGACATTTTTGACACTTTTGGGGGTACCAGTGACGTCAATTTACTACAGTAATCAGTGCTAAAATATGCACTGTTACTGTAATAATGACACTGGCAGGGAAGGGGTTAACCCTGTGGGTGATCAAGGGGGTTAAATGTAAGCCTAGGGGAGTGATTCTAACCGTGGGGTGGTTGGGCTTGTGAGATGATCATAAAGACATGCAATATTATATAGCAGGTCTCTGTGATCATCTCATCGAGAATGACAGACGGCTGTGTTTACATTCGCTGTCCGTCCTTCTCTGTCAGCGGGGAGAGATCCCAAGTGGCCGGCGGCCATTGGAGCCGCCTGACACTCGTGCCAGCTTCCCCGCTGACGAGTGGGGGTGGGAGCGCGCCGGAAGCGACATGCGTTTGCCCCCTAGCTCCTCCCAGGCAAGCGCCGTACATGTACGGGACTTTGCCTGGGAGAGCCAGCCTGCGGCAGTACATCTGCGGTGGCTGGAGGTAAAGTGGTTAAAGTCACGCAGTGGTAAAGTGGCCTGGTCATTAAGCAGGAAAATCCTCCGGTCTGAAAGTGGTTAAAGTGCAACAATAAAAATGAAAAATCCCTTTAAATATAGTGCCTAGGGGGTCCCCTAATGTGCCTGTCAAGTGGTGCATCTGTAGTATGTATAGATCTTGCTACAGCAAAAATGACATTTCTAAAGAAAACAAACGAGTCAAATCACATTTAAAAAGACTCGCGGTTACAATTGCTGTCTCCCGGCTATTGAAAAATAAAAGAAAAAAATGGCATGGGGTCCCCCCAAAATGCATATCAGATCTTTATCTGGGCACGCAGGGGAGAGGATGAGCAAATGGCACCCCCTCCTGAACCATACCAGGCCACATGCCCTCAACAGGCTGCATGTTTATACCTTCCTGGTGGTGGCTATACCGACAGCACGTTTTTTGATTTATCTTCACTGGGGGATCGTTTTTAGAACTTTGCATCTCCTTTGAGCGCGACTAACTTATTTTGAACTCAACATGGGGGGTTGGCCTCTTCCCGACAACCCTGGGCTGTGGTTGTTGGGGTCTGCGTGTAGGGGGCTTATTGGAATCTGGAAGCCCCCTTTAACAAAGGGCTCCCAGATCCCACACCCCCATGTGAATGGGTATCAGGTGTATCGTACCCCTACCCATTCACCAAAAAAAGTGTTGAAAAAAAAAAACACACTAAAGAGTTTTTGACAAATCCTTTATTCAAAAAAAAAAATAGTGTCCCCGCTGTAAATCCATCATCAATCACACCACCTGCGGCATCTGCCACAACCGCAGACCCGGAAAAAAATTCTTATATAGGGAATTGGCGGGGTCACACTGGTAACGTCACTGGTCACCTGGCGGCCCCACCCCTCGTGACGTCACCGACCAAGCATGCACTAGTCTGTGATGTCACAAGGGGTGGGACCACCCATTGACGTCACCGGTGTGGCCCCACCCATTCCCTATATAAGAATTGTCAAACCGTGAATAAGCAGACCGCGGGAAGAGTTTAACGAGAGCGGAGCTTTTTTTTTCTTTTTTCTGGACTAGGGGGTGCAGCGGGTAGCGTGATTGATGATGTATTTACATCGGGGGACACAATGTACCCAATGGGGACAAGGTGCTCTGGTGCGTGGGGGGGGGGGCAGAGCACCCCCTGCCCCAGAGCATCCTCCCATATTAAAGCAGAGTTCCACCCTGGGAATACTTTTTTTAATAAAAATACCCCCGGGACAGTCAGGGCTAGTACATTCCATAATGGATAGCCTCTGAACTGTCCCAGGTTGCACTTACCTTTTAGGAGAAACACTTACCTTGAAAAAGTATTGTCCAGCGCTGCCATCTCAGGTGTGGGCAGCTTGAAGCCAGCGTGATCCTCTTCTGCGTCCTCTTCCGTCTTTTTCGCTCCCACAATGCACTGCACCGGCCCCGCCGTCACTTCCGTTGCACGCACGTCATCCCTCCACAGCTTCTGGCCATGCCCAGAAGCTGTTTAGAAGAGAATGATGCACGCGCACCGGAACTGACGTCGGGGCCGGTGCAGGCGCATTGATTCCTGGGAGCGATGACGTTCAGCTCCCAGGAATCATTGCAAAGCCAGGAAGTGACGAATCACCGTGGCCGCCGAGGGGAGGAAGAAGGAAGTAAGGTAAGTATATTTTCTTCTATACGAGGTAAGTAAAAAAAAAAAAAAAATTGCGATTATCCATTTGTTTTTCAGGTGACCCGGAGCGAGAAGATGGAGGTAAGTATAAATTTAAGGTGGAACTCCACTTTAAGGGCATTTGGCCTGGTATGGTTCAGGAGGGGGGCACTCGCTCAATCCCTCCCCTTTCCAGACCTGCCAGGCTGCATGCCTGGACAAGGGTCTGGTATGGATCTTGGGGGGGACCCCACGCCGTTTTTTTTTTTACATTTTGATGTGGAGTTCCCCTTAAAATCCATACCAGACCAGAAGGGCCTGGTATGGACTGTGGGTGGACCCCACACCATTTTTTTCTTTAATTTTTAATAGTCGGTAGCCAGCAATTGTAAGCGCGAGTCATTTTAAATGTGATTTGACTTCTTTTTTTTTTTTCTTTAAAAATGTAATTTTTGCTGTAGCAAGATCCACTTTACAGGCACATTAAATGGACCCCGCAGGCACTATATTTAAAGATTTTTTTTTTTCAGCTGTCAGTGGGGAAAACTATTGACAGTTGATGACTTATTAGTTGTTAAGGACGCGGCAGCCAGGTCTCAGCCCCGCTCCCTAACAACCAGCTTATACTGTGCCCTGATTGGGCAAAGCTTTGCCCAATCAGAGCACAGCATCGCAGGGTGTTTGTCGGAGCGAACACCTTGCAAATTTGGATGTTCGCCGAACCGTTTGCCCATTCCTACTATTAACAGCACTAGTAGTAGTGACAGGCAGTTGTTGTGAATTTAGGTGGCATCAATAGGAAGCAATTTTGTACTTTTAAGCCTTGGAGATATGGCAGGCAGCTTTGGCGCCTCCGAAACAAAATTTCCCTTACAGATTTTGTTAGACAGAGTCTGCAATAAAAAGCTTAGCAGCTGCTACACCTGCAGGTATGTCAGACATAGATTCTGGGGGGGAGCCAAAAAAGTGCATTCTGAATCAGTATACATACTTTGGCCTATAAACTCAAGCATAGCTGCTAAGAACATCTCTACGGATAAACAAGAGGAGAGGGCCACACCTGATTAAACTAAGGAAGACATTGGAGGGCATTGCTTCAAGCAGAGGGAAATGATTCAGGTTGTCAGTGTCAAGTCCCTGAGAGGGAACACTGCAGGCAGCCCCGAAACTGTTAATGGATCATAAGCTGGATAGGCCCAAGTCCGTGAGGGGCTGTCACCCTTGCACTTGGCATCTGATTTTTGCACTGCTTAACAAAGGCAACACCTGTTAAAAGCTGTGACTAATTACATTTGAACCTCTGCTGCTAAGAGCAAGAGAGGTTAAAATGAGGAGAGGAGACCAGGTCACTGCAGACAGCAGTAAGGACTAACCAAGGTGAAACCACATGTATCTTGCAAATAGAAGCATTGGCAGTAATACAGTGAAAGTATAGAGTGAACATGTATAGCGCTCAAGATAGTGACACATCATCTAATTGTCCAGCATGTTAACTTCTTCTATAGAACCCAACAGAAAAAGGTGTGATGAAGTGCCTAATGATTGCAGTAAATACAGTAGCTCCTGATCCACAGCCTACACGGCCTATTAAGAGAGTCTTCAGAGACTGGGTCACACCACAGACTGTGCCACAGCTCTGGACCTGGAGAGTGCTCTGCAGTTGATACAGTACACATAGGTCTGGGAAAATGCAACAAGCAAATCCGGTGTTATTACATCCTTCGGCCTAGCAGGGTCCATTAACAGTTTCAAAGGTATTGCTGAGGGTTTGGATAACTGCATAAAAAACCTAGCTCGGCAGTTTGTAGATTAAATCTTAATTTACTCGTGTAAAAGGTATAACAAAAGTTATAATATTTCAGAGATAAATGTGACATCCTGCCTCAGGATGTTTTCCCTACTTAAGGTTAGGAACTTTACCATTACCATATCTGATCACAGACATCCTATGGTACCTACACACAGTTGTGACAAGCTCAAATGTCTACATGATCCATAAAGACCAGGTATAATCTCCTTAGTCTTGTCTTCTTTTTAAACTTCTCCCTACAAGACACCTTCAGCATATGTTGCAAAACAGGAAGAAAACGTAAGTTTCCCTCTGAACAGTGTAAACATGAGCACAAATGTGATCTACCAACACATTTTGCTGTCAAAACACATATGTGCTTGAAACCAATTTTAAACATATTTCTAGATAGTACTTTGTGCCCGCAAGGATCACCAAATTCTCCCAAAGAGAATTCTCCAGCATGCTTCATTGGATATCTGGGACATTTCTACATATTTGTTCATACTATCTTGTGGTTTGTGCACACAGCAAATAGGCACATAGTTATTATACTGGATCTCCCTGTAGCTCTGGAAACATGTAGAATATCTTAACAAAAGCTATTTCCACAAATCATTTCCAACTCTCAACATTTAAATCCTGGAAATATTCATTCCTAATTTATGTAAAGTTAAGAGACAGGACACATAGACTCTGACTTGCTGGCAAAACTTTAGCATGGGATGACTAACTTAAAAAAAATCTAATCCCCTTGGATGAAGCATTTTGTTTCTACCTTCTTTTTTCACCTTCTAAAATTTTGAGTTGGTGATATGGCCCACACATACAGAAACACTTACCTACCCTCCTGTCCCCTTAAGTCCTTCTTATTCTACTTCTCATGTCTTGTTATTCTTTTTGCACTCTAACAACCTCACTGACTTTGGCTGGGTTAATGAAAATAAGGTATGTGCTATATTCTTTTTCCTTGATATTATTAACTAACTCAGCAATTTGTATGAATTCATATTGTCCAACTGATATTGTGAATGTCATTTTACTTGGCTTTCTTCAAACTTAATAATTTCCCCTCTGCTACCATCATTCACCATGAAAGCTACGAACTGTTCCATGGCTAGGTTTTGTAAAATCTGACCTTGAAATGTATGCCATTATAAACTGTAAAGCCTAACAAAAACTTATTGAAAAAGAATATAAGTGACAGCCAGGATGAGCATTAATATGGAGAAACAATGGCTTTGAATGCAGCTTTTATGGACTACGTTTAGTAAACTGAGAAGTTTTCTCTCAGTTCACTTCTCGGCAGTTCTCAGAGAAAAAATATCTCCTCTGGCACCCAGTTTAGAAGGCGGAGAACTTCACTTCTCACAGGGTGATCAGAGGAGATGTTTTTTCTCTGAGAACTGCCGAGATCTGTGTATATATATACTGTATGTAATGGTGTGTGTGTGTGTGTGTATATATATATATATATATATATATATACTGTATGTACTGGTGTGTGTATGTATATATATATATATATATATATATAAATATATATACTGTACGTACTGGTGTGTGTGTGTGTGTATATATATATATATATATATATATATATACATACTGTATGTACTGGTGTGTGTATATATATATATATATATATATATATATATATATATACATACATACATACACCAGTACATACAGTATATATATATATATATATACCAGTACATACAGTATATATATATATATATATATATATATATATATATATACACACACACCAGTACATACAGTATATATATATATATATATATATACATACATACTCACACACACACCAGTACGTACAGTATATATATATATATATATATATATATATATATATATATATATATATATACATACACACATCAGTACATACAGTATATATATATATATATATATATATATATACACACACACACACACACACACCAGTACGTACAGTATATATATATATATATATATATATACCAGTGCATACAGTATATATATATATATATATATATATATACAGTGGGTACGGAAAGTATTCAGACCCCCTTAAATTTTTCACTCTTTGTTATATTGCAGCCATTTGCTAAAATCATTTAAGTTCATTCTTCTTCCTCATGAATGTACACATAGCACCCCATACTGACAGAAAAACACAGAATTGTTGACATTTTTGCAGATTTATTAAAAAAGAAAAACTGAAATATCACATGGTCCTAAGTATTTAGTAGAAGCCCCCTTTTGATCTAATACAGCCAGGAGTCTTTTTGGGAAAGATGCAACAAGTCTTTCACACCTGGATTTGGGGATCCTCTGCCATTCCTCCTTGTAGATCCTCTCCAGTTCTGTCAGGTTGGATGGTAAATGTTGGTGGACAGCCATTTTTAGGTCTCTCCAGAGATGCTCAATTGGGTTTAAGTCAGGGCTCTGGCTGGGCCATTCAAGAACAGTCACGGAGTTGTTGTAAAGCCACTCCTTCGTTATTTTAGCTGTGTGCTTAGGGTCATTGTCTTGTTGGAAGGTAAACCTTCGGCCCAGTCTGAGGTCCAGAGCACTCTGGAGAAGGTTTTTGTCCAGGATATCCCTGTAAATGGCCGCATTCATCTTTCCCTCGATTGCAACCAGTCGTCCTGTCCCTGCAGCTGAAAAACACCCCCACAGCATGATGCTGCCACCACCATGCTTCACTGTTGGGACTGTATTGGACAGGTGATGAGCAGTGCCTGGTTTTCTCCACACATACCGCTTAGAATTAAGGCCAAAAAGTTCTATTTTGGTCTCATCAGACCAGAGAATCTTATTTCTCACCATCTTGGAGTCCTTCAGGTGTTTTTTTAGCAAAATCCATGCGGGCTTTCATGTGTCTTACACTGAGGAGAGTGATTACCGCCGCTCTTCCCCGATCGTCGGGGAATCGAGTTTGGAGATCCGCCCGCTTGTGTAAACAAAGCGTGCGGATCTCCTAAGTGACAGACAGTGACAGATTGCAGGGTTCAGCATTGCTGAATCTGCGAACTTTCCCTGTGTCACTCAGTCACCTCCCCCCACACACGTTAGTAAGCACCAGGCATACATTAACCCCTCCCTCTCCAATAAATTTAACCCCTTCCCGGCCAGTGTCATTTTTACAGTAACTATGTAACCATATGTATAGCACTGATTACTGTAGTAATGTCACTGGTACCCCCAAAAGTGTCAAAAATGTCAGTCAAAGGTCCGATCTGTCCGCTGCAATGTCGCAATCCCGCAAAAAAATTGCAGATCGCCGCCATTACTCTTTAAAAAAAAAACACCAAAAATGACAGAAATCTTTCCCTTAGTTAGTAAACGCAATAACTTTTGCGCAAACCAATCAAAATATGCTTATTGTGATTTTTTTTTTACCAAACATAGATAGCAGAAAACAAATTGGCCAAAAATGTAAAAAAATTTTGATTTTTACACTTTTTTTGGGGGGAATTTCATATAAAAAAATTTGAAAAATATTGTTATTTTTTCAAAATTTACGCTCTTTTTTTGTTTATAGCGCAAAAAGTAAAAATCCCACAGGTGATCAAATACCACCAAAAGAAAGCTCTGTTTTTGGGAAAAAAGGATGTAAATTTTGTTTGGGTACAGCGTCGCACAACCGCACAATTGTCAGTTAAAGTCGCACAGTGCCGAATTCGCAAAAAGTGGCCTGGACGTAAGACAGCAAAATCCTCCTGTGGTAAAGTGGTTAAATAAGGGAATGGTTCCAGAGAATCAATAAGATTGCTGAAATGGGGGAGCTCATCACCATTTAACATGATACCATCTCTAAACATACCTCTTGCTGGTCCTGCTGGTTTCATTTCCAAACCACACCTGAATACAAAGGTATCATGAGTTCCAGTGCCAGCTAACCAGGAAAATCCTCTGGTTTCCCCTATTCTCACAATAAAATATATTTCCTAAATGTCCCTTGACACCCTCGGGTAGGCTGTAGATCAGGAATAGGTAGGAGGCACACCTTTCCCCTTTCCCAACCTGGCCTCCCCTTCTATTCCTTCCCCCCCCCCCCCCCTCTACCTCTTCCTTCCTTCCTTTCCTCCTCTCCCCCCTTTTTTCCCCTCTCCCTTTCCCCCTGTGCATTCCCTCTATTCAACCCAACCAAGGCTGCCAGAAGGACTGTTAGCCTCTCAGATGCCTCTTGCCATAAATAACGGCACACATCATCATGCTTCCCATTTGGAAGAAAAAAATCCTTCCCTTACGTGTGGATATATGTCTGCCCATCCCTTCCTGTCTCAAGACTTCAGCTCAATACCCACCTTATTTAGTTCTGACTTCATTTTGTTCTCTGGCACCAGAGACACAAGTTCTCTTTTTTAGTCTTTGCAATCCAATGGTATCTACTTACCCTTGTAATGTTATGCTTTGTCCCTTAAAAATTATTAGTATTATTAACTGCTGTTACTACATCCATGTATACTTTTGGGCCTCTGGGCCCAAGGAATCATTACCCCTTTTTTTTCCCTAAAAAAAATCTTCTAGAAACCAATAAGCATAACCAAAAAAAAAAAAACAGATTATACTGTATAGCAACTGGTATTTACCTGATGGTCTCTAGTTAATCTTTAATTAGAAGAAGAAGTGGGACCATATTACCCTTCCAAAAAAATCCTTAAAAAATAACTCTACTTTTGTTGAAAAAAAAAGCAATCCCATCTGGGTGATTTACATACATTGCAAGGATTTTAATCCTCTAAACCCATAATGGGATTTTAGGGCGCCCCAGAAGAAAGCCACACCAATACAAAATAAAAAATGAGGGAGAAAAGGTATACTACTCTTTTAACAATTTTTTAAAAATAAATGTTAAAAACTATACCTAGATCCAACTACAGATATATAAAAGAGACAAAAATGCTTGAATGACAACTCCACTATATGATATACAAATGCTGAGCGACCAAATATTTATTTAGATATATGGATAGTAAATCCCCTCAATAAGTGTTAATATCCATTTTGATAATAAAGTTTATGGGACTGTAGACAGAACCAATCAGAGGAAAAACATATATAATATATAATTAAAAGACATAAATAAAAGACCAAATCTAGAATATGGATTGAAAATTGGCCATGGCCCTTTATTGATATAAATTATTCAAAATTAAAACTTGTATATATATATATATTATACACAAATATATATTTATAACATTTATAACATATAACATATAATAAACAATATATATATTAACTCAGCTATAACCACTCAAGTTAATTCACTTAAAAATATAATATCCACCAGCCAGGCTCAAACAACAAGAGCCAACCTGACCGTGGCCATTTCAATACAATTTTGAAGCCCCAAGTTAAAAATGTCCAATGCAACATTAGATAAATTAATATTATCCGGGCGATAAAAACCAGGCAAGTCACCTTCCAGGTCAACATGTCGGTATGAAAAACCATCAATTGAAGGCAAAATTTTTTCAAAAGTTCTATTAATACGTTTACGGATCTTTTTACAGAATTTTAGCTCAGGTTCTAAATGCCAATTGAGTCTGGGGATAATTTCAGAAAAAATTAAAACCGAATTCGGAAACAACGAATGTAATCGCAAAAAATGCAATCTAAGAGCAGAAATGATATCTAAAGTTGTATGAGACCCAATATCATTACCGCCTAAATGTAAAATAATAACAGAAGGAGTAGGCCAATGCGACAATAAATATGGCAAAGAATTATCTAAATTATCACACATCATACCCCTTCTACCCAACCACCAAACCTGAAATTCATCCATATCCAGACCAAGGTTCGAACCATAGCATCCTAGAGCAGCCCTACGAGAGGCCCAGAATATGAAGGAATGACCGAGAATCCAAATGTGTTTCCGACAACCTGTGAATAAAATAACAGAATTAGGTCTCACATAACTACGGAAACAGTTCGATTCCCATCTTCCAATACGTTTAATAACAGGAGCAGAGAAACCTAACAATGCAGCTTAGGTGGCAGCACCGATACGAAAGGAGTGAGACGTAATGCGAAGATGTTGAAGATTCGCATGGGCTAAACAACGCTTCAAAACCAAATTAAATTGGTATATGGTAAGCGGAAGACCAGATACATGTAGAAGCAGAAAGGAGCCATCAGGACGTACCTTTAAATATTCAGACAGAAGAGAAACAACGCAAACAAAAGAACCACTTAAAAGACGAAGCGTGATCCAGCGGCCACGTCCAATTTGATCTGTCTTACTGCGCCTCAAATAAATTTGTACAAAATCAGGACCAATCCTTAAGTCTGAGAACAAAATGCCATTAACACATGACGGGTTTTTTGGCAAAAGTTCAGTTCGAAATGCGCCAAAAAAACAAAGACTAAAAGCAACTTTAAATAACAAAGCTTCAAAAGGGGAAAAGCAAACCGAATCCGTGGCATTGCAAATATTTAGCAGTATGGAAGAAGATATGGGAAACCTAGAATCCGTCGTAACAAATTGTTTCCTATATCCTTTCATTGCTTGTTGAACCGAAAAGAAGGACATACATGAAGGCATACCTGATAATTTAAAGAAAAAAGAAACACCACTAAGCATTTTTTGTATATGTGAATGAGAGTATTTTTTAGACATTAAAAAATTAAGAAAATCCAAAACAAGGTCCTCAAAAGAAATCTCCAGATTATGTCCCAGAGAAGATTTATTACAGTTCCACATACGCCACGCGGCTAAATAGTGTGCCCACGTGGAGGGTGCCAATGAATTACGAACTGCTTGTTGCACAGGAGTCAAAGCAGATCCCACAAATGTTGAGGGCATAAATTGCCGTGAATGTCTGCATATGGAACTAATTCCCGGAAACGGTCCACCTGTAAACGAGAGAGAGAGTCAGCGATTAAATTTGACTTACCCGGAATATATTTTGCCTTAATCCAAATATTTAGTTCTAAACACATGAAAACCAAGTGACGCAAGACCGCCAAAACCGGCAAAGATTTTGAAGTCAAACAATTAATGGCGTAGACAACACCCATATTATCCGAATGAAACAACAAATTACGGTCACGGAAATTAGAACCCCACAACTCTAGGGAAACCAGTAAAGGAAAAATTTCCAAGAAAACTATATTCTTAGTCAAACCTGACAACTTCCAAGATTCAGGCCATAAGCCTATTGACCAATGGCCTTGCCAGAAAGCCCCATATCCGAAGGAACCTGAAGCATCAGTATATAAATCCAAGGCCGACAAGGCGCAAAAAGGCTGTCTCCATAAAGAACATCCATTGTAATTTTTCAAAAAATTTTTCCATACAAGCAAATCATCTCGTAAACTGCGAGTGAGACGCACAAAAGGAAAAGGGAATGAAACACCAGAAATTGCTTTATACAAACGTCTCGAAAAAATTCTTCCAATGGGAATAACCCGAGACGCGAAAGCCAACAAACCCAAAACAGATTGCAAAGTCCTTAGACTGACCTTCCTTTTAGACAAGACAAAATCAATTAAAGCATACAGCCTACAAACTTTTTCAGGTGGCAAACGAAATTCCATTGCAGCGGTGTCGATAGTGATGCCCAGAAATTCCAAACACTGCGTAGGTAACACCAATTATTCGTGAGCCAAGGGAACTCCGAATTGACGACATACAATAACAAATTCCGAAAAAAAGGATAAGCAGTCCGAAGTGCCAGCTTCACCAACAAAAAGGAAGTCGTCCAAATAATGAATAACATTGAAAGACTTCGCGCGATAACAAACCACCCATTCCAAGAATGAAGAAAACATCTCGAAATATCTGCAGGACAAAGAACAGCCCATGGGGAGGCATTTGTCGTAGAAATAAAAACCGTCAAATCGAAAACCCAAGGAATTAAAGGCACTAGAGTGAATGGGAAGCAGCCTAAATGCCGACTTAACATCAGCCTTAGCTAATAGGGCTGAATTACCAACTTTGTGAATTATGCGTAAGGCATCGTCAAAAGAAGCACAGGAAACAGCACAAATATCTGGATCTAACTCGTCACTCAATGATAAGTAAGGATGATCGAACTTTTGAAAAGTTCGGTTTGACCAGAACACCCGAATTTTCCAAAAGTTCGGCCCGGATTTCAAAACCCCATTGAAATCAATGGGACCCGAACTTCGGTAATCAAAAAACACCATTTTGAAGCCCTAAAACCCAATAAATGCCCCTAAAAAGTGCCTAGGGTTCTGGGTCATGCCCCATTAACTATTAATCACACAAAAAAAGTTCTTAAAAATTGTCATTTTTGATAAAAAAGCCAATTATTGAAAAAATTAAAAAACAAAAAAATAGAGATTTTTTGATTTTTACTTTGGATTTAGTATCTGGGGGGTCTAAAAGGTGTGCATGTGAATTTTCAGCTCTGTAGCATGTCCAGAACCATGAAAAAAAAAGATAATTTTTCAGTAGAACAGGGATGTGGGTCGGGACCCTCCTTTAACTTTAACACCTATATGATCTTTTTTTCTGGTTCTGGACATGCTACAGAGCTGAAACTTCACAGGTACATCTTTTAGACCCCCCAGACACAAAATCACTAAAAAAAGTTCTTAAAAATTGTCATTTTTGATAAAAAAGCCAATTATTGAAAAATGAAAAAAAAAAAGAGATTTTTTTATTTTTACTTTGGATTTAGTATCTGGGGGGTCTAAAAGGTGTGCATGTGAAGTTTCAGCTCTGTAGCATGTCCAGAACCATGAAAAAAAAAGATAATTTTTCATTAGAACAGGGATGTGGGTCGGGACCCTCCTTTAACTTTAACACCTATATGATCTTTTTTTCTGGTTCTGGACATGCTACAGAGCTAAAACTTCACAGGTGCACCTTTTAGACCCCCCAGACACAAAATCACACAAAAAAAGTTCTTAAAAAAATGTCATTTTTGATAAAAAAGCCAATTATTGAAAAATTAAAAAAAAAATAAAAAGAGATTTTTTGATTTTTACTTTGGATTTCAGATCTGGTGGGTCTAAAAAGTGTACATGTGAAGTTTCAGCTCTGTAGCATGTCTAGAACCATAATAAAAAAGATCGTTTGTATTAGAAAACTTTCTGACAGGGGGTTTGCTTCGCTGCTGTAACACCTTGCCGGTTTAATAGCAGGCATTTTTTTGGGATCTTTGCAGTCAGGAAAAACATCTGAACTTGTGTATAGTGGTACTGTGCACAAGTTCTGATGTTTTGCCTGCCTCCAAAAACCCCCAAAAAATGCCAGCAAAAACACACCTGGGCATTTTTTTTTGACGCTAGCGTTTTTTTGGGGTTCTTTTGAGGCAGGCAAAACATCTGAACTTGTGTATAGTGGTGTATATACACACATCCATATATTTATATACACACCTAGACATATATAGGTGTGATAGTAGCAGAAATATATTACTGTAAATGGTTTCATTAGCGCAAGCATATATTTCTGCTACTAACACACCTATATATGTCTAGGTGTGTATATAAATATATGGATGTGTGTATATACACCACTATACACAAGTTCAGATGTTTTGCCTGCCTCAAAAGAACCCCAAAAAATGCCAAAAAAACGCTAGCGTCAAAAAAAAAATGCCCAGGTGTGTTTTTGCTGGCATTTTTTGGGGGTTTTTGGAGGCAGGCAAAACATCAGAACTTGTGCACAGTACCACTATACACAAGTTCAGATGTTTTTCCTGACTGCAAAGATCCCAAAAAAATGCCTTCTATTAAACCGGCAAGGTGTTACAGGAGCGAAGCAAACCCCCTGTCAGAAAGTTTTCTAATACAAACGATCTTTTTTTTATGGTTATGGACATGCTACAGAGCTGAAACTTCACATGCACACATTTTAGACCCCCCAGATACTAAATCCAAAGTAAAAATCAAAAAAATCTCTCCTTTTTTTTTAATTTTTCAATAATTGGCTTTTTTATCAAAAATGACATTTTTAAGAACTTTTTTTGTGTGATTTTGTGTCTGGGGGGTCTAAAATGTGTACCTGTGAAGTTTCAGCTCTGTAGCATGTCCAGAACCAGAAAAAAAGATCATATAGGTGTTAAAGTTAAAGGAGGCTCCCGAACCACATCCCTGTTCTACTGAAAAATTATCTTTTTTTTTTTCATGGTTCTGGACATGCTACAGAGCTGAAACTTCACATGCACACATTTTAGACCCCACAGATACTAAATCCAAAGTAAAAATCAAAAAAATCTCTTTTTTTTTTTTAATTTTTCAATTATTGTCTTTTTTTATCAAAAATGACAATTTTTAAGAACTTTTATTTGTGTGATTTTGTGTCTGGGGGGTCTAAAAGGTGTACCTGTGAAGTTTCAGCTCTGTAGCATGTCCAGAACCAGAAAAAAAAGGATTGTTTGTATTAGAAAACTTTCTGACAGGGGGTTTGCTTCGCTCCTGTAACACCTTGCCGGTTTAATAGAAGGCATTTTTTTGGGATCTTTGCAGTCAGGAAAAACATCTGAACTTGTGTATAGTGGTACTGTGCACAAGTTCAGATGTTTTGCCTGCCTCTAAAACCCCCCAAAAAATGCCAGCAAAAACACACCTGGGCATTTTTTTTTTGACGCTAACGTTTTTTTGGCATTTTTTTGGGTTCTTTTGAGGCAGGCAAAACATCTGAACTTGTGTATAGTGGTACTGTGCACAAGTTCAGATGTTTTGCCTGCCTCCAAAACCCCCCAAAAAATGCCAGCAAAAACACACCTGGGCATTTTTTTTTTTGACGCTAGCGTTTTTTTGGCATTTTTTTGGGTTCTTTTGAGGCAGGCAAAACATCTGAACTTGTGTATAGTGGTACTGTGCACAAGTTCAGATGTTTTGCCTGCCTCCAAAACCCCCCAAAAAATGCCAGCAAAAACACACCTGGGCATTTTTTTTATTGACGCTAGCGTTTTTTTGGCATTTTTTTGGGTTCTTTTGAGGCAGGCAAAACATCTGAACATGTGTATAGGGGGTATATATAGACATATATGTCTGAATATATACCCCTAGACATATATAGGTGTGATAGTAGCAGAAATATATTACTGTAAATGATTTCATTAGTGCAAGCATTTATTTCTGCTACTATCACACCTATATATGTCTAGGGGTATATATTCAGACATATATGTCTATATATACCCCCTATACACATGTTCAGATGTCATGTCTGACATCAAACATGTCCTCAAAAAAGCACTGGCAGTGGCAGCCCCTGCAGCATAAAAAATGCTTGGCTGGTGAGAAGCCATATGGGTGTGATGAAGCTATTCAGAGAAATGATCATTTCTCTATAGCGGTCACCCTGCTATGGAAGGGTTTTGTCACCCTGCCATAGCAGTCACTGCCAGTTAACCCTACACTACACTACGGTCCCCTGACACTTAACACTTTCCCTACAGAAACGAAATTTTTGAAGCTAACTAAAGTGTAAAGGAGCACTCTAACTACACTAGATATCCCTTTCCTCACACTAATAAATGCTAAATGACACTTTTAAAGTAAAATTCACAGAACTGCCTCTACTCTCTTCCATGTCCAGTATAACAATGCTAGGAATATGGCGGGCGATCTTATATACTGGGGGGCGTATTCACTAATGATTGGTCTAGGGACCCCCTAGTCACTCCAATCACATTCCTAGCATTCTCCTGCCCCCTCAATTGGCTTTTGCTAATGGTTCTGGTCCAATCACAGGCTTTTAAAGCCCATTTCCTGAAGCATTGCATTTTGGGCGGTTCTGGTTGCCGAATTCCGAACTTTTTGGGCAAAAAGTTCTAAATTCGGCCGAACCTCGAACACCCAATGTTCAGGCCGAACCGATGGTGGACCCGAACCATTCAATCATCCCTAATGATAAGCCTTTCGGAAATGACAAGTGATGTATTAGACGAAAAGTGCCTTGTTCTTTTTTCGGAAAAATTCCTAATGGCGAAACCCTAAAATTACCAAATGGAGGCGTAACAAAAGGGCCCGCAATTCTACCTTCATGAAGTTCTTTCAAAATTTTTTCAGCAACTATAGCTTCATATTTGGAGACCGACGTCAAGTTATCATGCACCACACATCCTGAACCTGAAAAGGAAGGCAGTAGAAAACCTGCAGAAAAACCTTCAAATAGAATGCATGCTATCAGCCGGTTTGGCCACATTTGAAGCCATGGTTGCAATTCTACTATTCTCACTGGTGTGACCGCATCTTGAGGCAGGATGAGCGCCCACGCAGAAAGAACACTCATGCTTGTATCTACACGTGCCGGGCCACTTGCATTGGCCTTCATTGAAACTAAAGCACAAACCTTTTTTAAAGGGGCCAGATGGAGCAACAGATACAGGTTTGGCAAAAGTACGCTGAGGTAAAAGAAGGTTTAGCCAAAGCCCAACATCTTTCATCCCCCAACGTACAGATTTATGAATAGCAAGTTTCTGACGAAACGATTCGTCATAAAAGAACCAAGCAAGACCATTAAAATTTTTATTGGCCTCTAAAATTATTTCAACATGTTGAAATAAACCACTGCAACGTTCTGGGTGTTTTTCACCCATTACACTGGCGTATATACAGAAGCCTTGAAGCCAATTGTTAAATGATCTGGCTGGCGTTCTGCGCCTATCTTCATTAGTTTTTTCAGCATCTTTTTTTATCAAACCTGTTATCCCTAGAGGAAGGCAATAAAGACAAGATTTCAACAAATTCTTCTTTCCAAATTTTTTCTTTTAAGACTAAACTCAAATGAAAGCCTAACGGTGAAAGTTCGCACGTCATAGCCTCCCTGTAACAGCTTTAAGGTATAGTAGCAAAGGATATAGGAAGAGGTAAATGTAAATTGGGGACAGGTGCAGAAGCAGCAATAGAAGTAACATTTGAGACAGGCAAATTAGTAACAGCATCGACATGATCACTCCAAACAGGTGCAACAGTATTATTAGGCAATTTCTGCACATTAGCAACCTGATTAAATAATATATTAAAAGACCTCGCCAAGTCCAATAACAATTGCAAATTGTCAGACTCACCACTCTGAACAGGAGCTGACAAACTAGCAGGTAAATCTTGCGCATGTAGTACATCTTCTGCACCAGAAGGTGGCTCCAAAGCAGCAACCTGTAATGAAGTAGAGCAAATGGGGGAGGGGGAGACAGAACCCTCAGGAGGAGGATCCACAGCTGGTACATTTTTATTATTAAATTGTCTGTCTTCAGATTGTCTGCTTCTGCTCTTTTTGAAAGCAGCAGAGCAGCGAGGTGGCGACGGGGATCCGAACCTGCGAGGCCGTCTTCCCGTTCTTTTATCCCTGATGGAGCTGCGGACTGCGCAGGCGCCGGGAGGACCCGGCAATGGCACCGGAAATTGCCCGATCGTCGACTGCGTCAGAAGACGGAGCCCGGGAGGGGCGGACAGTCAGAGGAAGGCGGCGACGTTCAACCCGGATCTCCGAAGAAGGAGAAAGTCCACCATGGAGCTCAGCAGAGGAGGGGGGAGCCGAAAACACCCGGGAGTCCTCACCAGGAGGGAAAGGACAGTCCGGCATGGTGAGACAGCAGCGGATCCAGGCTTCTACCCCGGCGGA
The DNA here is from genome assembly GCF_965119305.1 of Pelophylax lessonae. Taxonomy (NCBI): domain Eukaryota; kingdom Metazoa; phylum Chordata; class Amphibia; order Anura; family Ranidae; genus Pelophylax; species Pelophylax lessonae. Next base: position 196,520,037 of record NC_138772.1, read on the forward strand.
ACTCGCTCTCTCCAGGACCGAAGTAAGGACTGCATTCTTGTAATGGTCAGTGACCGGGAGAACGTGCAGGCAGAGGCAGAGGTCTGTCACGGTGGCTAGCGGTAAAACGGCAGCTACTCCGCAGCACAGCTAAACAGGCAGGACAAAAGCAGGACAACCTTCTTCTTCTGTCCCCGCCGTCAGATTAACTGCTGACGCAGTTATAACTATATATATGCTCATTACCTGAAAAATAACCGTTATTACAGTTGACATAAACAAACTACCAATCAGATTTAATATGCAAATGAACACATATTAGCAAATTATTCTATACATTGATTGGACTGTCACCGTCCCATGGGTATAGGTGGAGCAATAAATGCCCCCCTAACCTTTATTCCTCAACATGTTTCTAAGGAATCAATGCCTGCTTCCTCAGGAGAATAGTGGGTGGGTAAGCTACTCCTCAAATGCTAAATAAATAAAAGAAATAAAAGAGAAAATAATACCCTGATAAAGTCATACAGAATATAAAAGCAGAGCATATTGAGTAATATACTTTTTACAGTATAGGACACTTTTATATAAAATTAACATACAGTTACCCAGGTGGACGTAATCCCATGTAGTGAGGTCCAGTCCAAACAGTAGGACTGGGATGACTGAAGATATTTCCCCTATGTGCAGACATTGGGGACAAATGGGGACCCTGGAACAGGGGGGCCATCATTGTAGTACCACTTAAATAAAGCACACGATTAAGTGTTCACATATATATATGTATATACTGTGTATATATACTGTATATATATATATATATATATATATATATATATATATATATATATATATATATATACACATGGAAATACCTAAACTTTCTATTTAGAGATACATTTGTGGGATGCCATTTGTGTTACCTGCCCCTGGTGCTCCCTGAGTGATCCCTTATTAAACTGGTAACACAGTGGATAACATACCTTCCTGTATTACCTCCTCCTTATGTTTGCTGTCTATCTCTGAATAGAAAGTTGAGACATTTTTATGTTCTAAATAAATATTTGGTTGCTTGGAATTTGTATGTCATATGGGGTTGCCATTGAAGCATTTTTGTCTCTTTTATATATCTGTAGTTGAATCTATGTCTAGTTTTTAACACTTAAATAATACAATTGTTAAGAGGACAGTTTTTTCTCCCCATTTTTTCAGGAAAATTGCTGCCACACATTTTACAGATGGTTTTCCTAGGGGACAGGGGCCACACCGGGGCAGAGATTCTGTCAGCTCTACAGGGGCAGGTCCAGAGGTGGTTATTTCCACACTATCTTGTGCAAGAAAAGGTCAAGGGTGCTAATGACACCAACCAGTTGTCTGTCCTTCAGCAGGTAAAGTCTAGACACATGCCTTGCTTGGTACACACCCTCAGCCTGGTGGTGCAGCACTTCTTGGTTAGGTACTCTGGTTTACAGGATTTTTTGAGGAAGGCCAGAAGAGTTTGAACCCATTTCAGGTGTTCAATGTTAACCATAAATAATTGGTCCTAGAAATATTGCTGCTACTCCAGTGCATGCAATTTGTGTAGTGCAGTCAAAGTTTAGCACATGCCGAGGATACCTTTAAATATAAGAACATGTCTATTGAGGCGGGGAGACTCAAAATGTTTTAGGAGGGCTTTCAGTGTTTGGGTGCACATTTCATTTTTCATATTTCTTCTAGGGAAAATCTGATCATATTTATATATTTATTACATTATATTAGATTAGAATAAATTATATTTTATATTTCTAAATATATTAGTATATATTATATTTATTTTATTATTTTATATTTATAAGTATTATATATGTCTCTTTACTGAGACATCTGGGGTCTATTAAACTCCTTTTGTCTCCTCTGCATACCACTAAGGGTTCCCGGGTCTGTGAAAGTAATCTGGCAGCTGTACATCTTCCATCTGAAAGCCTTGCCTATTAGCATAGAAATTGGCCATGACTGATCTCCCTTCCTTTGACTTTCAAAGGAGTAAGGAATTGGCATCTGAACTTTGATAAAGTTCCCTGAACCCGGTTACAGTAATATATTCGACACATGGAACCCTAAGCAGCCCTGCCTCTGTGTCCTAATCTTTAAACCGTATCCACTAAACCCATAGCTAATATTTGGAGTATGGTTATTATCTGTAATTGCCTGAAATCTCTCTAGTAGAGCCTTCATGCTAATGATAGTTGTTTTTTCTGTGCATTACACAGGACAGAAAAAAAATGGGTAATAATCTACATAAGGCCATCTGAGGTCATCCTCCTATGCACGCAGAAATGTTGAACAAACAGGTTTTTCTCAGGGTACCTGTTTAGCCATGTATCCAATCCTTAAAAAAATTACATATAAAGCCAAAACATTTCTTTTTTATTTTGAATAGAGTAGGGAATGATTAACGCCATGTGAGGGTATTTTATGCCATCTGTGTCCCATTGGGGAAATTCCCATTCACTTTCTGTCACGTAGAATATGAAGTGTGAGGAAATTTCTCCAAAGTGACTTGAAGTCCATTAGGATACTACTGCAGGGCTTCCCTTTAAATAAATGCTGTTTGGTTACAAGAGGAATTATTTTTGAAGTTTTTATTTTCATGGCGGCATCATGTTTTTTTATGCTGATGGGGCTTTTTTAAGTTTATAGAGCTCAAAGAGTATCGTCTTCTTGTTACTACCTATTCTTAAAGCTACGTTTTGTTCTTAGAGCATGAACAGTGTGAAACTAAACCACCTCATTATATCACTCACATTCACCATATCCCCATCCCTATAGATAAAAAAAATGTTAGGCATACATCGGATAGGCGTATTACACTGATCAAATCTGTCTGCCTGCTGTCCATTTGTACACTGCTGTATCCACTGCAGCATTTTAATTTTGTAGAAAAACCTTGCCTGTGCTGCTCATCTGCAGTATCTTAATTCTTGAAGAAATACAATAGTCTGTGACCTCTTCTCTAGCAAACTTAAACCTAGCCCTGATCATTAAAATTGTCATGCTGCTGGCAAATTATACACAGCTGTATCATCTGTGGTCTCTTGATTCTTGTGTATATATACATCTTTAATCTATTTTAGCCTGTTTTCCCTTATTAAAAATGTCATAATAGTGGTCAGTTTTACACTGATATATCAACTGTGGGGCCTATTTCTTAAAGTGGTAATGAAGTCTGAAAAAAAAATAATACTCCCTGCAAGCAAAGGACATAATGTGCTAGTATTCATTGCATACTAACATATTATGACAGACCTATCTTAAAACCAAGCCCTCCATCGGTGCGCTGCCACCACTGACAGGGCTTCCATCCTCACCCAGTCTTCTTTACGAGATTTGTGGGCTCTGGCCTCTTGAATGGCCGAGGCTTAGTGATGTCACAACCATTCATGCACACAGGAGTCACGTCCACGGCACAGCACTCTGGAAGGGGCGGCGTACTCAGTATCCTGTCTCTTCAGAGCACAGTGCGCATGTGCCAGTGATGTCACCAGCTGCAGAAATAGTGAATATCTCCTAAACAGTGTACATCTCAGAGATATTCTTTGTACCTACAGGGATGCTTTATTATAGGCTTACCTGTAAGTACAAGTCACTAAGCAGTGTTTACTACCGCTTTAAAGAAAGTGTGATAGAAATTTGCCAGTGGCGATTTTACATCAGCAAGAACGGGGACAGCCTTAGCGAATTACTGGCCAATTTCTGCTAATCAAAGTGAGCCCGGTGCTTTTTTAAAAATGAAATGAAAAAGATTAGGGTGTTGTTGCTGTATGGAATTCCTCCCCATTATTAACATATCACCATTGACAAGTAACATTTTACTTTTAAATTAATTCTTAATACTGCACCATGTAACCATGCATAGATTTGATGCAAGACTGCATTATATTATGGAAACTTGTTACAAGATACTTACCATCATATTCCTTTCCTGGCTTATCCTCATATCAGCAACAGTGGGTCAACTCTGCCCCTTGACCCCTGAGGACCACCTTCTACCTTAGAATAAAAGACAGAGACCCCTACCCTCAGGTGTTCCATAACTAGACTGCAACAGGACAAAGGGAGGGAAAAGGTTTTCTGACATATGGGTAAGCCAGAAAAGGAAAATTATGGTAAATATCAGGTAACCATATTCCTGGCTCACCTCATGTCAGCAACGGTGGGACTTAACTAGCCAATCTAGGCTGTGAATAGAAAAACAAGAGACAACTTAAATCCCCCTTACTTGCGAAAAAGAATTTGAATTACTGTTTAAGGCTGCAGATACAACAGCAGAACCAAAATTAGATAAACTACCTGAGGCTACATCCAGTTTGTAGTGTTGCACAAAGGTGGACTCAGGACTCCAGCTGGCTGTCTTGCAGATATCAAATGCTAAAATGTTTGTGTGAGCTGCCCATGATGGCGCAACCCCTCTGGTAGAATGAGCTTGCACTTCCATTGATGAAGGTAAGCCTTGTTTGGTATAAACCACCTTTATAAATTTCAGAATTCAAGAGCAAATTGACCTGGAAGAACCCTTATCCCTTTTCTTTGGGCCTGCTGGGAGAACAAAGAGGCTATCAGTCCTCCTCAAACTTGCTGTTTTGATGATGTAAGCTGAAATTAGTTTCACCATATCCAAAGAACTGAAATTTTCCTGAATTGAAGAAAAGGGTTCAGGTGGGAAAACTGGAATAACAATTTCCCAGTTGTCATGAATGCTTGATGCAACGTTTGTACGAGAGTGGGGAGCAGGTCTTAACACCACTTTATCTGGAAGAACTAGACAGTAGTGTTTCCTGCATCATAGGGCTGCTAATTCTGAGACCTTCCCTGCAGATGATATGGCAACTAACAAAATCCACTTTAAGGTGAGATATCGAACAACCTTCAATTAGCACACATGGATATTGCATTAATGCCCTGAGCACCAGGGCCAAATCCAAAGATGGAAAGATTTTCTTCCTTGGAGGCCAAATGCGCAACGCTGCCCACATAAAGTGCTTTACCATGGAATCTTCAGCCCACCTTGTCCCTGTGAGAAATGACAGTGCCGATATTTGAACTTTTAAGGAGTTGTACGCTAGGGCCTTGTCCAGGGCTGATTAGAGAAAACTTAATACGTCAGGCAGCACAGAAGAAACAGGTGAGATCCTGTTGTCTAGAAAAAAAAAAAACAAATCTCTTTCACATATGACCATAAGTCCTGTTCGTGGTATTTTCCTTTTTTTTCTTTATTTTTCAATTTTAACAAGGTCTCCACTACCTTAAAATCAAAACCATGAGCCCTCAACTGGGATGATTCACTAAATGGGCTGTCAAGTGAAGTCTTGTGTAACCATTCGCTATGAATTAACAGATCTTGTCTGATTGGTAGTTAGATAGGATAGCATTTGAACTAGTAGAGGGAACTACGGCCTCCTTGGCCAATATGGAAGAATTATGATCATCTGGACTGCCTCTGAGTATATCTTCTGAAGGCCTTCAATGCCAGTGGAAATGATGGAAACATGTATACTTATAGGAAGTTCCAGGAAATTGTGAATGCACTTGTCCCAGTGCTTTCCAAAATTTGTATCTTGTAACAAACAGGGCACACCTGAGCATTCTCCAGGGTGGCCATGAGATCAATCACAGAATTCCCCCATGCTGCAAATATAGGTCTCAAACACTGGCTGTTGATCGACCACTCATTGTGATCTGGAAATATTCGTCTCAAACAATCTGCCAGCTTGTTCTCCTTTTCCGGCAAATAGGCAGCTGTTAAGGACTCCAGTTGCATCTCTGCCCACTGGAATTTTGCTCGCCACCTGAAGTAGAACCAAGCTTCTGGTGCCCCTCTTGTCTCTGGACATAAGACACTGCTGTCCAGTTGTCCATTAGAATCTTTATTCAATGACCTTTGATGAAGTCTTGGAAAGCTAACACGGCAAGGTGAGCTGTTTTCAGCTCCAGGTAATTTAAATAGCGTACAAATGGATTCTTCCACTGTGCTTGTACTCTTTGACCCTGACTGTGAGCCCCCCAGCCCCCGTAGACTGGCATCTGTAATCCTAATAGTCCAATCTCCCGGTTTGAGAGGCATACCCTGTTAAAGATATTCCCCTGAAGTCTACCTCAAGAGATCTTGTTGGATTTTTTGAAGCAGAAAGATCAATTGACCAAACATAAGGTGATTCCACTGCTGTAAAAGGTGACTTGCAACTTCATCATATGCAATATGGCCCAAGCATCCCTATCAAGACCATGCAGTCTCTTGCGGAGTACACTTGGCTCACTTGTTGCACACAACTTGATATCGCCAAGATTTTCAGTTTGATTAAATACATCTTTAGCGCCCGGGTTTATTCCATTTCCTGACTCGGTTCCAACTGACATTTTTAAAAGTTTACCAATCAACCGAACCACCCAGAGTCTCCAAAACAATCTCCCTGTGGTGAATGAGTCCTTGACTTGATTTTGCTAGAATGAGTATGTCCTCTAGGTAATTCTACTTTTCTAATTTTAAAACACGGAGAAAGGCCACTGTGGCTAGCAATATTTTTAAAAAGACTCTTGGAGATGTACACAGCTCGAAGGGCAGGCAGTTGAATTGGAAATGGAGACCTGCTATTGAAAAATGTAAACATTTTTAATGGCTTGGAAGTATCGGAATGTGCAAATAGGCATTCACTAAGTCTATTGAATTTGACACTGTACAATCGATACGATTGTGAGTCAACTCCATTTTAAACTTCTCTGCCTTTTTGTAGGCATTCAGCTTTTTCAGGTCAAGTACCAATCTAAAGTAGAACCCCTTGCCCTTTTCTTGAGGGTATACTGGAACTATCGCCTTTTCTGACAACAATTCCTTTACGTAACCTGCTAAGTAACTCCTTTTCTCTTGATTCCCAAACCATGGGGTCCCCACAAAATTTGTAGGGGGCTGATGATGAAAATTAATTTGGTAGCCTCTTCTGATTGTATTTACTATCCATTCGTCCGCATCATCGTCCGTCCATAACTTCCAAAATAGGATAAATCTGGCCCCCACTTGAGAATGAACTGGCCTCATTTCAGAAGTTCTTTGCATCTCAAAATCTCCTCTGAGTTGCCCGATTTGGACTAAAGAGCTGCTGCTTCCCTTTTCCTGACTGAGGAAGAAGACCAAACTTCCCTCCCGTGACTCTCTTAATGGCTTCTTCTGTAGTCCTTTTAAAAAAACATTTGCCATTGTATAGAATGGAACATAAGGCTTGCTTTGAAGCATTGTCAGTGACTTAATGCTGCAGCCACAAGCCTTGCTTTGCTGTTACCAAATAAGCCATTAGTCTAGCTGAACTTCCTAGTAAATCCACTAAGGCTCAGCAATTAAGTCTGAGGCAAGATGCAGCTCTTCCAGTGAAGTGATAATTTTCCACCCTGCGACATATGGAATCCTATAAAGTCATGGAGCTTTACAATGGCAGAGAGATGTGGCATGCTAGGCGATGAAGGGCTGCATATATCACTATCACTATATCCTTCCTGGGACTCCCGCCAAAGACATCATGTCATGTGCCACCCCCAAACTTATACCCCCTCCCAGAATCCGTTGCAGCAAAATCTGCCTCCTGGGGTAGTTACAAGCCTGGATGTGTACCCTGATTGGGTCTCGCTCACTGCCCAATGAGAAGACTCTCACAGGGCCAGTGAGGAGACTCCCCTCTCAGCAGACACACAGGGTAGCCATGACAACCTACCTGCACAAAAGAAAACATAGCTCTGGGGGGGGGGCGTGGCCGGCAGCCGAAGGAGATGGCCGCGTGAGGTTTGAGCTCCGAAACTCCCGGTCTCTCCGCAACACCTGAAGCGACGTAGGGCAGCGACTCCGGCTCTCCTTACACCCTCGTGAAACCGGGAACCCTGAGGAGCAAGATGCGGAAGCGAAAGGATCGCGGGGGGCCCCGTAAGTTAACGGACTTCTTCTCCTCTACGAGTACACCCAGGTCCCAAAATGGCGCCGGGGCCTTGCTGCAGGCCGGAGCCTCGGCCGGATCGCGGCACAATAGCGGGAGGGACCCGGGCTTGCTCTCTCCATCGGCCAGCAGCAGGTCATCCCAAGGGGGCTCCCCATCCCACAGCCCGCAAAAACATGCGACCAAACGGTCGGAGGCACACCGATGTGCGGGCGACAGTAGGGAAGGCAATGGATCCCTGGATAGCACACTTGAATTCTACGCTAATATACGGGATTTTCCTACTACTGGGCAGCCACTCACAGATGTCACTATGAAGGACATGCTGATGTCCATTAATGGAGCGTTTCACAGGGAGATAGTGGCGTGTGTTAATGGCATAAAGACTGACGTAGTAGAACTTGGAGGCCGGGTGGATCATATTGAAGGGAAAATGGAGGAATTCTCTACTGCCCACAACGAGCTAGTGGACGATTATAATGCCCGGGGGGATGACCTAGATGCCCTGAGAAGCAAGATGGCGGACCTGGAGGACAGGGCCCGCCGCAATAACGTGAAGTTGCGGGGGGTTCCCGAGTCGGTCACCCCCCCAGAACTGAGAGCCTATGTGCAGGCTATGCTGCTAGCCCTAATGCCGGACACCCCGATCACTGAAGTGGTGGTGGACCGGGCCCATCGCTTACCAAAACCACAGCATTTACCGGACAAAGTTCCAAGGGATGTCATTGCGCGCATCCACTTCTTCCACGTGAAGGATGACCTTATGAGGTTTGCGAGGAAAACCACCCCACTGCCTGATCCCTACCACGGTATCTCGGTATATGCGGACCTATCGCAATTTACTATGGCCGCTCGGAAGAAGCTTATCCCATTGACCAAGCTGCTCAGAAACAACCAGGTGCAATACTCCTGGGGGTTCCCCACCAAGCTACTTATCATTAGAGAGGGCCGTACACACGTCGTCCGATCGGTGGAGGAAGGATTTGCCCTCACTAAAAAATGGGGTTTTCTCCCGGACCCGCAGGAGACCCCTCCTCGTGCAGAACCTACCCGTCTAGAACCGGAATGGCGTAAAGTCAACAGCTGAGCCCGAGCTGCTGGAGAAGTTCCCGGGATACTAGTACCATGGATCCACAGCGGATTCCTTTTGCACCTTCTTCAAGTCGCTTTTTTTTTTCTTTTGCCTTTATAGTTTCCTCTTGATGTTTCCACTCTGAGCAGTTGAAGTTACCTCCTACCTGAATGAGTCGGGGTCCAGGAGTGACCGGGTGCTCGGAGCTGACTCCCCTCTGACCAGTGTCTGCGATCTTATCGCATGACGGGGTTTACTCCGAACTCTTGTTTACTTGTTTTTTTGTGCTTTTTATGTCTCATTTTGTTTTATAGTTCATTTTTTTGACCTCACCATTGTCTACGAAGAACTGGAAACTACTACCCTGATGACCAAGAACTTTTCCATTGCATGCGCTCAACACCAGCAGCACACATGGGGGACTGTGTCCTTGTACACTCTCTACAGGTACTGTCCGCACTGTCTGTCCTTTTTCCTATCTCGATATGGCGGAGGCTGCTTGACCTATGAAGACCCTGCTTGTAGTGAATTAAGTCTGATAACTGCAAAGTTTCATTATCTTTATGCCTTTTCTCTTTAAATGGTTATTAAGATAGTTTCTATTAACGCACACGGCCTTAACAGTCCTTTCAAGCGCAGGTCTCTCTGGCGGGAGGCTCGCGCTTTATGTGGAGATGTAGTTTGTGTCCAAGAGACCCACTTCGCACGGTCCAATCCTCCTCGGTGCTCTGACAGGTCCTACCCCCACATTTTCTCCTCTTCGGGTGCTACTAAAAAGAAGGGTGTACTTACTGCTATTAAAAATTCTGTTGCCTTCACTTTACACGACTCGTTGGCCGACGAGGCAGGTCGGTACCTTATCCTAGTCTGTGACATTAATAATATCACCTACACAATTGTTAACCTTTATGCTCCCAATCAGGGGCAATTGCGATTCTTACGGGCGCTGAGGAGAAAAGTGGATCGTGTGAAAAAGGGTCTCACACTGTACTGTGGGGATTTTAATTGTATTGCAGATATTCTCCCACTCAGGGGCGTGCGAGGGCTACTCTACAAAAGTTTTTGCACACCTCTGACTTATATGATGTCTGGCGTTGTTTGAACCCTACGGAAAAGGACTTCACGTACTACTCAGCCCCTCATGGATCGTACTCGAGAATAGATCTATTTGTGGCTGACCTACAATTCCTAAGAGCGGTTGAGAAGTCTACCATCCACACTATGTCCTGGTCTGGCCACGCTCCGGTCTCGTTGGTGCTCTCGGAGCCCCATATGACTACCCCGGTCCAACTGTGGCGCAACAATGTGTCTCTGCTCCGGGACGCGGGCCATCGGGAGCGGATGGGTGGTCGGATTCGGGAATATTTTGAGGATAATGACACTCCGGAGGTGGACATATTCACACTATGGTGCGCACACAAGGCGGTTTCCAGGGGGATTCTTCTCCAACAGGCCTCTAGAGTAAAAAGGGCGAGGGCTCGGGAGTTGGATTCCCTGATGGGGAAGCTCAGATCCCTTGAGATCGCTCATAAAGCAGACTCTACCCTGCTTAAATTGGAGGAGCTTACTGAGTGCAGAAAACTTGTTCGTCTTAAACTTCTAGAAGAACATCAGCATCTCTTGTTCTTATCTAAAGCACAATACTATTCTCAGGGTAACAAATCGGGCAAAATGTTAGCTAATTTCCTGAGACGGAGGCACCAAAAAACTAAATTGCCCTCTATCAAAGAGCCCACAACTGATATCCTAGTACGCCACCCCACTGCTATAGCCAACGCCTTTTCTAGTTACTATAAGGCACTTTACAACCTTAAGGATGATGCGAAGACCCCTCAACCTTCAGAACCCCTTATTAAGTCCTTCTTAGACTCCTTGCATCTTCCCACTATAACGGATCAGATGCGGCAGGTAATGAATTCCCCTATAACAGAGGCGGAAGTTCAAAAGGCTATCTCGTCCCTACCACCTAACAAATCTCCAGGAGCGGACGGCTTTTCGGCTGAATACTACAAGGCATTCCAACAAACCTTGTCCCCATATCTTTGTAAAGTATTTAATGCGGCTGCCCAGCGTGCCTCCTTCCCAGAGGAAATGTTACAAGCAGTGATTGTTGCACTTCCGAAACCAGGCAAAACGCCTGATGTGCCCCAAAATTTCCGTCCCATTTCTCTTCTAAATTCGGATCTTAAGCTATATGCAAAGATCCTAGCTGTGCGCCTGGCCGAGGTAACTCCCTGCCTGATCAAGGCGGATCAGGTGGGATTCGTGAAAGGTAGACAGGCGCCGGACGGCACTAGGAGAATGTTGGATCTCTTGCAAATGGCTGAAAACAGGAAGGTGCCTTCGGTGTTCCTGACGTTAGACGCAGAAAAAGCGTTTGATAGGGTTCACTGGGGGTACCTAAAAGCGATATTGACCAAATTTGGGTTTCAGGGACCTATGTTTTCTGCTATCTCTGCCCTATATACTAAACCCTCGGCCAGGGTGTTTACATCCGGTGCCATGTCTGACAGCTTTGTGATTACCAATGGAACGCGCCAGGGGTGCCCCCTGTCACCACTTATTTTTTCCTTGGTTATGGAGCCCCTGGCGGAGGCCATTAGGAGTGATCCCAATATCTCGGGTATTGGAGTAGGGGGAAGAGATCACAAAATCGGGCTATTTGCGGATGATGTGATCCTTACCCTGACTTCCCCAACACGATCCCTCCACCATTTGCAGTGCCAACTGGAAGCTTTTGGAGCCATTTCCTACTATAAGCTTAACGTAACAAAGTCCATGTGCTTGCCGATTTCTTTGTCTGCTAGAGAGCTGCAAAGCCTTAAGAGCAAGCACCCTTTTCAATGGACCACTAAATCGGTTCCGTACTTAGGTATATCTTTGGTGGCGCCGACATCTCAAACATATCATACTAATTTCACCAAATTGCAGTCCATCGTTCGGGACGACCTAGCACATATCGCCTCCTATGAACTATCATGGTTGGGACGCATATCTGCACTCAAGATGCTGGTGCTACCGAAGATTCTTTATTATTTTAGGACACTCCCGGTGGTAATCCCAGAAGCCTTCTTCAATAATATGGACAAGGAATTTCGGAGATTCCTGTGGGGGGGTAAGGTACCGAAGATCCCGTACTCTATACTGATTAAATCTAGATCTGTGGGAGGCGTCGGCTTCCCGCGCCTTAAAACTTATTACGCGGCCGCCCTATTAGATCAAGCGAAAGCTTGGTTTGACCCCACCTCAGATAAATTATGGGTGCTTTTAGAAAGGGCAATAGTGGCGCACAGGGAACTCCCGGCCTTGCTTCTGGCCTTTGTATCTGACAGTGCAATCTGCATCCCCAGGATATCCTCTTTGCAGGCGACGTTACGAGCCTGGAAAGTGGCACAATCCTTGACAGGGATCCCTAAAACTAAACTGGAATTGAAGCTAGACTCCTATGAATATCTTATACCTTCACTGAAAATACCTCTTGGGGAATGGTCTAGGTCATCCTCATACCGGGAAATACGCAACCATCCTGTTAATAATCCCTCTTTTTTTAGGGCCCAGCTATATCACTACCATATTAAACACCCTAATCCCTTAGTGGAGGTACCTTCTGATATCTGGGACTATTTCTCAAACCACTATAGCAAACCAAGGGGACTTTTGTGGTTCTACAAGGCACTGCAACACCATACTAGGTACAGCAAGTCCTCTAACGATTTAACATGGGAAAAAGACCTAGGGGAGGAATATACGGAGCGTGAATGGCGGCTGGCCACTCGCTCCGGATATTCATTGACACATTGTACTACTCACTGGGAGGTGGCTCTCAAAATCCACCACCGCAGCTATCTGACCCCGGTGCGCCTGGGCAGAATGTTTGGTGACGCTTCCACGGCCTGCTGGCGGGGGTGTGGGGGACAGGGAACGCTATTTCATCTTCTATGGCAATGTCGGTGTCTCACAGGCTATTGGGCGGCGGTGTTCGCTCTACTTAGGTCGGTGACCGGGGAGCTGATGCCAATGTCCCCGGCCTTGGCTCTATTGAACCTAGGCATCCAAAAAGTGCCTCCCTTACACCGAGCTATCGTTACCCATATCCTCACCGCAGCCAGGTTAACTATTACTGCGGCTTGGAGATCGGAAAATAAACCTCAAGTGTTGGGGGTGATTAATAGAGTTCGTTCCCATTATTCATATGAAAGATTCTTTGCTAATGTTAAAGGACAGTGCACGCAATTTGAACAGATGTGGAGTTGTTGGTCATCGAAATACCCGGGATAGGGGCAGCCTTGTCTCTAGGTGTTTTGTTATAATGTAATGCTTATACTTTTGAATGATGACATGTACTTGCATATGAGGTTAAAGTTTTAGACTGTCCAGTTGATAGTCTTATGTATTAAGGATCTATGTTTCTCGACTGTACAAGGGTTGAAATGCTGTCAGAGTTAATTGTAACTACCACATTCAATGCCCACACGCTACGTGGGGGCAGTGGGTGGGCGTCCCGTGGGTTGGCGCCTGGCCCCCGGGGGGGCGGGGGGGGCCCGCACTGGATCACAGTGTTGTTCCCGATGGGGGTGGTCCGGGGTGGGTTCCCCGTTGGCGCTGCACGGAATTGTTTGGCTGGGGGGCCGGCTAGCGGGAGGCCCTATCCCAAGTAATAGGTTGGCGCTGTCTGATGGCTGAATTGGGTATACATTGTTCATTGTGATTGTTGCGGATTTCAACTGGTGTACCTGTATAACGTATTTGTTATTTGTTCTTTTTCTTGAAAATGTAATAAAACACTATTGAAATGAAAACATAGCTCTGCTGTTAGGCAGACAAAGCCCACTTTTGGCGCTTTTCCACTGCATGGAACCGTACCGGTTCGGCACGCTTTTGTGCTTTTCCACTGTGGTACCGCATGGTATAGGGTCGGAACGGTTCGGTACGGTACGGTACGGTATAGGTTTGCTTTTCCACTGCATGGAACCGAACGGTACGGTACGGTACGGCTCTGAAAAAACAGTACCTACTCGATTGTGGTTCCAACAGGTACCAAACTGGTACCATATCCCACAATCCTTTGCATGCAGTCACTACTAGCCACTGATTGGTCAGAGAATCACACCCACCCCGTTGTTATCCCACCCACTTAACTTTAGTACTACTTTAGTGGAAAAGCAAACCTATACCGTACCGTACCGAACCGTTCCGACACTATACCATGCGGTACCGCAGTGGAAAAGCAAACCGGGCCAAGCAGGGCCGAGTAGAACTGAGCTGGTACAATCCGGTACTTGCAGTGGAAAAGTGCCATATATTTTACCTAGCACCTACCTGTAGGGTGCTACAATTGCTTCCCTCGCAGCCTCTATAAATGGATTCACCTGACTAAACTCAAAGGAAAGTGAAAGATCCTCCTCGTCTCCTGCAGAGCGATCTGTAACCACCTCATCACAAGTAGATGCTTGAGGATTATTATGATCTGATATGTGACCTTTCTGATTTGTAGCAGATCTTTCTTAAGGGGAAAAAGATAATTGCTGCATAGATTCTGTAACCGCCTGTTGGATTCAGGATTTACAGTAACTCTCTCTGCATCAGCCTCTCTATCCACTGAAATCTCCTTCAAGCATTTAAGCAAAGATTCATTTTCTATAAGGCTGCTGCTAAGCAAGTCAAAAAAAGACCCTAAGCTGGACAGCCCATCCCACTTGTACCTGAACAGAGTAACTGGGGATCGGCCTGCCTCATGGCAAGAATGGGAACTAGAAGAGTGGTTTCTTCTGGATTCTGAAGCGGAGGAATAATGGCGGGACTTTGATTTCTTTGTATGCTTGCGTTTGGGACTACAATTCCTGAATCAAGCAATATCACAATATTAGAGCAGGGAAAGGAAGTAGCACTCTTTAAAACGGATCCCACGTTGCCTCCCCTACCTTTCTGCAGACTTCAGTGCCTCCTGAGCATGCTGTGGTGACTCATACAACCTAAAATGAGGACAGAGGCAAGGAACCTAAACAACTTTATCCAGAGTCAGAGCCATAGATTTGTATCTTTTAACAAAATACAGGAGAATAGACCTTTTCAGAGGGGTGCAGGAACACTGCAGCAGGGCAGACACAGGAGCAAGATGGCAGCAACCACCGTCATTGACACACAGAGCCAGAGGAGAGAGAGAGGAAGGAAAGCTCTCCTCTTCCATTTAAATCAAGCTGTCTGCCATTGCCTAGCACATGTGTTAGTGAAGCGATGTACAGGCTTCCCCTTTCCCTACCATGCCCCCTTTTCGGTGGGGCCAGGTGTTTCATACTCGGAGTGGAAATAATGCCACTGGAGACCAAAGATTACAGCAAAGTGTACTAACATAAAGTTCCAACAAAGTGTCAACATGATCTATGTAACACGGCCAAACTCGGCACAGCAGTACTTCACAGAAGTTTTGCAAAGGTGTCTGTATTCTTCTGTATTATAGAAGGCACTCTAAACAGCTTACGATGGCTGGAAACATCTAACAAAGGAGGTGACTGGAAGGAAGATCGGCAACAAAGCACTTAAAGACAGGAAGAATTCCTAGCGGTCCCTACTCCATCCTTTCATGACTGGAACCTCTCCATGCGGTAGACACACTGCCCCTAGCTAGCGGGTTCCTGTGCCTAACTTAGCCACATCACAAATGTGCACCAACTATAGTGAGAAAGTGCTATTTATTATCACTGCCCACAATAAAGATGGCCCCCAAGGTTATCTAGAGAAGCAGTGTTCAAATAGATGACTGCTCCCCTGATGATGTCTACAGAGGCCTCAAAGGGACAACCATTCCCCTTGTCCTCTATCCTCTCTACCTGGTGGTTGCTGTAACAACAGCACCGGCGCAAGGAGGATGAACTACAACAGCCTACATCCTTCCCCATGGAATGCATGTGAAAGAGTTTCTTCTACAGCTGTGCCAAGGATGAAAAAGAGATGCTGCAGGAGGTAACCTGCACTGCCAATCACCATTGGCACTCCTGTTTTATTCAGCCTCTGCACTCCTAAAGAGAGGGAATATAGCTGTAGTGTGTGATAGCACTCACCAAAGGGGTTTTATAGACAGCAAATCTTACACAGATCTCCCCTGGAATGTCTGGAAACAAGCAGCATACTACTTTATTAAAGCCAAGTAAACGGCAGTAAATCTTTGATTTTTTACTGATTTTTTTTTTCGTTGTCTGGGGGACTACCAAACACTGTCTATTCCCATCAGCAGTGGTTGTCTTAGGGGTGCTGGAGTTTGTGGTGCACTTCAATGCAGGTGCATAAAGGTGTCATTCAAAATGAATGGCACCACAGCACCCTGCATAACTTATTGTCCACTGTGCATATACGGGTTGATAATGAAGAGGAGTTTTTAAAACAGGGCAGACAGAATCTGGAGTAAATGCGAATTGCAACACATCAACTTCTATCTCATTTTCAAAGCTTAAATGCTAAGTCCACCTTTGTTCATATTTTTTTTTCTAAATTCCAGCTCCTTTATGTACCAATATAGCAGTAATGTACTCCTTTTGCAAAAAAAAAAAAATCAGCTTTCCATTAACTCTACACAGGCTTACCTTACTCTATTCATAGCTGTGTAAACACACTGATCGATTACTTCTGCTGTAATTTCTGGTCAGACTTTAGGTCATGACGCAGGAAAGAGTTGACCATCTTATCTCATTAGCACACACTCTGCATCATCTACCCTCAGCTGGGCAACTTCTTTCTGTGTTGTGACCTAAAGACTGACCAGGAAGTAAAGCAGAAGTAATCGAGCAGTGTGTTTAAACAGCTATGAAGAGAGTTAGGTGAGCTAGTGTAGAATTAGTGGAAAGCTCTTTTATTTTTGCAAAATAAGTAAATGAATGCTATATTAGTGCATAGGGGAGCTGGAATTTAGAAAAAAAAAAGGTGAACTTAACCCTTAACTAAAAAATCTGAAGACAGAAGCAGATTGGCCACCATGCGCAGCTGCTCCAGTTTTCATAACAGAAAGCATGGTTTTACTGCTGCTAGTGACTGCTGCTTGTCACGTGTGAAAGAGTCCTGAATGAAAAAAAAAGAAAAGTTGCAGAGTCCCATGGAAGGAGTAACTACTGCATAAATACCACTGGAAGTAACCTCTGTACACCTCTGTGCTTATTCTGTCTCAACTTCTCAAAGTTGACAGGGGTTCTAGCCTTCCCCTAGTGTACTAAAAACAGCTTTTATTTATATCTCTGTTTTTGCACGAGGAAGCCTCCCCATGACTACGATGAAACTGTTGTCCCTGTGGTCAACAGGAAGAGAGGAGATATCTTTCTAATGGAGCCACATACAGCAGTAAAAACTCAACAGGAGTTTTAGCCCTTCCTTACTCTATCTGAACCTAAAAAAGCTTTGGCTGGACTTGCACTTGCAGGTCTAAGTGTATTTCTAATTTTTTAAGAATTTGGTAACATTTTTTTATGATCGGCCTCTATGCTGTACTTACACAGTGTGAATGGGATTACAACCAAGTAAATTTAGAATTTGCATAACTCATATAGTTTACCATTATATTCTTACAAAATTATTGTCTGCCAGCTCAAATTCTTTCCTTCTAGTCAAGTTTTTTGGAGATGCAAACTTTGGATATAAAGCTTTTGTCTAATAAAGGCCACAGATAATACATTTTGACTGTGCATTTTTTATATTTATCAGCTAGGTGGAATGAGGGCTGACCTGATTGGATCAAAACTGAATGGATTTTTTTAGGGTAGCCCCTGGCACTACTGGTACTTCTAAGGCTAGGCACAGACCATACATTGCTCTTGTCCGATCCACAGGCTGAACCAGAGAATTATAATAGATAGATGGAACATGGATAGAGGAATATTTACTGCTGGTTATTGTATTTCAACATTGTAGACACTGGATACCAAAACAGTGGCTTTATCTAATGGGATGCAGTCACTGTCCAGATGACAAAGTTGTTCAGCCAGGTTGTACAAATTTAGCAGGAATCAGAAGAAGTTCAACCATATATGGCAGGCCTAAAGAAGATTGTATAATTAAACTGTAACATATGTGGCCATCTTAAAAGCCCAATTGTCTGCTGGTATTACCAAAAGAAAGCGAGACTGAGCTGTGGAGAAGTCTAAAACTGAACACACATGTTCTGATTGTATTATCTCTGTACAATCTTTTAGTTTATCCAGCAGCTAAATATTGCAAGAACTTACTTAAATAATCCAGTTGATTTATATTCTGTCAAATAGGCCAACATAATTGTTGATAAATCTAAAAGAGATTTTATAATGTCAATTTTAACATATGTTGCGACCTAATCTGATTCCCATTTTCTGCCAACATGTGATGTAATAAGGATATACAACCCATCAAAATGTGATGCCTTGGAATGGATCTCTGCTGAAGGGCAAATTATCAGGCATTGGGGTTTACAACGTTTTACCTATATAATTGAACACATTTAAACATTTTTCATATGCAAATCTGAACAACAAAATTTGCAGTTTTAAAGAAGTAAAATTAATTAAATATTATTTTTTTTAAACTTATTTTACTGCTTTTTATTGCATTCCAAATGGTACAAAAAAGTACAAAAGTCTTAAAAATATAAGTGAATTGCCTTTAAAAAAAAAAAAGGAATAATTTTCAAAATGACAATAGTTTCAAAAGATATGAAAGTAAGGATAAAAAAAAAAAATAGTTGGCACCTGTCCTAAAGTACTATGTACTTTACATGTATAATAATTAAGGGCTAACACATTTTTTAATCAGATAATAAAATTTGGCGGGTTTGTACAGATATATACATACACAGGGGCTGATATACTAAAATATTGATTCATACCCTAACTGTGTTAATTTCGTGCAAACAAACAGGTTTAGGTAAAATTACTACTTTAAAAATCCTCTGCGCCTGATTGGGTATTTAAAGTGAACATCCTCTAGGAAAATTTCACCTTTAGTAACTTAACCCCAACAGTGTGAGAAAACACGCAGAAGAGAAAGCAGAGTGCCTTCTATATCTACGTAGCAATCCCCTGTTAAAATCATGTACCAAAGTTAGTTTTGTGCCTTTGGAAACCATAACATAAAATATATGTATTAAAAAAGTATACAGTACATCATACTACCAGTCTCTTAAAATGGAAAAAAAAAAAAGCATTTTAAAGCAGTAAAACTTACACCCAGCAGGGTCCACTTTAGAAAAAAAATTTCATTGATTGGATGGAATGCAGGTCTCATTTTTGCCCATCGATTCCCCTGGTGACCTTCTCACAGCATCAAAGCCAAGAACGAACCCAAACTGACCCCTGGCTTTATGTGCATTATTATAGTGAGAGACAGGAGCTACTTACAGTCCATGCTATTGTCTCCATGGATGTATAATAAAGAATTCTAGAACTGCTCCTGCCGAGAACACATCGTGCATGTACTATCTCTTTGCTCTTTATAGAAAAGATCTTAAAACACCTATTTTCCTGCTTTAGAATCTGTCTTTTCAGAAGACTGAGGCATCAAATATCTGCCCTAATGTGTGTGGATATATATATATATATATATATATATATATATATATATATATATATATAATAAATTTTGATATAGAAAATGCAGTAACTCATACCAACTATACATTTTTAATTCTGTTTTACATCAGTCAGAGCTTTGAAAGATGATTTATAGATGATGATGATGATATATATGTAGTAAATTATGATATAGAAAGTGCAGTAACTCATGACCACAAATCATTTTTAATTCCATCAGTTTTACATCAGTCAGAGCTTTGAAAGGTGATTGCTGATTGGCTACTCAGGGTTACCGCATTTTGCACATTGCCTTATTAAACAAGCCTT
Organism: Pelophylax lessonae; assembly: GCF_965119305.1. Classification (NCBI taxonomy): domain Eukaryota; kingdom Metazoa; phylum Chordata; class Amphibia; order Anura; family Ranidae; genus Pelophylax; species Pelophylax lessonae. Next base: position 196,539,893 of record NC_138772.1, read on the forward strand.
AAGGAAAAGTGCACAAGACCTGTACATAGTCAGTGTGCCTAGACGAATGAAATGTCATCATCTCCATAGAACGAGTCCACTATAAGGTTATATATCCTGGGGACTTCTCTACAAAGAGAGGTGATAACAGGATAGCATATCTTCAAATTGTTTAAATGGCTGGACACAATTGTTTGAACTGTTCTGTACGTCTACTGCTAGAAAAATAAAATTTCAGGTGATCCAAGAAATTAACCCTCATTAATTTAAGTTCAAGAAGGAGCTTTTTCCCTATGAGAATTTTGAGTTATTTTTATTAGTGGTTTTGTTTTACTTTGTCCAGAATCTACATAATTTCAGTTAAAGAGAAACTTTATTGAAACAAGTTCTGTTAACTCATGTATCATGTAGTGTTGAGAAATCTTAATGAAACAAGTCCAATCATTTTACTCCAGGTAAACTGTTATCTAATGACGGTCATTTGTCAGTTAAATTTCACTTTTTTTATGAAGTAATTTGCAAATGCAAATTATGCAAACGCATTATAAAAATATATATATATATATATAATATATATATATATATATATATATATATATATATATATGTATATATACATACTGTATGCATTTGTATAATTTGCATTTGCAAATTACTTCATAAAAAGTATATATATATATATATATATATATATATATATATATATATATGTATAGTATGTAAGAAAAAGGGGAAGGAAGGAATAAGAATACCCTTCACTGTGTGTTATTAGACTATTAGACTCTAATATGTATAGTATGTAATATGTAAAAAAGGGAAATATATATATAATTTGCAATATGTAAAATATTTTACAAAAAATAAATGTATTTATAAAAACATGTCAATTGTAATAAATTAAAAGTGCAGTTTATTTGACAAAAATCAGTAGTCTATGAGAGTATCCGAGATGCCTTAAAAAACAATAGCTAAAAGTATTGTATTAATGTATGTATGCAGGATGCTAAGAATTCCAGATGATGCCTCGAAATGCCTAAAATGAATCATTAATATACAGAGAGTAAAAATCCCTCTACACAAACATGGGTTAATGTTTTATGTCTGGTAAAGGAGTCTTGTACCTAGTAGTTGCTGCAGAACAGCTAGCAAGCATAAAGCAAACACATCTACAAGAAAGTTATTTGTGCACACAATACATATTTCATCCAAAAAAAAACCCCCACTGGTTTGAAAACCTGAATTTAAACAATGTAAATCTTACCTTGGTGTTCAAAGCATATCTACTGAGCAGGAGAGTGAAAAAGAGAAGAAAGGGAAAAAATGCTATTTACACAAATAATAGTAACCCAGATACATCCAGCAGGATGGAAGAAATAGGTCCTTGCAGTGCAATCATGTCTCTCTAGATGTATAAAAGTATTTTACCACCCTTTGCAACAAATCGGGAATGAGACCATGGACTCCCGTGTGCTGCTGCTGAGGAATTTCATGTCAAAGTCAACTTCTCAGGCAGTCTCCTGGGAACTGTGCTGTGCACATTCTCATGAAGGGTGTGAAAATCAGATTTTCTAAAATGGATCAGTAATTCTCAATGAAGGGGACAAAGATCGATAAATCTTTGCTAAGTAGATTGTAAAGGAAAAAATTATTCTTGTGGTGACAGTGCATTAGGGCTTTGCAAACAATCTCAATAAACTAAAGACATTACATTTTTCCCAGAGCTTCTTTGCACTACAGATATATTGTTTTTTTTTTGTTTTAATAATCTATAATCATCATGCAGTACTTATGTATGTGAAGTCATGAAGAAATGTTCTTGTTGACTCTGTATTTACAATAGGTATACACTAAGCTAAGTTCTTCTTTAGAGATTTGGTGAGTTATGTTACGCTCATTCTGCAGTCCTTGTATATAGTGCATTGTTTAACAAAGCTCCAAAATCATTAAAGGGTAACTCCAAAAAAAATAGCAAATAAATAAAAAACAATATAGCGTATACAATTGCTACACAAATCATTTTGTAATTGAATTTTATTATAAATTACCTTTCCTTCTCAATCTGCAGCGCTGTATTTTTTAAAAATGCAATGCAATATGGCTGCCTGGAGGTGTTCTGTACACAGAATGTGTACTGACCACACCCCCCCCCCCCCCCCACAGAAACATCAGTTCCTGCTTGTGTGATTGGCTTACAGATTTTCCTAGAAGTCTGCACCAAGATAAAAGTCAGAATTTTGGCATCCACTGCAACAAAAATGTCATTTTTGGTGAGATAGTCCCAATAGGAACACATCTAAAGGTATGCAGGCTCAGCAGATTTCCCCATTAGAGCTCTGCAACTGCCACAGCTGATTGATAATTATGAAACCACACCCAGAGGAACAAACAGGGATTTCTTCAGAATACCAAAAGGTAGGAATCCACAACAGTTTGTTAAAATCCTTGTAATGAACACAGATCACCCAGAGGAGAATGTTTTTTTCTACACAAAATGGAGTTACCTTTTAAAGCTGAAGCTTAGCTAAAAACATTTTCTCTTCAGCTTTAATTACATTACTAGCCTGTACAGAAGTATTTCCAGCAATGTGCAGGATGCAAGGCCAGGACATGGGGTGGGCAGGAGGGGGGGCTGCCCTCCCTGGGCGCAATCGATTATTGCAGGGATGGGGCTCCTTGACCCTAACCCTAAAGGAATGGGGGGGGCAGTTTGGCATCTTTGCCCTGGGCTCTGGATGACCTTGTCCCGGCACTGGCAGGATGCTGGATTCTGCAGAAATCCTCACTGCAGGGCTGTCCTGTCCTCTTCCTGTTGAACTTCTGGCACTGTGGAGGTTACCAGCTTTAGGGTTCCAGGCTCAGCTATACTAAAGGTGATCCAGTAGGTATACACCCCCTCCTGCCTTCTTGTCCAATGAGAAACATTCTTTCACTAAGAACGCTGCATGTAACATGATCTGTGAATGGGGAAGAGTCTGATCATTTATGGGATACTTTTCAGAATGTGATCAGATTATTTTCTTAACCTCTTCAGCCCCGAAAGGTTTTACCCCCTTCATGACCAGGCCATTTTTTGCGATTCGGCACTGCGTTGCTTTAACTGACAATTGCGCGGCCGTGCGACGTCATACCCAAATATAATTGATGTCCTTTTTTTCCCACAAATAGAGCTTCTTTTGGTGGTATTTGATCACCTCTGCAGTTTTTCGTTTTTGCGCATTAAACAAAAAAAGAGCTTCAACTTTGAAAAAACATCAATATTTTCTACTTTCTGCTATAAAACATTCCCAATAAAAAAAATTTAAAAAATACAATTATTTCTAGCAGTTTAGGCCAATTTGTATTTTGCTACATATTTTTGGTAACAAAAATCCCAAAAAGCCTATAAAAATTGTTTTGTGCAAACGTTATAGCGTTTACAAACTATGGAAGAGATTTATAGACTTTTTATTTATTTATTTTTTTATTAGTAATGGCAGAGACCAGCAATTTTTATCGGGACTGCGACATTACGGCGGACAAATCTGACACTAAGTGACACTTTTTGGAGACCAGTGACATTAAAACAGTGATCAGTGTTAAACAATATGCACTGTTACTGTATAAATGACACTGGCAGGGAAGGAGTTAACATTGGGGGTGACCAAGGGGTTAAATGTGTTCCCTATTTGTGCTTTCTAACTGTTGGGGGGATGGATTGGACAGAGGCAGAGCTTAGCTGAATCACACGATCTTTCCCTGACTCTAACACAGGAGAGCCATCTTGCATTGTTTACATTTCAGACGGCTCTCCTGTCAGTTTTGCCAAAGATAGCGGGAGGACGGCGGCGATCGAGCCCACTCCTCCAGTGGTCTGCCTCCCACTGTGTCTAATCAAAGCAGGAGCGCGCGCTGCTGAAACCGCGTGCACATAGTCACGTAGACCTACCTCGGCGCCTAGCAGAGCCGCCCTGCCGCAGTAAATCTGTGTGGGGCGGTCGGCAAGTGGTTAACTGACAATTGCGCGGGTTGCGACAGTGTACCCAAAAAAATTGATGTCTTTTTTTCCCCACAAATAGAGCTTTCTTTTGGTGGCATTTGATCACCTCTGCAGTTTATATTTTTTGCGCTATAAACTAAAAAAACGATAATTTTAAAAAAACAATCTTTTTTTACTTTATGCAATAAAACATATTTAATAAAAAATTTAAAAAATCAAATTGAATTATAAATTTAGGCCAATGTGTATTCTGCTACATGTGTTTGGTAAAAAAAAAAAAATCCCAAAGAGCGTATATTGATTGGTTTGAGCACAAGTTTGAGCACAAGTTATAGCATCTACAAACTATGGATATATTTATGGAATTTAAATTTTTTTATTATTTTTTACTAGTAATGGCAACGGACAGTGATTTTTAGCGGGACTGTGAAATTGCGGTAGACAAATCTGACACTTTTTGGGGACCAGGGACACCAATACAGTGATTAGTGCTAAAAAAAAAATGCACTGCCACTGTACTAATCACACTGGCAGGGAAGGGGTTACCATCAGGGAGTTAAATGTGCTCAAAGGGTTAAATGTGCTTTCAGGGTGTGCTTACTAACTGTGTGTGGGGAGGGTGCTTTGATTGGGGGGTCTCTATCTCCCCCTCTCACAGAACAGCGGTCTACCTTGTTTACATAGGCAGACTGCAATTCTGCCTCTCCTGAGAACGATCGCCGGGTGCCAGCGAACATTGGGTCTGCTGAACCTACTGATTGGCTACCGCTGTGTCCAATCATAGTGGGAGCGGGCCACCAGTGGGCGCACGCAAGCCCCAGACCCAGTGCACAAAATCACGAACGGGTACATGATTTCGTGCAGAAAGACCCTGCTGCAGTATATCTGTGTGGGGCGGTCCAGAAGGGGTTAATGGAGGAGTGGGCATGTCCCCATCCCCAGTTTAGCAGCAGAAAGAGGACAGAGCAGCTTGTAAAGAGTAAATTTCTACAGAATCCAGCAGCTGGCACCTTGTGGGCACACTTCATTACAGGTAAACAATCTAACCAAGAGTCAATTCACACTTGTGCGACTTAAAAATTGTGCAGTTCCCATTGTGACTTTTCAGTGCGACTTGATGGGACTTTGATGCAATTTTAATGCCACTTTGGATGAGTGTGGCTTGTTTACGACTTTGGCTTTGACCAATGTTTTTTTTTTTTTTTGTGCTCCACAAAGTCGGTGGAAAATTGATCTCCCAATTCGAATTCTGTGTGAAGAATATCTGGTTGTTAGGAACAGGCAAGGATGACTCCCCCCATTGACAGCATTTCCCCATGTTTCTCCACTGACAGCTGAATATTAAAAAAAAGGATGCCAGCAATGAAAAAAAAAGGAAATAAATAGACGTGGGGTATCCCCCAGTGCATACCAGGTCCTTATCCCAGCATGCAGCCTGACAGGCCAGGAAGGGGGGGGGGGGGGTGAGCGAGTGCTCATTCACCAGAAAAGCAATAAAAGTAAATAAAAACACAACACAAGTTTTTGACCATTTCTTTTTAAAAAATCAAAACTAACAAAAAAATCCCCTCTGGTGTAGATCCATCACCATCCATGACCCCTCCACCGCCGACACGAAAAAACAAAAAAAAAACCTAAAGCCACCGACTAGGTTTCTTGCCATCTGCCAGCATCTATATCATGCAGGTGTGACTTTGCTGAATGTAAGGGTTTTCATTGAGGTCTATGGACCTCAAGTTGCATGAAAGCTGGACCAAAGTAGTGCAGGAACTAATTTGAAGTCGCTACAACTTGAAGTCACACAGATATGAACGGATATCATTGGGAAACATGGGATGCATTTTGGTATGGGACTTTGGGGTCTAAAGTCGCATCACAAGTCGCACAAGTGTAAATGGACTCTGTAGCTGTAGAGGAAAAATGGTTTTAAACAAAACTTTAGTTTTAACTGTGTGTTTTACAGAGTACCTAAGGAAGAAATTGTGCAGTTTTAAAACCTTTTAATAAATAATACACCTGTGCTTCTTTCTGAAAATGTGGGAAACATGAATCTTAACCAGTTCGGCTCCAGAGCAATTTTTTTTTCTTTGTCGCATACCTGTAATAATCCTAATTTTTGGCAATAAAATTACATAAACCCCCAAAACATTATACATCTTCTGAAAGCAGAGGCCCTGTATAACAAAAGGGTGATTGTTGCAAATTTTTGTTTCACATTATATTTGCGCAACTGTTTATTAAACACAAATCTTTTGGAAAAAAAAATAATTTTAGTGCAAAACCACACAATATTTTTTTTTTTTTTTTTGTATTATCATTTTTATTAGTTTAATTTCACTCAATTATTATACAATACTTAAAGGGATAAATCCATAACAAAATCCCCCCCTGTTCCCACCTCCCCTTTTTAATACCGTTAACATCCGATGGTCCCACTCAAACTCCTATGTCATTCCTACACCCCTCTCCCAAATGTCCTCCACCCATCTCTTTTAGGTGACTCAGTGGGAGCGAGATTTGTCGACTGAGATAGACCTGGTGGACTGTAGCAAGGCCTGGTCTTCTGTGGCGAAATGCTCATTTAAAACCACTATTGCATGTTACAGATGCATGGTGATTGGCCCTGTCTGAACCATGTGATCACTTTGACCAAACACAGAGAGCAACACAATCAAAGGCTGTGAATGAAAGACATTAATTGTGTACAACTGTCATGTAATAGCTGTGATTAGTCACAGTGATCACATGGTGCTGACACCAGCCCAGGACAATGATCTGTTGTACGCTGTGTCCACTGGACACAGCGGGTGACAGATTGCACTAAAGCGCGGCCCTTAGGGTGAGCGCAAGGCGCATGACTGGGAGGACGTCATAGGACTTCCACTCAGGATGGGAGAGCTCTAGTTCATAGGCCGGGAAGGAAGCAGGTAACAAACGTTTTTTGGTTTGTGTTGGTCAGTCCCAGTGTAGTTCTGCTTTAAGGGGAAAATGCTTAGAAAGTGCTGAAGCAGATGTAATAGTTTTCAAAGCATCATATTATTTAAGTGCCGGTTCACATTATTGCGGCTGCGGAGATCACATGTAATTCGGAGCGCACTTCTCCTTCATTACATGCGATCTCATGTGCGGAAGCGAATTCAGTCATACACTTTGTATGGCTGAATTCGCACTTTATCCGCACCAAACACGCACAGGACCCTTTTTTTCAGCCGCATCAGGATCGGATCGCACAGTGGTTCAGTGTACAGTGGATCCGATCCTGTGCGTACTGTCAGATCGCACTGCAATATGCGATCAAACTGGGGGTGTCGTTAACATTTAATTGACACCCCCTGCGTATCGCATATGGCAGTATGAACTGCCAGATGTGCGGATGCGATGCGGGAACAGGCTGCAAATTCGCAGCCTTCCCGCATCGCAAAAGTGTGAACCGAGCCTTAGTGTATACAGTTTTCTATATCTATGCGTAAAATGCTCTGCTCGTTGTTTGTTTTTTTATTAGTTAGAAATATAAATGAAAGCATGGACAGAGAGACAGACAGGTACTGTCAATTATTTTTAAGAATTTTAAAGCAGACTTTGCACGTAGCACAAGGTCCACTCTATATGTTTGTCCCCTTCCCTCTTTTCAAGCTTCCATAGTGCAGGGGATGATGTCATCATTTTCTAACAAGATGCCAGGAAATGCAGAGTACTCCAAATTATGTTATAGGATTTTCTGCAACACTACTGTATGCTCACAGTAAACTTTGGAGAACTCTACATTCCTCAGATCTCATCGGAAGGCTCGCCTCACCTAGGTTTTGTGGGCAGAAGCTGGGGAAATAGTGAGCATACACTATATTACCAAAAGTATTGGGATGCCTGCCTTTACACCCATATGAATCCTAATGGTATCCCAGGGTTCAATATTGAGTTGGCCCACCCTTTGCAGCTATAACTGATTCAGCTCTTCTGGGAAGGCTGTCCACAAGGTTTAGGAGTGTGTCTATGAATGTTTGACCATCCTTCCATTCTTTGTGAGGTCATCCACTGATGTTGGAGAGAAGGCCTGGCTCGCAGTCTCTGCTCTAATTCATCCCAAAGGTGTTCTTTCAGGTTGAGGTCAGGACTTTGTGCAGACCAGTCAAGTTCCTCCACCCCAAGTTCGCTCATCCATGTCTTTATGGGCCTTGCTTTATGCACTGGTCCAAATCATTTAGTGGAGGGGGGAATTATGATGTGGAGTTGTTTTTCAGGGGTTGGGTTTGGCCCCTTAGTTCCAGTAAAGGGAACTCTTAAAGCATCAGCATACCAAAACATTTTAGACAATTTGATGCTCCCAACTTTGTGGGAAAAGTTTGGGAATGACCCCTTCCTGTTCCAACCCGACAGAACACCTTTGTGATGAATTAGAGCAGAGACTGGGAGCTCGGCCATGTCCATATCATTGCCTGACCTCACAAATGCGCTTCTGTTCAAACATTCCCATAGATAAACTCCCAAACCTTGTGGACAACTTTCCCAGAAGAGTTGAAGCTGTTATAGCTGCAAAGGGTGGGCCAACTCAATATTGAACTCTAGGAACTAAGACTGGGATGCCATTAAAGTTCATGTGCGTGTGTCCCAATACTTTTGGTAATATAGTGTACTATCTTTTTTGTCAGGGTGCTAGGAAACCAGACCACATGGGGATGCAGGTAAAATGAAGCAGTTTTTTTGGAGCAAAAAACAATAAACGCACAGCAAGAGAGAGGAAGTGAGAGCAGGAACTAATCCAGAAGCAGGTAGTCATCCAAGCCGGGGTCGAGTCAAGAAGCGGGTAGTCTACCGATACTGGGTTGTCTGCCGATGCAGGGATGGGAGCCAGGAGAGTCGTCAGCCAAGCCAGGTCATACACGGAGAAACATGGAGAACAGAAGACTGCTAGCAGAGATGCACCTTGGAACATAAACGCAAAGGCAAGGACTGCAACCCATCAGGTCATAGATATAGTCAGGTATTCAGCATCATCACTGTGGGACACCCAAGCAGCAGGCAAGTGATGATGCAATCAGAGTTTATAAGAGACAGCTGTCTGCACATGTCCAAGATGGCTGCCAACAGGAGGGCAAGGTAAGACCTTGACACTTTTTATCCTTTTTTGAGTTTTTCTATCCTCTCATCCCCATGTTTCAGCAAGTGGGGAGGGAAACCTAAATCTGAATTTTACTCAAAAAAAAAATTGTGAACAGACAAGCATTTTAAAACAGAGGAAACATACTATGGGCTACATAGTTATTTATTATCCAAGTTGTTTTTCATTCGTGTAGAGCAGAGTGAATCAAGATACTGCTGCATTATGGCCCCTAGGTGGAACTGATGGTCAGAGAATGTAAATACAGTTTCACAGGACTAATAGCTCTCCATTTGTTTTTAAATATGTCTCCTATAATAAATAAACATAATATGAGTAAAAATATAAAATATAACAAAATATAACAAAAAAAAAAAGTACCCTCTATATACACCGATAAAAACAAGTAAACAACAAAATCCTTTATTTTTAGAATATTTTGTCTAGGCAACACAATTAACGAAGTTTAGAGTTAATTGTGAAACTGGTAATTTTGCAAAAAAATAAATTTTTCTAAAATCACTTCTGTCACTCCTGCTTAGAATCTTTTATATTCTGCTTCTATAGCAACAAGGGAAAAAGACAAGCTAAAAAAACAGTATACTCTAAATATGGGGCTAATGATTTACTATGGTGAATTTGCCCGTGACATGTTTTATGCTTGGGGCAGCAAGGGGCCAAATGTGTAGAAGTACAATCAATAGAAGAATAAAAAAGTCTTAGGTAAAGGTACATTTCTATAGAGTATTATGGACTTTAAACTATGTATCTGCCACAGAGGTCTTTGATGTAGACAGTGTAAAAACTCTGGTCTAGGCAGTAATACCTATAACATATGAACTTATCAGATAAACAAACTGCAAATCGTATTTCTAAGCAATGAGACTAGGCAGAGTCACTGTCTAAATCAACAGCCCCTCTAGTGGTCCATACAAAGTGACTTGCAGACTATCACAACAAAAAAGGCACAATTCTTCAGGACAGTCAAATGTATACTGGGACCATGAAGAGGTGCCATCAACATTCACTTGGATAAATACAGGATTAGATATAGAGCATTGTAACCAAAATATTGTATGAAGCACTATAGACTGACATCTCACTGTCTGTGGGTGGCAAATATAGCAAAGCATCACCTGGCTGTGTTTTTCACTTTAGGTTCAAAAGACACGGTCACCAGTGACAGTGTCTTTTTTTAAGGCATCCCCCACAAGCTGAGTATTGAGGGCTCAATGGGCGCCTTTCATAAACAGTCACTTTGCTCTAAATAGGCAAGGTGACAGTATCTTTTTAAAGAGCAGGGCTTTTTTTTCTCAGAGAATAGGTGCCCAGCTAATCTCATCGTTCTCCAGGAAAAAGTAAAGCAGCGCCAAATTTGTGTTTTGCTCAAGGCACAGGGTACAGGCCTTCACTGACCTATGTAGTTTCAGGCACTGCAAAGCAATTCATCCATAGAGTTTACAGCAGAAGTACTGAAATATTTAATCTTTCTCTTAGCACTCTTAGCAGCTGAGCTCCCCTTTCCCATACACTCGCAACTCACCCCCTCTTCCCACTGTCCGCAGCTCACCACTTCTCCCCATTTTTTGCAACTCACCACTTCCCCACTGTCCGCAGCTCACCACTTCTCCTCACTGTCCGCAGCTCACCACTTCTCCTCACTGTCCGCAGCTCACCACTTCTTCCCCCTTGTCACCTCTTCTCACAACTTTACTCCTCTCTTCACAAATTTGGCCCCCCTGTGGTTCACAGCTTTCACAGATGCCTCTCTGCACAATCACTCCCCCCTCCCTTTCCCTCCATAGCTTTTGCTCACCTCCCCTTAGTGCAGCTGTGCGTGTTTTTTTTCCCAACACAGTGCAGCCCCATCCTGCCCCGCTTGTCAGACGTGTGTAGCGCAGAGCCAAGGAGAAGTTTTAGAACACTTCACTCGGCTCTGAACTACACACTTCTGAAAGGCGAGGCAAGGCGAGGCGGGGCAGGGCTGGGCAGAACAGGAGCCGCCACTGGAAGCTCCAGAGAAATTGAAATGCAGCGGTCATGATGTGGGGACTCTGGGCACCCAGTGACATGTGCATTGCCGTACACATGTCCTGAGCGCCTGGCAATAGAACACAGAAGCCAGTGAAGGAAGTGAGTAGTTCAAAAACTTCCTCTACTGCCTTCTATGTTCAGTGACAGGATGGAGAGGACAGGGCTGCCAGAGGTGGCAGAATGCCACGTTCCCCCACATTCGTATGAACATATGAATGTACATACGTACGTACGTACGTACGAAAAAAAAGCCCTGGTAGAGAGTAACTATGGCCAGATTATGCACATTTAAACATTTACATGTTCTTAACAAGCATTAAATTATATTTAAAACAGGCCTTCACTGACCTATGTAGTTTCAGGCACTGCAAAGCAATTCATCCATAGAGTTTACAGCAGAAGTACTGAAATCTTTAATCTTTCTCTTAGCACTCTTAGCAGCTGAGCTCCCCATTCCCCTACACTCCATTAATGACCTGCCATTCTTCAAGCCTTTTTACCACTAAGGTAAGCACAGAGCAGGTAGGTGGTAGCATCAAAAACTGAGCTGACATAAAAGACTTTAGCACTTGTACTGAAAACTTTGATGATATTTTCGAGTTTAACCAATGATAATTTGAAAACACCTATTACTACTGAAGATAAATACTTGCTATTTTTTATTCTGTAATTTTTTCTATCAACTATGACATTACGTTTTAAATACAAATCATTGAAAAGTTATTTGCAAATTAAATTTAGGCTTCTTTAACCACTGTGGCCCTGATACCTCTAAATCCCTTATGTACCAGAGCAACTTTTATATTTTTGCTATTGGTCTTTCTATTCTGTGATTTGTCATTACCTAGGACTAAGTATGAGCGCAGTGTTCAGTCTAAATGTAGGTTATGACCGGAAAACTGGCTGTTTAGACAGTGGTCCAAATGCTGAAAATGTAGGGCATTTGGCATGAACGAATGTGACAGCTTCCAATTGTCAATGGTTGCTAAGGAAGCAGCAGCTGCTTGCACCAACTTCATCCTTACCAACTACTGATATCACACAGCCTGTTCATTTACATGGTTGGGAATCCCAGACCACATAAACAAAAGGACAGGGAATGGACATCATGTTACATCATTGCCTAAATATGGCCACATGGCAATATTTGGGCAATGATGTCACTATTATTTTGGCTTTCAATGGTTGCTAAGGGAGCAGTGGCTGTCTGAATCGACTGTGTTCATACCAACTCCTAACATTACTTGGCCTATTCATTTACATGCCGGGAACGCCCAGCCAGGTAAGCAAATGGATGAAGAATGGTGCTTTACATCATTGCCTAAATATGGCCACATGTCGTATTTGGGCTTAACATTGCCCAAATATGGCTATGCCCATTTTTGGGCAATGACATTACCACTATCCCCCTCCTTTCCTTTATATACCTGATGACAGCTCAGAGTCATTGTCTCGGAGTCATTGGCTTTCTGTGTGGTGGATTGTCAGGTTTTTTTTAAATTTTATTTACAATGAGAGACTTTTTTGGATTTTTTTTTTTAAAGGACTTGTCAAATGTTTGGGTGTGTTTGTTTTTTTTAGGTGACATCTATTGGAGGAGCAGTTTTTGGGGGCCCCCTTTTTATTAAAAGGGCATCCCGATTCTGATAAGCCCCCTGTCTGTAGACTCCCACAATCACAGGGCAAGGGAAGTAGGGATGAGGCCCTTGTCCCCATCATACCAGGCCACATGCCCAAAATGTTGATGGCATGTGGCCTGGTATGATTTGCATGAGCTACACTATTAAAATCACTGACACAAAGGGCAAAGGCAAATAGACTATGTACTTTGCAAACTGCAGCTGCACTCTGCAAGAGCAGTTGCTCCAGTGCTTAGTAAATGCTCTACTGACTTCCATCATCCAATCACATGCAAGCAAAAATACTGTTTTTTAATTTTCCTTGCTTGGGTGATTGGATATTCTTTGCAAAGTGAAGCCTTACCTCATTTACTAAGCTCTGGGGCAACTGCACTTGCAGAGTGCAACTGCACTTTGTAAAGTGCACAGTCTAGTTACCTTTAGTAAGTCAACCCCATAGGGTCTGGTACGTATTTAAGGAGGAGTCTATGCGTTTTTGTTTTTTTTCTTTCTTGATGTAGGATGTGCTACAGCAAAAGCTACATTTGCAAAGAAAAAATGACACCAAATAAAACTTCATTACCAGCTTCTAAAAAAAAAAAAAAAAAAAAAGACAACATACACATTACATACAAGAAGCAAGAAGGAAGATGTAATTTGCTGGCAATTAAAAACGTTTTTCCTTTGTAAATGTCAGTGCTAAAAAAAAACACTGCTCCCATCTGCTATATTTTTTTTAATTTTTTGTAATGGTACATATTTTCCAGTGCAGTGCCCAACACGCCCGCCCCCACCCCCATGCTATTTTCTGACAACCCTTGTCTCTTAGCCCAGAACATGGGCATTTTTAATTTGGCAAATTCAGGTCCTATTTATTTTAATGGGTTCTGGTTCAACATCCAAACTTTTTTGAAGTTCGCTGAACCCCGTTTGAAGCAAATCCAGGGGAGTTCAACTCATCACTACTTAAGAAAACAAAGTACTACATACATTGCTGTTTTTTTTGGGGGGGGGGGGGGGGGGGCTAGGCTTAATTTTGCCAATATTGTCTTTCAAAAATGATTTTCTGTTCTATGTAATCTATGGAGAAAAATACATAACAAAATTATTAAATGCAGGGGTGTGGCTTGCCTTGCCAGCAGAATGGAGGCATACTGGGAGAGCTCAGAGAGCACAGTGAGATTCTCAGCACCTTCCACCATTAAAACTTCCATCTAAAATGTGTAAAATCATGAAGAGGACACCTGCTATAAAGTCTCAGAGAGACCCAACACCTCTACCAATCACAGATTTAAATACAAACTTCCTGGCCCTCTCTGAGAAGTTGGAGAAGACAGAGAGAGTAAGTTATTGGGAGACTCTGGAGAATACCTGAACAACACCAACATCACTGTTTCAACCTTAACTGACAAATGAGGCAGATGCCAAAACTTCAAGAGTACTTGAATTGGACAATTGACTTTGGCCATACAGTACAATTCATTTTCAACCGCCTTATAGAAAGACCAGATGAATCATCAATTGAATTCATTTGCATACACAGAGCATTGCACCCATGCAATTATATCAGCCCTCCTTAGCCCATCTTCTGTTGCTTACAGAGCTACCCGCTAAATTAGGAAATCCTGGCAAAGGCACAGCAAAATTAGCTGGTATAATTCATGTGCATCGACATAATACTATTCCAGCATGTATCACTCCTAACCCTGCAGAACAGAAAAGCTTTGAAGCTGCTATTAGGTCTCCCTAGAGAAAAGTGAAACTCTTACAACCGGAGGTTCCCTTTCTGCCTCTGTGTACCACTCTAGAGGGGCAGCTCACTGCTAAGTGTGGAAGTTATTTATGGCCTGGATATGCAGCAGTGGGGAACTGTGTCATCTGCAACCCCTATAGGGGTAGTGCTACACCTATATTGCCAATTGCTTGAGGTTGTGGGTTGGCTAATACATTTTTGTTACAGTGCTTACTACCCCTGTTAACAGACAAGCTGACAAAAAAGAGCCTCTCCTGACCCACTAGACTGCTCTTTGAGAGTTAATGATACAAGAGACCCATTTAATTGTAAACTTCAAGGAAATCATTTATTTGTATGTATTCCTTCCTCTGATAACCAACTATGAGATTTCAGAGTACAGCTTTAAAAAGAGTACATAGAGGTTATCACCTTGGTTTTGAAAAACTTTTGTAAGATTCTCTCTCAGATGAAGGGGTGGGGAAGACCTATTCTGTGGGCACCTACTTCACACTACCCCCACTGCTTCCTTCCTTGGAGGGGGGAGTTGGATGAAGGTGAATCCTGGCCTCCCTACATTAATTACCTACCCTGGTTCTGTGTGTGGGCTGTTTTCATTAAAGTGTTACCAAACCCAAGACCCTGCATTCACTATATCTGGTCTCCTACAGTACACATAACATGGAAATGAAACAACTTTAATAAATATAAACTGTTAAATATCTTATTATCAGCAGTTAGAGCAGTCTTGTGACTTCTATCAGTGCATGGTTAAAGCTTGTAGGAGGGGTTTACATTCTCACTGATTGTCCTATGAGGCTGCAGGACCCCTAACCTTCTGTCTGAAAAGTGCTAATTGGCCCTGTGCTGATCACATACACCCTCCCAAGAAAAAAAAAACAACTCTAGCAATACACACCCAACTGAGCATGTGCAAAGTGACACCAAGGCTTGGTCTTATCAGGAGATGGATTGGAGACAGTAAAAAAGGGAGGATCAGAGAAGACTGGGTTAAACAGCCTTTTTACACAATGCAGAAGATTAACCCCTTAGGTTCCACAATGAGTATAACAAATATGCTTTACTGCATATACAGACCTTTTTTACTGTTGAGGGTTTAATAATACTTTAAATATACATTTTATTGATCTCTGTTAAGTTATGTATACTTTAGGGGATTCTCTACGTGATAGGCAAGATGGGACCCCCCCCCCCCCCACCACCACCAATTTACACTTGACTGCAGTGATTTTGCATATTTTTCCTTTTTTCCTCTCTTAAATAAGATTTAATGCTGTTTATGCACTGTTTGCTATTTTTCATATTACAGATTATTTATCTCAAGATTTAAGGTAATAGACACTCAAATACCACGTCTGAGTGCAAACTCATTACTCTTTAATATTACCTTTTTCCTTCTACTTCACCCTGTCTGCGATCTACCCACTCTAGCAGAGCATACCACCACCATATTACTTAATGTATTGACACACTCCAGTTTAGATTACTAAAATAATTTTCTACTTTGACTTCAATTCTATTGTTTGTCTAGCTGCTTTTTAACGTGCTCTTTTTACCATCTATACATATCTCAACCCCTTTTCAACCTGTCTATTATCAAACTTTCCCCTTTTCCCACCTTCGACCAGAGCACCTATGGTGGATGAGGTAATTGAAACCCTCCAGTTTTGTACTTCATCATCTGATTTTTTTTTTTTCTTCTACTTGACATGCCAGCTACTCCTTCTCCAAACAAAGTAAATATATACACTACTGGTCTTCAGTGTAACCTCTTCTTTTCCATCCTATAAACTTTCAATGAGACTATCTCATAAAATATTTTAACGCCTTAAGATCCCAGGCAAAGTATCCCTTTTTCTCAGGGAATTCAAAAAGGTGCAGTAGACTGATTTTATTTGCTTTCAGACATCAAAATTATACAGTAACCATGTGTAGCAATATTTCTAGGCCTTGAGCCTGATGTGGGTCTGCCATTGTTACCGGTGACACTTCCAACACATTTAAGTTGTGAACCCAAGTGTGAGAGTTGAGACAATGACCACTCCTGCATCTTTGGTTGGTTTTGTTTATTGTGTTTTGGGGATGGGAGAAGGGAATGAGTGGGATACTCCTCTGGCTCAACTAGGTTAACTGGGACTTTATGCAAAAATGCCCATTGGCGCTGTCTTGACGCCGGCTGAATGCCAAACAGCGCTTCCTGGCGTTTGAAGATACTGTTATGCTGAACTTGTGCTGGAACTTCGACTTTAACTTGTTTGTTAACTCAGAAGATCCAGGACTGTAGAACACTTGACTCCTGACACTCAATTTAGCTTAAAAATAACTGAATAGCTCCCTTCAGTCCTTCACTGACCGAGGTAGCTCCTTATCACTTCTTGTGGTGCTGCAACTCTTAACTCCGTACACTGCACACTGTACACATTAGCTCTTCAGGGCCCAACTGCTGGCGCCCCCTCTACACTTCAGGGTGCTCTAACTGGGCACCCCCTCTAACACTTCAGGGTCCTCTGACTAGGCACCCCCTTTACAGCTAGCTGACTCCTGGATCCCTGGAATCTTCTCTGGAGTGGTCCCCTCTACACTTGGCAGACCACTAGGGGCAGTTCACAGTACTCACGACCTTGGCAGGCTTTCTTGGAACTGAACCCCTCTTCCTCCACTGGTCCTTGGCACACCGGATCCCCTCTGCAGCTCAACCCAGCATTCTCTGGATTCCCAGGCAGCCACCCAAGACACCCAATCCTTCCGACAGGAGGAGAGACAGCCGTTCCCTCCCTCCTGGGACTCTGCTTCCCGCCAAAAATGCTGTGTCATGCATTCCCTCAAACGTACACCCACTCCCAGAATCCTCTGCGGCAGAATCTGCCTTATGGGGTAGATACAGGCCTAAATGTGTCTCTGACTGGATTTCCTCCACTGCCCAATGAGAATCCTCTCATGGAGCCAGTTGGGAAACTCCCTTCTCAGCAGACACACCTGAGAGACATGACAGCCCAGCTGAAATAATGGCCCGGCTGTTAGGCAGCCAAGGCCCACTATACTTTTACCTAGCACCTACCCTTTAGGGTGCTACACATGTTAATCCCTTTTACTTAGGCTGGCTATACATTGTACAATTATCTTGAACAAATCGATTTTCCTGTAGATTTACCAAAACCATATAATATGAGGTCAAACCTAAACACTTCCATTTTGTATGCAATCAGGCAGGCCTTTGCACTACATAGTTAAAGGTAAATATTGAGAGAAGAAAGAAAAATTGAACGAGAATATTGTATAATGTATATATATGGATATGGATGCTTCCTTTTCTGAGAGGCACTTTAAACGACACATTAATAACTCTCCCAAATGTTTATTGTCCAAATACAAAACAAGTGGAAGTTCATAAACACCTCCTTTCTGAACTTCAAGGTTTCCCCTATGTCAATTATATCTTTGGAATGTCTTTCAATATTGCTCTCAACCCTCTTCTAGACATTTCAAGTAAGAAAACTATGTTTGCATACAGAGTTCAAAAGAAGATCAAAAAAGCAATTTGCTCCCTGCATGTAATAGATTAATCATTTGACTCTGCATCCCACAATAAATATTTATGGATTGATCTTATAATCTCACAACAAGATCTGGACAAAGTGAACCCCACAGGTATAGGTATCCAAGCTATCTCAAAAGAAAAGGCATGGCGTCTAAACCCAACCTTACTTAGAATCCCTACTACAATTAAGACCTTTAAAACTACCATCATCAAATTATGTCTGAGACATCTCAGCTAAAGACCTTTCACCACTAATCATGTGGGATGTTTATAAATGTACAATTAGATGTTTCCCCAAGTACCACATTCATTTTTAGCCATTACAATCAGCTTTCAATTCAACATAAACGTTATGACAAGTGTTGAGATTTCCATTTATTACTGTAAAAAGTTTTGCATTGGAAATTATATACAGGAAAATAGATAAAAATAGAACAGTTAGGTGAAGGTTTGTCCGAAGAAGGTTTTCAGTTTTGCTATGAAAGCTTTTGAAGGAGTATGCTGTCCAGTTCTGGGCACCGGACCTCAGGAAGGATGTGCTGGAACTGGAGAAAGTCCACAGAAGGGCAACAAAAATAATTAGGGGAATGGAGGACATCAGCTATGAGGAAAGACTACAAATATTGTACTAGCAACCCTAGCACATGGAAAAACCTATTCAGAGAAAGGGAATACAATAAGACACGTGGCCACTCACTAAAACTAGAGGAAAGGCGGTTTAACCTTAAAATACGCAGGGGGTTCTTCACTGTGAGAGCAGTAAGGATGTGGAATTCTCTTCCACAAGCAGTCGTATCAGCAGGGAGCATTGATAGTTTCAAAAAACGATTAGATGGGCACCTTAAAGACCACAACATACAGGGGTATACAATGTACGGTTAGCAGCAAACACACACACACTCATCATAGGTTGAACTGGATGGACTGGTGTCTTTTTTCAACCTCACTAGCTATGTAACTATGTAAGAAGGTCACACTGATTTTCTTGGGAAAATAATTCCAGAGTTTTGGGGAAATAGGAGGAGAAGATCTTCAAAGTAAATTCAAAACAGGTCAGGTATTCAGTGCAATAAATCGAGGAAAGGTGTAATATGATTATTTGCACTAAACCTAGTCAGGATTCTGGCTGCCAAAATTTGGACAGTAGTCCATTTTGGGTGGATTTAGTTACCCCAAAAGGTAGAGCATTACAGCAGTCAAGTCAGGGGAATATAAATGTATTGAAACAGAAGTCTGTCGTTCTGTTAAACAGACAGCAGTACAAAAAGCTTGGAAATCCAATTTTTGGTCCATGTATACCCTGCTTAAGAGAATGTGGTCTACAAGGTCTACTAAGAACTGAGGTCAAGAAGAATAAGAGCAAAAACAAAAGCTATCAAACATTATTAATGACTTTGACCAAGGCAGTTTCTGTGCTGTGCAGTTGTCATAAAACAGATTGGATGGATTGAACCACATTGACAGTCAGGGGGTTATGTAATTGGGATATGACAGCCCATTCTAGAATCTTAGTAAGGAATAGAAAGAGATGGGGTTCAATTCACAAAATGGTGTCTACCGTTTTAAGATCAGCTGTAAAATAGCTCTTAGCATTTTTCTTTTTTTTTTTTCAATTCACTAAAAAAAGCTACTAAAATACTGCAGGCACTATTTGTTGAAATTATGTGGTATTTTAGAAGTGAAAACTTGCATTATTTTAATTTATTCCTAGGTTTATGCCCAGGTTGATCATGTCACAAAGGGATGGGTCACCCAGTGACATTATCGGTTAACCCCGCCCCTGTAGTATAAATGGGTTAAAGTTGACTACTGATTTTGTGTCAGCAGTGAGGTACGGGTTAATAAATCTAAATTGTAACTTGTATGTCACAAGATAGAAGTTCTCACATACCTCAGTGAGCAATATCTTGCATAAATATCCTCACATAATGAACAATGGAAAGCACTGTGTAAGGTGTTGCGATCACGTGTCTCATCTGGTTTAGTTTAAAGGACATGTCAAGGTCATTTACCCCAGTATTTTGGATAAAGGATAAGGTGGCTTTCGTCTAGCATTTTTCGTGCTTCTGGCCAGCGCTCACTTTGTGAAGTAGAGCTCACTATCCCAATCCAGATAATGGGCAACATTTTTGATAAATTGAAGCCAGGCTGCCATTGCAGCAGTAAAAAAAAAGGCAAGGGCTCTGTTCAGGCAGATTAGAGTTTCACCTGTGAGAGGACTCATTGATCAGGACCCTTTTGTTTCTGATGAAGACTCCAGCCTGGCTGTATTGGGGTTCCCCAGTCGAAGTGCTGGCATGGAAGTTGTTTGCAACTCTTTTGGTGATATATGATTTTTTACCTCACTCCCAGCACCCTCACAACCAGGGTTGTGCTAAAGAGGCCCTTGTCCTCATCAACATGGGGGCAAGGTTATTTGGGGGGGGGTCCTCCCAAAGTACTCCTTCTTCATCATGAGGACATGTGGTCTAGTATACTCCAGGAGGGGGGCACTCACTTGCCCTCCCTTTCCTAGCTTGCCAGGCTGCATGCTAAAGGTCTGGTGTGGATTTTTTTTGGGGACCTCATGCCAATTTTCTTAAATTATTTTTGGCATGAGGTTCCCCCCAAAATCTGTACCAGACCAATTTCCAAGGGAATCCCACTCTGTTTTTTTTTTTTTTTTAAAGAGGTTGTAAACCTCTGATTTTTTTTTTTTTTTTTAAACAAACACCTGAAAGAAAAACACATAATGAGCTAGTATGCATCGCATACTAGCTCATTATGAAATACTTACCTAAGAACAAAGCCCCCGCAGTGCCGACCGCTTACCTGTCCATGGGTGACATGTTCTGTCGCCCTTCTTCTGGGTTTGTGGCATCCGGCCATCTGATTGGCTGGAGCCGCGATGACGTCACTCCCACGCATTCGTGCGGGAGCCGACAGTAACGGCATGGGGCTCTGAAGGAACGGCACGAGCGGCCGTTCCTTCAGAGCGCATACGCCAGTGATGTCACTGGCTGCATGCAAAGTAAATATCTCCTAAACGGTGCATGTTTAGGAGATATTTACAGTACCTATAGGTAAGTCTTAATATAGGCTTACCTATAGGTACAAGTTGTAGAGGAGGGTTTACTTCCTCTTTAATGGCAGCTTTTCTTTTGTTTACATTCTGCTCTCCTTGGGGAACCTCACTCAAAACAGATAAGTCTTGGTTGTTAGGGATGAGGTGGTTGCTGACTCCCCCAGATAGCAAGTAATGGAGCTGTAAGTTTGAAAATGGCTTGCAAAGCTATTGCTAGACTTGCCAGGCTTCTCAAGTTTGTTGCACAATTGGAGCAAGTTCACATTACATGACATTACATTCTGCAGGTCTGCTGCAAGTTCTGGTTCAGTTATATTGTGCAATAGTCATCCCACCACAGGGGTCACTGTGGCTGAATTTTCATGCTGTAGACTTGCAGAGCTCTTGCTGTAGACTCGCCAATGCAACTTTACTCTTTCTAGAGACTTGCCATGCAAATTTGATGCAAATTTGAAAACTGCCAAAAGTTTTTTCAAGTGTTCACACCTATGCATTTCGATTCATGTCCGTACTGATATGCAAACTGGTCTGGGGGTGTCCTTAACTCTGTATTTACCCCCCCCCCCCCCCAGTGATTTTCATATGGCAGTTTGAACTGCCTGTGAGTTGAATGCGATGCGGGAACCCACAGTGGATTCGTAGGGTTTCAACATCGCATATGTGTGAACCGGGACTAAGAGCCCATTCACACTGAGGAGCATTTCAAGCGCTTTGGCGCTAAAAAAAGCATCTGAAAAGCTCATGAAAACCTATTCCCATTGAAATAAATTAATGCTTTCACACTGGGGCAGTGTGCTGGCGATGAAAAAAAATCCTGCAAGCAGCATCTTTAGAGCATGTTTTCAGCACAAAAGAAGCGTCTCAAAAATGCCCCTCTCCATTGAAATGAATTGGAAGCACCTCAAAAGTGCCCAAAAAGTGCTTCAAAAGCACCTCAGAAATGGTTTCTGAAGCAGTTTTTGAGTCACATGTCTATAAAAAAATGCAACGCTAACGCCTCAAAGCGCTCAGAGTTTTATGGACAGTTTTCAAGCGCCTCAGTGTGAAAGGGCTCTTACTAAAAGACTGATATCATAGAAAAGCATATCTACAGACATTTGGTCTCCATTAACCATTTCAATACTTGACACTTTTACCCCCTTCCTGCCCCAGGCCAATTTTCAGCTTTCAGAGCTGTCACACTTTTAATAAACAAATTGCGCGATCATACAACACTGTACCCATATGAAAGTTTCATCTTTTTTTTAGACATATAGAGCTTTCTTTTGGTGGTATTTTTTTTTTTTTTGCTAAACAAAAATTGTGAAAAACAAAACGTTTTTTTTTATTTCTATTCTAACATTTTGCAAATAAGTAATATTTCTTCTTCACTGATGTGCACTGCTGAGGCTGCACTGATGGGCATTGATGAGGCTGCACTAATGGCCACTGATGAAGCTGCACTGATGTTTACTGATGAGGCTGCACTGATGGGCACTGTTGAGGCTGCACTGATATGCACTGATGAGGCTGTACTGATGTGCACTAATGGGCAGGGATGAGGCTGCACTGATGTGCAATGATGAGGAGGCAATGATGAGGCTGCACTGATGATGTGGCACTGATGGTCACTGATAGACAGCACTGATGGTCACTGATAGGCAGCACTGATGGGCACTGATAGACGGCATTGATGGGCATTAATAAGCTGCAATATCAGGCACTGATGGGGCTGCGCTGATAACCAGGGCACTGATGATCAGTGCCCCGATTATCAGTATAAATGTGCTCTGTCAGCCTTGCTAGTTATTAGCTTTGCTTTCCTCACACAGTGACAGCACGTGAGGAAAGGAATCCCGATAATCAGCAAGTTTGTTTACATGTGATCAGTTGTGAATGGACACAGCTGATCACATGATAAAGGGCTGCTGTGATTGGTCCTTTACCTCAACCTGTGATCAGCTGTGTCCAAAGGACACAGTGGTTTTAGAGCTCATTTAATGCGCACCCAAAGGAGGCACGTTCTAGGAGGAAATCCATTGATGCCCTCCCCGAACAAGAGCCATGCTGTAGCCATCTTTAGGCTATGGTGCAGTACTGAGGTGCCTAATCAAACTGCAACATTGTAACTTTGTAGTAAGTCACAATGTAAGATGTTGCAGCAGAGGCTGATCTGTTTCAGACATTCATAAAACCAACCAAGAACTGCACAGGCACCAGAATTTACATAATATTGTCATCTCTGAGCCAGCATACCAATCCAGAAAGTGGATAATGACCCTGGCTAGAGCTGTCATTCTAGAGAAAAAAGCAGATGAAGGCATTGTCAGGGGGAGATCTCTAAAAGGTCTCTGGGAGGCTCCAATCCCAGAGGATGCCTGTTATGGCGAAATGTGTCAGTTGGAGCTAGAGCTATGATGTCATCACGCATCAGCAAGCCCACTAATTCTGTGGCTGCAGTGTGGTTTATCAATATCACTTACAAGTTCTTATTATTATTTTGTTATATTGTAAGTGAAATACTTTTTTTTTTATTAAACAGCATTTAACAGTATGGCACTACGAGACTTCTCCTTCTTGTATTTATGATGTACTTCTGCTGGAGCTTGTTGATGAATTAGTGGTTGAGGTATATTTTCCCATGGTGGGGAGGGACATTACCACTGGAATCTTGCTGATGGGGTCACGGAGCTGCTTTAAGATCCAATGGTGAGAGTGTCGGCTCTCTTCTGTGTAATAAAGTGCAAGTGATCTCTTTTTTTCTGAGATCAGTCCTGTTTGGTAAGAGGATTCGCTGTTTGAACCAGCACTTTGGCACTGGAGCATTTTTATTAGCAAGCACCGACCACTTTTCAAAGACACATAGATGGACTATATAGACTTTCTTTTTACATTTATTTAAGGACATATTATGAACTGAGAGCTTTTATTATTTTTTTTATACATTTATTTTCACTTTATATGTTTCACTATTTTGGTTAAATATACGTACATCATATTTTCTCTTCTTTCTTAAGGCTGTTTTCTTTTGGTGATACATATTCTGTTTAACTTGCTAAGAATGAACATTTGTGACACTGTAGAAATTAAAGGGGCAACACAATTATCCTTTGCATTTATTACACTTTGAATCTAGTATTCAAGATTGTTCTAAGGTGCAGCAGTCCTACACACACATACACATCCTAATAACCAAGTGCGAGGTTCTAAATACATATTGGTTTATTGTTTAATTACAAAAAATGTCCTGGATGAGGAAAACTTTACAATTAAAGGAGGTAGGACAGCTATCCATATTGGATTAAGATAAACCAGATAAAACCCCCAAATCTCTTAGTCTAAAACAATCTTTTTCAAGGGTGCCTTGGCAAAATGCATACAGATTTCCCAAAAATTGTATACAAGCCAGCAGGGGGATCAAGCTTGCCTTTTAGTTATACAAAGCCACAGGTTTTCTTTATGCACCATTATGACCTTCTAGCCACTGTCATCCTAACAACCAATGACATCTTCAGTTGATAAGGAGGATATTGGTCGCCTGCATGGCATCATTGTTTGACCCTCCTCTGCCCCTCTCCATCAGCATTTGGATCACATTAGCTGACTGATTTAGAGATTGAGGGAGAAGAGTGGGCATACAGTGTGCAAAAGTGTATTTGCTGTGGAAGAATAAATCACCTTCAACGTTGGGTGTCCTACGCGTGTTGATGTTGCTGCATTATGTAAAGCTATTAGAATATTAGAATAGTTTTTTTTACATTTTAGAATAGGATGCCTTGAGATTGTGTGGAATTTTAAAGGCTGCTTTGATTGAAAAAAGGTTGAGAAACACTGGCCTAAAATGCTATAAGGGACAGCATGCCTTTTGTAACTGTTAGCATCAACGTGTCAATTTCAACATATTATTCCTCATTTTAGGACAAGAAGCATAATATACAAACCAGTATAACTAAAGACAAAACTTTTTTTTAGTTTTGTGTAGAGTGGAGATTTTTTTTGTTGCTACCTGTGCCCCCATTAGGGCTAAACACCCACTATATTTGTCCTGTTTACTATTATCATTGAAAGTGAAAGTAAAATAAATCCCAAATTTTGGGTTGTCCTCTGAAAAATAATAATTTTCCAGTTTGCCTCCATGTTCTGGGAAATCTGCTTTTGGTGCTTTGGCTTAGCTGATTTGTAAGTAAGGGGTCCCCGAATCATATGTTAGACAATGTTCTGCTTCGTGTTATTGAACTGTTGTATAACACTAGTCAGACAGCTTAACAATAATTCAGAAGTCAAGAAACGTGAGACATCAGATCTGTATGTATTGTTTTTTCTGAATAACTTTGTAAAACTACAACATAAGCATAAACAAAACATATGTGTCAGTACATTAAACATTATACAGCAGCCTCACTCCATCAGTGAATGTACTTACAGACAATTCCATCATTAGTCCTGAATAGATAGGAGCTCTTCTGCTGCAGTCTGCAGTATCAGGGAGTCAGTTGTGAAATGGAGGAAATACAGTTCCAGGTTAAAGGTTACTGCCCTTCCCTCTGAGGGGAATACCTTTTCCTGTCAAGCTCTAGCAAATACACTTCAAGGTTAAAGGTTACAGCCTCTTCCTCTGTGTTCTGGCAAATAATAACTATAATAACTAACTCTGACCACTAGATGGCAGCAACATCAACAACATTGCAGTATAATCTGTAACAGCACTTTACTATGACCAATATGGGCAGAACAGACAATATTTACCATCGTGTTGTATATTCTTAAACTGATATTTTATCTTATTAGACACATTGTATACGCATCCACTCCTGAAGAAGCGAGCAGTAGCTCATGAAATGCGTTACGTTTTTCTAAAGAAGCCTGTGTATTATCCTGTATTCAGATGTGCAAAATGTTTTAAGTATCAATGTACCATGTATTTATCAAATCGGTTTGGCATTTATGTCCATACATTTTCTGTGTAATGATTGTTATTTACTTTTAATACATTTAGAAACCATGTTCACCTCATATACATCTATTGGCCTTATGTGTTCACCTCATTTAAAGTCCCTGGGTGAAATCTTCCTTTGTTGTATGTATCTATGGGGATGGAGGTGTATCACTGGTTGCACCAGACCACTTTTTTAATTTTTCTAGTGGACACATGGTGACACTAGTCCAGGTGGCCTGGGGAGCCCCAAGGGATTCTCCTAATTTGCAAAGATTGCCTCTCATTTTCTGTTTTGGCTATGGGACAGGACGTGAAAGTAAATCTCCTCAATGGGAAACAGATAAAAAAACTGACAGGGGTTATAACTAGTGATCGACCGATATCGTTTTTATATTGGCGATACCGATATTTTGGTCATCGCATATCAGCATTGGCCAATATTGGCCGATATTTTCGTACATTAAAAAAAATATATATTTTTTTTTTGACAAGTACTCTTGTGGAGGGATCTGGGGGGTCTAAAAGACCCAAAACCCCTCCTCTGCACTTAAAACATTCAAAACGCCAAGTTTGGCTGTTTTGAATGCTGTAATTCTTTTGAATTTGGCGCCGAGTACTCGGAAGTGATGTCATGACATCACTTCCTGGTTTTTACATGGAGACCCGATCAGAGCCGACTTTTATCGGGTCTTCTCTTCGGCTGCGGTGCAGGCTGGTTTCCCGGATCTCCCGGAGGGACGGGAGACCTGGACGAGCCATGGAAGGCCGCGGGAGGGGGGGATGTCCCCTCCTGCTTCTTGTAATGACAGCCGAGTGGCTACAAGACAGCCGACCATCGGCTATGGACGCCGGTACTGGGGTGATGCCTCTAGCTGCAGGCATCACTCAGGTACAAGCACTTTCGGCAAAATCGGTAACCTCAGGGGCCGATTCCGATATATCGGGGAAAGTGCTTTGCCGATAATCAGTCAATCCCTAGTTATAACCCTCCCTTACTCTATCCAACATGAAAAAAAAAAAGTTTTGCTCATAGTTCTACTTTCATGTAAGCTGAAATGCTCCTGGAGCTGTTTATAGTACATATATAACCAAACAGTTGCTCCAGGCTGCTTGGCACTTAGCAGCTCAAGGCATTAAACTCACAAAACCGTGATGTGGGTTTTGGAGATACCCAACTTGCTCAGCCAATCTAAGTAGGGTGAAACAGAAGAAAAGGATACAAAAACCTTACTTTGAAGATCTCTAAAATGCAGCGGTATGCACATGAGAATAAATAGTCTTATCAGAATCTATGTTTTAAGCCAGCATCTCTGTATGCAGTTAGCCTTAGGGGATATGAATTTGCATAGCTCTGCCAAAAATGTGGATGTATCTCTTTGTTTTTTTGGATCTGTGTAATAAAACAAAATGTGTAAATATTTTCTGCTTTATAAAGGCATACTGTACTAAACATGCAATTTCACTGCAAAGATAATCATACAGAATAAGGCACATTGCATATGTTACACCTGAAATGAAACTTAAATGTTCTGAGCATATATCAGCATGAAGCATCGACCTAGTTGGAATCACTTAGATCTGAAATAAATGCACAGATTGTTTTCACAGCATGCCTCTCTTCCCAAAACCACAACAGGCTTGCTTATGCCTGCTTCTAGGAAAGGATTTCAGCCCCCTGCCTTGGTCTGCTGTGGCCAAAGACAGGATCAATACCAAGGGTTAGAAGGCAGGAGGAGGCAGGAGAAGATTATGAAGATGAGCAGTGACAGAATTAACTTACACAATTTGTACTCTGTCTCACCTTGAATGCTTTGAATCAAAAACAAGCTTTCCAAAAGTGCACTAGAAATATGAGATATTCATATTTTTAAGTGAAGTTATTTTGCACTTTGTTTAATTTTTTTTTTTTTAATAGCCCTCCTATGAAAATCAATAGTACCAGAAGGCAGTGCATGGACCACCACAAGCATCTTAGCTCAAGTGCCCATGTGTCATTCAAGCACTTATATATATTGGTTCCTAAAGGACATGTGGGAAGCAACAGTAGTCCTTAAAGAAAAGATTTTTTATGAAAGCAATGCTTATGTTGTTATCAAATTATTTGCAGCAGACTATTTTTATGACCTTCCCCAATCACATTCTTGCTCAATCTGGATTAAAACAAAATTATAAATATAACTAAACCAAAAGTTAGCTGCTTCAATAGTAAACAGAATCAGGATTTGCAAATATGGTCGGGGTTGCTCTTTATTTGCCATCATGGTGTCTATACAAAGGTTATATTGTTTACACTTTTCAGTTACCAGACCGGCAATCTAATTTTATACTCTTTAATCAAGCGTGCATATTATATTCCCAAGACAAATACTCACAACCAACTATGAAATGATGTGTTTAAATGTCCTTCTTCCTCCAAAACTGCCCTATGAGTCTTTGAAGTGTAAGTTTTATCTAGTCTACATACTATTAGGAAATAACTCCTCAATTTTGGGCATGGTGGGGTCTTGGGGTGCTTAAAGGTTAACTCCACTTTTGAGGGAAACAAAAGGGCATATAAAAAATATATATATAGTATCTACCATTGCGACTCAAGTCATATTGTAATTGAATGTTATTAAAAACTACCTTTCATTTTCAATCTGCAGCTCTGTACTTTTCTGTAAAATGCAATGCAATATGGCTACCTGGAGGAGTTCTGTTCACAGAATCTGTACAGAATGCCCCCCAGAAACATAATTTCCTACTTGTGTGATTGGCTCATTGATTTTCCTAGAATGTCTGCATTAAGATACAAGTCGGAAGTTAGGCATCCCCTGCAACAAAAATGTCATTTTTTAGTGAGATACTTCCAATAGGAATGCACGTCTAGAGGGATGCAGGCCCTGCAATTTTCCTCATTAGTGTCCTGCAGGTGTAACAGCTGATTGATAATCATAAAAACCACTCACATTAGATTCACATGGACACAGACAAACACACAGGGATTTCTTCGGAAAAACAAAGCTAGGAATCTGTAACAAAGTTTGTTAAAATAGTTGCAATATACATAGATCTCCCAGAGGGGAATGTTTTTTTTTCTCAATAAAATAGGAGTTACTCTTTAACCTTCCTAACGGTATTCCCGAGCGTGGCTCGGGGTTACATTTCAGAGCCAAAAGCGGTAACCCCGAGCCACACTCAGGGTACCACCAGAAGCATCGCTGGATCCTGTAAAAGAGGTTACTTACCTTGTCACCGGGATCCAGCGATGTATACCGGCGGTGTCAAGCGGCGGTTCTTCCTCCCGATCGTCTCCGTGCCCCGGCTTCCGTCTCCTTCGACGTGACGTTCGCAGGGGGGTGGAACCAGCGGCAAATTCAAATGTAAAAACGCACCAAACACACTGATACAGTTCAAAATAAAAAAAATCATATTAGTTTGCCCCCCAGTGCCCTTTCCTGCAGTTTTACTGTACTTTTTATGTATATATATATATATATATATATACACATGTGTGTGTATATATATATATATATATATATATATATATATATATATATATATACGTAAATCTTGTGAATGAGCAGCCCAAACCAACTGTATACATATATATATATATATATATATATATATATATATATATATATATATATATATATATATAAAATAAATGTATACAGTTGGTTTGGGCTGCTCATTCACAAGAATTACACGCAAAATAATGGTACCACTTTCAGCACCTAAAATCCAAAAGAATCATACCGCCAGGGAGGTTGACTATAGCTGACACAAAAGTCAGCTGCTTCCCTAGTAATCAGGATCATAATTTTGCACATCTGGCCAGGGTTAATCTTCACTGAAGGGTCAATATAGAGCAGGCAATCAAATTTCCCATAATAGTTTCTATAATGAAGAATATTGTTCCCACCTTGTCAGGGAAATGGCCGTAGGAGAACTGGCAATGTTTCCAATACTAGAAATGGACACATCCGGCGCATGCCTGTGCGCCCTGGCGCAAGAATGACAAATAGGCGAATGCAAATGCGTGACGTGAATGTGACATATGCGGGTACTCTCTGGCCTATAAAAGACTGCTGCTGTATTCATCACCAGATTGCTGGATTGTCGTCAGCCTCCCCTGTGTTCCTGAGCCTTTGTGCATATCTCCGTGGATTTCCTGTTGTTAACCCAGCTTGCCCTTGACCTGTCTGATCTCTGCTCCTGGCTTTGACCCCCTGGCTTCTTCTACCGATTTTGCTGCTCCTTCATCACCTGTGTATGACCTCAGCTTACATTATGGACTTGCTGCCATTTGCCTGCTACTTACCTGACCTCCTGTGTATGACCTCAGCACGCTCTTGTTCCTGCTACTTGCCTCCACTACAGACTGAACACTCGTGTATGACCCCTGGCCTGGCTTGACACTACTGCCTCCTGTGTGCACCGTTGCCAAGTACTTCTGGAGTTCCTGAGAGACATCTGCCGACTGCATCTGGTCTGTCCCAGCCTTCTACAGGTGATCACCGGTCCAGCTCTTCAGTACTCTACTGGCAACCTGTGCTTCTTTGGGCACTTCACCTCCTGTACCATCTTTAGGGGTGTACTTAAAAATCAAGTGTATATTTTACATTCCCAACACCATTTATCACAACCTAATATGAAATTATGTTTTTAAAATACTCATTTTCCTCCACAACTACCCTCTAGGTCCTTTCAAGAGCAATCTTTATCTAGTCTACATGCCATCAGAAATCAACCCTTCCATTTTAGACACAGTGGGGCTTGTGTTTGGTGGAGTCACTCCTGCTTATTTTTCAGTTATCCCCTTCAGTTGTCATACCCTTTGTTTTGTTTTTCTGCATTCTGCAGTCTTACTGTTGCTATTGCGCTACTCCTTCTCTCCAAGATCCTATTGTAGGTTTGTTGGTGCTTCTCTGGCTGTTCCCTCTCTGGAAATGCTCTCTGGATTTTCCTGCACTTCAGGCACTGTTTCTGTGCTCCAGTAAAAGCACACTCAATCCGATCTGTCCCCATCAGGGGTCATGTTTAATCAAGTGAACATCTCCTGATGGTCTGTACTATAAAAGTTCACCAAGGTCCAAACTCTGGCTTCTCTTTCAGCATTCAAATTACAATCATTATTGTGTGCATCTGTATAATGCTATAAACACTTCCTATCCATGTTTTTGTAAGTCCTGTCCCCAGACTTTGTTCGTTTTAACCGCTTGCTGACCGCCGCACGACTATTTACTGCAGCGGTCAGCCCCTCACAGGCAAAGCGACGTAGGTCTACGTCGCTAGCCTGTGAGGCTCTAGGGAGCGAGTGCCCTCCGCCGGAGGCACGCTCCCGCGTGGTCATGGACCCCCCCACGCTTGTGCCCGGCGGACCTGATGTCCACTCGTGATCCTCCGTTACACCGGAAGAAAGGCAGGCGGCTAATGTAAACAAAGCCGCCTGTCATTCTTCCCTGTGTAAGAATGAAGATCACACGGTTCTACTATGTAGGACCGTTGATCTCTATTCTTACACTAGTAGCCACAGCCAATCACAGTTAGAAACACGCCCCTAGGGACACACTTAACCCCTCCCTCTCCAATAGAGTTAACTCCTTCACTGCCAGTGTCATTTTTGCAGTAACAGTGCATATGTATAGCACTGATTACTGCAGTAATGTCACTGGTAACCCCAAAAGTGTCAAAAAATGTCAGTCAAGGGTCCGATCTGTCCGCCGCAATGTCGCAGTACCGCAAAAAAAAAAACGCAGATCGCCGCCATTACTCGTTAAAAAAAAACGACAAAAATGACAAAAATCTTTCCCTTAGTTAGTAAACGCAATAACTTTTGCTCAAACCAATCAAAATACGCTTTTTGCAATTTTTTTTACCAAACATATGTAGCATAAAACAAATTGGCCTAAAATGTTAAAACATTTTGATTTTTACATTTTTTTGGGGGGGGGGGGGGATTTCATATATAAAAAAATGTGAAAAATATTTTTATTTTTGCAAAATTGACGCTCTTTTTTTGTTTATAGCGCATGATCAAAAAATCGCACAGGTGATCAAATTCCACCAAAAGAAAGCTCTGTTTGTGGGAAAAAAAGGACGTCAAATTCGTTTAGGGACAGCGTCGCACGACCGCGCAATTGTCCGTTAAAGTCACGCAGTGCCGAATCGTAAAATAGGCCCTGGTCGGGAAGGGGGTAAAATCTTCCGGGGCTTAAGTGGTTAATAAACATCACAGACTGTGTTAACGATGGCCCTGAATGCATCTCTGTCTATGGCTTTGGTTAAAATGCTTGACTTTGGTTACCCCAGGCTACATGCTCAGGCAACCCTTCTTGTTTCTCCCTTTGCCAATGATGATGCCCAGCTGCATATGTCCTTAGCTTGCCTGACTTCTCTATATTTCCTAGCTTATGCTTGCTTTGGAACAGCCTCCTTGTTGAAACCAAATGTTCCAATGCCTAAATTCCTGGGGGGGAGGGGGGGACCAGAGTACTAGTGTATATACTCAGGTTTAGTGAGATTCAAAGAAGTTGTCCACCTGATGATTTGATACCTTTTACTCACCAAATTAGCACAAAGTACCCACCACTAGCATTAGGTGGAACATAATTCAGATACAGTAACGATGTCCAAGTATAGTTTGGTTTTGAAAAAAGAGGCTAAGCTAAATTCACTCAACTACTCAAACTAAAAAATTAAACAAGTCCTTAATGTAAGACTTGTTTCATTTCTTGGGGAATACTCTTGGAAGATTGGAGTTTTAAGTTAGTTGTTCCTCCTTTTGCGCTGTGGATCATTTTGTATATATTAAATGCAAAAATGACCCTATTCTCCATTACTAAATGCCTCTTCTGCCTCCTAATATAAAAGAACTGATTGCATTTTGGAAGCTGAAATAACATGTATAGACTAGCTTTCAAAAACAAAAAGATGGAGATTTTCTTCGTTTTTGTCCATATATTAAATATTAAAGTGCTGCTCAAACTTTTGCCGCTATATAAATCCTGTATAGTAATAATAAATAATAATACAACTATAAATAAGCTCCTCAGATGCTTTATAAATCTGCTTGTGTATGTTGAATTTGCTTTAAAATATATATAATTGTATTTTTCCATTGCAAAGTGCTTGTCTAGTCTCTAGTTTAAAACGGTAATAAATCCAAAGGCAAACATTTATTATATTGCAGCTTTCCAATTCTTAGATGTTACGGCTCCATTCGTTTTATTTTTAGATCTTTCTTTTATTTTCATTTAGTGATTTAGCCAGTAGGTCTGCTGTTTTTCAACAGAACAAGCTGTCCTGCAGATGTGGTAGTTTGAGGTTTGAGACAAACCATTTAACACTGGCAGGGGTGCTTACAATGATCAGCTTTTATTTATTTACAGTATGTAAAACTTTTATCCCATAAGGAAAAAAATTCCTTATAAAGTTGAAACTGCTTATAAAGTATTAGTTGGAGTTTGGCTTCAATTTGTTAGCGTATTCAAATCTTCTGGTGCATCTTACACTTTCCTCTCCCCAGATTAACCACTTTACCCCCAGGCCAATTCTGGAATTTCAGTCATCCATGTAAAAATCAGCATTTTTTTGCTAGAAAATTACCTAAAACTCCCAAGCATTAGATATTTATTGAAAGCAGAGATCTTGGAGAATAAAACTGTGGTTGTTGCAATTTTTTATGTCATACGGTATTTGCTATATTTTCAAAATGCACATTTTCTAAAGAAAATACACTTTAATGAATGTTAGTGCACACAAACACAATACAATACCAAAAATGATGTTATGCTAAGTAAATAAATACCTAACATGTCATGCTTTAAAATTGTGCACACCCGTGGAATGGCGCCAGTCTACTGCACCTAAAAGTTTCCATTGACGACACTTGAACAGTCTAGAGGTTAACAGGCTAGAGTTACACGGGAGGTCTGGCACTAGAAATACTGCACTCAGTCTGACGTTCATGGTGATATCCAACATGTGTGGTGCAATCACTGTTAACATATGCATGCGGGACCTATTCGTTCCCATTTGTGCATAAGCATGGAGGGACAGGTGCGCTTCAAATTTGTAAAGTTTTATAATTTATTTTATTTTAAACTTTTTTTACATTGTGCCTTTATTTATTTATTTATTTGGATCAACCTTTATCAATGAAGACTCTAGATTTCTCTTTTACCATCAAAAGCACCTGATCAAACTGAGACTGGTTTGATCGAATGCTTCATGAAACCGAAACCAGAAGTGACCAAATCTTCATCGCTTCCAGTTTCTTACATCACAAAGGGGAGGCAGGTTCAGATATACCTTCCTCCCCTCTGACAGTACATAGACATCGATCAGTGGCAGAACCAGGCTCCCTGATCCCTCAGGAAAGCCTGGTGCAGACAGTGGGCTAAGGAGTGTAAAAGTGTATAGCTGTATAGCCACTGTCAGGGAGGTTTGTGGCGCATATTTACGAGCATGCGCAAACCAGCAACTGCCCAGGCTAAATTACATAGTTGTGGACAAGGGAATGTGCAAAGGTGAATGCGCATGCGCACTCGCGCATATGCGTGCACTCGCGAATGTGCGTACGCCTGTTGGCGCCAGGCGGGCTATTTAAACTGGCTGCAGTATGGACTTGTTGCTGTTTGGTCTGCAGCTTCTGGTGTTACTCCTGTTTCTTGTGCTGACCTCTGACTCTGATCTGGCTTACACCTGACTAACAATGTTCTGCTTAATACCCCGACCTCGGTTTGTTTTGGATTCTTCTTCTGCCTGCTGTTTTTGCCTATCTGCCTGAACGTTACCTACCTGGCTCGTCTGACTCTGCACCTGCACTTTCAGTCTGCTTCAGCTGTTTCTTCCGTCTGCCAAGCTCCGTGCCAGCGCACCCTCCATCAGCCTGTCTGCTGCACATCCTCCTTCTGATTTCTGCTACACGGATTACTAGACTGATTGCAGGCGCTACTACGTCTCCGTGCTCTTGTGGCTGCTGTCTCCACTTCAGTAAGCCCTGAGCCGGTGCTGTATGAAAGGCCCTACTCTACACATCAGGCTCACTAACCAGGTATGTGACAGCCACTCATATCACTTCTACAAGAAAGCCCATTGCACGTGCAGGTATCATCGCTGTATGACCACTTCAACCCAAGGACGTACAGGTAAGTTCTAAGGGGTTGACGTGATTAACAATGCTGCTATCCAAAGATGTCTGTTTCTCCTTCAGCCAAAGTGTAGGTACTCTAATACGGTGGGGGGGTCACAGACCAGATCACCAAGTGAAAACAGAGCACTTGATGATCTGGTCAGATTTGTTTTACCTTTAGGCGCGAAGGGGTTAAACACATTATTTATTGTAAGTAATTCCTTTAACATTTAACATAAAAACTATCACCAATTCATCATTTTTCAACAGAATGTATGATATCAATATTCTAATTCATCCCTGAGCATATATCAGTGATCAACTCTTGTATACCCTCAATTCACACTGCTTCACAATCATTTACAGGTTTATTTGTCAAACTTTCTTTCAAATTTGTCAAGCTTTCTCCTTATAATACAAGCTAATGAATAGAGATTGCTTGATGCGTTTTCTAGATTTTATAATCTGCCTCGTCAGTTTTACATAAAACAGATTCCTCCACTTTTTTAAAACATCTCGCCCAGAGGGACTTCAGGAGATACAGAAATTTGGGGAATCAGTCATATCACTTAATAAAAGGCATCACTTAAAGCAGAACTTAACTGTATCTGAGCACCATAAACCAAAGACTCTAGTTAACTTTTTTTTTTATATTCTAAGAAAACTCACCCCTCCATCCATGTCACCATGTTTTATATTGTTGAGAAATCACTTTGAAAAACACCCCCTAGCATTTCTACCTGCAGAAGAGTGTGCTTAGCTAAGAAAACCTCCCCTCCATCAGATGAAAGGAAAAACAAATGCCCATAAAGATTTCTGGAATTTATGACATCATTTTGGCCTAGGCTGGAAACCAGAAAGCAGCTGAAGAAATGTAAAAAAAAGTTTAAAACAAGTACAAATAGTATACTTTTCAGTCTATTTACTAAAGTTAGCAGCATATGGATTAAATAGTTAGTGGTTGTAAATAGTAGTGGTTGTAAACCTTAGTCATGAAATTTGAAGCACACACCTGTATACCCTACAGGTCTGGGGCGGCCATGTTGCACATTCCAAAAGGGTCCTGTGTATGTTTGGGTCCGGTTCATTTGCGAATTCAGGCAAAAATTCTGACCTGATTCGCACCTGAAGCAGTGAACAGGAATGTACAGGACCCGCCGCCTCACATATGTGAACCCGACCTTAAAAGTCATCAGCTACCAATACTGAACTGCAGACTTTTAATTATAGAACACTTACTAGTCCAGGGATCCAGCGCGGTCCTCACCCGAGCCAGCTTTCAGCTGTCTTTGGGTCTAGGCAGCATGATGCAGAGGCAGTAAACATGTAGAGTCCAGTTGCAGAGAACGGACAATGTTAACCACTTGACCTCCGGAATATTTACCCCTCTTCCTGACCAGGACAATTTTTGTGATACAGCACTGCGTTACTTTAACTGACAATTGCGCAGTCCTGCAAAACTGCATCCAAATAAAATGTATGTCCTTTTTTTCCCCACAAATAGAGTTTTTTTGGGTGCTATTTGATCACCTCTGTGCTTTTTTGTTTTTTTTTGTGCAAAAAACAGAAAACGACCAACAATATTTTTTCACATTCTGCTCTAAAACACATCCAATAAAAAAATGTAAAAAATCAAGTTTCTTCATCAATTTAGGTCAATATGTATCCTGCTACATATTTATGGTAAAAAAAATCAAAAGGGTTAACTGTGTGCCAAGCTAGTGTTTCAGTGTAGTATGGAAGTTGCTTTTTCTAGTGAAATGCATGGTTTTGTATTTCTGCTTTACAGGAGCACAGGATCCATGCCTTGTCTTGTTTACATAGGCAGATCGCCGTTCTGCCTATGTACAGAACGATCAGCAGGTGCCAGCAGACATCGGATCCGCTGTGTAGAATCAGCAGGAGCGAGCCACCGGCAGCGCGAACTCGCACCCGATACACAGAAGTGCAGGATCATGTAGATATACGTGATCCTGTGCAGCGTGGCCGTTCTGAAGCAGTAAATGTGCTAAAGAGTGGCTGGCAAGCGGTTTAAGTTCAGCAATAAACAACACGCCCAGTGGTAAGGCTCCGACCAGGAACACTCACTGTGCATGTGTGAGCCACACTGCACTTCGTGAATGGTCCCGCAGTGTTCTGGGACCTGTGACATGTCCAAGAAGGCTTCAGGGGAAAGAGGAGGGCCGAACTTCCACTCAGAATAAAGTAAAAATGCACTAGAAAAAGAGATTCCACTGAAGTGCTGATTCTCTGTTAAATAGTGTGTTTGTAACATATCCACTTGTGTGACTCCAATTCACTTATGTTTAGACAAAAGTTTGCATTCACCATATATGATCCCTTATCTCTGAAATGGCCATTTATACAGTAATGTAACAGGGTTGTTTTTCCTTTATTCATCAATACTTCTTCAATACAACTATTCAACACTACTACTCTTCAATACTACTGCTATTAAATGTAGGTTGTTGATATTTAATGTTTGCTAAATGAGGAATTGCCACACAATATAAAAAAAAAAAAAATTGGACCATCATTGTATAAGAAAAATATATTTTTTTTAATTATTATTATTCCTGAGCTCCCACCCAGCACATGGCACTGTAACTAGAAATAAACCTAAAAAGAACTTTAAGTTCTAACATGCACACTAGCTTTGTAGATTCACACAATATGTATCTCTCCGTTTTTAAATTTGGTTCTGGCATGCTTTTTTGTGCTAAGAAAAATGAAAAGATGAGACCCTGCCTATGAACTGCTAATTATGAGTATTAAAAGTTTTGGTAGTTAGGAACTCAAAAATATCTTCCCAATATCATATAAAACTCTATAATATCTCCCCCCCCCCCTCTCAGAGTAGTACAGTGTCACAATGGTGAACCTGCACTGCTAGGGTCACAGTATTTAAAGGAAAATTGTAAAAACTGACTGTCACTTACTCACCATCACCAATCAGTGTCCCTAATCACCACCACACCAGCTACAGTGTGCCTGATCACAGCCACCCACTCACAGAGTTGCCACTGCCACACCAGTCATACAGTATGATCATTGCCACTCCAATCTTATTGACCCAGATTACTACCTCACAAGTTACAGTGTCCCTGATCCCCATCACATCATTCATATTTTCTCTGATCATTGCACACCAGTTAAAGGGTCCCTGATCACTACCACACCAGTCATATTGTCCCTAATTACCTCCACACCACTTAAAGTTTTCCTGATCACCACCATACCAGTTATGGTACATAAAAAAGAAAAAAGCAGCGCTGTATGAATAATAGTGATACTCTTCAACAAGTATACAAATGTGCACTGAGTTTTACATTGAATAAAAAAGATCGCAATTAAGATCGCTGCAGGCATTCATGGGGCTTTTTTGAGGACATGTTTGGAGTCAGGCATGACATCTGAACTTCTGTATAGGGATATATATACACACACATGTATGTATATATACATCTACACATACATAGGTGTGAAAGTAGCAGAACACTATGCTTGCATAATGAAATAATTAACAGGCATATGTCTTCGCTCCTATCACACCTATATATGTGTATGTGTATATATACATATAAGTGTGTGTGTATATATACCCCTATACAGAAGTTCAGATGTTTTGCCTGCCTCCAAAGACCCCAAAAAAATGCCAAAAAAAACGCCTGCGCCAAAAAAAAAACGCCCAGGTGTGTTATTGCAGGGGTTTTTTTTGGGCATTTTTTTGGGGTCTTTGGAGGCAGGCAAAACATCTAAACTTCTGTGTAGGGGTATATATACACACACACTTATATGTATATATACACATACACATATATAGGTGTGATAGGAGCGGAGACATATCGGTGTTAATTATTTCATTAGCGCAAGCATAGTGTTCTGCTATTTTCACACCTATATGTGTGTAGGTGTATATATACATACATGTGTGTGTATATATACCCCTATACAGAAGTTCAGATGTTTTGCCTGCCTCCAAAGACCCCCAAAAAATGCCCAAAAAAACGCCTGCGCCATCCCCTTGGAAGATCTACCACATCCATAGAGTATCAGATGTATCTTAATAAGGCAGACCATTAAATACTGAATACGCTTTTGCTGTCCTTTAACTCAGACAGCAACTGATTCTGGTGAGTGTGCACTTCTTATATTTTGTGGAGGCAACACAAAGACAGAGATTCACTGATATTGTGCAGTAATAACACAAACTATTTAAATTACAATTATAGACTTTTATTCACTTTATTGTGATCTATTTGCTTTGATTTAAAACTCAGTTTTGTTTATGCACATTTGTATACTTGTTGAAGAGTATCACTATTATTCATACAGCACTGCTTTTTTCTTTTTTACAATATGTGCTTTTTGTGTTTGTATATTTACACATATTGCATGCTGCTTTTTCCAGACCACTTAAGCACTGACAGCTGACTTTTTTGAATACCAGTTATGGTGTCCGTGATCACTGCCACACAAGTACAATGTTGCCTCTGTCTGTGGAGAGTACCAGTCCTGGCCTGTTTATAGACCACATTTCTGCCTGCTGCCTGGACCGATCCTATGCCTGCTTGCTGACCATGTCTTTCTGCGCCTGAACTGACCTATCTGCACATCCCACTGACTATGTTCCAGTGACAGCCATCCCCTGCAGACAACTGCACTTGTGGAACCACAGGCACTCTTTAGTTCTTCTTTTCTTTAGCCTCCTGTACTTCCTCGCCAGTAAACATGGCATTGCTGGGAGCAGCCACATACCAGTAGGCTAGGCTTGCTTGGCTTATAGAAACTGGGAACTACTATAGATGACGCTACACTAATCTATATTCTCTTATCACTCATACAGAAGCAACCATTGCAGTGTATTGGTTTTCACACAGTTGGTTAATTAGTGTGATACATAATATAAAATGTCTGGTACATAATCATTCCCAACACAGAAAAAGTATCATACGTGGTATCTCAATATTCGAGAGGGGTAGAAGAATGTGTTTTAGGGAGTAATTCTAAGTATGCCCATGCTATGTGTGAGAAATATCTTAATAAATTGCCACTTTGTTTCTGTATTTTCAAAAAAACATTTGGCAAAAACATGAAGTATTCAAAAAGACTCAAAGTGCCTCTTAAAAATACATTGTGGTGTTTATTCTTCAAAAAGGGGGTCATTATGGTTGTCCTGGTGCTCCAGGGTCTCCAAAAATGTGATAGATAGTCAGAAACTTAGATGTGTAATTTATGTAATTTATGCCCCCTAATCTGAAGGTATTTCTTGGATTTTGGGTCCCTCTGTGTGGTTAGGCTGTGAAAAATCTGCATGTGGTATGGCCACACTCTGGGGGAGTAGCATAATGTGTTTTGGAGTGTATTTCTAAGTGTGCCTATGATGTGTGTTATTAATATTCTAATAATTGACAACTTTGTATGAAAAAAATACATTTCTATTTTTTTTCCTACGTTTTCTAAAAATGTGTGGCAAAAAAGTACATTTTTAAAAGACTCACTATGCCTTTCAGAAAATACCTTGAATTGTTTGCTTTCCCCTGTCCTTGTGCTCCGGAGCCTCCAAAAATGTGATAGTTAGACAGGAAATTAGAAGCATAATTTATACCCCTGGAATGTCTGAAGGTGCTTCTTGGATTTTGGACCCATCTATGCACCTAGATTGTGAAAAAAGCTCACACATGTGGTATCCCCATACTCAGTTGGCATAGAAGAATGTGTTTTGGGGTGTAATTGTAAGTATGCCCATTTTGTGTGTAAGAAATGACAACTTTGCGAAAACTATTTCATTTCTTCATTTTCCAAAAAAGGTGACAAAAAATTACAACTTCAAAATTTCCCAAAGCCTTCTACATTTGACTGTCTTCTTTCCAGAAAGGGTACTTTTGGGGTTATATGTACTGTCCTGGCATTTTAGAGCCACAAGAAATGAGAGTACATCAGGACTGACCAATTTTCAAATATATACATCATAGTTTGTAGACTCTATAACTTTCACACAGACTAAATAATATACACTGATTTTGCGTTATGTTAACCAAAGAAATGCATCTGAATAGATTTTGGTCTAAATTTATGAAGAAAGAGTTTTTTTTTTTTTTTTTTGCAAAATTTTAAAACCGAAACTAAGAAAAACTTTTTTTTTTTTTTATTGTTTGATCTTTTTTTGTGAATTTAGCAAAAAGTAAAAAAAATAAAAATAAAAAACAGTGATGGTTAAATACCACCAACTTTCACAAAATGCTAGAAATGTAATTTGGGTGCAGAGTTATATGACTGAGTAATGGTCATCCAAAGTATAACTGCTAAAAACAAAACAAAAAAAGGCCTGGACTGGAAAGGGGGGTTAAAGTATCTGGACTTGAAGTGGTTAAATAGAAAACATGTAACTCATATCTATGAAATGTCATGCTTATATTACATTTTATGACAACTAAAACCTTAATTGTATAACGGTCAGTTTGAAAATTGCATTTTTAACATTTGCATAGTAAACCATTAAACGTATAACTAATTGTTTTGCACAACTGTTTACTTGTCTTCATACAAGTTACAGTTAAAGACTTGAAAAATGTTTTGTAAGAGGATAAAAAGGCACAACCTTTCGTTATGTGGCATATTGTATTCGTCTCTCTTTCCTTATCCACAATCCTTTCTCTGGTGTCAAGCTTTGCTGTAATCTTTAAGTGTTCACAAGGAAGGTCATGAACGATACATTTCACTGGCTGTCAGCAAAGCTGGCAAACAACTTTTATTTTCATGTTTAATGTGTGTTCCTCAAGGACAATGTGGATCCTTTTCTTCCAACTTTTTAAAGAAGAGCACATGGGAATTTTTGCCAAGATTGTTCTCCTTACTATTTTGAAATATCGAATTATGGGTCAAGTTTTGCTTTCTAAAGTTTGCATAATATGTTTTTAGACTTTTTTTTTAGGATTGTTTAGGTCCTTCAAAAAAGTTAGACTTTTACAAACATCCTAATATAACCCCATCCTATTTCCCATGGTGTCACCTTTTTCTGATGTTTGGTATGACTGATGGAATTACATATAACACAAAGATCTGCTTTAGTCAAGAAGAAGGGTTCTAATGCAACTGGTTGTTTGGTGAATATTTATACAAGATATATACTAAATTAATTTTATTTTCAAATCCACTGCCAGTCCAAAGTTAAAGTAGATGTAAATCTTTACTAAATAACATTTAGTTTGCTAAAGCACTATATACAGTATGATAGACAACTGCCATTTTGTAAACAAAACTCTTATTTTCACCTTTTTTCATTCCTCATTGCATCTTAGAGGGGAGCTCTCAGAGCATGTTTCCTTACAGTGTTACTAAACCCAGGACCCTGCATTCACTATATATGGTCACTCACAATGCACAGAACATGGAAATGCAATTATTTTAGTAAATATAAAATGCTAAATACCTTTTCTCCTCAGCAGTATACAGCAGTCTTGTGACGGCTATCAGTGTCTAGTTAAAGCTTGTAGGAGGAGTTTTCATTCCACTTTGTCTGTCCTATGGGGCTGCAGGACCCCTGACCCTCTGTCTGGACAGTGCTGATTGGCCCTGTGCTGATCACTTGCATCCTCCCAAGAAGAAGAAAAAACTCTCTAGCAATACCCACCAAACTGAGCATGTGCAGAGTGCCCCCAAGGTTTGGTACTATCAGGAGATAGTTTGGGGACAGTGGAAAATGGGTGGATCAGAGAAGACAGGCTCAAACAGCCTTCTTACACAATGCTCAGGATTAACCCCTTAGGTTCCACAGTGAGCATAACAAGCATGCTTTACTGCATACACAG
Organism: Pelophylax lessonae; assembly: GCF_965119305.1. Classification (NCBI taxonomy): domain Eukaryota; kingdom Metazoa; phylum Chordata; class Amphibia; order Anura; family Ranidae; genus Pelophylax; species Pelophylax lessonae. The sequence goes on from NC_138772.1 coordinate 196,582,798, forward strand.
ATTGATTTTACTGTTTTTAAGATGACAACAATGGATCATGCCTAGGTAAAGTCTGTTAAAATGTCCACAGGGTGGCAGAATGACAACACAGGGGCATCACTGGGTGACAGAATGACAACACAGGAGCAATATTAGATGACAGAGGGTTGTGATTATGTCCCAGGAAGTGCCTGAAAAACTACCTGCATGCAAATTTAAAAATATTGAAAATGACAATAGAAACCATACTAACATGTTTACCACTTGACCACCAGAAGGTTTTACCCCCTTTATGACCAAGGCATTTTTTGCTATTTAGCACTTTTCTACTTTAACTGGAAATTGCTCGGCCATGCAACACTGTACACAAATTACATTTTTATTTTATTTTTTAACACAAATAGAGCTTTTATTTGGTGGCATTTAATCACCACTGTGTTTTTTTTTGCAATATAAATAAAAAAAATACAGAAAATATTTAAAAAACACATTTTTCTTAGTTTGTTGCAAAAAGGTGCAAACAAATAATCTTTCTTCATAAATTTAGGCCAAACGTAACAAAAATCAGTGTATATTATTTACTATGTGTGAAAGTTATGGAGTCCATAAACTATGGTATATATATTTGAAAATTGATCAATCCTGATGTACTGATGGCCTATGTCATTTCTTGAGGCCCTAAAATTTCAGGACAGTGCAAATACCCCCCAAATTAAACCTTTTTTGGAAAATGGACAGTCCATGGTATTTAGTAAGAAGCATTGCAAGTTTTTCAAAGTTGTCATTTTTTGTCACAATTTTTTAGAAAATGAAGAAATGAAATAAAATGTTTTTTTTTCACAATTTGTTTACATACTGTCACCAGTGCAGTAAAGCATCATCATATGAATGGTGTGGCGGTGCTACTGACTGGTGACAGTATGTAAAAAAAACTAAAATACATTTTTTTTCAATTTTTTTAAACATTTTATTTTTCATTTTGTGAGTTTTTTTTTTTTTTTAACATACTCTAATCAAAGTAGTTCACTTTCCCCCTAGTGACACTGTTCTACTCTGACGCTTATAAGGAATTGTTTTTTCTTACACTGTTATTGCTTATAACTGATGATCACTTTTAAAAGTGATTGTTTTCACGGTCATGAATGGCTTTTCGTGACAGCTTGTTTACTATTGTGATCTGTGATATTGTGATCAGCTAATCACATGGTACAGGGTGCCAGGTACCATGTGATAGCTGTGGGTCAACCACAGCATCACAATAGTAAGCAAGCTGACATGATTGGAAGCCATTCAGCCAGACAATAAAAAATATTGCTGATAACAGTGTTAAAAAAAAAACCCTGATCAGCCCCCTCCCCCAGAATAGTACAGTGTCAACATGGTGACACTATACTACTCTTATGACGGTATGTAAAAAATAATCTTTAAACAAAATGAAAAATATCTTACAGAAAGAAAAAAAAATGTGGCTTCTATTCATGAGTGTTTAATTTACATGTAATCATGTGATCCCTATGATTGGACACAGCAGAGAAGGGATAACGCCACTGCGTACCCCAGGAAGCGCGCCAGTGCACACATGCGGCATGACGTACCAGTACAGATGGCAAGTGGTAACATTTTTTTCCAATCAGATGGAAGTTTGGAGAGAGACCAGCAAATGTCACAATATACAGGAACATAGTACAAATGACTGTACCAAAAATACCTTCTAGTTTGACTTTGGTTAGTTCAGTGGCCTCTGAAGTGTTATTAGCTATCCTGTATATTACCCAATCAGATCTAAATGATAGATGATCTGTATTGCTACAACTGCTGAGTTTCAACAACAAAAATAAACCTCTGCATTTTGGAGTAGCTTTTATGATATTAAGCAATATCCGTGCTTATTGTTCAATTTACCTACCTAATGAACATCTTACAAAATATGCCTTAAACAGTATCAAAACCCAAAAACAAATATGTGAAATATTTCAGCTTACTAGTCCTTAGATGTGGTTTGTTTTTTTCATGTTTTTTTTTTCATCTGGTAATCCTTTTAATTAAACATGTTCTGTCCTTGGGTGGGAAAATTTTTTCATCCACTTTATCTAATATGGAAGCCATGATTGTAACTAAAACGGGATTGTAAACATTTCTGCCTTTGTTCATCTCAAATACATGGATAATGATGGGATTAGTAGTTTTAAACAAATAAGAGAACATCAATTTATGCTTGTAGACCAGCTAAGAGGAAGGGGCATGGATCTGTATTTGCTGAAAACATACTTAGCCAATACAGTTTCAACATTTAAATACTAGTAAGCTGCAATATATTATGATTTAGATATGCTTTAACCACTTGCCGACCAGCCACCGTACTTATACTGTCCCTCGAAACGATGTACCTGTACGTCGCTTCATGAGACAGCTAGTGGGGACGCCAATCAGCGGGTCCGGTGGACGCGATGTCCGCCGGGCACCTGCGATCGCTCCCCGTGGAGACAGATCTCCGGTCTGCTGATGTAAACACGGCAGACCGCTGCTCTATCAATGATGAACACTCTTTTTTAGGAACACAGTCTCTGTGTTCATCCAGCAAGTACATCCCCCACACAGTTAGAAAGCATCCCCTAGGGACACATTTAACCCTTTGATCGCCCCTGGGGTTAACCCCTTCCCTGCCAGTGTTATTAGTACAGTAACAGTGCATATTTTTAGCATTGATTACTATAGTAATGTTACTGGTCCCCCTCCAAAAATGTCAAAAATATCAGTTAGGTGTCTGATCTCTCCACCGCAATGTCGCAGTCCCACTAAAAATCGCTGATTGCCGCCATTTCTAGTAAAATAAATAAATAAAAATGACAAAAATCTTTCCCCTAGTTTGTAGACGCGATAACTTTTGGGCAAACCCATCAATATACACTTATGGGATTTTTTTACTAAAAATATGTAGCAGAATACATATTGGCCTAAAATAATGAAAAAGTTTGATTTTTACTTTTTTTAAATTGGGAATGTTTTATAATTGGACTGAAAAATTGGGTTTTTTTTCAGAATTGTCACACTTTTTTGTTTATAGCGCAAAAAAATAAAAAGCACATAGGTGATCAAATACCACCAAAAGAAAGCTCTATTTTTTGGGGAAAAAAGGACATCCATTTTATTTGGGTACAGCTTCACACAGTCAGGCAATTGTCAGTTAAAGTAATTCAGTGCCATATCGCAAAAAATGGCCTGGTCATTAAGGGGGTAAAGCCTTCCGGTCCAGAAGTTGTTAAAGGCCATTTCCAGCCAAAAGCAATATTTATGTGCAGTACTTGCAAGACAAATCATATGCAGTTTCCCTGGGATCAAATGTATGATCTCGAGGTTAGGACAAGTATCAAATTTTATACATTGATTTGTCAAAAGACAGCAAGTTGCATAACATTTTCCAATGTAGCAATTTTTAGAAAATCTCCAGCATAATAATTAGAGCTAGCTGCTATATTGGATAGTTAATGTTACATAGCCAAGATAGTAGAGAGTGCGCCCTGGTTCCTCTTAGTCTATGCTTTATGCTATAAAGTGCAGGATACTCACAAGTGATTGATAAAAACAAGGTTTTTGACACACCTACTATATTTTAAATACTCATTAGTGACATCAGTAACATATTATCTGAGCTCTCTACAATAAACAAGTTTGCTCTCTTACTCAAACAACTCACAGTCAATATATTGCCACCAGAATTCTTGCTCCTCTTGACTGCCCCATACCCATTGCAAAACTAAGATTTAGTAATTATTATATATATATATATATATATATATATATATATATATATCAGAGGCGTAACTAGAACCTTCAGGGCCCCGTTGCAAGAAACTATGAAGGCCCCCCCCCCCCTGGACCCCTGGTTCCCTTCAAGCCTGGAGCTCTTCCCACTGATCCTGGGGCCATTTACTCTCATTGCGGGGCCCTTTATTACAGTCCCGCAGCGGGACCATTTCACAAGTTCTGCAGTGGGCCCCCTTTTTGCCATCTTTGGGCCTCCCCATGGTGGTGGAATGCCAGGGCCCGGTCGCAAGTGTGACCTTTGCGATCCTGGAAGTTCACCCACTGGTGGCAGTAGTTTTTTATTTTTTGGTATTTTAATTGTATTATTTTTTTTTTTTTACAATGTGACTGACTATGACTCTGTCCATTCAGAAAGGAAGGAGCTGGTAAATTACAAATTTACCGACCCCTTCCTGGTTCTCTATTGTGACACATCCCCTGCAGCAGGGGAGGGAGCACAGTGTGGGGGGGACAAGGGGAGCACACAGGGGCCCAGAGACAGCAGAACACAAGTGAACTGTATGGGGGGAGTGGCGGAGGCAGCATACAGAGCAATCAATCTCCTCCATTTTCCTCTTGCAGCTACAGGAGGAAAAAGGAGGACAGTGATTTCTCTACATGCTGCCCCTGCCATCCATCCTATCCAGATGTACAGGGGAGCCACACAGGCCCACTGGAGCATGGGGCCCGGCTGCAATTGCAACCCCTGCAACCCCTGTAGTTATGCCCCTGATATATATATATATATATATATATATATATATATATATATATATATATATATATATACACACACACAGTGAGATATTGACTTGCAGGATTGTGAGCATTGAGTACAGGTCACCCAGCTTTTTCATGGGGGGGTACTTGGAGGTTAAGGTTTTTTTTTTTTTTTTTTTTTTGAAGTCCTGGAGCATTAAGGCTCTATAGAGCTTTGGGTGGGGTAAAGACTCAATCTCTAGCATTTCTAGGTACACATCTTACCTGGTAGCCAGACCTTATTATTAGTCTCAAATGGATATGAGATGACTACTGCTCAGGGCTCTCTTTCTTTCTTTCAAGGTGCATAAATGTTATATCTGATGCTGTTTTGGCCCATGGACACAAGGTTGGAATGGCAGGTTGAAAAGAATGGAAAAATGGCAATGGAAATTGGAAAAATTTAAATTCATTCCCAATTAGAGCAGCCAAGACCTGCTTGCAGCAAAGTGTTTGAAAACATGACTCCTTCTAAACCAAACAAGTATTGGTGCGAGCTTTGCAAGAATATTGATCCCTCAAGTAGTCAAAGCTCATTGGGCACACGTTGAGTCAAATTGTGCAAGACTCCAAAAACTCTGTATAGCTGGAAGTGTATACAGAACAAAATCACCGCCAGTGCCTAGAAGTTACTTACATGCCCAAAAGATGCCAGGCCTGGCAAATGCCATGAATGTAATATGGCTGGTGTGACCTTGATGAAAATAGTCAGACATCTATTGTGGAAACGTACTCGTAAGAAGTCTAAGTGTCCCTTCAGAATAGCACCAGAGCAGTAATAGGCATGTATAGAAGGTATATATGGAGGCTGCCTGTAGAGTTCTCCTATTAAGGCTATTTTGAAGGTGGTGCTAGCAGAAGTGTCTCTAAGTGTAAAAGCCACAGGAGAAATGATTCAGGAGGAAGGCCATATCGGTCTTTAGAGGAGGAAGACTTATTTGTCTAGGTATGGGAGTTGTGCCAGACAAGTAGGTTCCCATAAGGGTAGTAGCCTGCACAGGTGTTCCATAAGGGTGGGCAAATATTGCTGTCCCCTTGTATATACAGTAGGGCTAAAAGAGATTGGTTTGGCTGAAGATTCATCAGTGAAGAGGTGTTCTATTGGATTTAGGTCAGGCGAGTGTGGGGGTCATTCAATGGTATAAATTCCTTCATCCTCAAGGAACTGGCTGCATACTCTCGCCACATGAGGCCAAGCATTGTCGTGCACCAGGATGAACACAGGACCCACTGCACCAGTGTAGGCTTTGACAATGGGTCCAAGGATTTTATTCCAATACCTAATGGCAGTAAGGGTGCCATTGTGTAGCCTGTAGAGGTCTGTGCATCCCTCCATGGATATGCCTCCCCAGACCATCACTGACCCACCACCAGACTGGTCATGCTGAACGATGTTAAAGGCAGCAAAGTATTCTTCATGGCTTCTCCAGATCCTTTCACGTCTGTCACGTGTGATCAGGGTGAACCTGCTCTCATCTGTGAAAAGCACAGGGCGCCAGTGGCTGACCTGCCAATTCTGGTGTTCAATGGCAAATGCCAATCGAGCACAAGGCCCACTAGAGGACGTCAGGCACCATCATGAAGCCTGTTTCTGATTGTTTGGTTAGAGACATTCACACCAGTGGCCTGCTTTAGCTCATTTTGTAGGGCTCTTGCAGTGCTCATCCTGTTCCTCCTTGCACAAAGGAACAGATACCAGTCCTGCTGATGGGTTAAGGACATCTACGACCCTGTCCTTCTCTCCTAGAGTAACTGCCTGTCTCCTGAAATCTTCTCCATTCTCTTGAGACTGTGCTGGGAGACACAACAAACCTTCTGGAAATAGCACGTATTGATGTGCCATCCTGGAGGAGTTGGACTGCCTGTGCACCCTCTATAAGATCCAGGTATCGCCTCATGCTACTATTAGTGACACTGACCCTAGCCAAATACAAAACTAGTGAAAAACAGAAAAATATGAATAGGGGGAAAAGATTTCAGTGGCCTCCACGTGTAAAACCATTCCTATTTTGGACGTTGCCTCATTGTTGCTCATGTAGTGCACCTGTTGTGCACTGTGAATTTCATTGACACCAAAGCAGCTGAAACTGATTAACAAACCCCTCTACTACTTAACTGACCATATCAATATCCCAGGAGTTTTATTTACTTGATGCTATACTCTGATTAAAAAGTGTTCCTTTCATTTCTTGAGCAATGTATATATATATATATATATATATATATATATATTTTTTTTTTTTTTTACTTTTTTTATTTTATGTGTGTGTGTATGTGTGCGTATGTTTGTACTAATGTAAGAATAACTGTCTCCTGTAAGTTAAACTAATGTAATAAAGATCTGTCTAAAGAAAGATCTAAAATTATCTTATCTTTTTTCCTTTTATGTTGTTTTCTCTGTTTAACAACTTTTGGGAGACATTTTCATCTAAGTATGTGCAACTGGGTAGAAGTCTTCTTAAATTTTTGATGAAGTCTAGTGTCTGTATTAGTGAGATTTCAATTGGTTGGCATATGGCTTGGTCCACCGAGAATAAGATTTACACTTCAACAGTTTTTTTTTATGCCTTCAGTGAACACGTTGATTAAGTATCATATCTATGCGGTTTTTGTTACACATTTTCTGTGGATCCCAGGAATTTGTGCTCTGACCTCAAACATCCACAAATGCACTCCACAAATTTGAAGTCTGTTTTAAGTAAAGGATTAAAGAGAATACATTAGAGAGAAAAAAAATTTAATGTTCAGCATCTCCATCCCACTACCTGTTTTTAGTTTGTTTTTCACAAGAATTAGCTTTAAAAGCAGAGGCTTGTCAGTTTTCCCAGAATTCCCCTGGGTAGTATGTAGCACATATTCTCATATATTCTTGGGAGAAAATTTTCTCTTGATATTAGACATCATCCAGACCTCAGAAAGGTGAAAATAATGTAAGCTATTTTGTGTATGTTTTTTTGCAACTTAATGAAGAAATAATTCTAAATTATTGGTCAGAATTTTAAAATATTTATGTGTTCAATCAACTGTTTCTTCAACTTTTTTAGCTACTCATGCTCTGTAATCATGCAAAGGTTATACTTGTATATGTATATTCATAGTCACATGTTTGCAGCATATAACGGTCCCACAGGAGATACACACAGGGAAAAGCAAGTCCAACACTTGCATAAAAAAAAAAAAAAAAATTGGGGATTCACCTTATTAATCACAAAACCATTGTCTATGGCACTGTGTTGGTGTTCTGCTCATTTATCCCAAAAAATTTCAAAAGACAAACAGATTGGTTAAATCCAAGGGGAAGTAAAGATCCCCCAGGGATAACCAAGCAGTTACTAAGCAGACACTAGACTTACTGGTTGTGTATAAAACACATATTTATTAACAAAATATAGTAAAAGTGTCAAGCACTCATAATTGCCATATTCAGTTAAAACAACTTCCCTTCCCCACCCATAAATTACAATGTTACCAATTATTACGTCCAGACAAAAATTTGTATGACTATGTGTGCTGCAGATGCTGTGAGGATCACCGCTTGTGTACGAATACTGGGTGACAATGCACCTCTAGCTTCCGTCCACTGTATGTCAGATAAGCGTCCATATATGCAAGATGTTCACTTGTGCTGCACTTATGCGTGACTACAAGCCATTCTCCTGGGTCTTAGGTGGTGCTATTTTTATAGAATGTATGAATGTGCATCGGATTACACAAAATATTCTTATGCACCAATTAACCACTAGGTGGTGTCATTATTATTGCAATACTATATCGTTATGGTTATTCATAATTTACCATTAATTTTGTATATAATTTATTTGATAAGTTATTTTGGTGTTAGTCTGGCAGGCTTGATTATTTGTCTAGCTTGGCACCTGGTTTCACTAAGTTAGGGCATTCGGTTCCGGTCCTTGGTGAGTGTTCAATCTAATGGTTCCGTTTCCCTCTTCTAAGATGGCTGAACCGTTATCACCAATTTCCGGGTACCCAGCCTTACTCGTTCCTTAAATAGATGGCGTCAGTACGCCGTCCGCACCATTGAAAATGTCATCTGTGACGAAACGGCGCAAGGACACGGCGTACTGACGTCATCTTACTGCGACCAGGAAGTGCGGATGTGCGGAGCCGTCCGGCCGGCGGCTTATACACACCGAATGCATTGTACTTCTAAATTGTGAGTTTTATTCCCTTTCCTTTTAATAAAAGTTATGCGGTTTTACACTATGGAGCTTCTCTTTTCTTTATGGCGGTGATCACCTTGGGGTCATTCCTTGGAGATATCTGGTGTGGAACCTGCTTCAATAAAAAGTTCTTGTTACAAGTGCTGTCACCTCTGGAATTTGAGTTACCTGCAAGTGTTTTACTATCTTTTGTTTGGTAAGAGGCCAATTTACCTGGTGAAGGATAGCACTGACATTTGGGTGTCTATGTGATTGCCATTATTGATTTCTGGTAAGGAGTACCTATAGGTGTCTTTCTATATGGGATCTTCATTTCCACTGGTTTTTTTTTGTGCACGCTCATTTTTCCTGTTTTGCAAGCAGTGTATAAGATTGGTGGAGGTTATATTTTTTTTTCACATCACAATTTTGAGCACTAATTCTGTTCCACTGGATAACCACATTGGTGTCAATAATCACATTGTATCAAATTTTGTTGGGTTTTACGCTATTGCGTTCTTTTTTTCATATTTTTCATGATCCAACCATCACATTTCTATCACGAGCCTTTTGATTCCTGTCTTCTATCAAGTGGATAAGAATTTGGTTCAAAGAACCTGCATTAATTTTTCACCATTTTGGTAAGCTTATATCCATGAGGAGCCTAGTTTGAGAGCCACGGATTGCACCATTTACAATTTATGGACTTTATATGGACTTTATTCGTTCCATTTTAATTGTTTAGCGTGACTTTATTTATATTTTATTTTATATTTTATTTTATTTTATTTTATTTTATTTCATTCTCCTGGGTTGCTTATCCGGCTAATTAACCCACGTACAGCTTGAATTTCAAAGCTCCACTGGAAGCAGTGTTTTCGTTAGCATTGTTCTTCCAGGTACCCGGCTTGGGCAGTTCTCCAAGGGGCTTGTCTGTTCAGAATGTCTGATGATGTAACAGTGACGTGACACTGTCTAGAATTTTCTGGTAGAGGGCTATGCTGACTTTGGACTTGACAAAACACAGAGGACCAATACCAGCAGATGACATGGCTCCCCAAATCATCACTGACTGTGGAAACTTCACATTGACCTCATGCAACTTGGATTCTGTGCTTCTCCACTCTTCCTCCAGACTCCAGTTTTGACTGGGACTTTGATTTCCAAATGAAATGCAAAATGTTCTACAGTCAATGATGATTTGGGGAGCCATGTCATCTGCTGATGTTGGTCCACTGTGTTTTATCAAGTCCAAAGTCAGCGCAGTCCTCTACTAGGAAATTCTAGAGCACTTCATGCTTCCCTCTTCTGACCAGCTTTATGAAGATGCTGATTTAATTTTCCAGCAGGACTTGGCACCTGCCCACACTGCCAAAAGTACCAATACCTGGTTTAATGATCATTGTATTACTGTGCTTGATTGGCCAGCAAACTCATCTTACTTAAGCCCCATTGAGAATCTGTGGGGTATTGTCAAAAGGAAGATGAGAGACAGCAGACCCAACAATGCAGAGAGGCTAAAGGCCACTATCAAAGAAACCTGGGCTTCCATAATACCTCAGCAGTGCTACAGGCTGAGCGCCTCCATGCCATGTCACATTGATGCAGTAATTCATGCAAAAGGAGCCCTGACCAAGCACTGAGGGCATACTATACTATACTATACTGTACATGGACATACTTTTCAGTAAGCCAACATTTCTGTATTAAAAATTATTTTCTTATGTGATATTCTAATTTTCCGAGATACTGATATTTGGATTTTCACTAGCTGTAAGCCATAATTATCAAAATTAAAAGAAAGAAATGCTTGAAATATATCAATCTGTATGTAAGATCTATATACAATTTATGAGTTTCACTTTTTGAAATTAATTACTGAAATAAATGAACTTTTTGATGATATTCTAATTTTACGAGCTGCACCTGTTTATGATAGTTTCCTGTCGATGGTTGTTAAGAAAGCAGCAACCAGTGAAGTCGCCCAGTCCCATTCATTTATTGGCTAAGAATTCCTGGCCATATAAAAAAAGTGACTGGGATAGCGCTAACATTACTGACCAAAGTTATCCAAATAGCCATATTTGGTCAACGATATCATAGGAATTCCTGTGATGTCATTGACCAAATACAATGTGATTAATGGTGGATTTACATTGTTGGGCTTTTTGCTTTTTTTTATTAAAGGGCTGTTGGTGTTTGCAATAACTTCTCACTTTTTGAGTGGGGGGTACCACTTACTTATTCACATGGGGGGGGGGGGGCTGGTATCTGATGGCTCCCCTTATTGATAGAGGAGGCTTCCAGATTCCGATAAGCCCCTCACCTACAGACCCCTACAACTAAATATCACAAAACAGTAAAATAAAAAGGTTTTAAAAGTTAACACTACTAGAGTAAAGTTTGCTTGGTCTTTAATTCAGAGCAGAGTTTAAATCACTTGGAGAATAGATCCAATCTGATGACTGCAATAGGTACTGACCCTCAGAAAAAGTGACTAAGGGATTTATGTATAAAAAATATATAGCTTTACATTTGTCTCATAATTCGCACAATAGTCGTGAATAATACATGTAATGTTTTTAATATGTACAATATGTAATGCCTGTTTTGCCAAATTTAGCATTACCTTATCGTATGATCTTAGGAGAAAATAGCCATAAGAACATTTAACTATAAGAGTTAAAGAACATTCACCAATGGAGAAAATAGCTTAACATTAAAGGCTAGAAACCTTCTACAAGATATAGAAACAATACGAGGCAGACCTCTGCACTGTGAACACAGTCTATGGGGATTCCTGTGTGAATGGCCAAATGAATAAGTGTTCGACTGAGTGATCTCCCATTGCAATGTAAAGCGAAACATTTAGCAGGAGTATTACTACCACTGAAAGTTGATGCTCAGTTGCTCACTATTCTTGGTACATCTATATTTCAATACCGTGACAATGGCACTCTTACTCACCGTACCCTGCAGAGAGATTTTCCAGCTCATAGGACAACATTCTAAATGCCAGCAGACTGCGAATGATTGACACTGGGGTTTCAGTTAAACCTTTTTCACACACAAACAATGGCTACCACCATGTATTTAAACAGAAACATAAACCTTTCACAGTATCTGCTGTAACATTATTGACTGTAGAACATGTCTGTGACAAGCACTGCCACTTAAGTCCGGAGTATAACAGAGTTTAACCACTTGCCAACCACCAACAGTACATTTACTGCAGGTGGACAGCTTTCCCAGGCACTGTGACGTACCAATTTGTTGTGGTGCTCATGCGCACTGGGAGCTTCCCCTGGGGCAGGCAAAGGTGAGCTCTGCAACTGCTGTTTTCATTGGACACAGTGGATTGTGGGGCTCATTATCCATTGTGGGTGACCCAGAAACCACCTCATATTGCACAGTAAACAGTGTCATGAAAGGATTCCTTTTCTGATATCATTTTTTACTACTACGTGTGACCTGTGATTGGTCACCAGTGATCACATGGTACCTGGGCCAATCACAGTACCATGTACCATATGATAGCTTTGATCCAATCACAGCATCACAATAGTAAACAATGAATCATGAATAAAAGTCATTCATGATAAATCATACAATTGCAGTTACAGTGGACAATGAACTACTCTGATAACAGTATATTAAAAAAAAAAAAAAATTGTAAAAAAGAACAAAACTTAAAAAAAAAGAACAAAGGTATTAAAAAAAAAAAAAAAAAAAAAAAACAATTGTATTGCATTTTTCAATTTTCCAAAACATTGTGACAAAAAAGTATGACTTCAAAAAGCTCACCATACCTCTTAATACCTTGGACTGTCTGCTTTCCAAAAGGGGGTCAATTGTTGGGTATTTCTACTGTCCTGGCATTTTAGGGACTCAAAATGAGATATGCAGTTAGCATATCAAGACTGAACAAATTGTATATATATATATATATATATATATATATACCATAGTTTGTAGGCTATAACTTTCACACAGACTAAAAACTATACACTGATTTTGTATTTTTACCAAAGAAATGTAGCAGACTACATTTTGGTCTAAATTCATGAAAAAAGATAATTTGTTGCAAAATATTATAACAGAAACTAAGAAAAAATGTGTTGTTGTTTTTTTTTTTTTTACAAAATTGTCGGTATTTTTCAGTTTATATAGTAAAAAATAAAAAACCCAGTGGTGATCAAATACCACCAAAAGAAATATTTATTTATGTGAAAAAATAAATTATATAAATTTTATTTGGGTACAGTGTTGCATGACTGAGCAAATGCCAGTTAAAGTAGCATAATGCTGAATAGAACAACATGTTCTGGTCATGAAGAGGTAAAACATTCCGGAGGCCAAGTGGTTAAAATATGACAGTCAAAGGGATAAGTTCTTTTTTAAAGCATTTAGAGATAAAGTTTAACAAATGTTTATATAATTTAGATTAAAAATAAAAGTGCTTAGCAAATTTTACCTGGACTTTAGTTTCAGCAGAACCAAATTTCCTGTAGCATAGGGCCTCATATACACCTTTGTGCATTTTAGGTGCAGGGCATTCAAAAAACCCTGTTTGCTGCATCTTTGATGCGCTTTCATGAAAATGCCTATTACGTAGAATTCAATGATTACGTGCCTAAAAGGCATGTAAAACACACTGACTAAAATCAGCCCTAGGTCCAATTCTGGCACAATCACTGGCCCTCATTGGTGACTCATAGCATTCATGTTTTTATATGGTCCCTTATATGGTCCCTGAGGAGGGTAGTTAGAGAAATGTTTTAACCAATAAAAGGGTCTGAGGAAAAGGTTGAAGGGGTGTCAGAATGTTTTGTGATAGTTCAGCAGACATGACCCTTTTCTAACTGTACCTGTTTTATTTGAATATATATATATATATATATATATATATATACATATACTGTATATCTATTAGGACAGTTAATGTCACCAGTTTGCCAGCTCGACCCTATAGTATAGCCATATGTGGTATAAAATTAATCATGATTTATTTATACATTTGGATAAATACTTGTTATTATTGTATCAAATCAGGATTTAGGAAATATGTGTAGAGTTTGATAGCTGAGTCGTAGAGACAAACTTCAGTGCATATAACATCTCTGTTTTTTTAAGACAGTTTAGGGTTCTGCTATAAGTTTTATTGCATAGCAATTTTATGACAGGCCTAATAAATGCTGTGCTTGATGCTGTTCCACAATGGCTATCTTGGCAGACTCTGCTAAAGGTTTGCTTATGTTCCTGTAAATGGCAATTTTTGCAAGGACCTTAGTAGACTTGCATAAGAGATATCCTGATAATGGGTTTATTGACACTGGGCTAAGTGGCATATAGAATCCTACTGAAAGTTTTGTTTATTCAACTTAATTTACAAAAGCTGTTGCATTCTAGTGTGGGGATGTTATATCAGACGTATCAGCTCTCTGTCTGACCAAAAAATGCAAAATTGAACTCTAATGGTATGTCATAGCCTTGCACATTTTAAAGAAAAGAGGCCAGATTCGTGTTTGATATGACCTCCATTCTCTTTACTCTGTTTAAAGTTCATCAAACCTAATTATTGTCACACATAGGACAAGGTTTAATAATCTGACAAGCAACATGTTATTTACCAGAATAAACTGACAATTTGTTATATATCAAGTATTAAACACTGCTAAAAAAAATTAAAGGAACACTTTATAAGCACATCAGATCTAAATGGGGAAAAATATCATGCTGGATATCTACTGTATACGGACATGGACTGGATAATGTGTTAGGAACGAAAGGATGCCACATCGTTTGATGGAAATGAAAATTATAAACCTACAGAGGGCTGAGTTCAAAGACACCCTGAAAATCAAAGTGAAAAAATGATGCAGTAGGCTAGTCCATTTTGCTGAAATTTCATTGCAGCAACTCAGAATGGTAATCAGTAGTTTGTATGGCCCCCACATGCTTGTATGATGGCTTGACAACGTCAGGGCATGCTCCTAATGAGACGACGGATGTTGTCCTGGGGTATTTCCTCCCAGATCTGGACCAGGGCTCCTGAAAAGACTGAGGTGCAACCTGGCGGCGGCAAATGGACCGAAACATAATGTTCCAGAGGTGTTCTTTTGGATTTAGGTCAGGTGAGTGTGGGGGCCATTCAATGGCATCAATTCCTTCATCCTCCAGGAACTGGCTGCATACTCTTGCCACATGAGGCCGGGAATTGTCGTGCATCAAGAGGACCCCAGGGCCCACTGCACCAGCGTAGGGTCTGACTGTGACGGACTTCCAAAGAGTATGTCCACCATGTCAGCTTCCCTTGCCTGGTCACCAACTGCTATTTAGGTTCCACCGCCCACCCCAATCACTAGTCGGAACACAGTAAAGCATAAGACTCTTTATTGTAAACACAGACACAAAAATATATAACCTCAGGGATGGTTTCTCCTCCCCTCCCTCTTGGTAAAAGAAGACAAGGCGGAAAGCTCTGTACAGCCAATAACTAGTGGTACTGAAACATTCAACAACTATTTGAAACAGTAACTGGACGCTCAGAGCACTTCTTTCTCAACTATGACTTGGGCATGCATGCCTGGACACAGTTCAAATGTCCACTGTTGTAAGATTCTGGTATCTCTGGTACCCTTATTTTCTATTTTCTTTCGATATGCGTCCCACCTTTCTAATTAGGCGGTACGCATACACCTTTAAGACGGATGACGTCATCGCCGAGCGCCCCAGAGCGGCTATTTCAACCGCCGGCGTTCTCTCTCACGTTGTTCGTTCAACCTGCCTGTGTGTCCACATGCTTACAAGCTTGCCTTGCTACCGGAACCTCCAGCTATTCTCTTTTACTTGGAAACAGACCGGAACCTCGCTACTGATCCCTGTATCTCGCTACTGGATCACTCCCTCACTACTGGACCCTTCTACTACTAACCTTACTAGTGATAAGTACCCCACAGGGGAATCCTCCATAACCTTACTTACACTATCTACCTCTGCACATTAAGGACTGTTACTATCTATGCATACTAATTCTATCATCTGCACTGTTACATAGATTGCTAGCCTTTGAGTCTACTATCATCTATCCTTGCACTGGGTTAGTCTATCCTGTATTTGTCATCTGCTGTCCTTACCACCTGTTACCATACTCGATTACTAACCTATCTGCATTCTACCTAATACCATCTAATACTCTCCTGAACATTTCTATCAAGTGCTTACCATCTCTGTCACTGTTCACACCTGTCCCTTCAGCACATCATCTTCATACTATCATATACATCCTATCACTCCAGGAACATCTTATTGAGTGTGTATATCTGTATGCTGAAGCTGACAGGCCCACAGTGATGAGTCTGGAGAGTTGGATCTGGTTATTCAACACATCTCTACATGACTACTGAGTGGAGATTCTGCAGCTGCAAATCCAGCCTACTACAAAAACGCAGGAGCGTTACAACTGTGAGCTGAGAGTGGTGGGTACTTAAGAGCAAAAGCAGGGTTGAGACAGACCTGAAGGGACTGGGCTGTCACAATGCTCACCCAAGTTACTTAGCAGACAGACTCGGCATGATCCTAACAAATCCACTTGGGGATGTCCACATAGTGTCACTCAGGGTTCCATGTCTGCTTGCTGGGGCAAGCCATTAGCATTGGCATTCTGTTTCCCTGGACGATATTGAACTGAAGGGCCAAACTCCACCACAGCAGCCATCCATTATCCCCTGACACTCGGTTTAGCCAAACCAGGAGATTGTGGTCTGTAAGAACGGTAGAGGTAGGGCTGAAATTTTTGCAAAGCCCACACTGAGGCCAAACATTCTTTTTACACTGTGGCGTAGGAAACTTCCCATAGTAAAAGCTTGTGGCTAATGTAAGCCACTGGGTGGAGGTTCCTCTCCAATTTAACTCAGGATTGCTGCCAGCCCAAACATGGAGGCATCTGTATGGATGTGAAAGCGTATGGATGGGTCAGGAGTTGCTAATAGTGGTGTCTGGATCAGCACTTGTTTGAGTCATTGGAAGGCTGCCTCAGACTCCAGGGACCACAGGACTTTTTGGGAAAGGCCCTTACGAGTCAGGTCAGTCAGGGGATTGGCAATGGCGCTGAAATTAGGGATGAACTGACGATAGTATCTGGATGTAACCAGGAAAGCTAGTACTTGTGTCTTGGTAAGTGGTACGCCCATTGGCCACGGCTTTAATTTTAGCAGACTCGGGTCTCTGTTTTCCATACCCCATCCAGTGTCTCAGGTACTGGACCTCGAACATACCGATGTGCAATTTGTCCGGTTTAACAGTCCGTCTGGCCTTCTTTATCCGGTCCATTATTATCTCAATGTGGCAGAGATGTTCCTCCCAGGTGTCGCTGTAAATGGCAATATCATCTAGATAGGCGCAGGTGAACTCCTGCAACCCAACCAGCAATCTATCCACCATCCGCTGGAAGGTGGCAGGTGCATTTTTTTATCCCAAATGCCATGACTTTGAACTGGAACAGGATAAAGGGAGTGAAAAAGGCGGACTTGAGGATGACCTCTGGATTAAGGGGAATCTGCCAATAGCCTTTACAAAGGTCAGTGGTAGTGAGAAAGTGCCTCCGGGCCATTCTGTCTAAGAGTTCATCTACATGGAGCATGGGATAGGCATCCGTCACAGCCCTGTCATTTAGTCGCCTGCAGTCTACACAGAATCTTGCAGTGCCATAGTTTTTGGTGCTAAAACCACCTGATATGTCCAAGGGCTGCCTGAAGATTCTATGACCCCAAGGTCAAACATATCCCAGGTCTCCTTCTGCATCCCCTCCAGTACAGCATCGGGAATGCAATACTCTGGTTGCCGCAAGGGGGCTTGCCCCGGCATGTCAACTTGATGCACAGTTATGGAGGAATAGCCTGGGTGGGATGAGAACATGTCCCGGCACTTCCGGAGCAGCTGCTTAGCCTGTTCTCAAAAAGGTGGCCCCAACCCCTCTCTTAGGCGCTATCCCTGGCATGGACTCTACCTCCCCAGGCAGTCCCAGAAATGGAAGGTTCTCTCCGTCCTCCAACTCTGGAGCGCATATACCGGCAACTGCTTCCTCCCTTTCCTGATAGACCGACAACTGGCGACGATATAGGTGGTATCGCAAAGCCTTTCTACAATCTTATAAGGGCCCTGCCATGAAGCCTGGTGCTTATTCTGCTTAACCAGTTTTAGTGCTTACACTTTTTGCCAAAGCCTGAAGCTGCAATCTCTAGCAGATCGGTTGTACCACCTTTTCTGCTTCTCTTGAGCTGCCTGTAAATTGTCCAGCACAGTGGCAGTCAATTTCTCCTAACTCCAGGACGTAAGCCACTACAGAGGTCCCCTCCTCGACCAAGGTTCCCACCCAGTGCTCCCAAAGCAAATCTAGGGGTCCCCGCACCTTCCTACTGTAAAGCAGCTCAAAGGGCGAGAAACCTGTAGTCTATTTGGGTACTTCTCAGTAGGCAAAGAGTAAATGGGCAAGATGACATTCCCAAGTCCTTATACGTTAAGGTGAACGTTCAAAGCATCTGCTTCAGGGTGCTATTGAACCGTTCGCAAAGCCCATTAGTCTGTGGGAGCTGTAGAGTGGCCTTATCCCACCCAATGTTCACAGTTTCTGGGTAAGTTCTGCCATAAACCGCGTCCCTCTATTGGACAGAATTTCTTGTGGGAAATTTGAAACAAGCTGCTAGCCACAGTTTCAGCATGAATGTTTCCCAGAACAACAGCCTCAGGATATCGGGTGGCATAGTCCACTACAGTGAGGATGTACTTCTTGCCCGTGGGGCTAGGCTTAGCTAGGGGCCCTATTACATCCACTGCTATCTGGCTGAACAGTTCTCCAACTATGGGTAGGGTCTAAGGGTGGCCAAAGCAATGTTCCTATTCTTTACTACCCTCTGGCCTACTTCACAGGTCCTACAATAATCTCTCACCTCCCCAGAAAGTCCGAAAAGAGTTCTGAATCAGGTGATGTAGCGTCCGCCTGTGCCCCAGATGACCAGCTAGCAAGATATTTTTCTCAATCTGCAACAGATTGCGCCGGTATTTCCTGGGCACTACCAGCTGTCGTTGGGGTACCTGGGTTGCCCCCCTCCCCGCTCCCCTGGAGATCCTGTACAGCTTCCCTCAATCACATTCAAACCTAACGTCTGCCTTTCCTTCTGGGTCCGTCCCTGCTATTTGTCAATATGGGGAGAGGGTATCATTCCCTTAGATCTCCTGTTCAAAGTTTTCTGGCGAGACTCAAGTCATAATAGATAGGTCAGAGTAAATATCAGAGGTAATGGGTCTTACCTGAGCCCCGTTGGAGTGAGTTAATGCAGCATCCCGCGTTTTCAGCTGGGTTGCGACAGGAAGTAAATGCAGAGGTTAGGAGTCCCAGGTCATTTCTCAGTAGTATCTCGGCAGATATATCTCGCATCAGCCCAACTTTAGTGTCTTGAGCGCTTAGGTGCACCCGGGCAGTAGGTATGCGGTACACATGGCCTCGGCTACCCGCACTATGACAGAGAGTCCACTCTTCTCCAATTCACATATCATTTGTGATTAGACCAGGGTAAAGGTGGCCCCTGTGTCCTGTAAACCTTGGGCAACCTGTCCATTATTCCATACAATCTACCAGTGATGTTGTGTGTTGTCCTCAGAACATGAACCCCAAAGTCCTCCTCTCCTGCATTACTGTCTTGGCAAGACAGGGAGTGGTGAGGGATTGAGTCCTACTCTCGATGTAAGCAGCAAGCTGTAGCTCTGGCCAGGTTACCAGTAGGTCATAGCAGGTCATGCTCTGGGTGCATCTGTCTCACATGTAAAACAACACAATTGTGAAAAATCAGCTCAACCCCACCCTAAACCAAAATACTAAACAAGGCTGCAATCACTCCAAAATGCTTTCAGTGCACGAAATAACAAAACTCAACTTATGGCAGTGCTGCGCCACTTATATTAAAACATTATATATGTACATAAAGTAATAAAGGTAATATGTGAAACTCAATAATACATAAGATATGTGGCTAATCAAAAGTCCATAATGACTATTCCAAAATTGTGTTCAATATAACAAAAAGTGCCAAAATAAGTGCAGCAATAAAAAGTGCTGATAAACTTCTTCCCAAATAAAGTGCTTGTGCTCTACTCCACCACAAAAGGATGGCCGCTCTCCTCCCATTCTGACCCCCGTGTCACCAGCGGGTCAGAACCAGCAGCTCCCCTCTGGGGATAAAGGCAATCTTGATATCGGTAAACATAAAGAGATGTTGATCCTCACATTCTTTCCATACACCCCTGATAGTTCTCGGTATGAATTATAGTGAAGATAGAGGACAAAATCTAGTGCTCTCTGTTTTTCAAATTTATTGAAAAGCAAGGTGTAGTTTCACTTACATACAAAGCACATAAAGCTGTGCAGGCTGGACAGGCAGGATATCCAAAACACGGATGGCCGAAGTACGTCAGATACAAGGCTCTGCCCCTATACGATTTGTGTCACACGTTAACTACTTCAGTAGGAGTGCACTGCAAATGATGGCACCACCCTGAGGTTCTAGAGTGAGGCAAAATGGAGCTGGTTGAGGACAGTGCTGACAGTCCGCTGTGCGTTGCGGTCAGTAATCTGCACTGCCAGGGCTGGTGCAAGGATTTTTGTCACCCTAGGTGAAACCTCATTTTGCCACCCCCTGGCTACGCCCTTGACTCCACCCCCTTTGTCCTACCCATGTAACGCATATGACCTACCTGCCTCTACACTGACCTACCTAAACTGACCTACCAAACCACTACACTGACCTACCCCACCCTTATACTGACCTACCTGACCCCTACACTGACCTACCTGACACATACACTGACCTACTTGACCACTACACTTGCCAACCTGAAAAATAAACTGACCTACCTGACTCATACACTGACCTGCCTGACTCATTCACTGACCTACCTGACACATACACTGACCTACTTGACTCATACACTGACCTACCTGACAACTACACTGACCTACCTGACTCATACACTGACCTACCCGACACCTACACTGACCTACCTGACTCATACACTGACCTACCTGACTCATACACTGACCTACTTGACAACTACACTGACCTACCTGACTCATACACTGACCTACTGAACTCATATACTGACCTACCTGACTCATACACTGACCCACTTGACTCATATACTGACCTACCTGACACATACACTGACCTACCTGATTCCTACTTCCTTCCCTACTCACACTCCCTTCCTCCCCTCCCATCCCCCACACAGACAGCTTGAATCAGATCGGAAGCATCCTGATCTTTACCTCTTCTTGGCTTCATCGTCCATCTCATCTGGGCTCTCCTCTCTTCAGCAGTGGGCAGGCTGTGGGCAGTATTGTTTAGAAATCGGAGTCCTTGCCAGCGCCATCCAGCTGCTCTTTGGTGTCCTCCGCTGGCCAGGAGGTCAGGTAGCAGTCACTCTCCCAATCTGATGTCATGGTTCCCGGCTCAGACCCTGCACACATGGTTTGCCTTCTGGTGACGTGTCTGTCAGATACCTTCTTCTGACTGGGCTGAAGCACCAGGCAGGACATGCTGCCTATTCTACAGGCTCCACTACAGGTGCAAGCGGCCTCATGGGGAGGGGAATGGAGCTGAGGAGAAACAGCAGACATCTCAGATTGCCCGGGGGAAGGAGAAGGGAGGAGGGGTTTTGTCCCGGCTCTCTTCCCCTCCTGTTCTCACTACTGCTGGGGCTCCACAGTTTTTTGAAGACACACATACTAAAGGCAGGCTGGGCTGGGGATGCAGTATGTTTCCAGCAGAGGGATGTTGATAGTGTTGTCCTGGTGGGAGGGTGCTCTGAACCCACAGATTGCACGCACAGCTGAGGCTGAAAGCACCAAGCCCTGGACATCACTGCAAAGACTGAGGGAGGGGGAGAGGAGGGAGAAGACAGGGCAAAACACTGGCAGCGATAGGGGTGGCTCACTTGCTTAACACTGCAGCGGCACACCGATGCGGCGCCCCCAACTGATGTGTGCTCTAGGCCGGTGCCTACCTTATCTATAGGTAGAGCCGGCACTGTGCACTGTATGTCAGTCAGAAGAACATGGCTCCAATGTTCCCTGGCGCCCAATCTCAACATTACAAGCGCTACATTGCTACAGCTTTGCTGCAGCTCTAGCGCTTGTGATGTGGAGAAGATTGGGCCCCGGGGGAGCAGCAGGGAAAGAATTTCAAATTAATCAGACGGTACCCCCGACTGATGTGCACTGTAGGCCAGCGCCTATCTTGGCTATAGGTAGCTTCAGCCCTGATTGGTAAAGATGTGATGGGACACTGTAACAGATGTTCATTGGACAGGGACAGTGGTGCTTGGTGTACTATGTGTGGGGATGGCTGTGTGATCTGTGACAGCTCTGTGTGTAAAATCATCCCCTACACACAAAGCTGTTAGCACAGGCTGCAGCTTTCCCTGCTCCCCCCCCCCCTGCACTGAGCTCCCACTGAGATCAGCGGGGAAAACTGTCACAGACACGTGTCTCTGTTTACACTGTGAAAGCTGACAATTTGAAATTTGACACAGCCATCACATGATCAGGAGGGCCAATCACAGCGCCCATATCCCGATCTGTGCTTGACTGTGTCGGATGATAACAGCCATCACAGTATCGTGCCGCAGCATGGCCTCAGGATCACACGCGGGCACAGATTCTGAGAGACGTTCCTGTATGTCTACTTAAAACAATGAAGCTCTCACCGGCCGTTTATGTACAGTACATTGGCCGGGTGGGAAGCAGTTAACAGAGAAGTATGGGAATAGTTGTTTTTTTTTTTTTTTTAATCATACTTACCTAGGTGGCATCTAACCCCCCACTGGCTCTAAGACTGAGAACTGAGCATTCAAACACCGCAGATCCCTCAGTTCTCAGAGCTCCCTGAGCAGAGAGCTGGTGACTGTTAGTCACCGGCTCTCTGCTCTGCCAGTCGCCCCCCGCGCTCACTGGAGCACTGGGCTGTGGAGGGGGTGGGATCAGCCAGCTCAGGCTCTCAAAGGCTCGCTGAGAGCCTGACCCAGGTGTCGGTCCAGGCATATGGTCGCAATCTTTACCGAGCCTGGACCGTCTCTGTGACATCAGTCGACAGCGGGCTTCAGAACAAACTGCACTCCTGTGATCCTTTAATATAGATCATTTTTTCATGTTTTACTCGCTAAGATACCTTTTAAATCTTATGAAAAGACAAAGTAGTAAAGTTGAAAAGTTTTTATTTTTACTATTACATACAATACCCAATGTCCTTTTTAATAATATTTTAGTAAGGAACTTATCTAGTTTTGAAAAATGAACCTCTGTGTAAAGATCAGCTATGTTTTGTTTTATATATTTCAAAGTATTATTTTGTTTACCTATTAAAATGTGTTTACTGTCATGAAACAATTGCAACTGAACTGGAATATATCCATTATTTATGCCAAAGGGTTTGGCACAATAAGTGTGAAACAATAATTTATACAATTCTGTGCACCAATAACCGGCTCTCTACCTTATTATACATCACTGCTCCTAAATTATGTAAAGCCAGAAAGGTGCTTTAATGTATTTGACACATGATTTAAATCTTCAGTTTTGCCAAAATTGCCTTCAAACAGATGCGTATAAAAAACCCCAAGGCTCATTACACAATTTCTACAAACAATTCCAGAGCTCAATATTTCAAGGGTATTTTGGTTTGCTACTTTGCCAAAAAAAGATCTAGGGAGAAATGGAGCTTTAAATTCTATACATAGGATATGAGCTTGAAATGAAACTATTTGTTATAAGCTGAAAATGTCTGAATCCTTGGAAATAATCATTAGGGCTCATACATTAATCTCTGGAGTGAAGTTCTTGCACATAGATAGACAAGGGCTTCCAAGTGTGCTATTTTCCCCAAGACTCAAGATATGTCTCAGATTATTCTCTTTCAAGGTATTGATATATATGGACACTTTTTATTAGAACTACCAAAGAACTGAAAATAATAGGCATTGTGTAGGCAGTATGAAAATCATCTTTGATCTAGATCTAAAAGTGAAACAGTTGTATTGAATGAGGTAAGCTGCAAACAACAAGTACACTCAATCACAACATTGGCAGCTGTAGGCAGTTCATGGCGATATGTTTGCTCAATCAGTTAAGCCCAACTTCTTTAAAATGTAAATAATCACAATTTTATACTGAATCATGTGATTTCTGGTCACTCTTGCTGCTGAGCTCTAAATTTACACTATATTACTAAAAGTATTAGGATGCCTGCCTTTACATGCACATAAACTTTAGTGGCATCCCAGTCTTAGTTCGTACGGTTCACTATTGAGTTGACCCATCCTATGTAGCTATAACAGCTTCAACTCTTGGGGAAGGCTGTCCACAAGGTTTAGGAGTGTGTCTATGGAAATGTTTGACCATTCTTTCAGAAGCACATCTGTGAGGTCAGGCACTAATGTGGATGAGAAGGCCTGGTTTGCAGTCACTGCTCTAATTCATCCCAAGGGTGTTCCATCGGATTGAGGTGCAGGCCAGTCAACTTCCTCCACCCCAAACTCGCTCATCCATGTCTTTAGGGACCTTGCTTTGTGCACTGGTGTGCAGTCATGTTGGAACAGGAAGGGGCCATCCCCAAACTATTCCCACAAAGTTGGAGCCTGAAATTTTCCAAAATGTCTTGGTATGCTGACGCCTTAACAGTTCCCTTTACTGGAAGTAAGAGGCCAAGCCCAACCCCTGAAAAACAACCCCCATTATTATCCGCCCTCCACTAAATGATTTGGACCAGTGCACAAAGCAAGGTCCATAAAGACATGGATCAGGGAGTTTGGGGTGGAGGAACTTGACTGGCCTGCACAGAGTCCTGACCTTAACCCGATGGAACACCTTTGGGATGACTTTGAGCGGAGACTGCGAGCCAGGCCTTCTCATCCAACATAAGTGCCTGACCTCACAAATGCGCTTCTGGAAGAATGGTCAAATATTCAAATAGACACACTCCTAAACCTTTTGGACAGCCTTCCCAGAAGAGTTGAAGCGGTTATAGCTGCAAAGGGTGGGCCAACTTAATATTGAACCCTATGGACTAAGACTGGGATGCCATTAAAGTTAATGTGCATGTAAAGGCAGGCATCCCAATACTATTGATAATATAGTGTATAGGAATAACTTTACAGTAGTTGGATACTCAGTACATAAAACTGTGGCCAAGCTTTGCACATTCAAACATTTAAAAAAGCAGTGAGTTTGAAAAAAATCCCTCCACTGACCCAATTTTGGAGTTTCTGTAAAGCTCAGACTTAAGTCCCGAAGTGATGGAAAAAGTAGTCTTTTAGTCCCTAGGGAAGGGGGAGGAGTACAAGAAATCCTAGCCTGCAGAGTGGCTATGATGGCAGCCCTGTGTTTTGTGGTGCTGGACACAATGACCACGATCAGAAAGGTTTTTGGAATTTGTGGTTAGTTCTGTAGAAACTAGAATAATTGGTATGTTTTGCATTTTTTTATTGTTTGGAAGTGCTGCCTATGTTTGTGTAAAGCTGCAAATGCAATTACAAATTACAAAGCTGGCTGGCTTTCTTCACAACGTTTTATAAAACATTCCATAAGGCAGCTCAAGGATGCCTGATTTACTCCATCCTAATTTTTATTTGTTTTCCTTTTTTGATCAATTATTTTAATTTTGGTAAATTTGCTTTAGTAATTGAAAGCAAACTTTTCAGCTATGCTGCCATGCCCAAAATGTTCATGCAGATTCCCAGAGTTGGAAAATTTCTAAACTGCAGAGTCAACAAGTGGAGAGTCAGAAGTTTTTCTTGGGGAAGAAAAACTCTTGCTGGAGCAGTATCTAGGGTGATACCCAAATACTCCATGATGTATCAGTCAGCTGTTTTATGAAGGTTCAGGATCCACTGATCCTTTTTAAGGTCTGGACTGTCTGCTTCACATTGCCAGTCAGAATCTGTGCCAAATGTTCCCTTAGTAGGAGGTTGTCCACATATCCCCCTGGGCCTGCTAGAGGTTTGGAAAAACGTTTCCAAACACTTGTCAATGGGATTCTTAAACATGGGTGCATTCTCAGAAGGAATAGTCAGTGCTTTATTAAGGCGGGACATACTGCAGGAATGGTCCACATCTTGGTAAAGACCTCCTCAAACAGATATTGGTCTGCAAAACATTTGGGAGGTGTAAATAGTTTATCAGGTGTTTTCCAGTCCCTGTCCAGGAATACCTTTGAGTGAGGTGTGCACCAGAAAGGCTTTAATAGTCTTGGAGCCTCTCAGGGATTCTAGACTAGTAACAGTACCAACAGAAGCTACTGGCTTCTCTTCCCTTTTTAGGGTAGTACACATTACGTCAATAACAGCTGATATTGTTTCTCTTTTTTTTTTTTTTGTTGAAACGTTTTTATTGAGAATAAAAAAGTGCAATACAGAAACACGCATACAAAAGCAAATGCAAGTACAGGTATGTAAAATAAAAGAAAAAAAACAATGTAACAGAAGACAACTAATCCAGTACAAAAGATGTTTTGTATTAACAAGGACCTAAAAGAGGCAGTGTGAATCAAGCATCGGGGGGGGGGGTAACTGTAATGAGAGGTCAGTAAAGGCATTTCTGCTCGTGGAGGGCGATACCGATCCCGAGAGATATCCAAAATGGGGACTAGAAATGTGTTCTGGGGAGCGAGATCGAGGTAGGACAGAGTCAGGAGATGGGGGTATAGATACCAGTGGAATTTGAGGGACCTCTAGGAGGGAAGTACTACGTGAGAGGAGCAGGTCGCAGGGTGAACCCATGTCCTGGAAGGATGAGTTGTCAGTACAATGATGAAACCTGAGCTGGGTATATCGGGTAGTTTAAAGGTGCGTGCCATTCAGACCAGCCAAACAGCAAGTTAGCAACCTGTAAGGTCGGGGGGGGGGGGGGGACGAGTATCAGAGAGGAAGAAGAGCGAAAGGAGAGAAAGAAGATGAGAGAAGTTGTTTCTTAAGTCTGGGAAATGGAAAGACTAAATACAGAGTGCTCTCATTGCGCTTGGGATCCAACCTGTTACACTGTTTGACAGAGATAACTTAATTGAGAACACCAGGTAAAAATCTTGGGTACTAATAAACCAGCTGCTCAAAGCAGTAGAGGTTGACCAGGTCACAGAAGGTGGCAGCAAGGACAAACACTTACTGTAATATATAACAGAGTTTCAAACTGCCTCTGTAAACAACATCAGCACAAGGCCCATACATTGGGTTTCTATGGCTAAGCAACTGTCCAAAACACATCACTGTGTACAATGCCAAGATTCAGTTGCAATAGTGTAGAGCATGCCGCCATTCAACTTGGGAGTGGTAATAATCAGTTCTCTGGCGGTATGGATCACACTTCACTATTAACAGACAGTTGAGTGGATTAATCTTGGTTTAGCACATGCCAGGAGTGTGCTACCTTCTGGACTGCATAGTCCAAAATATAAAATTTGATGGGAAAGAGATAATAGTCTGAGGAAGTTTTACAGGATTTTTGGCTAGTCCAGGGGTGCTCAACCTTTTAAGGAGCGAGGGCCATTTAAGTGCTCCTGCGGATTAGCTGTGCTTTCCCACAGACTTCTATTATATCTTGTGGGTGTGGTGCACTTTCAGATTAGGACACCAAACCTGCAGACTATAAAAGAAGTCTATAGCCCCGTACACACGCAACGATTATAGGCCGAACGATCGGCCGTCTTTTGTCCAGTGTTGTTGTGTTGGTTGAAATGTGCTCTAGACTGCACACGAATTTTGTCGGCCAACAACAACCAACTGCAGAAGTGATGTCATGTTCTGGTCTACTTTTCATGTGTTTTTTCTTCTCTGAGTATGCCCAGTCTTGCTCATCTGATGTTTGTCGGCCGAAATCTGTACTGACTGATGAACAATCGGCTGTTCTGTTGTTGGCCAACAAAAACTTTATAGCATGCAGACCAGATTTTGTTCGGCTGAAAAGTCGAACATTTATGGCCGACAATCGGTACATGTGTACGGGCCTTATGGCTCAGTGCAGCTAAACTTCAGGAAAGCCACAGGTGCACTGCGCTGAGCCTGCAGATCAGTGTGAAAGCAGC
Source organism: Pelophylax lessonae (assembly GCF_965119305.1). Taxonomy (NCBI): domain Eukaryota; kingdom Metazoa; phylum Chordata; class Amphibia; order Anura; family Ranidae; genus Pelophylax; species Pelophylax lessonae. The sequence continues at coordinate 196,610,621 of NC_138772.1, forward strand.
CTGAAAACTCTTTTTTATAACCTAATATGCCCATTGCAAAGATGCATTGTATGCTATATTCATTACACTGACATTTTCGTCTTCCTGCTTCTGCTGGCATCAATTTCTAGGCTGCTAGAAAGGTCCCAGGCAAAGTGCACTTGGTATCCATCCTCTTGGGACAGGAGCCAAAGCTACAGAAGAAGCATTATCTTATGCTGCTCCTGCTCCCTTTGTGGCCACTTGCTTCCTCCGCTGCCGGTACTGGCTCCATGCACTCTAAAGTTCTGATATGGTGGATTGGCAACCTGTTGATCCCAATCTGGGCTTGTGGACTCATCATCCCAGAGCATGGGCATGTGCTTTTCTGGTTTGAGGTCCAGGACCACATCAGAGGGCTAAAAGGGCCACATGTGGCCCACGGCCCACAGTTTGGGCACCCCTGGGCTATACCTTCTATTTTCAGTGAAGATTACTGTTAATTCTACATCAAGCAAAAAAAGGTATGCAATCTTGTGGCAGCAATTTGGGGAAAGTCGTTTCTTGTCCAGCATAACTGTATCCCTTTGCACAAAGTTAGGTGTGTAAATTCATGGCATGATAAATATGGTCTGGAGTAACTGGTTGCCTTAAGCAATAGTTTTATCATTTGTATAGTTAGTAAAAATAATATTTAGGCTGGTCATATGTAATGCAATTTTCTTTCCTTCAACCATGAGTTGAAGGAAATAAATCACTTGGTTTCCCCATCAACGCAGTTAATGTTGATGAGGGAATACCTCCCTCTGCGCTATTGTATTCTGACAGTTGGAAGTTTTCCCGCCTTTAGAATACAATGATTACTGCAGTCAGTTATAGCCAGTACCAATGATCGTATGAAGAAAACATGACAGGCTGGTTGAACTGAAGGGGATCTATATGATTGCCTTCAGTACAACCAGCCTGCCTGTAGATGGATCGAAAATTCATGCAGTTCCTGCTGAACTGGCCAAATTTAGTTCCATCTATGGCTGGCTTTAATTTACAGCTACAACTATAAAAGTATTTTGTTTTGTACTATTTCATATTTAAATTGGGGATTTAACACAATGTAGACTTAAGAAGAGCCACTGAAGAAAACTTCATGTTGTAGGTCAATTTCTTAAAAAAAAACAAAAAAAAACATTATGGTCAGTTTGAAAACACAGAGAATAAGACCTTCATTTGTAAAGCGTATGGCTTTTGTGTCTGCATAGTCAAGAGAATTGCATCAGGGAGTATGGAGGATGGTATTCTTTGCTATTACCACTTGCCTGTAAAGAGAGCATCTATTCTTCTAAGGCCAAGAGAGATACAAACTTTCAGCAATGCTCTACAGTACGACTCAAATGATGTGAATTATCAGCCAAAGAAAAGACATTCAATCTTTTCAAGGAACACTCCAAAAGTTTTGTTAGATGTAGAATGCTTTAAAATGTTGACAAATATACAAAAGAATATCAGACTCATTTCGGTTAGTGTCATTCATGATGATTTATCATCGAAGTCTGGAAAAGCAGTGGTCTCAAAGGTGAAACAATTTTAGCTTCTTCGTTTTTTTCTTCCCTTTTTTTTAAACTGAATGTTCCAGTGTGGATCTTATATCCTTAGGGCTGCACTATTAAATTCAAAGCCAGAAAACTTAATCTCACAGCCAGATTTGACATGATTGTGGTCGAATTGAAGTAGTTCAAGAATAGTTTGCTGGGTGAAAATGTGTGTATTTGAAACAGTTCAATGTCTTTATATATCTTAACTAGCACTGTGCTTTTATTAAAGTATATTACACTTGCACTTTGCATTTGGTTAAATATATACCTATGAAAATTTCCATTTTTTTGTTACAAATTAAGAAATATGAAATTATGTTTTTAGCTTCATAAAAAAAATTTTTAGTTGTGATGGGGATCATTTAAATCCCAGTTCTATTTTCTGTCAAATCTGACAGTGTAAGGTCAGTAAAAGAGTTTACTTTGTAAAGAGCATTTAAAGGATAAAAGTACCTTAATTTAACTTATTTCAAAAAGTTCCATCCACCCTCCGCATGCCTTTTTTTCTCCCCAGATACAGTCCTCAGAACAGATAGAAATGTGGATTAGGAGTTTTGGGTTATAAAAGGAAGCATTCCTATCCTCCTCCGAGCTGTTGAGATATACAGTCCAATGACTCCTTAACTCGATCTTTTTTGCTATGTAGGTGGAATTCCCTGCCTTGTCATAGAAGGAGCCTGAGTGCTGTACTAAGCATCAGTGGGATACTACCCCCTTTCCTTTCATATTTAATATTCTGTAGTATTTGCAAATTTTTCATTTGGTCAGGTCCCTCCATTCCAGGCCCCCTATCATGAATGTTCTGACCCATTCTGAATGCCTGGGCAATTCATGTACACACACTTACATAAACACCAGTGCAAACTGGTGAAATTTACCCTCTTAGCAGCTAAACTAACCATAGCATTAGTAGCTTGGAGGGTACAAGTCATTAGGTCAAAATCCACCATCATGACTTTATGATTAGTGAAACATTATCTAGTATCTTAAACACTTTAAGCCCTTAGAACGTACCAGTACGTCCTCAGGTTAAAGTGGCTGTACCAGGAGCCATTTATAATCACAAAGTGCCTTATCCCACTGCGCTCACGCAGGTCCAGCAGGCATGTATAACAATAATTACACCACACAAGTGAGGCATCATCGCAGAGTTCAGAGAGAAAACAATAATTCTAGGACCAGACTTCTTGTTTAACTCTAAAGTGGGGTACACACTATAAGAAAATTGAACAAATGATCGTCCAAATTTCCTCGTTGTTTCACAGCAAATCGGAACCAATAAACGAAAATTTGCACGAAAATTCTCGTACGACAAATACTTTTTCTTTGTTATTTATTGTTTCTGATCATGCGCAGTCTTTCTTTTCTAATTTTTCTTGTACAAAAATCATACTAGAACAGTACACATTAAATGAAAATTGTTCGTTTTTTTCCTTACGAGAAAAAGGTTGGAGTTTGCCCCTTGGCTGTGGAAAGTTGTGTACACACTATAAGAATGCATTACGAAATTCATTAGACGAAAAAGTTCGCCCGATATTCTTATAGTATTTACTAGCCTTAAACTGGTAACCTGTAAAGGCTTTTAAGGTGCTGCCTATGCTATGAAGATTTTTAGGTACCAAAGTTTGTTGCCATTTTGCGGGCATATGCAATTTATGACATATTAGATATCTATTTACTCGGACTAACATCTTCTTTTATATTTTACCAATGGTTATTTTTTTGTGTTTGTGTGCACTAAAATTCATTAAAATGTATTTTTCTCCTGAATATTTATGCTTTAAAAATTGCTACACAAATGTTGTGCAATAAACAATTTTCTAGCAAACAAAAAAAACAAACTAATATTTACATTTGTATGTGAGAAGTTTCAGAATTGGCCCTGTTTTAAAGTGGTAAACAACACTCATGAAAACTTCCTCAAGGTATGGTTTCAATTGGTTACTTATGAACCTACGACAATAGATCCAACTTTTCTCTTCTACATGGGCACATAAACCTCTGTTCTCTTACATAGACTGCCACCCCCCCCCCCAACTCCTCCTTCAACATATTCTCCCCATTTTTATGATTACCCTTTTCTTTACCCCTTTAAAGTTGTTATCACTTATCAAATCATAATATTTTTTCCAGGTTATACTAGTTTATACAGCAGTTACCCTCACATGCTCCACATTGGCTAAGGAGTGGAGTCCATTGGTGCACATCTGTGTAAACACTCCCCAGTATACAGCTTCAGCCTGTTATTGATTTGTACAGGCTGATTTAAGCAAACACCTGTGACTCCCAGGCACAGAAATCCAATCGTTTTTTTACAGTTTAGGTCCCTCTGCACCCACGTCAATGAGCCCTTATGCTAGACCTCAAAACCAACATTAGGCTCCTTATTGATGTTATCATTGTACTTCTGTGCTGTAAAGTTTTTCTGTTGCTGGATCCTGTGCTCCTTGCGTATGTTCATCTATGTAATGAGTATGAGTATGTAAGGTGTGCAGACTGGGTTGGTCAGGAGTATGTAGTATACAGCACCGTCTTAAAAGACCAGCAGTCAAGCATATACATAACCCCCAACCTACCACAATCTCGCAAAAATGTCTTGAGAACAAGCTCAGCATCCCATGGGTCCAGCATATGCCCTACTGCCAGAAGCCCCTGATAATAGATCTATTCAGGCACTGTGGGGTGAAGTGCTGGTCACACAGTGTGGGCTGAGGTAAATGACCATTGAACCATAATGTATTATTCCCACTACCCCTTATCCCCACACAAACACTCACACACACTGAACACCAAAGTATTTTCTTTAACTTCACTGAACAGTAGTGCTTTTGCTCCTTAAATACAAGTGTTTGACACCAATCCCCCTCCCCCCCCACACACACACACACGCACACACACACACACACACATTAAACACCAATGATAATGAGGCATACGGTACTTACACCCACTGACCAACAATATAACTGGCACTTAGACACAGATTTTGACACATACTTTTGCTATGCTCCCTCCCCCCCCCCCCCCATACCATTGTTTACATTATGCTATACATTGCACGGTGCTGACCACGCTACTTTGTAAGGTGTGCTTTACATTACACACACCTTACCAAAGCACGTATTGTCAACAGCTGCTGGGTAGTTACCATATGTTTTCATTAGGTTCTTCTTTAAGGAAGGCTCAAACAAACTGTTAGATCTCTGGCAATATTATCTTCCATTTTTTAAATTGATGTTTTAGGTTTCAACAAGCAAAGGAGCAAAATCAGGACCCAAGTCCTGTCCCACCCACTCAGCGCTTAGGTGATATGCAATCACAAGCAATAGCAATTATCACTTGAGGATGAACAAAACTATTAATATATGACACTGAATATTCAAAAAAAGCTGCTGCTATAACATCAAATAATATCCAAACAGGTGCGTATATAAACAAAGCCTACATATGCACTAGCAGCGCTAATTATACTCTTGTTTCCAAGGGAAGCGAATATGTCAATAAATCAAAATATATGAATATAATCAAGTATGATCTTAATTAATCAACATAAATGTCCTGTTTGGCAAATCAACATGCAACAATCGGTATTGAAAGTCTCTTTTTCACAGCAATAGGAAAATAGTGTGGAATAGTCCCAAGACAGGTCTTCCTCTATTCACTATTGCTTTTTCACCCTGGAAGCAAGCACATGGCTGCTAAGTTCTACGCGAGCCATCCGGATTCATCTTCGGGATAAACAACATCCCTTGTGATAACATGTGGATTGACAGGTACTCTTTACTGAGAGATCTCGGGAGACCACTACACTCGGGAGACCACTACAGACAGAGACACCTCTGGTACAAGTGAGGATTCAGGATATGAGGAAGTGCTGATCCATACTGACCAGCTTATGCCAGGACCTGGAGGTGGATCGCCATTTGACAGTGGAAGATCACTTGATTGGGTTGAAGCGCTTGATCCTTGCAATAAGGGTATGTTCTTGATACCTAGGGGGAGCACGGCGGTGTGGTGAAGGATCTTGGTGGTATATTGGTGAATAGAGGAAGACCTGTCTTGGGACTATTCCACACTATTTTCCTATTGCTGTGAAAAAGAGACTTTCAATACCGATTGTTGCATGTTGATTTGCCAAACAGGAGATTTATGTTGATTAATTAAGATCATTCTTGATTATATTCATATATTTTGATTTATTGACATATTCGCTGCCCTTGGAAACAAGAGTATAATTAGCGCTGCTAGTGCATATGTAGGCTTTGTTTATATACGCACCTGTTTGGATGTTTTAGGTTTATGTGCATTTGTGAGGCTCTTACCAAAAGCACACTAGTTGGGGTGTATTTTGTACTTGCAAGAACTGTGGCATTTTTGTGCAGTGTATACTGAGAGCCAACTTAAACTCTAATTGACCATGCCCCTTTAGGGCATTTAATGAATAATAAGCACAGCGTTGACATGCCTATATTTTTGCACATGGTGCACTTCAGGGTATCCCTCTTTCTCAAGTTCTAATGTTCAGAGGTATGGGAACGGTGTATGTGGTAGATCAATTTAGAGCAGACCCATCCATTAGAACTATACAGTAATGGTAGATGGGGTTTATTTCAGGTTAGCTGCTATAAATGTATTCATTGTTAAATCTGTCTCTTTTTGGGTGCTCACATAAACTGCAGGACTACTCTTTACAGAGATGCCTTCACATGACAGTGTGGCTGTCCATACAACTAAAAATGTATGCAAAAAAAGACCTATGTTTCAAATTGAAATGCTAGACTGTTTAATATTAGTTCTCTGTGTTGGCTTACTGGAGTGCTGTTCATTACTGTTAATTGCCTAACGATGTGCACCTTTCTTATACCATTTATAAACTGATATGATCATAAGCCCTTTTTTGGTTTTCTGTATTCAATGCAGTTTTTCAGTTACACTATTGCACTGTAATGATGCAAGCTTTACTGCAGCATGCCGCAGCGCATGTTACATGCATTGCAGTGCCATTTATCATGAAAAGCACCCCAATACAATGAGGCAACCCACATGCATTGCAGTACACTGCAACTCGCTGGAAAACACCATAGTGCATTGTGTTGTGACTCATTGCATTATAGACTTTTTGACATGTCCAATGTTCAGGACATTTTGGTGTGTTGTCAGCTAATTGATTTCATCGTGTTGCCTTAAAGAGAAACTTTATTCATCTTTTAAAAATGTTAACATCAGCAGCTACAAACATTGTAGCTGCTGAGTTTTAATAAACGGTAACTTACCAGCCCAGGAATCCAGCATTGTCTTCACCTTGGCCAATTCTTCACCAATGTTCGGGTCCTGGCACCGCCATTTTGACTGTGTGAAGCCAGCTGTGACTTCCTTCTGTTTCACAGCTGGTGTTTTGTCAGACAAGGTGACCCGTCAGATTAGGTAACGGAAGTGACGTTCCGTCAGCTGAATACTTGCATGCACAGATTTGCTAATCTGACAGAACACCTGGAGTCTTAAGGTACCAGCAGACAACTTACTACACCCAGCTACGTCTTGAATTTCACAGTCATTTAACAAATAAAGTGAGCATATGTAGATCAATATAGTATATTGACATCTGTCATGCTGTTTTCATGTTACATTTCCAAAGCCTAAAGATTTAGCGCTGAGCAGTGTGGGGTGTACCAAGTGGCCTCCGCCACCTTCCTACTGCTGGTGTCCAGCTTCATTCAAAATGTACAATTCAAAACAGTATCACAGATGTCAATATATAGGAACTGACATTAGAACATGAGCGCAAGTGCTCTGGACCGTGATATGTACCCTAAAGCATAAACATTGCATAAGTGAAAAAATAAAAAAATAAAAAAAGAGGCAACAATAAATATAAAAAATCAGTAGTCCATACATATAAAGGCAGCCACCCGGGGGGACCTGAAGTAAAGTCCCAAATGCTGTAGAGGGAAAGAAAGGAGAGAGGAGGCGGCTCTAAGTGTAGTATTAAAAGATTTATTGGAACTGATGCCTGAGGAATCTGACGGTTCACACTGGACATCTATTACAGGCTTACCTATTCCTCTACATTTGTGAGTGGTTTATGCTTATTTTCCAATAAATCTTGTAATACTACACTTAGAGGTTGCCCCTCTCTCCTTTCTTTCCCTTCACAGATGTCAATATACTATATTTATTTAAATCCGCTCAGTTTATTGGTAAAAGTACTCTGAAAATCAAGACGTAGCTGGGTGTAGTAACATGTCCGCTGCCGCCTTCTGACTGCAGGTGTTCTGTCACATTAGCAAACCTGCTACGCATGAGCAGTAAGTATTAGGCTAAAGGAACGTCACTTCTGTTACCAAATCTAATGGGTCGCCAATTCTGACGGAACACTGGCTCTCCACTGCACATGTGCAAGACATGCTGTATTTTTAGAATAGTTGTGCAGTCCCTTTGGGACATGTAACCTGTCCCAGGAGGTTTTGAATGGGCAGGGGTGGGGCTGAAATTCAGATCTTCTCACCTAGGTGAGAAAAGAATAAGTGTCGGTTTACTCTATGGCGATCCGACTTCGGGGGCGACTAGTGAAGTCGCCGTGCACTGCGACTTCGGTGCGACTTGCACGGACTTCACATAATGGAAGTCAATGCAAGTCGCTTCAACTTCTGTCAAAAGTAGTACAGGACCTATTTTCTAAGTCGGAGCGACTTGAGTAGCTCCTATTAGAACGGTTCCCATAGCACTGAATGGACCGCGACCTGTCAGGCTGACAAGTCGTCTGACAAGTCACGGTAGTGTGAACCGGGACTAAGTGGAAGCAGGTACTTGTCAGAAAAAGCTACCTGCTCCCCCCCCCCCCCCAAAAAAAAAAAAAAAAAAACTGTTTAATGGTAGTAGAGAGGGGAGGGGGGTAGTATAAACTGAACTTTTAATTTTAAGTAAAGTTCCTCTATAAGGCAGTAAACATCATCATGCAACATAATGCACATTAACAGACCATTAAAATGTAAATAGGTCCTAAGGCATTTAGTACATTTGCAATGCACAGGCTTGAGGAAATATACGTGTTTAATCATATGTGATGTGTACATGCATTAGAATTTTTTTTATTTAGTAAATGTGGTATTGGATTAGCAGCTTCACAGGGGATTGGCAGCCTGTCAAGGGTTCCATCACATGTAAAGTGGAACCTTTGACTATAAATCTGTGAAGCTGCCAGAACAGTTATCCAGAATTGATAGTATATGCTGCTGTGCTGGATTATGCTTTAGAGTATAAAACTAAACTTCAGAGAAAGATAAATCAATGTTTACTCCAGCAATATATTCATTAAAATACTAAAGGTATTGTAATGTATATGTATAACTCTGAAATATATCTTTGTATTATCTTCCCATCATTGGCTTCACAACACGAACAAATCCGGTGATTTTACTGTACCAAGACTTTTATGGCACTGTTGCATTCAATAGTGGTTAGTATCTGGCATGTTTTCAGTCGCTAGAAACTCGACAAAGAAGTTTTTATGCCTTTTACTGCAGGAGCTCAACAATGGGCAGCTCATTAATAGTTTAGTGAACAGCAAGGAAAACCAAGAAAGTGCAAAACAATAACAGGATATAGTAGAGTTTTAAAGATAGACATGCAGTTCTGCAGAAAGAGTGGCTGAAAAGAATTATAAATTTTTTTTAGATACAACTGTTCTTTTTAGGTAACACAATAATCCCAATGTTATGTAATATTATAGACCTAACACATTCCATTCTTTTTTCCTATGCAGGAAGCAAAACAGTACCGACTGTTATGGCACACTTAATAATAAGGCCTGGTATATGATACAGAATAAATAGGGTACCAACTTCCAGAATAAATGTCAGAATTATATAACGGGGAAGGGAAATATTCCCCTTTTCCCTCATGTAGACCTCTCTGTGCTGGGGAGCCTGAGGTCCTACCTATTTCCCTTCCCTGTTATATAATATGGCACACTGGTGGGCCAGTAAGAGAGCTCACAACTATTTATTATCCTATGGAAGAAAGGGATTTACCAATTTTAACCATGGACTAAAATAGGTTTAAGGCTGGGTTCACATCGCACCATGAACATTTTTATGCAAGTTTACCTGTATTATCAACAATGTTTTGATTTAATGCAGAGCCATTGCCATCAATAACCCTCATAATAGGTGCCAATACATCCATAAATGGAAAACACATGCCAATGTATTGTACACATGTAAACTAGCACTTTTCAAAACAATGGCTAACTTGAGTATATGCAGAGTTGTATAAAGTATTTGAAACCCATACTTGAGTAAAAGTACAAGTGCTCAATCAAAAAGTGACTTGAGTAGAAGTGGAAGTGCTCGATCAAAAAGTGAGTTGAGTAGAAGTACTAAAGTATTCAACATTTTTTGTACTTAAGTATTGCAAGTAGTTTTTTTTTTTTTAAATTTTGCTACTCAAGTACTGAAAGTAAGAGTACCAGTAGTTTTGAAAAAAATTTCTACTCAAGTACTGAAAGTAAAAGTACAAGTACTGTGTTATGTAGTTATTAAAGAAAGAAGTTAAATGTTTGAACATCATGTTGTTTTTTATTATTTCAAATGCAGTTTTTATTTATACATACAGTAGCTTTTATTTTCGTATGCACTGATAATACACATGTTTTGAGCTTCATGAACCCTGCCATCTACTGTTCTGACAGTGGTAATTTTTATAATTGTAGCAAGTAATTATACAGCACAAAAAAAAAATATTGGAGTAGAAGTATTGAAATCATTGAAAAAATGTATTGAAGTAAAAGTGGAAGTAGGAGAAAAAAATTCTACTCCAGGAAAGTACAGATACCGCCTTTCGGTACTTAAGTACAGTAGTGAAGTAGTTCTACTTAGTTACTATACATCTCTGCGTATATGCATTGAGGTGTGTTAAAACTGAGTTATGTAAAAGAGGTATTAGAGCTGACCTGCAGGAAGAAAATAAAGAAATACCCATGCAGTATAGCTTCCACCCTTATAATAGGTGCAAATGCATCCATAAATAGACAATACTTGCCAATGTATGTTACACATGTAAACTAGCACTATAAAGAAAAATGTCTAACTTGCGTATATGCATTGGGGTCGTCTAAAAGAGGTATTAGAGCTTCATATTCCCCCCCCACACACACCTCCTGCGAGGGTCAACTGCTTGTTTATGCATGGGGTACCAGGAAAAGGGACATTTACTTACCAAATCCCTTGCTCCCCTGGCAGTCAGCATTCATCTCCACTTCCTGAGGCTCAGGCTTGTGGGCGTTCCAAAGTGCAATGCAGGGATACTTGATCCATCAGGGTTGATTTACTAAAGGGAAATAGACTGTGCACTTTTCAAAGTGCTGTTTAACTCTGCAAGTGCAGTTGCTCCACAGTTTAGAAAAATAGATAAAACTTCACTTTGTAAAGAGTACCCAACTAAGTAATATGAAAAAAAAAAAACAGCATTTTTTCTTGCACATGATGGGACGATGGAAGTCAGCAGAGCTTCTACTCATTTACTAAGCCCTGGAGCAGCTGTACTTGCAGGGTGCAACTGCACTTTTCATAGTGCACAATCTACTATATTTGCCTTTAGTAAATCAACCCCATTGTATTTGGTAATATAAGAGTACCTGTGACTGCTAGAACACCTTAGAGAAGAGACGTGAAGGGAGAATGCCGGAGCCAGGGATCAGGTCAATTAAAGTCTATTTAATTGGTACGTACTCTAGGCAAAAACAATCATTTAAAGTTTGCAGGGCAGGGAGAACACCACTGAAAAGGCATTTTTTTTGTTATCCTTGTTCAGTTTTAAGGGTCCTTAGGGAAGTTTTCTTATTGATGTTTTTGAAGAACCATTCAGAATATAGCACGTATCCTACTACATGTCTCACTCTGGTGTATTGCAGTGCCATTCATTGCGACTGGTGCCCAAAGGCACTCTTCAGTAACCACACTGCAGCACATTATAACGCACATACTGTGTGTTGTTGTGTACTATATTGAAAAAAAAGGGGGCATATGCAATTTAAGGTCTACTGTGAATTTTTAGGGTCAGTTGCTCTGATTTGGCAGCCCATTATTAGTAAGGACTTCTTCACACTTTTCTGCTCTATTGCAGTACATTACTGCACTCATGTTAGCTCAGGATTTTTTTTGTGCATCACTGTGCATTGTGTTAAGGCAGAAGAATAATTTAAGGCAGCCAACCCAAGGCAATAAAAAAAAAAAATGTACCTACACCATTATTGTAATCCAGAACTGATGTGTTGCCAGTTATCAAATGTTTGTTGGGGTTCCACTCTGAGGCTGGATTTACACTGTGTGCATTGTAAACATGTGATAATGCACATTCCTATTTGTATATGGACCCATGTGGTTTGCCCTTGCGTTCCACATTATAATGTAGCATATACAGTTCTGTAGGTGTAAACTAGCCAAATAGAAAATATTTGTATTTTTATTTGAAAGGCATTGGAAATGGATGAGTAAGTAGAAGACCTAAATAAATATCACTGTAACACATCTCACAAGTACTATGTGTTAACATGTATTACAGTAGTAAACAGTAAAACCCACCCAATGCATTGGTGTAAAGCAAGCCTATGAGTGCCCTTATAACTTGAATTAGGGATTCATATGATTTGGGCCCATTCACACTAAAGTGGATGCAATACAATATGCAGGACAATGCATATACCTAGGTTCAAATGACCCTTTAGAAGTTCTATTTATGAACAGTGTAAACTGTAGCACATAGATGTAACCAGTCACATAGGGTAGAATGCAATTTTTTCTTAAAATATATGTTCAAACTTGGTAGTAGTTTGCAAGTTTTACTTGCAGTAAACATCTTTCATTTGTCTGGCTCTGGTCAACTAAAATAAGTAGCAAATATGTGCAAATCATTTCTTTGATCACAGTCATCCAACTGTGAGCCAGAAGTCATATGCCCCAATTATTGGGTGGTCATGTCAGCCTTGTCAATCGAATGCAAGGTGACCCTATTGTGGAACAACAGCCTCTTTACTTACACCATACAAATTCCATTTCTTAAAAAAAAAAAAACGAATTTAACATGTGGTTAATACTATATTGACTAAAAAATGCATAAAATTCATCAAAACAAAAGGCACAAGTACATCTATACACTAGCCATATCTATTTTTATTTTTAAAGTAGAACAATACAGTGTTATATATTTATGTCGAGATATACTTATTGTAAACGACACTTTTAGGTTCTTTTAACAGCAAAATGCCCGATTTGGGAGCCTAATACATAGCCTCCTAAGTGTTATATTGCTACCCATGGCTAATCATTTATCTGGAAACATTACCAGGCAAAGAATCTGTCAATAACATTCTTTAAAGACAGACACTATTTTAAAGCATTAGCACCTGTACATGGTTTGCAGAAAGCATTACAAGAGGACTGGAGCCAATAATAAAATCTTACAGCTTGGCTCGTATATTTTCATCGGTCTACTTGCTTCAGAGTTATCAAAAAAACACACAAATGGTATGATTTTTAATAATGGATCCATTGTAAAATAGATTTAGCAATTCACACAAATATCGCTAAATCCATTCTGTACCTCCAAAGAGACACTAAATGGATATGTGATTGAAGAGGAATGACAGTACTAAAACTTTGAAATAATAATAAAAAAGAGCTTTTTGTTTTTGAATGGTGCTAGTAAGGGAAGTGAGCGGCCGTCTAATGTTCAAGATAAAGCACTCAGCTCTAACATATTTCCACTTATGATTGTGATGTCCTGCTTGACAAATACTGCAAAACAAGAAACTTGTATTTGTTACTTAAAGAAAAACTATAATGGTTTTGGGTCAATTTAATTTCAATTCTCCTTGAAGTGCATATGTTTTTAAACTGATGTTTTATATCTGTTCTCTATATCTCTTTATATATATATTTATATATATATATATGTATATATATATATATTATATATATATATATATATATATATATATATATATATATATATATATATATACACACACGCTATATTACCAAAAGTATTGGGATGACTGCCTTTACATGCACATGAACTTTAATGACATTCCAGTTTTAGCCCAAGGGGTCAATGACCTTGACCCAATAGAAGACCTTTGGGATAAATAAGAGTGGAGACTATGAGCCAGGCCTTCTCATCCAACATAAATGCCTGACCTTACAAATGCACTTTTGGCAGAATGGTCAAACATTCCCATTGACATCTACCGAGGAAGTCAGCGCATGACGTAACGCGTATAGGGAGCGGAGCCTGTCTGTCAGCATCATATCGCGGCCACTGCGAGTGATACGTTGCATGCTATAACAATCTGCACTGTTTATAGTGCTTTTATTGTGAGTTGTTTGACACTTTTTTAATAAATCAATGATCTTGAATAGAGAGCACTGGATGTTGCCTTTTATTCCATGACATATTGTGGATCGACACAGAGAGCTTGGGAACTATCTATGAGAATACCACCAGAGAGCCCCATCAGACTATAATTATCCCAGAGGGGAACTGCTTATTCTGCCCACTGGTGAAACAGGGGTCAGAATGTGAGATGAGAGGCTGGATAGCACAGGAAGCGGAGGAACACTGAGCACATAATATGTTCATATGCATGGATGGTGAATTAGAACACTGAGTTAGCTCAAATCTACTATATGTTTATGGACTTTTACACTGTTTATTTTATTATATATTCACTGAGTCACTTTAGATGAATGTATATGTATATGGATTTCATATCATATCTTTTTTCACTGTTTATATCTGGTGCAGCACTGTTTTATGATCTGAAGTATATTTATGTGTGATGAAAACACAATTAGTGATAGCAGCCAGTTTTTGTATATATTAATTCACGATATTCACATATAGGGTGTTATGCTGATTTATTTTTTGGTTATTTATTCCCATTGACCTACTCCTAAACCTTGTGGACAGCCTTCCAGAAAAAAGTTCAAGCTGTTATAGCTGCGAAGGGTGGGCAAACTCGATATTGAACCCTACGGACTAAGACTGGGATGCCATAAAAGTTCATGTGGGTGTAAAGGCAGGCATCCCAATACTTTTGGTAATATAGTGTATATTCCCTTTAAGTCTGAGGTTTTCTTGCTTTATATGTCACCTTTATAAATTATGGGGATAATTAAAAATGAATGCAATTGGTTGTTATAGGTTGTAGAATTCTATTTATGTCTCTACGTTATTAAATAAGCCTGTGTTCCATAGGCCTACCCACACGGACGTTTGTCATTTCATTTTTTTCAATGCAACCTTTTTATGGAAAATTGCTAACAAGTCACTTTTTTTCACCCAGGCCAAAAAAAACACTGGCCAAGTGACAACCCTAGATGATGCTGACTAATGGTGGTTACCATATACAAACAAAATGAATATGTAGATATTGAAATCCTTCCAATCAGAACCTCTTTAATTTGGTAGACAAAGTATTTAGAAACTTCAAGTATCATAACAGAAAAAGAAGACACAATGAGATATACTAAAATTGGTGTACACAGAATCTGTTTCAGCAGTGCATAGTGACCAGTCCGCTTCCATGTTTTAATTTTAAAGCTTAATTAAACAAGCTGAAGTTAGAAGCGGATTGGTTACCATGCACAGCTGTACCAGATTCTGAGTGCTCTAGTTTTAGTATATTACCCCCAATGGTTGGGATCAAGCAAGTGTTTACCAAAAAAGGATTTGAGCAGACATGTAATGTTCAGGATAAACCAAACTGACCACTCTTATTTCCACAATAAAATGGCACAAAACCAAAATACAACATTTGAAGCTTGCACATCTTCTAATTTCTGCCTAATTACCTTTATCAAGTCCTTATGTTTATTTTTTGTTACTTTATAACTGGTCCTGAATGTAGCCAGAAAAAAAAAGATATGTAAATACTTTTAGGCTAAGAGTAACTACTAGTATAGCTAACATGATGTACAGTTGGGCAGTACAGAAATATTTGTCAAGGTGACATCCCAATCAGATGCACTTGGAAAAGTTTGCTAATCCTATATGTAATCACTCAAATGGGAGAAATATGTAGGCTGCCAAAAATCAAATGTTTCTGAAAACACTAGTTTCCACTTCTATACCTTCTAAAGCTGGCCATACCTGATTGAAGTTCTGCAGGAACTGGTCAGATATCAATCTGTGTGCAGCACTCTCTACTCAACAGAAGTCGGTCATTAAAACGACTTCTGTAGAACGGTCCTTCTGGAAGACCAGTATTTGTTCAGCACATGCAGCCAATGGGCTGCAGCTCTGATCAGTGTATTCTGAGGGGGAGGATTCCTCTATCCAACTTGAATGTGTGGATGGGGAAATTGGTTGAGTTTTTTTTTTAATTCAACCAGGTGACTGAATGAGAAAAACTGAGCCATGCATGACCAGCCTAAGTCACTGTCCCTAAACAATTAGACATATCAAAGGGGTTGATTTACTAACGGAATCTCTTACCCCAGTGCAGCTTTGCTCACTCCAGTCATTCAATCATGAGCATGAGATTTTTTTCTATTCTTTTGCACATAATTGGGTATTTGAGTTGAGCAAATATGCCGTTAGCTAAGCAACCTTCTACTGCTTCTTTTGTTCTGCCTTTTCTACATCAGTGACTCAGAGAGGCTAATTTACTAAACCGTTTAGGGGGATAAGAACGTAGTGAAGTGTTCCCCCAAAGCTGCTTCTCTTTGCTGATCAACTGGTCATAGCTATCAGATGTCCTCATATACAATGTAGGTCCAGCTGTCCTACATTGTTTGTGAAAATACAAGGGCTTGTCCGTATCCTGGGAGAATTGAATCCTCTCAGATTCAATGTGCATTTAACTCTTTCAGTGTGTGGAAGTCCCACTGCAAGGTACATTTTTCAGAAAGCTGAAGTTAAGCTTTAAAGCGATGATAATATTTACAACGTATAATGCTTCTGCTAAATCTTCCGCAATACCAGTCATTTTACTCACCCAGTTCCCTCCTTGCTGGCCTTGATTTCCATTATAAGTGGGGCCCCTTGGCTTGCATGGTCCTTTGGAGCCCTGCCAGAGACTTCCTTTTTTGCATCCTCACAGATCATCTGCCACTGCTGCCTGGCATGTCTTAGAATGATAATGTAATTGCACTTGTGTACATGCATGTACATGGTGTTAGGATTTAGTCCCAAGAAGACAAAAAGGACACCCTGACCAGAAGTTCAGGGAAGCTGCATGGAGGAAACTGAGGGTTACACCAGATAAATGAAGCAAATATAAACTTTTCTGTCATAGTGGTAAATAATCAATTGCTGTCTATTTATAACTGCTCATCTTGTAGTGAAATTAGTCTGGTTTTAAAAGACAGAAAGCATAAGCCCAAAACCAAGGTTAACAGCATTTACTGGTAAAACTAATTAAATGACCTAAAAAAAAAAAAAATGTTTCTAAAAATTACAATAGGGTCATTTCATATTTTTATGGCATTATAATTATTATTTTAGTAAATATTTTTCAATATTTTTATTCTAAGAATTTTTTTTGCAAATCAGCCTTGAATAAAACAAAACATTTATAACAAAAGAAGAGCCTTTGTGAGGTGCTTGATTTGTAATTCCATAAAGCGGCTGATTGTATCTTTGGAATAATGTTGTTTTGGCTTAAAATGTTTCGATAACAAAGAAAAGGTCTGATGGGACTGCTGACTAGCCAGATGCTTTTTTTAAGCGTTCGTGTTTTGCTTAAGGACTTGTGTCACTTTCCAATGACCTTTGCTGACTGGACTCACTTCAAGTTTTTGGTTTTACTCTCTGTCCATGTTTTTTTTTTTTCTTCTATGACAAAACTAATAATTTCATTGGATAACTAATCTAGTGGTAAGTATTAATTCAAAACGTAAATAGTAAGTTGCAATATGCATATATGTTGTGTGTTTCTGACTGTTGGGAATGATTGAATATAGAAAATTCTCTGATTCTTCACTTTTTGATTCTCTGGAATATCTGCATTCATAGATCTTTGCCTTCTTCAGATGATTCATGCAATTTAAAAAGCCATGTATGATTTGTGGCATATTGCAGAAATATGCATGCATATATTCAGGACCGTCAAAAATGGAAACTCCTTTTCAAACCAATTCTCACTTTACCAGAGGCAGTAATACAACCTGGAAAAAGTATAGCACCTATAAAAGAGGTACTTTTTTAGACATGCATCATTTATATTTATTTTATTCTATATGGTGCATTCATTATTATGGTGTCAAATAAGGAATACTAATAACTGAGAGCATTAGGCATAATGATGCTTCAATGGGACAGTCTGAACTATTTCCACTGGCCCGGTTTTCTTTTCCATTGCTGGTACCGCATGGTACGGTGTTGGAACGGTTCGGTATGGTACGGTATGGTTTGGTTTTCCACTAAAGTAGTACTAAAGTTAAGTGGGTGGGATAACAACGGGGTGGGTGGGATTCTCTGACCAATCAGTGGCTAGTAGTGACTGCATGCAAAGGATTGTGGGATATGGTACCGGGTATGGTACCTATTGGAACCACAATCGAGGTGGTACTGTTTTTGAGAGCCGTAACCGTTCGGTTCCATGCAGTGGAAAAGTGCCGCCGTACCGTACCGAACTGTTCCTACACCGTACCATGCAGTACCAGCAGTGGAAAAGCACAAAAGCGAGCCGAACCGTTCGGTTCCATGCAGTGGAAAAGTGCCATAGGTGTACTGGAATTACCTAGTTAATAGAGGAGGGGGTGGAGCTTGACAATGATACATCGGTGAGTCACATTTAAAACAAGGAAAAGAGGGTGCACCAGCCTTGCTCTTTACCTAATCGGGATCTTTAAAGAGGAAGTAAAATCTTCCTTTTTTTTTCTTTTTTTACCCCTGCAAAGTAAATGCATAATGTGCATCACATACTAGCACATTATGTGACACTTACCTGCAACGAAGCCCGCATTGTTCCTGGTGCCGGCTGCATCCATCTTCACCCGTCTTCCTTCCGGGTCTAGGTCGATTTAAACAGTTAGGGTCCATGTACACTGCAACTTGTAAACGGCCGTTTCAGAGCAGTTGGGCATTTTTTTCAGAAGCCCCTGAACCCTCCTCTATGTTATCTTATCTGTCCATGTACACAGGGTCATTTACAGTCATTTACTGGCAGTTGAGTTCAGTGTCATTTTTTGGAAAGCAATTATTTGCATTCAAACGTGTGTTTACCGGCGTTTCAAACGCAAAAACGCGACCGAACGCGATTACCCGCGTTTAGCGCTCTCGTTTTTCCATTTTAAAGGGGAATGATTTTTTGACCTCTAGAAACGGTGCTGAGCGCATACGCCCGCTAAACGCGTCCAAACGTGGCATACAAGCGAGACACAACGGACGTTTTAAACGTCCTTTAAATTCCAGCGTTCAAGGGACTTTTTAAAATGTCCGGTGTACATGTAGCCTTAGGGTCCTTTCACATGGACTTTCCGCCCAGCGCACTCCTTTTTGCTCAACGGGGATTGATCCGCCGATCCCCACTAAACAGGTGGATGACAGGTCCTTCTCCGCTTACTTTGCAGAGACAGACCTGTCAGATCCCAGTTCTCCTCTATGGGAGATCGGATGAAAGTGGACTGCCTGTTTGTTTTCATCCGATCCTATACGATCCTACAGACGGATGGAAAATAAGGTTTCCATCCGTCTGGATTTCACAGACAGGATCGGATTGGATAGCAGCGGGTGTCAGCAGACATGACTCCACTGTCATTCACTGCTCCATAGGGATGCATGGAGCATCCGATCAGGTCTGCCTGAAAAAACTGACAGGCGGATTGGATCGGAAAGCCATGTAAAAGGGGCCTTACATCTATGCATAAAACTTTAAACATTAGTTCCTGTGTTCCTGTTTTGGGTTTAACCTCCTTCATGACCAAGTCCACATTCAGCAGTACCAGTATGTGAAGGTTTACTTGACTTCAACTTGGGGGTTGATTTACTAAAACTGTAGAGTGCAAAATTTGATGCCATTCTTCATGGTAGCCAATCAGCTCCTAACTTCAGCTTGTTCAATTAGACTTTGAAAAAAAAAATCTGGAAGCTGATTGGTTTCTATGCAGAGTTGCACCAGGTTTTGCACTCTCCAGTTTTAGAAAATTGACCCCCAACTGTAGCCTAATTTGTGTGCCTAATTAATGTTTACATTGTTTTAGGATATATAAGACTTGTATGTGGTACATTGTTTAAATTAATGCTCTGTTCATACTTTTCTTTGTAAGTTGACAAATGGGCATTTTTATTTTTATTTTAATTCAGTTTTGTTTTTTTTACACATAACAGTTTTTAAATGAACCGTTTCAGCCCTGGAAGGTTTACCCTCTTCATTGACCAGGCCATTTTTTGCGATACGGCACTATGATTACTTTAATTGACAACTGCACGATCGTGAGACGCTGTACCCAAATAAAAATAAATGTCCTTTTTTTCCCACAAATAAAGCTTTCTTTTGGTGGTACTTGATCACCTCTGCGGTTTTTATTTTTTGTGCTAGAAACAAAAAAAAGACTGACAATTTTTGAAAAAAAAAAAACAATATTTTTTACTTTATGCTATAAAACATATCCAATAATAAAATGCAAAAAATCTAATTTCCTCATCAATTTAGGCCAATTATGTATTCTGCTACATGTTTTTGGTAAAAAAAAATCCCAATATGCATATATTGATTGGTTTCCGCAAAAGTTATAGCGTCTACAAACTATGGGATATGTTTGTTGAATTTTTATTTATTTAAAATGCATCCAGAAAGTATTCACAACTCTTCACTTATTCCACATTTTGTTTCGTTACAGCCCTATTCCAAAATTTATTAAATTCATTATTTTCCTAAAAATTCTATAAACAATACCCCATAATGTCAACGTGAAAGAAGTTTGTTTGCAATCTTTGCAAATGTATTAAAAATAAAAAAAGAAAAGACCACATGTACATAAGTATTCACAGCGTTTGCTATGACACTCAAAATTGAGTTCAGGTGAATCTTGTATCCACTGATCATTCTTGAGATGTTATTACAACTTGATTGGAGTCCACCTGTGGTAAATTCAGTTGATTGGACATGATTTGGAAAGGCACACACCCGTTTATATAAGGCCTCACAGTTAATAGTGCATGTTAGAGCACAAACCAAGCCATTAAGTGCAAGGAATTGTCTGTAGACCTCTGAGATAGGATTGTATCAGGGCACAGATCTTGGGAAGGGTACAGAAAAAGTTCTGCAGCATTAAAGGTCCCAACGAGCACAGTGGCCACCATCATTCGTGAATGGAAGAAGTTTGGAACCACAGGACTCTTCCTAGAGTGGGCTGCCCAACCAAACGGCGATCGGGGGAGAAGGGCCTTAGTCACGGAGGTGACCAAGAACCAGATGGTCACTCTGACAGAGCTCCAGCGTTTCTCTGTAGAGAGAGGAGAACCTTCTAGAAGAACAACCATCTCTGCAGCACTCCACAAATAAGGCCTGTATGGTAGAGTGGCCAGACGGAAGCCACTCCAGACAGAAGGCACATGACAGCCCGCCTGGAGTTTGCCAAAAGGCACCTGAAGGACTCTCAGACCATGACAAACAAAATTCTCTGGTCTGCTAAAACAAAGATTGAACTCTTTGGCCTGAATGGTAAGCATCATGTCTGGAGGAAATCAGACACTGCTCATCACCTGGTCAATACCATCCCTACAGTGAAGCATGGTGGTAGCAGCATCATGCTGTGGGGATGTTTTTGAGGGGCAGGAACTGGGAGACTAGTCAGGATCAGGGGAAAGATGAATGCAGCAATGTACAGAGACATCCTTGATGAAAACTCGCTCTAGAGCGCTCTGGACTTCAGACTGGGGCGAATGTTTATCTTCCAACAGGACAATGAATCTAAGCACACAGCCAAGGTAACAAAGGAATGGCTGCTGGACAACTTTGTGAATGTCCTTGAGTGGCCTAGCCAGAGCCCAGACTTTAACACGATTGAACATCTCTGGAGAGATCTAAATATAGCTGTGCACCAATGCTCCCCATCCAACCTGATAAATCTTGAGAGGTCCAGCAAAGAAGAAGGGGAGAAATTGCCCAAAAATAGGCAAAAATTGTGTGCCCAGCTTGTAACATCATACTCAAAAAGACTTGTAGATGTAATTGGTGCCAAAGGTGGCTGTAAACAATAATGTACATGTGATTTTTTTGTTTGTTTTTTATTCTTAATAAATTTGCAAAGATTTCAAACAAACTTCTTTCACATTGTCATTATGGGGTTTTGTGTGTTGAAATTTAAGGACATAATGAATTTACACCATTTTGGAATAAGGCTTTAACATATTAAAAGGTGGAAAAATTGAAGCGCTGTGAATACTTTCCGGATGCACTGTATTTATTTTTACTAGTATTGACGGCGATCATCAATTTTTAGCGGGACAGCGACATTGCGGTGGGCAAGTATGACACTAAGTGGCACTTTTTGGGAACAGGGTCACTAATACAGTGATCAGTGCTAAAAAAATGCACTGTCCCTGTACTAATGACACTGGCAGGGAAGGGGTTAACATCAGGGGCAATCAAAGGGTTAAATGTTCTCCTAGGGAGTGCCCACTAACTGTGTGGGGTATGCTTTGACTGGGGGAAGACAGAGATCTGTGTTCCTACTTAGCAGAAACACAAGATCTCCATCTTTCCCTCTCACAGAACGGTGGTCTGCTTTGTTTACATAGGCATACAGTGAAGAAAGAGAACAAGGGCGACAAGTCACAAGGATGAATAAGCAAATGACAATTTTATTGTGGCAACTTACATATAGCTAATCCAGAATCAGCCTGTGTGATGTGGGAGGAAGATCCCCGCAGTGAAGCCAGGTGGTGTATGCGGACTGTGGAGCCTAGATGGCGATCCTGTACTTGGGTAAAGGCACACAGTCCGGGCACTGGACTGTAACCGCAAATAGCATAGGCTCCCTGGATGGGCAGCCTCGCTGGTGTCCGTGACCAAAGTGACAGACTGCTGTTCTGCCTCTCCTGACAATGATCGGCACGTCCCAGCAGACATTGCGCCCACCGGACCCACTGATTGGCTCCTGCTGTATCCAATCACAGCAGGAGCGGGTTGCCGGTGGCGCATGCACTGCCCATTCCCAGTGCACAAAATCATACAGGCAAGTGATTTTGCAAAGGAGTATATCTGCATCAGGTGGTCCATAACTGGTTAACCTTTTAAAAGTTTTTTTATTCCTATGCTTTTTACACATTGCATTGTACTGTGACAGCTGCAGCCTGCCAGTTTTAGCTGTCACTGTACCCCTCTCTGCGTGAGACACAGATGACAATGACAGACAAAGCAATTATTTGTTTGTAAGCCCCATGTGATCACTGTGGTTGACTGTCATGGTGATCTCTTCATTAGTTCATATGCCGGTGCTATCAGTGACAGCATGGTCTGAGAGCTAGAAGAGCAAACAGTTTCATACAAATTACATTACATGATTCAAATTAACATTTTTTTTGCCATGGGAAAACATGTCTAAGAATATTAACCTATTGCCACCCATACAACAAATATGTGCAGTGGCAAAATACAGAGGCCATCAGCGTTTACCCAAGCATGTCCGCATACAGCCATTTACTTGTATTGAAGTTGTACGTGGCACATTTAGTTCCTCAAGAGACAAACACTGGGGATTTTATGCTTCAGCCCACAGGACCTGCTAAGTCTCCATGTACTGTATATGAGGTCTAATTTTTAAAAGAGTTAAAAGCACTTAGGATCGGACTATTTGGAGTAGAACATTATATGACAGTCCAGGGGGATATTTTACCTTCTTTCAGGCCGGCATGCAGAAACAGTCTCTGAATGTGAGCAAGAGGGAAGACCCAGTCAGGTCTGGTAACTGGTGGATTCCTCATTGCTGGACTGCCACCTCTCACGTAGCACCATTTCCTTTGGGTGGCATTGTACTGTTAGCGTTTCCATAAGGGAAGAAAATGGAAATAACTTTTATTTTGTAAACCTCCCTGGCAGGATTCATCTGACATTTCAATATTATTATGACCAACAGATTTCATTGCAAATTCTGTAATTATTTTAGTATTTATTATAGATATATTTTGTTTTTTACTATTGTATCAAGATACCAGTTAGCAAACAATCCCTTCTGTTTTATTGTACATTGTTAACATACACTATATTGTCAAAAGGATTGGGACACCTGCCTTTATATGCACATGGATTTTAATGGCATCCCAGTCTAAAGCCTCGTACACACCATCAGATTATTGAATGATCTTTCCTCTGTTTTTTGTTGCATGCTAGTCTCATATGGAAAGTGAAGAGGTTACTTTCATACGAAAATTCCCGTACGACAGAATTCTACTTCAGAAGTGATGTCATGTGTTGGATTGTTTTGTATGTGTTCTTTCATCTCTGAGCCTGCCTAGTCTTGCTCTTATGATTTTTTTCGAACGAAAACTGTACTAATTAAACGAAAATCGGATGTTGTGTTGACGTACGATAAAAATTCTATAGCCTGCACATCCAGATTTTGTTGTCCGAAAATTCGTAATTGGCTGTCGAAAGGACCATACTAACAATCCGAAAATCGGCAGATCGTTCGTCGGACGAAATTTTACTTCCGATTTTCGTAATGTGTGTACGGGCCTTTAGACTCAGTCATAGTCAGTAGGGTTCAAAACTGAGTTGGCCCACCCTTTGCAACTATAACAGCTTCACCTTTTCTGGGAAGGCTGTCCACAAGGTTTAGGATTGTGTTTTTGGGAATGTTTGACCATTCTTCCAGCAAGGTTCTTAGAGACATGGATGAGCAAGTTTGGGATGGAGGAACTTGACTGGCCTGCACAGAATCCTGACCTCAACCCCGATTGAAAACCTTTGGGATGAATTAGAGTGCAGACCAGAGGCGTAACTAGATTTCTCAGGGCCCCGGTGCAAGAAATCATGAAGGGCCCCCCCCCCCCCCCCCGAAAAAGCATGTTTTTGACCCTATTTTTTTTTTGCAATATAACAAAGTAAAACATTTATGTTTTTGGTTTCTGGTGAGGGGTGTGGGATCAGGGGAGGTAATGGTGGTGGGGAGGGGTGTGGGATCGGGGACGGTAATGGTGGTGAGGGGTGTGGGATCAGGGGCGGTAATGGTGGTGGTGAGGGGTGTGGGATCAGGGGCGGTAATGGTGGTGGGGAGGGGTGTGGGATCGGGGACGGTAATGGTGGGGAGGGGTGTGGGATCAGGGGCGGTAATGGTGGTGGGGAGGGGTGTGGGATCGGGGGCGGTAATGGTGGTGGGGAGGGGTGTGGGATCAGGGGCGGTAATGGTGGTGGTGAGGGGTGTGGGATCAGGGGCGGTAATGGTGTTGAGGGGTGTGGGATCAGGGGCGGTAATGGTGGTGGGGAGGGGTGTGGGATCGGGGGCGGTAATGGTGGTGGGGAGGGGTGTGGGATTGGGGACGGTAATGGTGGTGGGGAGGGGTGTGGGATCAGGGGCGGTAATGGTGGTGGTGAGGGGTGTGGGATCAGGGGCGGTAATGGTGGTGGTGAGGGGTGTGGGATCAGGGGCGGTAATGGTGGTGGGGAGGGGTGTGGGATCGGGGGCGGTAATGGTGGTGGGGAGGGGTGTGGGATCAGGGGCGGTAATGGTGGTGGTGAGGGGTGTGGGATCAGGGGCAGTAATGGTGTTGAGGGGTGTGGGATCAGGGGCGGTAATGGTGGTGGGGAGGGGTGTGGGATCGGGGGCGGTAATGGTGGTGGGGAGGGGTGTGGGATTGGGGACGGTAATGGTGGTGGGGAGGGGTGTGGGATCAGGGGCGGTAATGGTGGTGGTGAGGGGT
This sequence comes from Pelophylax lessonae, assembly GCF_965119305.1. Lineage (NCBI taxonomy): Eukaryota > Metazoa > Chordata > Amphibia > Anura > Ranidae > Pelophylax > Pelophylax lessonae. The sequence goes on from NC_138772.1 coordinate 196,636,033, forward strand.
GTGGGATCAGGGGCGGTAATGGTGGTGGGGAGGGGTGTGGGATCAGGGGCGGTAATGGTGGTGGGGAGGGGTGTGGGATCAGGGGCGGTAATGGTGGTGGGGAGGGGTGTGGGATCGGGGGCGGTAATGGTGGTGGGGAGGGGTGTGGGATCAGGGGCGGTAATGGTGGTGGTGAGGGGTGTGGGATCAGGGGCAGTAATGGTGTTGAGGGGTGTGGGATCAGGGGCGGTAATGGTGGTGGGGAGGGGTGTGGGATCGGGGGCGGTAATGGTGGTGGGGAGGGGTGTGGGATTGGGGACGGTAATGGTGGTGGGGAGGGGTGTGGGATCAGGGGCGGTAATGGTGGTGGTGAGGGGTGTGGGATCAGGGGCGGTAATGGTGGTGGTGAGGGGTGTGGGATCAGGGGCGGTAATGGTGGTGGGGAGGGGTGTGGGATCAGGGGCGGTAATGGTGGTGGGGAGGGGTGTGGGATCGGGGACGGTAATGGTGGTGGGGAGGGGTGTGGGATCGGGGACGGTAATGGTGGTGGGGAGGGGTGTGGGATCAGAGGCGGTGGTGGGGAGGGGTGTGGGATCAGGGGCGGCGGTGGTGGGGAGGGGTGTGGGATCAGAGGCGGTAATGGTGGTGCGGGGTGTGGGATCAGGGGCGGCGGTGGTGGGGAGGGGTGTGGGATCAGAGGCGGTAATGGTGGTGCGGGGTGTGGGATCAGGGGCGGCGGTGGTGGGGAGGGGTGTGGGATCAGAGGTGGTGATGGTGGTGAAGGGGGGGTGAGATTAGTGGCGGCGATGGTGAGGGGGGTGGGTGGATATTGGGGTGGGATCAATGGCGGTGATGAGAGGGGGTGATGGATTGGAGGGGGTGGGATCAATGGCAGTGGTGATGGGTTGATGGTAGAGAGGGATCAGTGGGGGCAATGGTGGGGGGGTGGAGGAGGGGTGGGATGTGGTGCCACCACTACCTCTGTCTTACTGATCCCATCCCCCCACTACCGCAGATCTCATCCCTACACCCCCAAAAGCTCTGTTGTAGAGGATGAGATCTGTTCTGTGCCAGGCATGGGATGGGATCATTAAGAGGCAGTAAGCCAGCAAGGGTGGAGTTTGTGAAGGCAAGTTGAAGTTCACTTACTATTAGCAGTCAGTCACTCAGGCTCAGGCAGACACAGCATTGATTCCTTCACACTCGTCTGGCAGAGGGGAGAACTCCTCCTCCCCCTGCACTCTATTGGTGTCAGCTGGTCAGCTGACTTTCAGTGACTGTCCACCCCTGCTGCCTCACTGCATCAGCCATCTCTTGGATTGGAGGATCGGCAGGGCTGAGGGCGGTGCAGGCAGCACAGCAGCAGGATTCACAGAATGCAGGTACTCGTAGATTGCTTTACACTGACTGCACACATGACATGCCTGTACCTCTCCTCTCCTCTCCGGCCCCCCCCCCCTCCCCCCGCACAACGATCGGGGAAGGCGGCATCCAGCCTAGTCTCTCACTCACTGAGCCACCACTAGCAAACAGTCATCAGGCGGACGGACGGCCCCCTCACGCCGCGGCCGCTGTAAGAAAACAGGGGCTGGCGGGCCCCCCCTCAGGTAGCGGAACTCCAGGGCCCGGTCGCAACCGCGACCGCTGCGACCCTGATAGTTCCGCTACTGGTGCAGACTGCGAGCCAAGCCTACTCGTCCAACATCAGTGTCTGACCTCACAAATGTGCTTCTGAAAGAATGGTCAAACAAAGATTCCCATAGACACACTCCTAAACCTGGAGAGTCTTCCCAGAAGATTTGAAGCTGTTATAGCTGCAGAGGGTAGGCCAACTCAGTATTGAACCCTACTGACTATGACTGGGATTCCATTAAAGTTCATGTGCCGCTAAAGACAGGTGTCCCAATACTTTTTACAATATAGGGTATACGGTATTTAGCTGCCATGTACTATTTATAGAAAAAATGTATATATTTATATACTGTATATGTTTATTACATTATGTCACCCATAAAGCCCTTTCTAAACAGTGTTACACATGAAGCTCTGGTGCACTAATTACAGCAATATACTGTATGTCTGACACTTTGGGGTGTATCTATAAAAAGATTTGCACAGCAAATCGCCCAGTAAAAGTGCATGTACATAAGTTTTGTGAAAATGGGGAAAAAGCTATGTTATTAGGGTATTTCCTTTGCTGGCTCAATGTTTTTCTTTTGTTTAACCATACGGCGGCAGAGCGCCTCTTCTTCCGGGTAGGGGGCGCAGCCAGGGGTGGACTGGGCTGGGGGGAAAGGAGGCATTTTCCCCCCAGGCCGCTCTAATTCCCGTAAAGAAGGCAGCTGTGCCGCCAGCTGGAAGTGCACATGTCTACTGTTCAGCCGGTGTCACATGGGAGCAGCCAGGTGTCCTGTGACAGGGAGGTTGGCTGCACCAGTCACAGGGCTGAGTGTCTCTCTGTTCCATACACTGCACAGCCCCCTCCAGAAAAGCTCTGCCTGCTCCCGCCCCTCTTTCAATGTGCCCGCCCAAACTCCGGGAAGCCCGTGTGTCTGTCTGTGAAGAGGATTGTGTGGACGGGAAAGTTTGAACTGACAGCTAGGGATGATCGAACAGTTCGGGTCGACCATCGGTTCGACCGAACATTGACTGTTCAAAATTTGGCCAAATTCCAAACTTTTTGCTGAAAAAGTTCGGAATTCGGCAACCAGAACCGACCAAAATGCAATGGGACAGGAACTGGGCTTTAAAAGCCCGTGTTTGGACCAGAACCATCAGTAAAAGCCAATTGAGGGGGCAGGAGGATGCTAGGAATGTGATTGGAGTTACTAGGGGGTCCAGAGGCCAATCAGTAGTGAATACGCCCCCCAGTATATAACATAGCCCCGCCAAATCTCTAGCATTGTAATACAGGGATGTGGAAGAGAGTGGAAGCAGTTCTGTTACTCCTGCTTCAAAGTGTCATTTAGAAATTATTAGTGCGAGGAAAGGGATATCTAGTGTAGTTAGGGTACTATTTTCCACTATAGTTAGATTTAATAATCTAGTTTCTGTAGGGAAAGTGTTAAGTGTCAGGGGGACCGTAGTGTAGTGTAGGGTTAACTGACTCTGACTGCTATGGCAGGGTGACCAAACCCTTCAATGTCAGGGTGACCGCCATAGAAAAAAGATTGTTTCTATTAGAATTGCAGTAGAGCAGGATAGTGGCTCCGCTACTTTCACACCTGGCCATTTTTGTTGCAGGCGTTTATTGGGCTTTTATGTGGACGTCTTTGGAGGCAGGCATGACATCTGAACTTCTGTGTAGGGGTATATATACACACACACATGTATGTATATATACACATACACATATATAGGTGTGAAAGTAACAGAACCCTATGCCTGCGCTAATGAAATTATTTGCAGGAATAGGGCTTTGCTCCTATCACACCTATATGTGTGTATGTGTATATATACATATATGTGTGTATGTATATATACCCCTATACAGAAGTTCATATGTTATGCCTGCCTCCAAAGAAGCCCAAAAAATGCCCAAAAAAAATGCCTGCAACAACACACCTGGGCGTTTTTGTTGCAGGCGTTTTTTTGGGCATTTTTTGGGCGTCTTTGGAGGCAGGCATGACATCTGAACTTCTGTATAGGGGTATATATACACACACACTTATATGTATTTATACACATACACACATATAGATGTGATAGGAGTGTAGCCCTATGCCTGCAAATTATTTCCTTAGCGCAGGCATAGGGTTCTGCTACTTTCACACCTATATATGTGTATGTGTATATATACATACATGTGTGTGTGTGTGTATATATACCCCTACACAGAAGTTCAGATGTCATGCCTGCATCCAAACATGTCCACAAAAAAGCCCTATAAACGCCCACAACAAAAACGGCCGGGTGTGAAAATAGCGGAGCCACTATCCTGCTCTACTGCAATTCTAAGACAAACAATCTTTTCCTGACAGACTCCATGGCAGCATACGTATCGGGTTTGGCCCCGCCTCCAAACCTACCCATAGGACCTCACTCCCATAAATCTTTGCTCCTGTTCAGCACACGTGTTCTTTTTTTGTCCTCCAAAGGGATTACCTGATATCCTACCTGAAGATGGATTCCGGGTGATGGATGGCTCTACCAGTCGGGTATGGAGCTCTCCAATAAGCCCCAGCTGCTGCGGGGTATGGAGCAGGGGCGAAGATGTAGCAGCCTTGGCCAAAAAGCCCAGCTGCTGCGGGTGGCCGGTACCCTTGAAGAGATAAGTCCGGTGTGCATCCATCCCTGGTGGTCTGCGGTTCGTGAGTAACACTCCATGGCAGCTATTTTGTATGCTTATGTATTGCCTGGTTTTTTGTGTATTTGTCTCTTACCTGGTCTTTCCTGCCTTCCCTGGTGGCTAGTGGTCCGGGGCCGGTCAGCGGTTCACTTCCTGACCGGCCGCCGGTGCGGTACGCTACTGCGCATGTGCGGCGCCTCGAGAACGAGGCTTGGCTCTCGCTCGCAGTAGGAGCTCGGCGCATGCGCAGTGAGTCGGCGTCGGTGGCGATCGCTGATGACGTCACCAGGCGCCATATTTAAACCCCAGAACTGTCAGCAGTGTTGTGTTTATACACACTGCTGATACTGGGTGTTCTATACTCCGCATCCGATCGGTTTTTGGACGCCTGCTGTTCGCTGCCGCTCTGCCTGCTAACCTCTGGTTCTTGGTGAGTACTGGCCCCAGTTTGGGAGCGCCCCCCCCTCTCCCCCCCCCTCCTCTTTTGCTGGTTTTCTGACATTGCTGTCCGGCTCATTCTTGTAGGTCAGCATCAGAATGGAAGCTACTTTGCCCTCCGGTGGTCAGCCCGCCCCTAACAGGTATTGGGGGCTTCTTGGTGGGGGTAGGAACTCAAGTGTTCCTAGCTTCCTGTTTGTTTTTTCTTGTTTCCTTTGTTTACAGCCCTCCTCGTTCAGAGACTAGACACTCTTCTCAAAGAAGTGAAAGACGTTCGAGTTCTCGCCACCGGCACTCTACAGGAAAATCCCGTTCGGGTTCCCATCATCGTAAAGCGTCCACTTCAGCCAGCCACGCACGGAGACCTGACAAAGCAGGTTGCAAAGGCTGTGTCGCTAGTGTCCCAGAGAGGAAGTTTTTCTGTGACAGATGTTTCTCCCAGGCTGCGGGAGAGAGGGATACCTCTGATCAACGCATTGAGGCTTTGGTTAAGAGAGTAGTAAAGGACTCTTTGGCTGAAATGGGTGTCAGTCGTTCTCAAGACACTACAACGGCTTCCCCAAGCCCTTCCCCTGTAGCACTTCAAGTACAGGAAGATTTCGAGTCGGCCCAGACAAGCCATCAGTCGGTGCTTTTGTCAGGTAGCGACTCTGAAGACGAGGATCCCTGCCTGGGTTTCGAATATGCTTTGGTGCCTTCCCTAGTTAAAGCGGTCAGGGAGACTTTAAACTGGGAGGAGTCAGCTGTTCCCCCTCCTAAGCAAAAGAAGTACTTTAAACAGCTCAACAAGGAGCGGGTTAATTTTCCCTTTCTGGGAGAGTTGGGAGAAATTATTTCGGAGGAGTGGAGAAAGGTGGAACGTAAGAATTCCTTAGTATCTAAGATGGCGAAGCTTTACCCCTTCAAAGAGGATGATGTGAAACATCTTGAGTCTCCTCCGCTAGTTGACGCAGCAGTCATGAGACTGGTCAAGCATGTGACCCTTCCTTTAGAAGATACGGTCTCATTTAAAGACCCGTTGGACCGAAGGATGGACTCCGATTTGAAGAGAATCTATCTCACAGCAGGTATGGCCTGCAAGCCAGTCCTGGCTTTAGCCGCTCTTTCCAAGGCCATGGAGTCTTGGGCTGATGTGGTAGATGAATCGGTCAGATCGGTGTCGGAGGAGGTGGCCAGAAGCGCTCCAATCCAGGAGCTTAGACTGGGCTCGTCGTTCCTTGGGGAGGCTTCCATAGACCTGATCCGTCTATTGGCAAGGGTTATGCTATCCTCGGTCACAGCTAAGAGAGCTCTTTGGCTCCGCCCTTGGGTTGCGGATCCGGCATCAAAGCAGGTTTGGTGCCGTATTCCCTTTGAGGGGTCCTCCCTTTTCGGGAATAAACTTGACGAGGCCATAACCCGGGCTACGGGCGGTAAGTCTGGGTTTCTTCCCCAGGATCGGCGCCAGTTCAACGTCAAGAAAGGACAGCCTACCAGAAAATTTGTTCCTGATCGGGCCAGGGAAGCTCGTTCTTATAGACCTGGTCGGGAGTTCAACCGGAACTGGAGATCCAGACAGTCTTCCAGGAAGACGACAAAGAATGTCTCCTCGGGGGACCGTGAGCCCACTAAGTCCTTTTGAAGGTGGGCCCGCTCAGACATGTCGGGTGGGTGCGCGTCTACGCTCCTTCCGGCATGTCTGGGCGGCTTCGATTCAGGACCCCTGGGCCGTCAGGACGGTGTCCTCAGGCCACAAGTGGGTCTTCAAGGAGAGGCCAGGCTCAAGGTTCCTACCTACCGCCATACCATTCCTAGAAGAAAGGCGTCAGATTTTGTTTTCTTACGTCGAAGCTCTCATTGCTCAAGGGGCTGTCATCTCCGTTCCAGAGTCCGAGCGAGGCCAAGGAATATATTCTCCGCTCTTTCTGGTCCAAAAGAAGAACGGATCATGGAGACCAGTAATAGATTTGACCTTCTTGAACAAATTCATAAAAAAAGAAAGGTTCAAAATGGAGACCCTGTTGTCCATACAGCAGTCAGTCCAGCCGGCAGATTGGATGGTGTCCATCGACTTGAAAGACGCCTACTTTCATGTCCCTGTGGACGAAGATTTTCAAAGGTTTCTCCGGTTCGAAGTGGGAGGATTACATCTTCAATTTATCTGTCTCCCATTCGGGCTCTCAACATCTCCACGGACCTTTTCAAAAATCTTATTGGCCGTGGTAGCCCTACTGAGATTGAAAGGTATCCGTCTTCACCACTATTTGGACGATCTCCTCCTGTTGTCCCAAGACAGAGACCAACTATTAGTTCATCTGGAGCAGGTCGTGTCCACTCTCCAGAAGTTTGGTTGGTTACTCAACAAGGAGAAGAGTCACCTGATTCCAACTCAGTCCCTGATCTACTTGGGCGCTCTGTTCGACACAGAGAAGGCGACTATCTCTCTTCCAGAGGAAAAAATAGGGACACTTCGAGACAGGATTCGCTTTGCCCTCTCATCCTCTCATCTTCAGGCACGTCAATGCCTGAAGGTGATCGGGACTATGGTCGCAGTAGTCCCCATGGTGAAGTGGGCCCTGTGGAGGATGAGACCCTTTCAGAAGGGATTCCTTCAGCAATGGGATACGTGGCATCTGGATCAACGCATCTTCTTAACCCCTTCAATGAGAGCGAGTCTCCCCTGGTGGTTGTGCAGAGACCACCTGCTGAACTGCCACTCTCTGAAGCCAGCTCCGTGGGTAGTGGTTACCTCGGACGCCAGCAACATAGGCTGGGGTGCCCACTGTCTGTCGGAGGTGGCACAGGGCAGGTGGGAGTTTTCCACTCGAGGAATAGTATCCAACATACTAGAACTCCGAGCAGCATTCCAAGCTCTTCGGGCATTTTCTCACCTGACAAAAGACCAACCTGTCATGCTGCGTCTGGACAACACCTCAGCAGTGGCATACATCAGGAAGCAAGGGGGAACACGCAGCTGGTCCCTATTGAGGGAAGTGGAGCCGATTATGTCCTGGGCACAGAGAAATCTCTCAAATCTTTCAGCGGTTTATGTTCCAGGAGTCCAGAATGTCAAAGCAGACTTCTTGTCCAGAGTGGACCTGGACAACAACGAGTGGTCCCTTCACAAGGAAACGTTCGACTGGATCCTAACATTGGGGCTCTCTCCAGAGGTAGACCTCTTCGCCTCCCCCTGCAATCACAAACTGCCGAAGTACTATTCAAGATTCAGAGATCCACAGGCATCAGGGATAGATGCACTCTCGGATCAGTGGAGATTCCACAGGGCATACGCCTTCCCACCAATTCCGATTGTGTTACAGTTTCTTCGGAGACTCAGGTCGGAGCCAGTGGAGGTAGTGGCGGTGATTCCCTTCTGGCCGAACAGGCCATGGTTTCCCCTTCTGACGCTACTCAGTGTCCGAGACCCAATCCCGCTACCCTTCAGACCGGATCTGTTGTCCCAGGGGTCTGTACTCCATCCGTGCCCAGACCGTCTACATCTCAGGGTCTGGATGTTGAAAGGAGCAGGTTACAGGCTTTAGGCTGTCCAGAAACGGCGATTTCTACATTGCTTAGTGCTAGAAAAAGCTCAACGAACAGGGTTTATCAGAGAATCTGGGAAAAACTTTCTGCACAGTTGACTACAAGGCCTGATCCTCAATCTTCAATTAAGATCCAGGATGTATTGAGCTTTCTCCAATCAGGATTGGACTTGCCTCTATCAGTGAGTTCGCTCAGAGTCCAGGTCTCGGCTATTTCCGCTTTTACAGGGATCTCCTGGGCCACTCATGCCCTAATTCGTCAATTCTTCCAAGGAGCAGTGAGAATCAGACCTCAGAGAAAACCCAGGTTTCCCAAGTGGGATCTGCCACTAGTTTTGGATTTCCTGGCAGGTCAGATTCAAGACATGTCTGATTCTTTGACCATAAGAGAGCTTACACTGATAACAGTGTTTCTGGTAGCTATAACCTCAGCAAAAAGAGTGTCGGAAATTGGGTCCTTTGGGACACAAGAGCCTTTCTTAACATTTTTTCCTGACAGAGTGGTGCTCATTCCCATGCTGGATGCGAGACCAAAAAGGACTTCTGTCTTCCATGAAAACATAGAAACAGTGTTACCAACCTTTAGACAGGAAGAGGAAGAATCTTCGGTTCATCCGCTGGATGTTGGAGAGTGTATTAAGAAATATTTAGATGCCACTTCCTCTTTCAGAAAATCAGAACATCTTTTTGTTACCTTCTATGGAAAAAACAAAGGTTCAAGAGCCTCGACGAGATCCATTTCCTCTTGGATCATCCAGACCATCCAGTGGGCTTATAGGGCTAAGGGCTTGACCCCTCCAGCAGTAGTTACAGCTCATTCGACGCGGAGCATCTCTACCTCCTGGGCAGTATCCAGACATGTGGCTCCTGAAGTCATCTGCAGAGCAGGTCCTCTATTAACACTTTTTTATCCCATTACTGTGTTGAGCCAGCGGCTCTTTCTTCTGTGAATTTTGGTTTGCAAGTCCTGTCTGTTTGACAAAATGCATTAAACTTTTCTGTTCAGCACCTGCCCACCCTGTGTGTACGGCGAGTTATTTCCCGATACGTATGCTGCCATGGAGTCTGTCAGGAAAACGGAAAATTTATATCAAATACTTACCGTAATTTTCCTTTCCTGATGGACTCCATGGCAGCAGGAGTTCCCTCCCGGATTTCTGTGGAGGATAGTTACAGAACATGTGTGCTGAACAGTTGCAAAGATTTATGGGAGTGAGGTCCTATGGGTAGGTTTGGAGGCGGGGCCAAACCCGATACGTATGCTGCCATGGAGTCCATCAGGAAAGGAAAATTACGGTAAGTATTTGATATAAATTTTCCATTTTTTCTCTGGTTCTGGACATGCTACAGAGCTGAAACTTCACAGGTACACTTTTTAGACCCCCCAGACACTAAATCCAAAGAAATCTCATTTTTTTTTTTCAATAATTTTCTCAATAATTGGCTCTCTATCAAAAATGACAATTTTTAAGAACTTTTTTGTGTGATTAATAGTCCCTGGGGCATGACCCAGAACCCTAGGCACTTTTTAGGGACATTTATTGGGTTTTAGGGCTTAAAAATTGTGTTTTTTGATTACCGAAGTTCGGGTTCCGATTGATTTCAATGGGGTTCTGAAATCCGGGCCAAACTTTTGGGAAGTTCAGGTGTTCTGGTCCAACCGAGCTTTTCAAAAGTTCGAGCATCCCTACTGACAGCCACATCCTAAGCATGAAGCCGTGCATTGCCATTTCAAGTAAGTGAGCTGTGACCGGTCTCTCCTCCTCCCCCCTTCCTGCTCTCTCCCAAATTCCTTTCCCTTCTCCTATTTCTTTATCTGAAGCTAAGGAGTTCTATTTCAGCATCCTGTGCAGTATCTGCTCCTATGTAGTTTGATTTGGCTGCAGTGCTGATGTCCCCGCAGCCTTTCTGCATGTTACCCCCAGTCCCATAGACTTCTATTAGGCTGTAAATTTAACCGCTTGCTTACCAGCCGCCGCAGTTTTAAGCCCCGTACACAAGAACAGATTGTTGGCCTTAAATTGTTGGCCAACGTCCGATTGGCCGATTGTAGGCTTGTTAGTATGATGCTTCCGACAACCAACTGCAAATTTTCGGCCGAAAAAAATCTGGTGTGCAAGCTATAAAATGTTTGTTGGCCAACAACAGAACGGCCGATTGTTCCTCAGTCAGTACAGTTTTCGGCAGACAAAAATCAGATGAGCAAGACTGGGCATGCTCAGAGAAGAAAAAACACACGGAAAGTCAACCATCACATGACATCACTTCTGAAGTTGGTTTTTGTTGGCCAACAAAAGTCCAGTGCAAGTCTAGAGCACATTTCAACCAACAAACAACACTGGACAAAAGACGGCCGATCGGTCGGCCAACAATCTGTGCGTGTGTACGAGGCTTTACTCTATTACATGAAACTACGTACCTCTATGTTGTTTTGTGTAATAGACAGCAGGGGCGTGTGCTGATTGGCCAGAGAGGAAGCCAATCAGCAGGTACGGCGGACGCGATGTCCGCCAGCAACCCGCAATCACTCCCCATGGAGACAGAACTGTGGGCTGCCTATGTAAACAAAGCAGTACGCCATTCTGTCAGTAATGAACACCGGGATCTTGTGTTCTTGCTATTTTGGAACACAGGTCTCTGTTCATCTAGTGAGTCCATCCCCCACACAGTTAGAAAGCACTTCCTGGGGACACACTTAACCCTTTGATTGCCCCTGGTGTTAACCCCTTCCCTGCCAGTGTCATTAGTACAGTGACAGTGCATATTTTTAGCACTGATTACTGTAGTAATGTCACTGGTCCCCCCCAAAAGTGTCAAAAATGTCAGTTAGGGGTTCAATCTGTCCGTCGCAATGTCGCAACCCCGCAAAAAAATCACAGATCGCCACCATTACTAGTAAAAAAAACTAAAATAAATAAAAATGACAAATCTATCCCCCAGTTTGTAGATTCGATAACTGTTGCGCAAACCAATCAAAATACACTTATTGGGATTGTTTTTAACAAAAATATGTAGCAAAACACATATTGGCCTAAAATGATGAAAACATTTCGATTTTTTATTTTTTTTTTATTGGGAATGTTTTACAGCAGAAAGTAAAAAATATTGTTGTTTTTTTTTCCAGAATGGTCGCTCTTTGTGTGTTTATAGCGCAAAAAAAAAAAAAAAGAAAAACAGCACAGGTGATCAAACACCACCAAAAGAAAGCTCTATTTGTGGGGGGAAAAAGGACATCAATTTTATTTGGGTACAGTGCCGCACAACCACGCAATTGTCAGGTAAAGTAGCGCAGTGCCATATCGCAAAAAAAATGGCCTGGTCCTTAAGGGGGTAAAACTGTCCTTAAGTGGTTAAAATGAACAAAAAGAGCTGCAACTTTGATGCACTTTATAAAAAGAACAGCAGGAAAAACGCACAACCTAAAATAAGTCTATGGGACTGCAGCTAAGGAAAACTGTGAGTATACCAGCACTGCAGCCAAACTACAGCGCACCGTGTGAACCCAAAGGATTGTATGCATTTGCAGCAGGCACTGCCACTCTACTGAAAAGAACCATGCCCGGGTCACTTTTCAGAGGCATTTGACAGGCAGTAAGGAGGGGATATCACATTTCCTCACTGCCTGTTTTAACCTCCTAAATCTTAACCTCCCCAGGCAATGACATGGTTCACTTCCAACTCCACCTTATTTCCATACTTTTCTGTAGGTATTAGATGCGCTCTTGCCTTATTTGTTGCATATATAATACATAAAGAGAGTTCTGGATATAAGGTGGAGTTCAAAGTGAAATTCTACACCTAAGTGGAGCACATAACAGAAGATTTGGGGATTTTGTTAAAGGGGTTGTAAAGGTTCCAATTGTTGTTAATAAAAAAATAACAAACATGTTATACTTACCTGCCCCCTGTTATAGTTTTGCACAGAACAGCCCAGATCGTCTTCTTCTGGGTTGCTCCACCGGCGTTCCTTCATCAGGTGCCACCACGGAGAGCCGATATCCGTGGGGGCACACCGTGGGGGCACACCGTGTGGGCGTGCTCCCAAGTCCCACTGCTGCATTCATTGACACAGACAGTAGGACTCGGCCCCGCCCCCCGCTCCCATGTCACTGGTTTTGATTGCCAGCAGCGGGAGCCAATGGTTTCAGCCAATGGCTATCAATCTATTCAATGAGGACAGAGACAGCAGCTGGAGCCGCTGGGCTCGTGCACATCACTGGATTGGCTCAGAAAAAGGAGAGGCACTAGGGGCAACTGCAGCAAAGAAGCGTTTCACCTTATTGCATAGAATGTGTAAGGCAGCTGGTCCAACAGAAGCTGGCTTTTTGGCTGGCCTCTGTCAGACGAGAATGCTGCAAAACCAGCAGCCATCATGCTCCCGATCAGTGCTCTCCTCCAAATGGATGAGAGCGCTGACCGGAGTGATCTGGCGGGGGGGGGGGGGTCCTCCTGTTGGAACACAAAGGAACAGCAGGGGTGATCACTGTACTAACATTGGATAGTTAGTACAGTGGCTGCGGCTCTGATCGGAGCTGACAGATTTTTTTCGTTCAACTTGCTGGGTTGAATGAAAAAAAAGTAGTGTGTAACAGGCTTTATTATGTTGATGTGGGAATCAAGCAATTTTCTTGAGGAATGGTCTCTCCCTCTCCCTGCGGGCAGTGTGGAGTGGTGTCTCCCTCTCCCTGCGGGCAGTGTGGAGCGGTGTCTCCCTCTCCCTGCGGGCAGTGTGGAGCGGTGTCTCCCTCTCTCTGTGTGGGCAGTGTGGAGCGGTGGCTCTCTCTCTCTCTGTGCGGGCAGTGTGGAGCGGTGGCTCTCTCTCTCTGTGTGGGCAGTGTGGAGCGGTGGCTCTCTCTCTCTCTGTGCGGGCAGTGTGGAGCGGTGGCTCTCTCTCTCTGTGTGTGGGCAGTGTGGAGTGGAGGCTCTCTCTCTTTGTGCGGGCAGTGTGGAGCGGAGTCTCTCTCTCTCTGTGGGCATTGTTGAGCGGTGGCTCGCTCTCTCTCTCTCTCTCTCTCTCTGTGGGCAGTGTGGAGCGGTGGCTCTCTCTCTCTGTGGGCAGTGTGGAGCGGTGGCTCTCTCTCTCTGTGTGGGCAGTGTGGAGCAGTGTCTCTCTCTCTGTGCAGGCAGTGTGGAGCGGTGGCTCTCTCTCTCTGTGCGGGCAGTATGGAGCGGTGGCTCTCTCTCTCTGTGCGGGCAGTGTGGAGCAGTGGCTCTCTCTCTCTCTCTGTGTGGGCAGTGTGGAGCGGTGGCTCTCTCTCTCTGTGTGGGCAGTGTGGAGCGGTGGCTCTCTCTCTCTCTGTGCGGGCAGTGTGGAGCGGTGACTCTCTCTCTCTGTGTGGGCAGTGTGGAGCGGAGGCTCTCTCTCTCTGTGTGGGCAGTGTTGAGCGGTGGCTCTCTCTCTCTCTCTGTGGGCAGTGGAGCGGTGGCTCTCTCTCTCTGTGTGGGCAGTGTGGAGCGGTGGCTCTCTCTGTGCGGGCAGTGTGGAGCGGTGGCTCTCTCTCTCTGTGCGGGCAGTGTGGAGTGGTGGCTCTCTCTCTCTGTGTGGGCAGTGTGGAGCGGTGGCTCTCTCTCTCTCTCTGTGGGCAGTGGAGCGGTGGCTCTCTCTCTGTGTGGGCAGTGTGGAGCGGTGGCTCTCTCTGTGCGGGCAGTGTGGAGCGGTGGCTCTCTCTCTCTGTGCGGGCAGTGTGGAGCGGTGGCTCTCTCTCTCTGTGTGGGCAGTGTGGAGCGGTGGCTCTCTCTCTCTCTGTGCGGGCAGTGTGGAGCGGTGGCTCTCTCTCTCTGTGTGTGGGCAGTGTGGAGTGGAGGCTCTCTCTCTTTGTGCGGGCAGTGTGGAGCGGAGGCTCTCTCTCTCTCTCTGTGGGCAGTGTTGAGCGGTGGCTCGCTCTCTCTCTCTCTCTCTCTCTCTCTCTCTGTGGGCAGTGTGGAGCGGTGGCTCTCTCTCTCTGTGGGCAGTGTGGAGCGGTGGCTCTCTCTCTCTGTGTGGGCAGTGTGGAGCAGTGTCTCTCTCTCTCTTTGTGCGGGCAGTGTGGAGCGGAGGCTCTCTCTCTCTCTGTGGGCAGTGTTGAGCGGTGGCTCGCTCTCTCTCTCTCTCTCTCTCTCTCTGTGGGCAGTGTGGAGCGGTGGCTCTCTCTCTCTGTGGGCAGTGTGGAGCGGTGGCTCTCTCTCTCTGTGTGGGCAGTGTGGAGCAGTGTCTCTCTCTCTCTCTGTGCAGGCAGTGTGGAGCGGTGGCTCTCTCTCTCTGTGCGGGCAGTATGGAGCGGTGGCTCTCTCTCTCTGTGCGGGCAGTGTGGAGCGGTGGCTCTCTCTCTCTGTGTGGGCAGTGTGGAGCGGTGGCTCTCTCTCTCTGTGTGGGCAGTGTGGAGCGGTGGCTCTCTCTCTCTGTGCGGGCAGTGTGGAGCGGTGACTCTCTCTCTCTGTGTGGGCAGTGTGGAGCGGAGGCTCTCTCTCTCTGTGTGGGCAGTGTTGAGCGGTGGCTTTCTCTCTCTCTCTCTGTGGGCAGTGGAGCGGTGGCTCTCTCTCTCTGTGTGGGCAGTGTGGAGCGGTGGCTCTCTCTGTGCGGGCAGTGTGGAGCGGTGGCTCTCTCTCTCTGTGCGGGCAGTGTGGAGCGGTGGCTCTCTCTCTCTGTGTGGGCAGTGTGGAGCGGTGGCTCTCTCTCTCTCTCTGTGGGCAGTGGAGCGGTGGCTCTCTCTCTCTGTGTGGGCAGTGTGGAGCGGTGGCTCTCTCTGTGCGGGCAGTGTGGAGCGGTGGCTCTCTCTCTCTCTGTGCGGGCAGTGTGGAGCGGTGGCTCTCTCTCTCTGTGTGGGCAGTGTGGAGCGGTGGCTCTCTCTCGCTCTGTGCGGGCAGTGTGGAGCGGTGGCTCTCTCTCTCTGTGTGTGGGCAGTGTGGAGTGGAGGCTCTCTCTCTTTGTGCGGGCAGTGTGGAGCGGAGGCTCTCTCTCTCTCTGTGGGCAGTGTTGAGCGGTGGCTCGCTCTCTCTCTCTCTCTCTCTCTCTGTGGGCAGTGTGGAGAGGTGGCTCTCTCTCTCTGTGGGCAGTGTGGAGCGGTGGCTCTCTCTCTCTGTGTGGGCAGTGTGGAGCAGTGTCTCTCTCTCTCTCTGTGCAGGCAGTGTGGAGCGGTGGCTCTCTCTCTCTGTGCGGGCAGTATGGAGCGGTGGCTCTCTCTCTCTGTGCGGGCAGTGTGGAGCGGTGGCTCTCTCTCTCTGTGTGGGCAGTGTGGAGCGGTGGCTCTCTCTCTCTGTGTGGGCAGTGTGGAGCGGTGGCTCTCTCTCTCTGTGCGGGCAGTGTGGAGCGGTGACTCTCTCTCTCTGTGTGGGCAGTGTGGAGCGGAGGCTCTCTCTCTCTGTGTGGGCAGTGTTGAGCGGTGGCTCTCTCTCTCTCTCTGTGGGCAGTGGAGCGGTGGCTCTCTCTCTCTGTGTGGGCAGTGTGGAGCGGTGGCTCTCTCTGTGCGGGCAGTGTGGAGCGGTGGCTCTCTCTCTCTCTGTGCGGGCAGTGTGGAGCGGTGGCTCTCTCTCTTTGTGCGGGCAGTGTGGAGCGGTGGCTCTCTCTCTTTGTGCAGGCAGTGTGGAGCTGTGGCTCTCTCTCTTGGGTGTCATGTCCATAAATTTCACTTTGGTAGGTTGGCAACACTGGCCTTCAGTAACACTGAAGCAGTGCACACAACTATCCACTCATTTTTTTTTTCCAGTGGGGCAAGCTGGCTAGGTCAGCAGTAGTGCTGGCAGAGGGGAAGTGATACCCCCCTATCATTTCCTCCCAGCATCCTATGTAGCTCCGCAGGAGGGAAGAGACCCAGAGGTCGAGGCTGCAGCAGGCTAATTGGCACCTAATCAGTAAGGTAAGACCCTCACTATTATTTGTTTGCTTTATAATGTCTGGGATGGGAGCCGAGTAGCTGCACAATGGGCCTCTGGGTTGTATTTGCCCGTCCTCCCCTGTGCGCAGCCCACTGGCAACCCAGCTGTGCTGTAATTAGACACAGCACAAGCTGATCAGCGGGTGCCGGCCAATGGCTGTCTGCCGCCACCTGCTGATTGGCAAGGAGAGAGACAGGACAGAGCTGCCTATGTAAGCAATGCAGAACTTGGATCTCTTGGGAAGAGATGGATTTTAATTCCCTGCAAAGCAAAACCACAACATAGTACACACAAAAACACATGTTAGGCACACAGTTAACTCTTTGATAGTCCTAGATGTTTAACCCCTTCCCAGCCATTAGTAAAGTGACAGTGCATATTTTTAGCACTGATCACTGTATTAGTGTCACTGGTTCTCGCAAAGTGTCAAAAGTGTGAGGTTGTCTCAATGTCCGCCACAATATTGCAGTCTTGCTATAAGTCTCTGATTGCTGCCATTACTAATATAAAAATAAAGAAATAAATAAAAGTTCCACTATATATCCCATAGTTTGTAGACGATATGACTTTTGCGCAAACCAATTAATATACGTTTATTGGGATTTTTTTTGTACCAAAAATATGTAGCAGAATACATATTGGCCTAATTTTTTTGAAGAAATTAGATTGTTTTACATTTTTTATTGTATATCTTTTATAGCAAAAGGTAAAAAAAAAATATAGTTTTATTTTTCAAAACTGTCGGTCTTTTTTTGTTTATAGCGCAAAAAGTAAAAAATGCAGTGGTGATCAAATACTACCAAAAAATTTTCTATTTGTGGGAAAAAAATTCATAATTTTTTTTTAATTTTATTTGGGTACAGAATTGACCACACATTTATCAGTTAAAGCCACGCAGTGCCATATCGCAATAAATGGCCTAGTCATGAAGGGTGGTAAATCTTCCAGGGGTCAAAACAGAAAAATGCCACTTTTGGCCACTAGACAAGTTAATATAAGAGTCATAGGAAATAGTACCATCTAGAGGCCTAATGCAGTATTTTCTATTTTAAATCAAGGCAAAAACATTTGGCCAGCATGGGAAACAGCCTAATAACATTTGTTTTTTTTCCCCTATTCTCACAAAACAAATGTACATGTACTTTCACTGGACAAATCGCTAATGTGAAATAATTATAAATACACCCCTATGTAGCATCCCAGGAGCCTTTTCAAAACAGCGAGACCGATTAAGATCTAGTGGCACAATGTTAGTATTTATTTCTTCTCTCATAAGAATGCTTCCTGTCATTTGTGTTTTCCTTTTATGCAGTAGAGTAGATTATAACAATAGTCACAATATTCCTATAACTGACATGTTATTTAGTTAATTTCATGTTTGTTCTATCACTGTAAAACAATAAACACACAGTACGTACATACAGTATTATATTTTTTTGTATTGTTACAATATTTTATTTCAGAATATTAATGTTTTATTGATATAATTCAGAATTGTAAATTTTGTTATTGTATTATCACTGGCTTATTTATTTGCACTACACTTTTTTCACTATACAAGTGTATAATGCATAACAAAAGCACACAATATGCTGTGTAATGAGAAACTATATATTTTCTTATGCTAGTCATGCATATTGTATATAGGGCGCTGCTTCATAGCCATGGTATAACACTGCTTCCCCCAGCCCATGGTTTTGCTATGTGCCCATCTCTCTCTCCCACTCCCTTGCAGAACAGTTACTTAATGTTAGCACCTGCAATCCTGCCAGTAGGCTTGAAAAATAGGAAATCCCCCTTTGAAATGCATTGCCATAATGCCACATTGAAGCAGCTGCTGTCTAAGAGAGTGCTATTTAGCCACAGGTACACTAATTACCAGTCCTCATTCTTCCTTGAGGCTGTTTCTGAACCACAGGAAAGGAGAAAATTACAGCCCCTGGATACTATGTTCATACCATGTTCTATCTCAAGACAGTATTTTATTTGATAATTATGAGTGCATTAACACTTTGAATATTTTAGCACATGTGAGTATTTAATTGCTCAAGCTCAGTCACTCCATTTTTTTTTCTTTGTTAATAGATGGACCAGAACATGTGCCAGGCAAGGTACTTCCTGAAAAACAGTTGTAAACATGTTGGTGCCATTATCACACATAACCTTGCCTAGCACAAGATGGCATAGGGTAAGCCACCTCTTGGCCTGGTCCTGGAAAGCTGCCCAGCCCAAAACCCCAGGCCAAGTGGGCACAAGTTGTTCTGAGAAGGCAGTGGATGAGGATATTGAGGAGGAGAGGTAGAAGTTACTGCACCAAGTGGGCATGGGTGGTCCTGAGAAGGGAGTGGATGAGGATATTGAGGAGGAGAGGTAGAAGTTACCGCGCTGTCATCAACACCAAGGCACAAGACATGAGTTAATACCACTAGCTCCAGCAAATTCCTTGTCCTGCATCCTTTCCAGTTGCCAGTGATTTGACTCAGTGTGCCATGAAGGATATATAGTGTTGCTGTCTATGAGTTCTGAACCTGTGAACCCTGCCACTGAGTGGTTCAGCAACACAGACACATTACCTTCCACATAAAAGTGGAGGGTGGGGGTTGGTGGCTGGGTATAGTCCAAACTTTAAAAGCTATTAGTGAAAAATGTAAAAAAAGAAAACATTTTAAAAAAATGTTCCGGCCACCTGATTTTAAAAGTGGGGCACAGGGCCTGGCAGCATGGGCGTATCTACCCTGAGGCAAACAATGTGTTTGCCTTGGGCAACATTTTTCAGGCCCCCAGCCAGAGGGGCAGAGGTGGCTCTTTAATTAGGACTCACGGCCGCCTCATTTACCTAATTAAAGAGCCATCTCTGCTCCTAAACAGTCAGGGTCTGAGGGCAGGGTGAGGAGAACCAGCAGGCAGGAGGCCCCCATAGAAGAAGAAGTCACACACAGTGGGCAGGGTAATGGAGGAGGCGGATCAGTGTCTCTGGTCTTGCCGCTCAAACTGTCTCTTTGTGTATCAGCATCTGCCGTCTCCTCTCATCTCCTCTCTGCAACATTCAGCTGCCACCGAGCTCCCCAAGCCAAGATGGCAGCCCCAAATTATTGTTTTTGTTTTCTTGTCTCCTCCTCTGTGACTACAGCCAGGGAGGGGCCAGGTGACTCGGTGAGGGAATTGAACAGGCAGTAGCATGGGCCAATTGGAGATGGAGAGAGGAGGGCGTGGGGACATGGTCCAATAAGCAAGAGGGGAGCGGACAGAGAGTGTTCAGGAAAGGTGGGATGGTGAGGGGAGACGTGATGTTGAGGTTGGGGAGGGGCAGTGACAGGAGGTGGAGGGGGTGGCATGAGAGAAGTGATAGCTGTACAACGATGTATAGAGAGAAGTGTGTATAATGTACAGGAGATATAAAGAAGAGTGTGTATAGTGTATAGGAGGGAGAGAGAAAAGAGTGTTATAGTGTACAGGAGAGAGTGAGAGAGAGAGAGAGAGGAGTGTGTGCAGGAGAGAAAGAGAGAGGAATGTGTATAGTGCACAGGAGGGAGAGGTAGGAAAGTGTATAGTGTACAGGAGGGAGAGAGAGAAAGAGAGGAATTTATATAGTGTACAGAAGTGTATGAGGCCTGCTGACCTTGCCCTATGCCCCGCTGACCCCATCTTTTGCCCCATTGACCACATGGTCTTCCCTACTGACCCTGTCCTCTGCCCTGCTGACCCCATCCTCTGCCCTGTTGACCACGTCCTACATCTCACTATCCCCATCCACTGCCCCATTAACCACATATGTGGCACTTGGACAAATCATGTTTCAGGGTCTGATGAGGAAGCCGCAGCTGTGATCGGCTGCAGCTTCCTTATCCGACCCTGAGATAAAAATGGCATAGCATGGTGGGGGTGGGCAAATTTAGATGGGGGGTGCCCGATTTTAGTCTTGCCTAGGGCAGCACAAAACAAAATACACCACTGCCTGACAGCAAAA
The DNA here is from genome assembly GCF_965119305.1 of Pelophylax lessonae. Lineage (NCBI taxonomy): Eukaryota > Metazoa > Chordata > Amphibia > Anura > Ranidae > Pelophylax > Pelophylax lessonae. The sequence goes on from NC_138772.1 coordinate 196,656,077, forward strand.
AGGTTAATAAACTTGCTTGTGATAGCTTTCTTCTTAATTGTTCCCAAGCCTTTCCTAACTAGCTAAAGCTACAGATGACGCTGTGATTGACAGTGAAACGCGTCTAGCAATTGGCCGAGCAGACTGCCACGTCACATCCGGCCGTGGCGTGTCCTACATGCTTGATTTTTCATTATGTTTGTGAGTATAACTCTTGTTTGCTTGAATAAACCTTGTTAAAACGATCTTCACTATGGATGGTTCTTTCTTACATGGGGAAACTCTGGAGTAACAAGCACCATCAAGGATCTTACCAGCAGCATCAGAGATTTTCATGCAAAGAGTGTGATCAGCAATATATGCCTGTTTAAAAGCACATTGTGGTAAGTAGATAACCATGCGGGGGGAACCCCCTTCCAAGCACGGATTAAGCACAGAAGCACTTTATTTGCATTTCTTTGATGGACTAGATTATGGACGATATGTAATTTTTTCTTCACCAATTTACTTCATCAATTTTTTCCACTAATTTTATGAATTTTTATGTATTTTATGAATTTTGATGCATCACTGCTCATTATTTATTTATATGGGAATTTGCACATTATATGTCGTTCTTTCAGTTAAAGCAGCGCTGCAACCACTGACTCACATATTTTAAAGAGCACTAGCACTTTATTTGCAGCAAGCAGCTTTTGTATACACAGACACCATTATTTATTCCTCATTTGGTGTAGCACATATTCAACACTTTATTAATTTATTTACTCTTTCTTACCACAAGCGCGAGGTTTTATCGTCATACATTACTTTAAAAAAAACACACCAAAAATGACAGAAATCTTTCCCTTAGTTAATAAACGCAATAACTTTTGCGCAAACCAATCAAAATACGCTTATTGCAATTTTTTTTACCAAACATATGTAGCAGAAAACAAATTGGCCTAAAATGTTAAAAAATTTAGATTTTTACATTTTTTTGGGGGGAATTACATATAAAAAAAATGTGAAAAATATTGATATTTTTTCAAAATTGTCGCTTTTTTTTGTTTATAGCGTAAAAAGTAAAAATTGCACAGGTGATCAAATACCACCAAAAGAAAGCCCTATTTGTGGGGAAAAAAAGGACATCAATTTTATTTGGGTACAGCGTTGCAAGACCGCGCAATTGTCCGTTAAAGTCACGCAGTGCTGAATCACAAAATACCCCCTGGTCTTTCAGCAGCCAAATCCTCTGGGGCTTAAGTGGTTAAAAACAAAATTACCTTTACAACCACTTTACCCATTGAGACTGCTGCTTACTTAGCAGCCCATCAGCTATCAGTGGCACGTTCTTAACAGTGCAGCTATATGTGCTTCACCTCATAGAAGGTTCCCAACGACAGATGGCTAACATTAGGAATTAAGCACAAGGTACTTGTGGACACCTCCAGGGGTACCCCCTTGCTAGGAACGTATAAACCGACCCACTATTGGGACTGTGTAGTGTGCATACGAGGACCTTTATTTCTAGGTTAGTTACTACAGACACATTTTAACCCTGTTTGCCTCAGCTAAAGTTTGGTTGAACTTTATTGTAGTCAGCTAATTGCCATATTTTAGAGGTCAGTGTTCACCATAACCAGCACAGCATCTCTAAACATGTTCAGTTGCCTGTCTACTTATTCCTGCATTGTTTTTACTGTCGTGTATATATAGTTGCTTGTGGCTTATTTTCTGTGTACGATAATAACGTGGTAGTAAACCCCGCATGGTCACATGTAACTACAGGTAAACCTATTATAAAGGTTACCTGTAGATACAAGGAAAATCTCCTAAATGTGCATCATTTAGGAGATATTCTCTATTTCTGCAGCCCATGGCGTGACTGTTGCATACACACAACACTCTGAATTTAAGGCATACTGAGTATGCCTTCAATCCAAAGCATTGTGCCGCAACCGTGATTCGAGTGCACATGTGCAGGAGTGACGTTGTTGCATCTCATCCATTCAAACAGCTAGAGCCCATGAACACAGAAGGAAGACCGGGTAAAGATGGAAGCCCTGTCAGCGGTGACAGTGCGCCACTGAAAGTCTTCATTTTAAGGTAAGTCTTTTATAATTTGCTAGTATGCTATGCACTAATACAGCTATACCACCTCAAGCATTTTCTGAACGAATGCAAAGCATTTTCTAATTGGATGAAGTGAAGAGCAATCCTATTACTTAGCCAAAGTTTACAGTACCTGCTGCTAAAGATAAGCAATTATGCTATAAACAGTTTGTTAGAGGGACCTGTGATTGGGCAGATGTTGCTGCCAAGATATACAGTTCCAGCCCCGCTTCTTCTTGGATAAAGCACCCACCTGCTTGCCTTCGTAGCCACCAAATTTGGACATATATCTCCTGGCCAGAGGCCCGCACGTGAAATCCCTGGCCAGAGGCCCTAATATTCAGACTGAAGGAATGTCACAAATGCATGCATGTGCGCTAACTCTACCCATTACATCACTAGAGAAGGGATTTCTCCAAAAGAGGAACTAACACCTACTTATAACTTTCCCATTTACCAGACCATAAGGGCAACAGAGCCATCTAGTGGCAGGCAAGCTATCTTCACCTGACTACAAGTTCACATGTGTAAAGTCAATAAATCAAATCTGTTACTTGAGATCCAGTTACTTTCTAATTGGGTCCTGACACCTTTCTTCTAGCACAGCATGAACATTGTATAGCCAGGCTGTTCAGTCACATACCAAATTTGCTCATTCTGTAACAATTACTTGTCACTGCTTTTTGCATATGTCAGTGGCCAGGTGCAACAGTCATTTCTGGAAATGAGAATTATGACTGTGGAAAGAAAAACGTTTTTTAACCACTTCTGGACAGGAAGGTTTTACCCCCTTAATGACCAGGCCATTTTTTGCAATTTGGCCCTGTGTGATTTTAACTGGTAATTGCGCAGCCATGCAATGCTGTAACCAAATTAAATTTATGTCCTTTTTCTACACAAATAGAGCTTATTTTGGTGGTATTTGATCACCTCTGTAGTTTTTATTTTTTGCAATATAACTGAAAAAATAAAAAAAGAAAATTAAGTTTTCTACCTTTTCTTATAAAAAATATCCAATAAACTCAATTGTTGTCATACATTTAGGCTAAAATGTATTTAGCTACATGTCTTTGATAAAAAAAAACACAATAAGCGTATATTTTTTGGTTTGCGCAAAAGTTATAGCATCTACAAACTTTGGTGTATATACTGGAATTTATGCAGCTTTTACTTTTTGACTGCCTATCTCATTTCTTGAAGTGCTAAAATGGCAGGGCAGTACAAACCCCCCCCCCCCCTCCCTTTTTGGAAAGTAGACACCCCAAGGAATTTCCTAAGAGGCATGTTGAGCCCATTGAATATTACATTTTTTTTGTCACAGTTGTTTAAAAATTATAAAAAATATATATATGTATTTTTTTTTACACAAAGTTGTCATTGAAACTATATATTGCTCTCACATGCCATGAGTATATGTGGAATTACACCCCAAAATACATTCTGCTGCTTTTCCCGCGTATGGGGATACCCCAAGTGTGAGATTTTTTGGCAGTCTAGCCGCGTACAGGACCCCAAAAACCAATCACTGCCTTCAGTCTTTCCAAGGACCTAAATTGTTGATTTCACTCCTCACTACCTATCACAGTTTTGGAGGCCTTAAAATGGCAAGATAGCACAAAACCTCCCCAAATGACCCGTTTTCCGAAAGTAGACACCCCAACGTATTTGAGAGGCATGTGAGTATTTTTCAGTTCTCATTTTTTTTGAAAAATGAAGAAAAAAACTGAAAATGTTTATTTTTTTAATTTTTTCAATTTGTAAAACTTTGTGTCAAAAAGCGAGATCTGCAAAATACTCAACATGCCTCTCAGCAAATAGCTTAGAGTGTCTACTTTCCAAAATAGGGTTATTTGGGGGGGGGTTGTGCTATCTTGACATTTCAGGGCCTCCAAAACTGTGTTAGGTGGTGAGGAAGTAAAATAATCATTTTAAGCCCTTAGAAAACCTGAAGGCGGTTTTCTTATGCCGAGTATATAGATACCAAACATGACATGCTTTAAAATTGCGCACACCTGTGCACCGGCAACAAACTACGTACATTTTTAAAAGCCTTTACAGGTTACTACTTTAGATTTACAGAGGGGGTCTACTGCAAGAATTACTGCCCTCAATCTGACGTTAGCAGCGATACCTCACATGCATGCTACAATTGCTTTTTACATATGACACTAGACAGATGCTTGCATTTGCCTTTGCACGTAAATACAGGGGGACAGGGGTGCTTGAATTTTTATTTTTATTTTTTTGCTTTTTAATTTTATTTTGACACCTTCCCTCATTTTTTGTTTTTTTTTTTATCATTTTTATTGTTATCACAGGTACTCTTTAAAAAAAAAATAAAAATTGGGGGCTGTTAGACCCTAGATCTCTCCTCTGCCCTTAAAGCATCTGAACACACCAAGATTGTTGTGATATGATTCTTACCCAATTTCCCAATGGTGCTGTTTATATCTGACGAAACCAAAGTCATGAAATGCTCATAGCTTCCGGTATCTTAGGCCATAAAGATGATTGGAGCCATTCTGGTCTCCAAGCAGCTCTATGGTCAGCTGACCGAACCACCGGCTGTAGTCTCGGGTTACCCAGCGGGACAGGAGAGCCCGATAAAACCGTAGAAGGAGACGGGAGGGGAGGGAAGTCCCCTCCCACTGCTTGTAAAAGCAGTCTAGTGGCTAATTATCCGCTAGGATTGCTTTTACATGTAAGCCGACTGTTGGCTGTAAAAAAAACGATATGTTTGGCATATATTGTAAGGTTCTTTTTTTTTTTCATGCAGCCTGTGGGCTGAACAAAAAAAGAGAACCTAACAGATTCCTCCATTCACATCGATCGATGTGGATGAAGAAATCTTTACCAGAAAGTGTGTGGTATGCCCACCATTTGACCTCCCAGCATCCATTCACTTCTAATGATGGGCATACATGCAATGATTCAATGAACTAAAAAAAAGAACATAGTAAATTCCTCCATTCGCATTCATTGACATGGATGGAGAAATCTCTGCCAAGAAAAGTGTTAAAAAATATATGGCAAAGTATAGGGGAGATCCGCCCTCTGTGCCCACCCCATCCCCTATGCTTCGCCATATATGCTCTTTTTTTTTAACTGTGGTGGTGAAATCACCTCCTACAGTGCTGCAATCATTGATTCATGCAAATGGTTAGAGCAAACGCGATTACTGTCAGAATAGACAAATTAGTGCTGCAGCTGATGGGCATACCTGCAAAGAAAACTATGGTTGACAATGAAAAACACAACAATAAAACATTACATTATAATAGCATACAGTACAGTAGAATGGTGGTATCTGCAAAGCAAACTATGGTTAACAAAGAAAAACAGTAACAATAAAACATTACAGTATAGCAGTATAGTATAAAGTACAGTAAAAAGTAAGAACAGAAAATTAATAAAAAAAAAAAAAATAACAACTATTATTGGCTTTTTTATTTTTTTATTTATTTATTGTTTAATTATTTTAATATTTTTTTTTTTTGTAACTGTAAAAAAACGTTAAACGTTTTAGGCTAGGGTCTCTCAAAATGCGATAGCCATCTAACATCTTTCAAGACCCTGTGTGAAAGTGTGCCTTATACTGTGCCGTGCTGTACCCTATATTAAAACTCTACTAGTGTGTGGTAGCGATGGATACAGTCCCCGATGCAGAGACCAGGTTGGCCAGGACAGGAGGGATAAAAAAAAAGCGGGCGTCACACCTATATCCACGTTTTCTACAGACACAACATCTTCTTTGGGGTGCTCTTTGGGTAGGGGTACCAGGGAGAACATCCAGAAAATGCCTCTCATGCAGCTGGCTCACTGCATCTGGATTGTGAATTTGGGCCACAGCACCTTCTGGATACAGAAGGGCTGTGATGATTTTAGTAAGAATCCACTTTTCCCTGACGCTTTGTATAGCACATAAGTGTTCAGCAGAGCCAATTGGAATAAGTATACAGACACTTTTTTTGTACCAGCATCTGGCCTTATGGGCAATTAAGTACGGCGGTATCATCTGGTCATTGAAGTCCACCCCTCACATGTTAAGGTTGTATTCGTGGACACAGAGGGGCTTATCAACAAAACCAGTCGCCGTTGCAATTTGGACTGTCATATTTGCGTGAATGGAGGACAGAACGAAAACATTCCGTGTGTCCCTCCACTTTACTGCAAGCAATTTATTGCACTTCAAGCAGGCTCTCCCCCACCCCCCGTCTAAGTCAGAAATCTACAAGCTGTTGGGGGAACCCCCAGTGATTAGGTTGCACGGTGCCACATGCTCCAATTCCAGAATCAAAAAGGTGACTAAAAAGTGGCATGCTTGTGTAATAATTGTTCACCTATAAATGGTACCCCTTTCCGAATAAGGGTGACACCAAGTCCCAAACAATCGTGCCAGAGGCGTAACTAGATTTCTCAGGGCCCCGGTGCAAGAAATCATGAAGGGCCCCCCCCCCCGAAAAAGCATGTTTTTGACCCTATTTTTTTTTTGCAATATAACAAAGTAAAACATTTATGTTTTTGGTTTCTGGTGAGGGGTGTGGGATCAGGGGAGGTAATGGTGGTGGGGAGGGGTGTGGGATCGGGGACGGTAATGGTGGTGAGGGGTGTGGGATCAGGGGCGGTAATGGTGGTGGTGAGGGGTGTGGGATCAGGGGCGGTAATGGTGGTGGGGAGGGGTGTGGGATCGGGGACGGTAATGGTGGGGAGGGGTGTGGGATCAGGGGCGGTAATGGTGGTGGGGAGGGGTGTGGGATCGGGGGCGGTAATGGTGGTGGGGAGGGGTGTGGGATCAGGGGCGGTAATGGTGGTGGTGAGGGGTGTGGGATCAGGGGCGGTAATGGTGTTGAGGGGTGTGGGATCAGGGGCGGTAATGGTGGTGGGGAGGGGTGTGGGATCGGGGGCGGTAATGGTGGTGGGGAGGGGTGTGGGATTGGGGACGGTAATGGTGGTGGGGAGGGGTGTGGGATCAGGGGCGGTAATGGTGGTGGTGAGGGGTGTGGGATCAGGGGCGGTAATGGTGGTGGTGAGGGGTGTGGGATCAGGGGCGGTAATGGTGGTGGGGAGGGGTGTGGGATCAGGGGCGGTAATGGTGGTGGGGAGGGGTGTGGGATCAGGGGCGGTAATGGTGGTGGGGAGGGGTGTGGGATCGGGGGCGGTAATGGTGGTGGGGAGGGGTGTGGGATCAGGGGCGGTAATGGTGGTGGTGAGGGGTGTGGGATCAGGGGCGGTAATGGTGTTGAGGGGTGTGGGATCAGGGGCGGTAATGGTGGTGGGGAGGGGTGTGGGATCGGGGGCGGTAATGGTGGTGGGGAGGGGTGTGGGATTGGGGACGGTAATGGTGGTGGGGAGGGGTGTGGGATCAGGGGCGGTAATGGTGGTGGTGAGGGGTGTGGGATCAGGGGCGGTAATGGTGGTGGTGAGGGGTGTGGGATCAGGGGCGGTAATGGTGGTGGGGAGGGGTGTGGGATCGGGGGCGGTAATGGTGGTGGGGAGGGGTGTGGGATCAGGGGCGGTAATGGTGGTGGGGAGGGGTGTGGGATCAGGGGCGGTAATGGTGGTGGGGAGGGGTGTGGGATCGGGGGCGGTAATGGTGGTGGGGAGGGGTGTGGGATCGGGGACGGTAATGGTGGTGGGGAGGGGTGTGGGATCAGGGGCGGTAATGGTGTTGAGGGGTGTGGGATCAGGGACGGCGGTGGTGGGGAGGGGTGTGGGATCAGGGGCGGTAATGGTGGTGGTGAGGGGTGTGGGATCAGGGGCGGTAATGGTGGTGGGGAGGGGTGTGGGATCAGGGGCGGTAATGGTGGTGGGGAGGGGTGTGGGATCGGGGGCGGTAATGGTGGTGGGGAGGGGTGTGGGATCAGGGGCGGTAATGGTGGTGGTGAGGGGTGTGGGATCAGGGGCGGTAATGGTGTTGAGGGGTGTGGGATCAGGGGCGGTAATGGTGGTGGGGAGGGGTGTGGGATCGGGGGCGGTAATGGTGGTGGGGAGGGGTGTGGGATTGGGGACGGTAATGGTGGTGGGGAGGGGTGTGGGATCAGGGGCGGTAATGGTGGTGGTGAGGGGTGTGGGATCAGGGGCGGTAATGGTGGTGGGGAGGGGTGTGGGATCAGGGGCGGTAATGGTGGTGGGGAGGGGTGTGGGATCAGGGGCGGTAATGGTGGTGGGGAGGGGTGTGGGATCGGGGGCGGTAATGGTGGTGGGGAGGGGTGTGGGATCAGGGGCGGTAATGGTGGTGGTGAGGGGTGTGGGATCAGGGGCAGTAATGGTGTTGAGGGGTGTGGGATCAGGGGCGGTAATGGTGGTGGGGAGGGGTGTGGGATCGGGGGCGGTAATGGTGGTGGGGAGGGGTGTGGGATTGGGGACGGTAATGGTGGTGGGGAGGGGTGTGGGATCAGGGGCGGTAATGGTGGTGGTGAGGGGTGTGGGATCAGGGGCGGTAATGGTGGTGGTGAGGGGTGTGGGATCAGGGGCGGTAATGGTGGTGGGGAGGGGTGTGGGATCAGGGGCGGTAATGGTGGTGGGGAGGGGTGTGGGATCGGGGACGGTAATGGTGGTGGGGAGGGGTGTGGGATCGGGGACGGTAATGGTGGTGGGGAGGGGTGTGGGATCAGAGGCGGTGGTGGGGAGGGGTGTGGGATCAGGGGCGGCGGTGGTGGGGAGGGGTGTGGGATCAGAGGCGGTAATGGTGGTGCGGGGTGTGGGATCAGGGGCGGCGGTGGTGGGGAGGGGTGTGGGATCAGAGGCGGTAATGGTGGTGCGGGGTGTGGGATCAGGGGCGGCGGTGGTGGGGAGGGGTGTGGGATCAGAGGTGGTGATGGTGGTGAAGGGGGGGTGAGATTAGTGGCGGCGATGGTGAGGGGGGTGGGTGGATATTGGGGTGGGATCAATGGCGGTGATGAGAGGGGGTGATGGATTGGAGGGGGTGGGATCAATGGCAGTGGTGATGGGTTGATGGTAGAGAGGGATCAGTGGGGGCAATGGTGGGGGGGTGGAGGAGGGGTGGGATGTGGTGCCACCACTACCTCTGTCTTACTGATCCCATCCCCCCACTACCGCAGATCTCATCCCTACACCCCCAAAAGCTCTGTTGTAGAGGATGAGATCTGTTCTGTGCCAGGCATGGGATGGGATCATTAAGAGGCAGTAAGCCAGCAAGGGTGGAGTTTGTGAAGGCAAGTTGAAGTTCACTTACTATTAGCAGTCAGTCACTCAGGCTCAGGCAGACACAGCATTGATTCCTTCACACTCGTCTGGCAGAGGGGAGAACTCCTCCTCCCCCTGCACTCTATTGGTGTCAGCTGGTCAGCTGACTTTCAGTGACTGTCCACCCCTGCTGCCTCACTGCATCAGCCATCTCTTGGATTGGAGGATCGGCAGGGCTGAGGGCGGTGCAGGCAGCACAGCAGCAGGATTCACAGAATGCAGGTACTCGTAGATTGCTTTACACTGACTGCACACATGACATGCCTGTACCTCTCCTCTCCTCTCCGGCCCCCCCCCCCTCCCCCCGCACAACGATCGGGGAAGGCGGCATCCAGCCTAGTCTCTCACTCACTGAGCCACCACTAGCAAACAGTCATCAGGCGGACGGACGGCCCCCTCACGCCGCGGCCGCTGTAAGAAAACAGGGGCTGGCGGGCCCCCCCTCAGGTAGCGGAACTCCAGGGCCCGGTCGCAACCGCGACCGCTGCGACCCTGATAGTTCCGCTACTGAATCGTGCCGCTGCTCCCGATGTAGTCTGGGAAGTTGGGGGGCTCCACATTGCTATCTTTTCCCTCGTAAATCTGGAAACTACATGTATAGCCTGTTGCCCTGTCACAGAGCTTATACATCTTAACCCCATATCTGGTATGCTTGCTGGGGATAAACTGTTTGAAAGCAAGGCAGCCAGAAAATTTAATCAGGAACTCATCAATGCAGACAGTTGACTGTGGCATATACAAGGCTGCAAACTTTTGTTTGAAGGGATTTACGAGAGGCCGATTTTTTGGAGCCGGTCATATCCAGGGTCACCCCAAGGACAACAGAGTTCATTGTCCCTAAAGTGCATGAACCGCAAGATTTGCTTGTATCTAGTCCTGGCCATGGCAGCAGAGAACAGGGGCATATGATAAATTGGGTCAATGGACCAATATGACCGCAACTCACTCTCTTTTTAGAAATGCCCATGAGGAGGAATAGGCCCAGAAAGGTTTTAAATTCAGAAACAGTGATACAGAACGTTTCCATGCAAATTCTCTGGCAAGGGTCAAATTTGGTTGTGCGGCGATTAATTGATCGGCATATAAATTACTTTGGTTCACAATAAGATCTGTACAGATTTTCTGTGAAAAACAGCTAATAAAAACCAAGGGGAGTAAAATCGGCTGTTTCCACCTGAATTCCGGGTTGGCCAGTGAATGGGGGAAGTATGGGCACTGCAGAAGTGGTGGGCTCCCAATTGGGATTTGCAAGTGCATTGTGAAGGACACTATGGGCTCTACGGGCCTGTCTTCAAATTATTAGTGGCTGCGGGACACTACTTGTGCTGGCCACGTCACCAAGTGTTACTGCAGTGCTGGTTTGACTATGACCAGGATGTACTAGCCGGCTGGTGCTTGCCAGTTCACCAGCACTAGTACCGACAATCTGTTGCATACGAGAACCCTGCGATTGTTGCACCTCAGCAACAGAAGAACGGGATCGGGTATGCCTGACCTTAGCAGGGACCACTACTCAGTCATCAGAGCTATCTGTCAGGGTGCCCCTGCTCTCTACAGGTTTAAATACTGAGCCTGATTCTGACAGTGAGGCTTCTCCATCTCTCTCATCTGTCATGCTCAGCATCGTTTAGGCCTCTTCACTAGTGTACTTCTGTTTGGAGATTTTGGCCAAAAAAATGTATAGGTACCTAGTGTAACTCACAGATAAAAAAGCACCTGGTTGTCAAGGACTGTATGAACCGCTACCAAAAAAATGTAACTGCTAGTGCTAGCAGAGATCAGCCCTGATCTCTGCGGTTTAGTGTACTTTGTATAAGTGACAGTAATCTGCTAAAACTGCACTTATTGGGGGCTGGGCGGAGGGGCTAAACGCAGACGCTGACAGGTGTCGGGGCTGATCCTGCTAACGCTTTGGGAATACTATACTTATACTAGCGCCCCCAATAGTTAATTCTGATCTGATCAAATATATTGATCCGTTCAGACACTATACAAGTAATGGAGGTGTTTAGTGTGTGTGTGTGTCACTGGCAATCAAAGGGTTAAAATTACTAAATGTGCAAGGGGCAATCTGACGCTGTCCTGGATTGATGCTAACTAACATTAACACTAACTGATGTCACCTGTGACACTAATACAGTGATCAGAAAAAAGATCTGTATACTACAATAGTGACACTGTCACAGGGCAATGAAAGGGTTCCCAGGGGGTGATCAGGTGGTTAAATCTTTATTAGGGGATGTATGGTGGGTACCCTAAACCTATCTGGGACTGTCGCTAACTACCACTAACTGCCTCTCACACTAACTGAAGTCACAAGTGACACTAATACAGTGATCAGTAAATTATCTGTATGCTGCATATAGTGACAAAGTGATAGGGAGTGAAAGGGTTAACGGGGGGGGGGGTGGTCAGAGGGTTAAATATGTGCCTATGTGTACTGGTGTCAGTGTAGTGCTTGTGTACTCACAGTTGATGCTCTCTACTCTCATGCTGGAACCCGAAAAGAGATTGCATCATTTCCTGTGCCTGTGTTTACCTTACACAGGCACAGGACACTCTGCAATTTGTCAGAACTGATCACCAGGTCCAGGCCAAAAATCATTAGCCTGGACCTGATGACTGATCGGTTCTGAAGCGAATCAGCACATCGCTGGGACGGTTGGCGTGCTCCCCCTAGCCCCGCGTGTGACCGACGTACAGTTACGTTGGTTCGCACAGCCGAGCCACCTTGCCACAGTTAAACTGCGGCAGGTGGTCGGCAACTGGTTAAAATAGCTGATGGATCAGATTTTTTTATGATAAAATTTTCTTTATCTGCTTGGGGAATGTAGAAGTTCTCTTTAAGCAATCTCTACAGTATATATATAATAAATCGGTGCAAAATACTTGATGTATTTCATATTTTACTCCATATTTCTAACCTTTTCCATTTTTTTTAATATTTATTTCCAACAAAAGTATCATTTTTAATTGAGAGTGGCATTTTAGTATTTGCATTTTTTCAAGTCTTATTCCTCATTAGCTGGATATGGAATATTGAAGGCGACAAAAGTATTGATTATTTTAAGTACTTTACTATTCAAAACAGGACTTTGAAACCCAAAGAAAATCTATGTGATCAAGAGAAACCAGTAGATGAAAGACTTAGGGTGTCTGCTAAATGTATGTTTTCTCTTTGAGGTATAGTATGTGTGCGTCAGATTAAACTTGATGAACTTTTACCCAAGACAGGAAAAGAAAATTGCTGTAGCGTGAGAATTTTTAAACTCAGATACAGAAAAATGTAATACAAGCAAAATCTTCCTTGTAGATTCCAGGTGTACAGATATTTTAGTGGCCGCAACTACAAAGTCGTTCTCTTGTCCTGAAAAATCTGCAAAACTCCTTAAGAAGTGAAATTAGCAAAGGCAGCAGAATAATTTTGATTTTAATATACTTTGAAATTTAATGATATTTAATATTAATAACAATGCTTTGATGTCTTAGGAGGGATCAATTTTATAGCAGATTTCTAGTAGACCTTGTGAGGATAGAATTATGGACGCTGCCATTACTCACTTGACTTTTAAATGTGCTGGCTTTACAACTGTCTTCTCATCCATGATTAACCACTTGGTGAGTCTCTAACCTGGTAAAAGCATGCAACCAGAGAAGTCTAGAAAAACTGAACTCCCTTTGTGTTTTTCTGGGTCCCTAAAAAAATAGTAGTTCATAGTAACTAATTAGTGAATAAGCAATGATGAAGCCTCCACCTCTGAAGCTGAACTCCAGGCAGGCATAAATGACACACATTATTGCAGCTCTTAATTCAATAAATGGAACTAGACCGAACAAAGATTTTGGGGCCCTCTAGAAGTTCTTGCGATCATTATGGCACACTTACCTTTTAATGAAACCCCTCTAATATTGCAGTGCCCACACTCTTCTATACCACTAGAGCGTCTAGTTTCTTCTGGTCGTCTAGGTTCAGAATCTTCAGCTGTCTTGACTGGCCAGACCAGGATAACATAACTTGTACTAAAGTCATGCCAAGGATGTACAATGAACTGCGCTTGTCTAGTTTAGTTTACAATTAAATAAAAGATGCTGGCAGGCAGGGGAAAAACCTTTTTGGCAGACTTCTTCTGTTGAAAGACAGAATTTCCACATTTTTCTAGTAAATGCACTTAAAGTAGTAGTAAACTCTCCTATAGTACTTTTGTACATTCATAGCTGTGTTTTATATTCCCCACAGCTGCGCCATTTGTGAGAAATCGCCCTCTGTCCCCTGAAGTTACATCATTTGCGCATGCGCCTTTCTGCTCCAATCCACGCCCAGCTCAGAGGGCCATCAAAGCCTTCACAAAGGTGCCATGCTGATGTCATCAGCACTGGGTGGCATCCATCTTAATCAGGCAAGAGCTCCAGCCCTTGCAGGCAATGTAAACATTGCGTCTTGTCGGCAAGATAAGAAGTACCGTACATGTGCGGGATTACGGCAGGAAGGATGGGAATATACTCTGTTCTGGAACATGATATCTGGAGCTGACATGGTGCAGGGCGCTGCCAGAAGACAAATAGAGAAAGTAAGGAGAATTTACATAAAACCTGACATGAATAGGAGAATTGACATGGCGGTGTACTTTGTAATGTTTGCAAGTATTTATTCAAAGAGGAGCGGGATTCTGTAGGCTGAGTTTACTTCTGCTTTAACTAAAATTTTACATTATGGAAAATATGCCCATACACATGCATGTGTAAACATGAGTGCTGCTGGTTATGTGCATATAGCTGTGAACAGCGTATTCTCTAAGAAACGTTATGGGCACAATTAGGCTTCAGCTGTGGCTCCTGGGTGTCACAGCAACAGGCATAACTTACTACGCTTTAATGTACAGCCACATGCAATACCTTAAGAACTGCACTCAGAGAGTTGCACACACGTTAAAATGTATGTTGCTAGGAGGTATGCAGACCTCTGTTTTATATATATTAGAGGCAAGCTTTAACCACTTGCGGACCTCCTGCCGCAAATATACTGCGGCAGGCTGGCTCGACTGCACAAAATGATTTATAGATACGTTAGTTTGTGGGAGTGCTCCTGGGGGCGTGTGCGCACCACTGGAGGTACACTCATGCCCCCATTAGGCAGCAGGGAAGCCAATCCAGGGGGCTGGCGGCCGCGATTGCCACCAGGTGCCCACAATTGCTCCCCGTCGAGAGAGAACGATGGTCTGCTGTTGTAAACACAGCAGACCATTGTTCTCTCTGGAATGAACACAGAGAGCCTGTGATACTCCCATTTAGGATCACAGGTCTCTGTTTTGATTTCACAAGCCTATCCCCCTCACCATTAGAAAACATACTAAACTCTTTGATTGCCCCTGGGTTAACCCCTTCCCTGTCCGTGTCATTATTACAGGAATAGTGCATATTTTTAGCACTGATTACTGTAGTATTGTCACTGGTCCCCCCAAAAGTGTCAAAAATGTCAGTTAGGGATCTTAACTGTCCGCCAAAATGTGGGATTTTTAGCAGTCCCGCTAAAAATCGCAGATTGCCACCAATACTAGTAAAAAAAAAAAAAAATAAAAGTGGCATAAATCTTTCCCCTAGTTTGTAGACGCGATAACTTTTGCGCAAACCAATCAAAATACGCTTTTTGGGATTTTGTTTACTAAAAATATGTATCAGAATACAAACTGGCCTAAAATAATGAAAACAATTTGATTTTTAAATGTTTTTTTAATTGGGAATGTTATATAGCAGAATGTGAAAAATATAGTATTTTTTTTTTCAGAATTGTCGCTCTTGATTTTTTATTTTAAAGCGCAAAAAATAAATATTGCACAGGTGATTTATAGCCATCAAAAGAAAGCTCTATTTGTGGGAAAAAAAGGACATTCATTTTTTTAGGGTACAGTCTCACACGACCGTGCAATTGTCTTTTAAAGTAATGCAGTCCTGAATCGCAAAAAATGGCCTGGTCATTAAGGGGGGAAATCTACCAGGGCTGCGGCATGGTGCAGGGGCTGCGGGCATGGTACAGGAGATGCAGGGGTTGCGGGCATGGTGTTTGTAGAGAAAAAAGGACATCAATAAAATTTTGGTACAGCGTTGCACAGCCAAATAATTATCTGTTAAAGTAACGCAGTGCCGTATCGCAAAAAATGGTGTGGTCATTAACCTTTCGGTCCAGAAGTGGTTCATTTAGGTTGCCATTCCTGGATGACAAAATTGAGTGCTGAAAAATTTGTGTAACTGACTTGAAATGAACAGGTCATGGCCAATGAATCAGTAATATTTCATGAATTACTATTATTATCTTTTTACAGGATTTATATAGCGCCAACAGTTTACGCAGTGCTGTACATTGTAAAGGGGGACAGTACGATTACAATACAGCTCAATACAGAAGAAATAGGAGGCCCTGCTCATAGAGCTTCCAATCTATATGACTAAACCTATCGCTAGCTGTCTACAAAGCATAGAGGTCCCTTGAATAACCTGTCAATAAAGTCAAGTCACCGTCTGGATTATTTTATCTTTAGGGGACTCCAGGACATAATTTCCTTGCCTTTTCCCCAAGCTCCTTTACCATCCAACTTTAAGTCCTTCCTATCACAACTATTACCTTCTTTATAGGACAAAATTAATGAAAATGGAACAGGATGAGTGGCATTCCATAGACTATAAATGGCATGCAAATCAGGAGCTAAAGGGAAGACATCTCACCACTGGATCCCTTGGAATTCAGAAGAACCCATTGAGTGGGGTACACACTAGTAGAAAATCTGCCGAAAATTCCTTGTCCGAGGTAAAATTGTACGATTTTCAGCTAGTGTGTACACAACTTTCAGCAGACGATGCCGACATTTTCAATGAAAAAAAAAAACAGAGGGACAAACACCAAAATTTTTATCGTCCGTCCCCAGACGACCAATTTTCGTTTAATGTGTATGCAGTACGTCCGCGAAAAATCGGATATGAAAGACCACGCATGATCTGAAGTTGCTGACGACCCGGAAGTCTAGGAACAAATGTCCCCAAAAAAAAAAATCGGACGAGAAATTTCGTGAACATTATGCACTGTCAACTAAAAACGGTTATGACCGCTGAGCATGAGAGAGAAGAATCGGAGGATATTTCGTCCGATTTTTGTCAAGTGTGTACGAGCCTTTTTAAACTCTCCAGCATCTACTAAGAACAGAAATATTCATTTTAGCTGGTATGATCCTTTTGTGTACTGAAATAAGAGGCCGGCAATTGTTGTTACCAAGTGATACAAGATTAGAGCCTATAATTACCAGCATCTACTTTTTTCCAGGGAAGTATTGGAAGCCTATCAAAACTTTTTCATAAGCTGTCCTGTGCTGCCTCCTATTTTACTTTGCTGTTAAAGACTCATTAAATTCAGTAAGTAATGACTGAACATTATTACTGTTTCCTCACTTGCTGCCACATCTGACAAATATTTCACATTAGTAATGTGCAGAGCAAGAAACAAAATAACATCCAATTTCCAAATAACAGGAAATGCTGCCTTCTCTTTTAAGCCCTTGTTTTTGATCTAGCAGTTAGATAAAATGCACCTACAGAACACCACTTCCAGACAACAGAGAGAAGGCAGCAAATATCAACAGCTAATCTTTCTTTTGAAAAAATAGTCCTACATATCAGAGAGGTTTCAAAGCTAATGATAAAACAAAAGGCCTCAAGCTACAGCACATTTACCTGTACCAGTGACACAGAAAAAATTGTTTCCACAATCCTAAATAACTCTCTCATTCTTGCAGCCAAAGTGACTTTAAATCGGTCTTTCACTTTGGGGTAAATTAAAAGCATATTATTTTTTGTCCACGGGAAGAATTGCGCGTATATATTTAAAATATGTCTTCTATATTATTGGGTAGCATATTAAACAATAAATAATTATTTAAGAAAAAGTATATTTCTTCCTTTAACCACTTGCCGACTGCCTAACGCCGATCTACGTCGGCAGTCAGCCCCTCACAGGCAAAGTGACGTAGGGCTATGTCACTAGCTTGTGAGGGTCTAGGGAGCGAGCGAGCGCCCCCGGAGGCGTGCTCCCGCTCCCGCGTGGTCACGGACCCCCCCGCGCGTGTGACCAGCGGACCCGATGTCCGCCGGTCACTCAGCGATCGGCGGGGGAGAGGGAGAATGTCAGGCAGCTTGTGTAAACAAGCTGTCTGTCATTCTCCTCGCTGTAAAGACACTGATCAAACGGATCTAGTATGTAGATCCGTTGATCAGTGTCCTTACAGCTCAAGCCACAGCCAATCACAGTAGAAAGCACGCCCCTAGGGATACACACAGCCCCTCCCTCCCAAATAAAGTTAACCCCTTCACAACCAGTGTATTTTTACAGTAACAGTGCATATGTATAGCACTGATTACTGTAGAAATGTCACTGGTAACCCCAAAAGTGTCACAAATATCAGTCAAGGGTCCGATCTGTCCGCCCCAATGTCGCAGTACCGCAAAAAAAATCGCAGATCGCCGCCATTACGCGTTAAAAAAAAAAACAACAAAAATCTTTCCCTTTGTTAGTAAACGCGATAACTTTTGCGCAAACCAATCAAAATACGCTTTTTGCGATTTTTTTTTACCAAACATAGGTAGCATAAAACAAATTGGCCGAAAATTTTAAAAAATTTTGATTTTTACTTTTTTTTGGGGGGAATTTCATATAAAAAAATGTGAAAAATATTGTTATTTTTGCAAAATTGAGGCTCTTTTTTTGTTTATAGCGCGTGATCAAAAAATTGCACAGGTGATCAAATACCACCAAAAGAAAGCTCTGTTTGTGGGAAAAAAAGGACGTCAAATTCGTTTAGGTACAGCGTCGCACGACCGCGCAATTGTCCGTTAAAGTCACGCAATGCCGAATCGCAAAATACCCCCTGGTCAGGAAGGGGGTAAAATCTTCCGGGGCTTAAGTGGTTAATGAAAATTCTTGCTGTTATGACATTCAATATTTTCTCCTTTTTTATAAGATTTTTAATTAAATTTAACCTTTAAATTAAATGTTTTAATCAAAACACACAAAGAGAGATTCATCACGCAATGACTGAAGGAATCGGACATCTATAAAGTGTAAATCAGCCTGCCTCTCTTTCCCACTGGAGGCTCAACAGAAAGGAGGGTCTAAAGCTAGCCATACAATGGCAACATTTTGTTAGAAAATTTTCCTTTTAATAACTTTTGTTTAATTTTCTAATCAATAGTGGGGTCATATCGGAATTGGTTTTCTACCACAATGACAGGAAGAGAAGATAAATAAATTTTCTTGAACAAATGACTTTCCAATGTGGTTTCCATTCAGTTAAGTCAATTCACTCCAAAGTCGAATGTTCAAAGTGAAAACCTTTTTGAAGTACGTAAAATTACATTTATCAAGACCTTCTTATGAAAGCAGTTTTCCCTTTATTGTGCATCATGATACGATGCAAAGGGCAGGGAAAGCCAAGCCAAGATTTGATAGTGCATCAAGTAGATCTGCTTGGGGTATCTGTTTCATCAATAAGTACCACTAAGTGCATGGTTCCTGGAAGGTCATGGGTGTTGCAACTCTTAAATGATTGTTTTCAACGGTAGACATTAAACACTGCAATATCCATGAAAGGGATATCTATGCAGAGGTGGGCGATTGACCACAATGAATATCCAGAGTGTGGCACCTTCTTAGATCCTCCTAGGTTGTTTTACCCTTAAACCTGCCTTGGCCTCTCATCTACAAAGCATTTATGACAGTTTTATGTACATTTGTAATCCTTTCCATCCAGGACAACTCTCACCCCAAGCTTAGTGGGTACTAATTGCATCCAACAAGAATGATTATGCAATAGTATAATAAATCAAAATGCTGTGGTATTGTGAATACTGAAATAAAAATACAAAAGTACATTAGATCCAGTTATATAACACTGACATTTAGCCTTGAATGTAACTGTTTTGGAAGCAGTTAAACCTTATCTCCAGGACCAGGTCACTTTTGCATGAAATAATGCACACTAGACCCTCCCATGACCAAATCTGTGCTTCTATGGTCAGAAATATTGGTATAAATTGCCTGTGATGCCATCTAACTATCAATAAGCTAGCTATCCCAGGATGTCAGGAACATGTTCAGG
The DNA here is from genome assembly GCF_965119305.1 of Pelophylax lessonae. Taxonomy (NCBI): domain Eukaryota; kingdom Metazoa; phylum Chordata; class Amphibia; order Anura; family Ranidae; genus Pelophylax; species Pelophylax lessonae. Next base: position 196,675,492 of record NC_138772.1, read on the forward strand.
TCCTCAGCCGTATGTCATTTTTCTCGGACTACATGTCCCCTGAATAATTGGGATTTCAGTGGTTTTAGGTGGTTCTGTGAGTAGTGAGAGTGAAGGTCTATGTTCTTGTGTCACCACCCACATAGTTTCAGAATGGCATACGCTCACTGAAAAAGAACTGCTGGTAATGATTGCCTGTGGGCATTACACTGCAAGATTATATGGAAACCAATCCACATCAGTAACACCCACCAGTAGCATTGGAAAGGTATGACGTCTCCTTTGTAGTGTCAGCATCTACAGGGGGCATCCAAATAACCAGGACAGAAAGAGGCTAAGGCATCCAGTAGATTTTGTAGCTTTGGATTGCTGAGGAACTTTTCAGGAGATTAAATAACAGGAAAGAGTTATAGAGGTATTTGACCTTAATAGAATAGTAATTAGAATTAAATTGAGTTCCACTCTAAATTGGTAGGCTTAGCTGCACTTAGTTTAAGTCCAGACACAACTTCTTTCTAGTTTTAAAGGATAAATTCACCTTAAATAAAAAGTGGTTAAAAAAATGTGAATTTATTTTTTTTTTTTTACTAGGAGTCTGGAAAGCATTGCACCCGTGATTATGGAACATGTTGATCATGGGTGGAACATGTAACATGTTCCCAAAGGTGAACTTATCCAAAGCTGTACTTCTCCTGTGGAAAACTAACACCTGTGACCTGGTTTTCTGCTGACCTCACAGAACTGGTCCAGGCGTGGGCATCATCACAGCCATGGAGTCTGGATCAGCCCACATGCTTGGACCGGTACCCAGCTCATCCTCCCAGCGACCAGCTGAGAGCCTGAGCAGCTCCTTCCACAGTCCAGCACTGCAGTGAGCAAGGAGGGGGAAGAGAAGACATCGGTGACTGACAGTTAGCAGGTCTCTGCTCGCAGAGCTCTGAGAACCGAGCAATCTGCGGTGTTTGATCGCTCGGTTCTCAGTCTTAGAGGCGCTGGGGGACAGATGCAGCATCCACCTGGGTAAGTATGAATCTAAACAAAAAAAAAAAACACACATCTCTTTTAGATTAGTACTCTTGACAGGCAGCCCTGATCCTCTTCTTCTAGGGTCCCCCACTGGCGCTTCATCAGGTGCCCCCATTGAAAGCAGCTTTCCATGGAGGCACGCATGCGAGCTCGCTCCTGAGTGCGGCTGCTGCGCCCATTGACACAGACAGTGGGATTTGGCCCCGCCCCCCGCTCCCCTGTCACATGATTTGATTGACAGCAGCAGGAGCCAATGGCCAATCTGTCCAATGAGGAGAGAGACAGTGGCTAGAGCAGCTGGGCTCGTGCACATCACTGGATTGAATCGGGCTCCAAAAAGAAAAACAGGGGGTCTGGGGGGCACAGATGCTTTTTTCACCTTAATGCATTAAAGTGAAAAACCTTAATGCTTTACAACCACTTTAAGTTTGAGCACAAGACATATTTATATATTGCAGTTTACCACTTTCAGTGTTGCTTGTTCCTGCTCTTTCAGTGCTGCTTCTCTGAACTTCCAGCTTTCTGAACTTCCAGCTTCCACAGGCTAGAGTTAAAGTGCAGGCTGGAGTTAGTCTGTAAGCTTGGAGAAAGGAGGGCGAAGAAGGGAAGTGCCATGCTATCCTAGGCTATGGGGCTGTGTCTTTCTATTGACGCACACAGTGTAGGGAGACACAGTCCCTGCATGCAAGTGTGGTTCCATCGAATGCTGCAAGAGAAAGCAGCCACCCTGAAACAGGAAACCTGGGGCAGTGGTCATGGCACCAGTTTAAAGAGGAACATAGGCGAGAATTAAAACCAAAAGAAACGGCATACTAAGTGAATAAATTATCTGCTGAATGTGCTATAAAAACGTAGGGTTTAATATCACTTTAAATGTTTTATTACTAATAGCTTTTCTTTAGCTTTGGAAATAATCGAAAATCCTTGTCATTTTTTTTCCTGTAGGGTTTCTGTCTGATTCTTTCCTTCAACTCCTATTGTGATGACACAACAAAAAGTGAGTGAAAAACTCCCCAAAGTGAGGAAACTTAGTTGTCTCTGTTTGAAATGTTATCGTCAGCTGCTGTCCTGACATAACATTTTGGATTTTCTTTCATTTATATCCCTGTGACAGTCACTAAGAGAAATAAAGGATGAATCTTCACAGCAGGGGATTGCAGCCTCAATAAAAACCTAATAGGGGTCTAAGTTTTGACTAGTCATTCAGTGTTACTAAGCCCAGTACCCTGCATTCACTATATCTGGTCTCCCACAGTACACAGAACACAGAGATGCAATTATTTTAGTAAATATAAACTGCTAAATACCTTTTCTCATCAGCAGTTAGAGCAGTCTTGTGACTTCTATCAGTGTCTGGTTAAAGCTTGTTGGAGGAGTTTTCATTTTCCCTGATTGTCCTATAGGGCTGCAGGACCCCTGACCCTCTATCTGGACTGTGCTGATTGGCCCTCTGCTGATCACATGCATTCTCCCAAGAAAAAAAAAAAACTCTCTAGCAATACACACCAAACTGATCATGTGTAGAGTGCCCCCAAGTCTGTGTTCTATCAGGAGATGGTTTGGGGACAGTGGGAGAAGGGGAGGATCAGAGAAGACAGGATAAAAAAACAGCCTTTTTACAGTACAGAGCATTAACCCCTTAAGTTCTGCAGTGATTATAGCAAGCATGCTTTACTACATATACAGACTGGTTTTACTGTTGTGGGTTTAGTAAGACATTAAGCCTGCAATCAAGGTGCAAAAGTCATGTATAATTATTATTATTAACACCTTCCTCTCAGGCCAATAGATTGCTGGCCTGGGCGGGTGCATTCTCCTTCTGAGTAGATGTCATATGATGTCCTTCACATCACGCCGCGGTGGCAGCGTGGCAAAAGGTGATGAACTGTGTCCCTCAAACACAGCGCATCCCTAATCATAGTAAAGGTCCAATGAAATTGGCTCTTTACCACAATATCGGCTGTTTTCAGTCACAGCCGATCACAATTGTACACAAACAGCAGTTACTCGCTATTTCCAACTTCTTCTCCTCACTGATCCTTTTTGAGGAGGAAACCCCAGGAACAGTGAGTTACCAGTTGAACACCTTCACTACTGTGCATCACACTGCCCCAAAGGTAACCTGTCAGATTAGCCCATCAGTGGACCTGTCAGTGCAGCCCATCAGTGCAGACATACATTGATCTATCAGTGCAACTCATCATTGGACCTGTCAGTGCAACTCATCAGTGCAACTATCAGTTTGTACTGTTATGTGACGGTACTCACCGTCACTGGGAGTGAAAAACAGATACTTAATGGTTTGGATTGCTTCAAGTGGGATAGTAATATTTGTCAGCAATATCTCTCAAGGAATGTGAAGATTTAATCCCACTTTATACTGTGAGACCTAAAGCCTGTTGCCATGAAGTCTGACTCCTAAATAATCATAGCCATATGTAGATGTGTATTCCATGTACTTCAATGAAGGAGATGGACAGACTGTCATTGGCAGTCTACATTGGCATTGTCTATTTATTGAGATGGAATGTGGATTGTGTTAAGTCTGCCTGTCCCATTGTTAAATGTTAATGAGCCCCCATTGTTCTGTCCAGATGGTTAGATAATTAGTTCAGGTTAATTTTGTTTCTTTGTACAATTTCATCTGCATATGATAATGTAATCAGGCAGCCCCTGACCTGTGTGTGGTAATATGGTCAGGAGGGGGAGGTCCATGCTGTATATAAATTCTGTGTGGTTGTTCAATAAACAGTGATTACAGTACAAGCTAAGTTGTTAGCTAGTATTTTATGGGGGTGGCTAGGATTTGATATCTATTTTTATGACTGCAAGGAAGCCGTATACTGACGGAAGACCACAAGTACAGTGTGGTTCCGTTACATACTGTCTTGGCATTTCAAGACCTCAAGAAATGAGATAGGCCGTCTGTACATGAGTGTGATCAATTTTCAATAATACGTAGCATTGCTTGTAGACTTTCTGCCCAGGTTCATACTGAGGCCATTTTTAAATCACTAAAGTAGCACAATTTCAAGCTGGCATTTCAGTCTGACTTCGGGGGCAATTTCACAGACATCTGTGTGGGTTCCTGAAAAGATGCATATGGAAATTGCCCCCCGAAGTTGCCAAAAGAAACTACTTTTGGGAATCATGGGGCGCGGCGCAAAGTCGGCGTCGCTCTATTTCGGACGGTGCAATTGCTGGCATTGCCTCCGGTTTGACATGCCATTTGACATGTCAAATGGCATGTAAAATTGGACCAATGTGAAAGTGGGCTCACACAGATTAAATAATATACACAAATTTGGGTTATTTTGTTACCAAAGATTTGTAGCAGTAAAAATGTTGGTCTAAATGTATGAAGAAAAATTACTTATTTGCTAAATTTTATACTAGAAACTTTTTTTTTTTTTTCAAAATTTCGCTCTTTTTTCCGCTTATATCGCAAAAAAAAAACACAGCGGTGATTAAATATCAACAAAAGAAAGCTCTATTTGTGTGGAAAAGAATGATAAAAATGTTGTTGGGGTACAGTGTAGCATGAGTATTTGTCATTCAAAGTATGAGAGCACTGAAAGATGAAAATTGGTCTGGGCAGGAAGGGGGTAAAAGTGCCCTGTATTGAATTGGTTAAAGAGTCATATAACACAAAGAACAGATACCTTTCAAAATACTTCAATGTTGACTGAGCCCACACAAAAACGTGTGCTTATAGGTGTAAGTGTATTTCCACTTCTTCTAATGCAAGTTAGCTCTAGCTTCTAAAAACAAATCCATATTATTCACTAAGCAGTACAGGCAAATACAAAGGATTTAGTTGGTGTGATGGGGCACTCTCAGAAAATGCTTGTTGGCAGCTTCTATATTACTAACTAAATCAGACAGACTTGTCTCTGCTAGGAGAGAGGGAGTGGGCTATGTGCCTTTTCTAAATCTATCAGCAGTCTGTTAGTAATCTGATATCTCCAGCTCTATAGATCAGATTCACAGCATGTCTTTGTAAAAAGTTGGAGAGTACTGGTTTCTCTTGATTGGATTTTGATGCTTGTGGGTTGAAGATGGTAAATGTAACATATTTTATAGTAACCTAAAAAAAAATAAAAAAAATAAAATAAACCTTTTATTTTTCAGTACAAGACACACTAAATAAAGATAATAAATATATATATATATATATATATATATATATATATATATATATACACACACACACACACAGTATCTCACATTTTTGTAAATATTTTATTCTATCTTTTCATGTGACAACACTGAAGAAATTACACTTTGCTACAATAAAGTAGTGAGTGTACAGCTCATACAACAGTGTACATTTGCTGTCCCCTCAAAATAACTCAACACACAGCCAATAATGTCTAAATCGCTGGAAACAAAAGTAAGTACACCCCTAATTGAAAATGTCCAAAGTGTCAATATTTTGCATGGCCACCATTATTTTCTAGCACTGCCTTAACCCCCCTGGGCGCGGAATTCACCAGAGCTTCACAGGTTGCCACTGGAGTCCTCTTCCACACCTCCATGACGACATTATGTTAAAGACCTTGCGCACATCGTCACCATCCCTTTGAGGAGGCTCAATAGGGTTTAGGTCTGGAGACTGCTTGGCCAGTCCATCGCCTTTGCCCTTAGCTTCTTTAGCAAGGCAGTGGTCATCTTGGAGGTGTGTTTGGGGTTGTTATCATGTTAAAATACTGCCCTGCGGCCATGTCTCCGAAGGGGGGGGAGGGATCATGCTCTGCTTCAGTATGTCACAGTACATGTTGCCATGTTGGAACTGTAGCTCCCCAGTGCAGCACTGCAGCAATCATGCAGCCCCAGGGCATAACACACCAACACACCCACCACCATGATTGACTGTAGGCAAGACACCCTTTGAACTCCTCACCTGGTTGCTGCCACACACACTTGACACCATCTGAACCAAATAAGTTCATCTTGGTCTCATCAGACCACAGGACATGGTTCCAGTAATCCATGTCCTTAGTCTGCTTGTTTTCAGCAAACTGTTTGCAGGCTTTCTTATGCATTATCTTTAGAAGAGGCTTCCTTCTGGCATGACAGCCATGCAGTCCAATTTGATGTGGTGTGTGGCGTATGGACTATGCACTGACAGGCTGGGCCCCCCCACCCCTTCAAACTCTGCAGCAATGCTTGCAGCACTCATACGTATATTTCATAAAGACAACCTCTGGATATGACGCTGAGCACGTGCACTCAACTCCTTTGTCGACCATGGCGAGGCCTGTTCTGAGTGGAACCTGTCCTGTTAAACTGCTGTATGGTCTTGGCCACTGTGCTGCAGCTCAGTTTCGGGGTCTTGGCAATCTTCTTATAGCCTAGGCCAGTGGTCCTCAACTCTGGTCCTCGGGCCCACTAACAGGCCAGGTTTGCAAGATAACTAAATTACATCACAGGTGATCTCATTTGCTACTCAGTGATTGCAGTATTCTAGTCTGCATCTCCCCAAGGTAATACTTAAAATCTTGCCTGTTAGCGGGCCCCGAGGACCGGAGTTGAGGACCACTGGCTTAGGCCATCTTTATGCAGAGCAACAATTCTTTTTTGAGATCCTCAGAGAGTTCTTTGTCATGAGGTGTCATGTTGAACTTCCAGTGACCAGTATGAGAAAATGAGAGTGATAACACCAAATTTAACACACCTTCTCCTTACTCACACCTGAGACCTTGTAACACTAATGAGTCACATGACACCGGGGAAGAAAAATGGCTAATTGGGCCCATTTGGACATTGTACCTTAGGGGTGTACTCACTTTTGTTGCTTGTTGTTGTTGTTTGTGTTGAGTTATTTTGAGGGGACAGCAAATTTACACTGTTGTACAAGCTGTACAATAACTACTTTTCATTGTTATTTACAAAAATGTGAGGGGTGTACTCACTTTTGTGAGATACTGTATATATATATATATATATATAAATAAATATCTATACACACACACATATATATATATATATATATATATATATATATATATATATATATATATATATATAGTATATTACCAGAAGTATTGAGACACCTGCCTTTATATGCACATGACATTTAATGGCATCCCAGTCTTAGTCCATAGGGTTTAATATTGAGTTGGCCCTCCCTTTTGCAGCTCTAACAGCTTCAACTCTTCTGGGAAGGCTGTCCACAAGGTTTAGGAGTGTGTTTATCGGAATGTTTGACCATTCTTCTAGAAGCGCATTTGTGAGGTCAGGCACTGATGTTGGACGAGAAGGCCTGGCTCACAGTCTCTGCTCTAATTTATTCCAAAGGTGTTCTATTGGGTTGAGGTCAGGAAAATGTGCAGGCCAGTGAAGTTCCTCCAACCCAAACTTGCACAGTCATGTCTTTATGGACCTTGCTTTGTGCACTGGTTCAAATAGCTTAGAGGAGGGGGATTATGGTGGGGGGGGGGGGTGTTTTTCAGGGGTTGGGCTTGGCCCCATAGTTCCAGTGAAAGAACTCTTAAGGCATCAGCATACCAAGACATTTTGGACAATTTTATGCTTCCAACTTTGTGGGAACAGTTTGGGGATGGTCCCTTCCTTTTCCAACATGCCTGCTCACCAGTGCACAAAGCCAGGTCAATAAAAACATGGATGAGCGAATTTGGGGTGGGGGAAACAATAGAAAACACTCTTTTCCCCCGATTTAGTAATTCATTATTATTTTCCCATGATCCTCTATTCAGCAGATGTAAAACTAAAGTGTGTCAATCTGCACACTACAACCAATTATTATTTTGCAGGACCTGACCCTGCACTTCTGGCTTTCCTTGCCTAAGAAAGAATGACCTTATGTCCCCCCCAACCCAGCCCTATGCTTCTTCGGATACTTGCATCATGCAGGAGTCTTTGAGGCAATCTCCAGTACAATGTGCATGAGCCAGGAGCTCCCCCGTATACTGCACATGTGCAGAATTGCATTATCACACAGTGCTAGCTACAAGAATCTGGCTAGGGCTAGGTCCACATAAGTCCGGCTGCGGTTTGTAGTCCTGTGTGCTCAGGTGTGATTCAGGTGCACATTTTTCATTGAATTCGCACCTGAACTGTACCCAAAAAGGCACAGGACCCTTTTTAAATTCGCACCGCAGCCGCAACAGACATGTTTTGGAAACGTGTAGCAATGCCCGTTATGCTTGTGTTACCATATAGGCTACATTCGCGTCTGCGCATTTCCCTATGGAAGGCAAACCACACAGAAAATGTGTGCTTTGCCGTGCATTTTCAAAAACACGTGACAACCCACGTCGTGTTTGGGTTACTATTTGTTTACATCTGCAAGTTTCTGAATGCAGGGCAATCTGCAAGAAAAAGCACAAATTTTCTGTGTGATAGTCTGTAATAGTGGCGCTGGAAATGATGTGACTTTCATGTAGCGCTCTGTGTACCAGGGCTGTGTATTCAATCCCTCCCAGCATCAGTACAACTAGCTTTCCCAGCAGGCTGTGTATATTATATGGAGGGCTTTCCTTTTTTTGAATGATGCTGTGATCTGTGAGGAGGGACTTGAGAGGTTTGGACTCTTCCTGTAGAGTAGTTGTGACTGGGCAGGACTGAATGCAAGTTAGGATGTATTCATTCCCACCCACCATCAGAGCTTTGAAGGAAGTTACATAATTTGCAGTCTACAAAGGGGTGTGTTCTGGGCTAGAGATTGATGAGGAAGTGGCTGGAAGGCCCTCAGTCTACATCAGGGATCTTCAAACTGCGATCTCCAGCTGTTGCAGAACTACAAGTCCCATAAGGCATTGTAAAACCCTGACATTCACAGATATGACTAGGCATGATGGGAATTGTGGTTCCTGAACAAGTGAAGGACCATAGTTTGAAGACCCCTGGTCTACATCCAGACTTTACAAACTGTCACATGATACAAAGCCAACACTAAACCTGGAGTATAAGGAGATCTGCAGAAACAGAGCAACATGGTTCACAGGTTTGATCTACGCTGGGACTGAGCATTCCATTCAGTTATAGTGAAACAATTTTTTTTTTTTTTGTTTTAAACAACTGATGACAGTCTTTTGTATTTAATTCACAGCAACTCACTGAATCCTTAAGCCCCCGTTCACACTGGGGCGACCTGTGAGGTCGCCCCAGTGTGAATGGGGGCTTAAAAAAAAAAAAAATACTGTGCACCCAAAACATAACGCACCTTCACCCTAGGTGCACCACAACTTTCTGTCACATCCCCATATAAAGTGTTTGTTTTTTTCTTAGGTAACATGTATAGATTTAAATTAAAATAGATATATTGATCGATCAGTAGAATGAGAAGCTGGCTGAATAAGGAGTCAAATTCAGCATCTTGATCTGTACCATCTGTAGTGGGAGTCTGATAATCCTCTGTGATCCAGGTCTGATTTATTTCATTACAAGTCAATTTCTCAGTCACAAATCCCCCTGCTGTGCTAAAGGCCTTCTCTGACAGGCATATTAGGGATATTGGACCACCTCCATCTACCAGTACCTGCTTGACATCCAGACGTCCACAGATTTGATCCCCTGTAAACATTGATTACAGCCGTGTTGCTCCCACAAGTGTTTGGCTGACCGGGGCAGGGATGACTTTACAAGAAAAATATTAACATAAAAAAGTTTCAAAGATAAAAACAAATGAAAATTATTAAAAAAAAAAAATAAGTAAATCTATAAACAAAGTTTTAAAAAAGTACATTAAAAATGGTGGGTGTGAACATAGGACATCATGTACCTAGCCCACAATGTAATTTAGGAAATACCCAAGTGAGAAACTAGAGAAAGGGGGCTGTTTTTGCAAGCTGGTATGGAAGCAGTTGGGCATGACGAGGGTTTGGAAATATTTATGTTAGGATTTTTCCTATCAGCTTTTGTTTCTAGATATATTCTGGATGTGGCACAGTGGAAGCCATATTTACTAGGAATTGTTATTGTCACTTCAAAGTTTGTTTTCTTCATGTGGAATGCCACATATACTGTTGTAGTCATTGTTATTGTCTACCCCATTTACCCCTACCTGTCCACTGTACAGCAAGCTATTTAACCTTTTGGTGGTTTTCCTGGCCCTGGAGGACACAGAGAGTTTTTAATAGGGGTAGGTGGATGTAGCACCCTCCCCTAATCAGGTTAAATTTAGTTTTTGGCTCTGCTGTGCAACAATCTATTTTCCAGGTCTGGCTAGGTTTCCCTAGGCTTGCTGGTTGCTCCTATCTGCCTCTGGAAGAAAACTTCCAGAAATAGACTAGGATGGTCAGTTAGTGAGTTATGAAAATGTTCTGACCTCAGACTATCCCCGGGAGAGGGTGCCTAGAAGGTGACTGGGGAGAAGATAAATATCTTGTTCAGCAGGGTCATTCTCCTTGGGATGCTGGGCTGGAGAAGGACCCTTTTCCCACTGCAGTGTGTTGTATAGAAGCTGGGCAGACAACTGATGTCCTTGGACAGTGTAGTAGCTTGGCCTAGGTGTGCATGTGATTTGGGGGTTAATACCATAGGTTGTTGTAAAGACAGGACTCCACCAGAACAGGGCTTTCAGCCGATTACAGCTGAAGCTTCTATCAGTGCAGCCTAACAAAAATCTGCACAGTGTGAAAACAAGCAAAAATCCGAGACCATGTGGGTCCAGTACTGCTTCAGCAATTTCGGGATAATTGCATTCTTCATTTCAACCCATAGGCTAGCCTAACCAAGCAGACTGATGAAGGATGCAAGGCCCTGCCTCCCAAATGCGTTCCGATTTTCCAGTTTGACTCCAGATTGGACAGAGCCTTGACAGCTCCTGTCATCGAGAGATTCCTCCAAAGTCTTCCTGACTCCCTGTACATCGATCCACGAAGGAGTTTGACACACGGCGGCCTCTGTGCAAACCCAAGTTGCCTCAAGCTGGCACTCAGCAATTCTTTTAGGCCTGTCTCGCTGGATACCTTGTGAGTGCATCACCAGTGTGTTTTTACTTTTGTTTACACTTAATATTTCCCCTAATTAATGCTGCTGCACCACAGGCAGTTTTAGCGCCTTTCTCTCCCCCTCCCTTCTTGTCTTTACAGTGTTAAGGTCTCCCAACCCGCCATTAAGGCCGCCTTACCCCCTCCAAGCAGACATTTATATAGGCTCTTTGAACTCACCTATGGTTTAGCCTTTCCACCCCCTAGGACTATTGAACTTACATATTTTTATAATTTATTTTTATTTTGAACCTCGATTTAAAAAACAAAAAACAAATGCCATAATTACTACCTACTGGGTTCCCTTTAGATTTAGTTATACTTGTATACCCATTGACCATTTTAATTGGATGAGCACTATATACAGTACTTCAGGTATAAACCTATAGCTTGTTGATAACAGGTGTAGTGCTAAATATAATATTCAGTGTGTCGTTTTTGTGTTTATAAAGATAAACTGAACTGTTTGTGTTCTGAACTGTTTTACTAAAATAGTGATTCTCAACTTAACTCTACGTTGTTATAGGGTCTGATAGAGACTATGCTATGTAGCCATATGTTGCCCTGATTAAACCACAAAGACATTGATGTGAGAGTCCATGTTTGTGCAGCTTTCATAATCTGTTTTGTATTGTTCTACAGTGTGTGCATTGTCTTTGCCACTCTGACCCTGTATTGCATTATTGATTATAAACTTGCAACTGTTTTGTAAACTTCAAGTTGCAATTAGTCCCTGTCTGATTATTCAGCCAATCACCCATCATATTTCACTACTATTAGAGGAAGATCTGGGTCTAGATAAATACATTTAAATATGCAGGGCCTCTCAACTGACAAAAGAAAACCTAAAGGTGATTGAAGGTTCAAATGATGGCTATGTGCATACGATATCTCTTAAAGGACACATGACATGAACTTAGGCAACGTCGGTATGATATAAATGTGTTAAAGGCATGAGAAAGACAAGGAGAAACCCCCGGTGTGTAGTCAGATATGCAAAATATATGGAAGTTCAATTGGGATTAAAACGCATACAGGGGCAGAAACAAGTAAACACAGTGACACAAAACAGACTTTGACAGTGCAGAAGACATACTGTCTACAACTACAACCACAAGCAAAGAGTCTCAATACAGTAGAGAAATAGGTAACTAATGATGTAAAACAGCTTTCTTGAAATCTTTTAGCTAGATGAGAGGCATTTTACTTTACAGTTAGATTGCAGAGCAGGCTGCAAAGTTATTCTTTACACTTTAACCACTTCAAGACCAGGCCTATTTCTGTCAATTGTTGTTTACAAGTTAAAATCAGTATTTTTTGGTATAAAATACTTAGAACCCCCAAACATTCTATCTATCTATCTATCTATCTATCTATCTATCTATCTATCTATCTATCTATCTATCTATCTATCTATCTATCTATCTATCTATCTATCTATCTATCTATCTATCTATCTATCTATATAGTAGAGGCCCTAGAGAATAAAATGGCGGTTGCAAAATTTTGTGTCACACTGTATTCGTGCAGCAGTCTTTCAAATGCAATTTTTTGGAAAAAATACACTTTAATGAATAAATAAATAAAAAAAACTAAACAGTAAAGTAAGCCCAATTTTTTTGTATAATGAAAAAGATAATGTTACGCTGAGTAAATAGATACTTATCATGTCAAGCTTTGTAATTGCACACGCTTGTGGAATAGCGACAAATTACAGTACTTAAAAATCTCCATAGGTGACAGTTTAAAACATTTTTAATAGTTACATGTTCAGAGTTACAGAGGACATCTTGTGCTAGAATTATTGCTCTCACTCTAAGCAGCAATACCTCACATGTGTGATTTGAACACTGTTAACATTTGCTGGCAGGACTTATTTATGCTTTTTTTTTTTTTTGGCGCACGAGCATGGAGGGATATTTTTCTTATTCATTTTATTTTTACACTGTCACTTTATAAAAAACATTCTGATCACTTTTATTGCTGTCACAAGGGATGTAAACATCCCTTGTTACAGGTACTCTTTATGGAGGGATCTGGGGTCTAAAAGAAACTAAACTGCTCCTCTTCACTTAAAAATATTCAAAACACACCCAGCTCATCCATGACATATTTGGGCAATCAACTCACCTCCCCGTCCTCTATGCTTTTGCGCACAAATCTCACCTATCTTCTCCAGAAACTTCAATCTATAAGTACCTCTATGTCATCCATTAAAGCTTCCTGGGCCAGACACATAGCTCTTGCCCAGATGTTTCTTCTCCCACATGTTCTCTACCACTTCAGGACTTTGCCATTACCAATTCTATCAGCTGACATAGCTAAAATTCAACGAACTTCCAACATTTTTATTTTGGCGGTAAGTAAACCTTGCCTAAAGTCCTCCCTATTGAGCACCCCTACAACTTTTGCCAGTCTTGGAGCACCCAACATCAAATGGTATTATAAGGCAGTCATCCTGAACCAAGCAAAACAGTGGTGGTCCCCACCCTGCACTGTTTCATGGCTACAAATTGAAGCTACTGCAATCTCTCTACCTCCCCATCTGCTACTAGCAGCTATTTGGATGGACTTATATGAGTCCCACTTCTTTTTACTTTCCGTCAATGCCACAATTGCAGTCTTGAAAGTTTTATGACAAACCCTCAAGGAGTCCACAAAGAGACCCTGCAGTCTTTTCCGCTCCTCTCCCTCCAACACTATCACCAGACTTTCCTCTACAGCATTGGTTTGAAGCAGGGATACACAGAATTGGAGACCTATACCATGAACTTCATCTTAAAGATTTCCAACAACGCTCTGCCTCAGGATTTGTTATGTTATCTATCACTGATGGGACTGTCTAAGGATTTGCTCTCCTTCTGCACGCAACTATCAACCAAAACCAAGGGAATATCCTACATTTATAATCTTCTCTCCCGACTGACATCTACATCCAAACCATCAAGTATGGTATTTTGGAACTCAGCACTGCAGATCTTACTCTCTCCGGAGGTTTGGCATCGAACCCTCAGGCTGCCATCTTTTCCAAAAATATATCTCGTTGGGAAACTCTCATATAAATATACCACAAATGGTATTGCATACCCAAAAGACTGGCCCATTTCTCCACATCTCACTCTTCAAAATGCTGGAGAAATTGTGATGCTATAGGGGACATCTTTCTTATCTGGTCGGACTGTCCTGTCATCGCTCCCTTCTGGGAAAATGTATCTACTCTGATTGCTGACATTACTTTTGCTTCACAGGCGTTGACACCGCAAATGTCTCTTTTCAGTCTAGACCCTTCTGTTTGGCCCACAACATTCCTTCCTATTGTAACTCACATCTTAATAGCAGCACGTGTAACTCTAGCACGGGCTTGGAAGGACCCACTTTCACCAACATAATATATACTCTCTCATCTCTACTATCAACGATTGTCGTATGGAAACTTCTCTTCGCCGAATCAAAGCTCACTGGAGATAAATTCCACAAACATTGGTCTCCATGGCTAGCACATCCCAGAAGCATTTCCCTTACTAACCTGTAGTGATGTTCTCCCTGAAAGTCCCCACATGAGGGGAAAATCATTCTTTCCGGTGTCTCAGACCAAACAGAGCCAAAAGCAAAACTACTGCCCTATTGTAACCTTCAGTATTTATACCTTTATAAGTCTACTTTAGAACCTTCCTGTACCACTTTCTCCTCATTGTGCTTTTCTTGCCTCTCTTACTTACCTTAGACTCGACACTCTCCTTGTCCAAGGACTGATGTTGCAGTCCTATTTCTGCTTTAATGTATGCACTTCATTGCATATGGATTTTATGCTTATTCAGTTTATCAGCTATTGTTATAACACTGCACGTTTATGTTCACCCTTCTTCTAGGTGGAAACCTCTTTTTTTCACTCTAATTTTGTACTCTGTTTTTTTATTACAATAAAAACTATTGAAAAATAAAAAATAAAAAAAAAGATGTATGCAAAACGCCAAGATCTGCGTTTATAATTGCTGTCATTTATTTTTTTTAATTGGCGCCCTTGGCTGCCGAGTAAACACGAAGTGATGTCCTGACGTCGCTTCCAGGTTTCTTCATCAGAGACCCGATCAAAGCTGAATCCAGCTATGTTCAGGACTTCAGCCTGCTTGGTGGACATGCCGGCTGGTGGCTTGGGTCTCGCGGTGGGACGGGTAACCCAGGCGGAGCGGCGGGAGGGGGCGTCCCTTCCCGCTCCTTGTAATAACAGCTGGGCCGCTGCTTAGCCACATCGGCTGTTATTACTAGAAAGCCATTCATCAGCAGCTGCAGGCATCATTCCCGTACAACCACTTCAGCAAAATTACGTAAGGTACGTGATTTTGTGGTAAGTGGTTAAAGTAGTTGTAAATCTCTGAAATGAAAAATTAACAAAACATATCTTTCTATAGTATGTGTACTTGCCTCAATCCAAAACACTTAGTATGATATTTGGCTTGTCTCCTCCCTCTGCTATCTGTATGAATCAACGCTAAGGGAGCATGAAACGCGTTAGCTGCTGATCCTGTTCGCCTCTATTTGTGTTTTTGGACATGTTTTATGGACTTGCTGAAATAAAGGTGATTTTATTGGACGTGTGGCCAGCCAGAATTCTTTTTTGCTCTTTGGAATCCATGATGGATGGGGCCAGCACTTGGTCTGTGTGTTGGTGGAGATGGGAGACTAACCTAGAGCAGTGTTCAAACACATCTATCTGTATGAATCACTTCTGATTATTTACCCCAACACCAACAAGAGATGCTCCACTCTCCAGGAAATATCTGACTCCTCCTATTTACCATACAGCAGGTGATTAACAGTCTCAGCTATGAATGCTTCTTTAAAAGACTGTGTAGAGGGAGGGATGTCCATTTCCTAAACATAGGCCTCAAGTTAAACTCAGCTCTATGCTGTGCAGTGTTTGACATCAGATTCCGATTAGGCAACCTATGCAGTTTGAATGGTTGTAGAGGAGAGATGCTGCAGATACACAGGTACAAGGTATGCAAGAGGATTTGTTTAATCTCTGTGCATTATTGGAGGCTAATCATTGTAGTGTGCATATGTAAGGCTTTACAACCACTTAATTAATACACACATAATGATTCACCCTACAAACCAAGTACTCATGATTTGCAACAAAAGCTCCCCCCGCCCCCCCCCCCCCCCCCCCACGTTTTCTCCATTCATAGAGATTGTATCATTCTTTTTCAGACAGAAAACATTTTGTGAATGGAGGGCTTGCTGGTGAATGACAAGATCCACCTACTCCAATCACAGAGGATCACAGAAGATCTTGCATACTGAAGAATAACTAAACGTTCTCTGAATAAAGTAGCAAGTAGAAAGGGGTGGACAAGCGGCACAAATCTTTCACACTTGCACCTTTGTTAGCCCCAGCTGTACTGCGGGATCAGCACTGTGCAGATGACTCAATTTAAGTGGTGAAAATATTTTAAAACTATGTAGCTTCCAGCCAGACTATAGGACACACTACATTGCAGGTAAGTTATGTCCCTGATTCTGTATAACAAAATAAGAATTAAATAAACTTACATTTTTAGTCTGGTTGAAAAAAAAAACCAAAGTCTGTCTAGTTCAAACAATAGAAAAACCATGAATAAATAAATTGAAAACCTCCGTATACAAAACCCTATACCCACAATTTCTCAGAAGGAAGACAAAAAACAAAAAACTCTGTAAAGCATGGTCAAATGCATTATGCATAACCCTCACAAGGTGGTGAGTGCTTGGAAGGCACATACAAACTTGGAATTGATTCAACAGTAGAGTCCACTAGATTACTGCATCTTTAATGCAGACACTAAAAGAAGAACTAAAGGATCTAATGGCCAGTTGTATTATAACTGCAGTATATAAAAGCACAGACTGGATAAGCAATTTATGTAAAGTTAGCAATTGAGTTAGCAAATCTAGTCAATTTAGCAATTGAGTTAAAATAAAAAATAATAAAAACATCAGCAAAACTAAGAATTTGCTTATACCCCAATCCAGACTAAAACCCTGAAAAGCAAAAAGCAAAAAAGGGCAATTAGCCCTTGTCTACAATAGAAGATATATTTCCATATTTATAAAAATTTAAAAAGATAAATATTGGCATGCGGACTTATATATGAGCAATCAAGTTACTTG
This sequence comes from Pelophylax lessonae, assembly GCF_965119305.1. Lineage (NCBI taxonomy): Eukaryota > Metazoa > Chordata > Amphibia > Anura > Ranidae > Pelophylax > Pelophylax lessonae. Next base: position 196,692,603 of record NC_138772.1, read on the forward strand.
ACAACATTTGCAGCTCCATTTGAACATTAGAGATGGCTTAGAGTGCCTATGGGTGCAAGTCCTCCTCCAGTCGTTGTTCATCAAAAACTAAATCTAGGCTTAGAAGGTCTCCAGAATAAACAATAATAGATGATATACTAATAGTTGGAGAAGGTGAACACATGGAATCTGCAACATCATTCAAATTAAATTAACGTTGATATAATTTATATACCTAATTACCTTTCCAAAATCAGTAAGCCTGATATGTGCGAAGCTTTTAAGACAGTTAACAAATAAAGATGTGCTCTGGGAATAGACAGGCATACAGGAGGTAGCATTCCAGGCAGTGACAAAGGCTATCACAGACAAAGCTACCCTCAAATACACTATATTGTCAAAAGTATTGGGAAGTCTGCGTTTACATGCACATGAACTTTAATGGCATTCCAGTCCATAGGGTTCAATATTGAGTTGGCCCACCCTTTGCAGCTATAACAGCTTCAACTCTTCTGGGAAGACTGTCCACAAGGAATGTGTCTATGAGAATGTTTGACCATTCTTCCAGAAACGCATTTGTGAGGTCAGGCACTGATGTTGGACAAGAAGGCCTGGCTTGCAGTTTTCGCTCTAATTCATCCCAAAAGAGTTATCAGGTTGAGGCCAGGAGTCTGTGCAGGCTAGTCAAGTTCCTCCACCCAAAACTCGCTCATCCATGTCTTTATGGACGTGCGTGTAAAGGCAGGTGTTCCAATACTTTTGACAATATAGTGTACTTTAACCAGTGCTGTATCTTGGCCTAGGCCAACAAGGCCCAGGCCTAGGGCAGCACTTTGCAGGGGGGCAGCAAAAAAAGCTGATGGGGCTGCACTGATATGCTGCCCTGATGGGCACTAATAGACTACACTGATGGCCACTGATGAGGCAGGACTGATAAGCTGTACTGATAGGGCTGCACTGATAAGGCAGCACTGATGGGCACTTATACAATGCACTGATAGGCTGCACTAGTGGGCACTGAGAGGCTGCACTGGTTGCCACTGATGGGGCTGTACTGATGGCCACTGATGAGGCCGCACTGATATGCTGCACTCATGAGGCTGCACTGATGGGCAGTAATAAGGCTGCACCGATGAGCACTGATAAGGCTGCACTGATGAAGCTGAACTCATGGGAACTGCTGAGGCTGCACTGATGGGCTCTGATAGACCGTGGTTGTGGTCTATGGTTTACAGATGACAGGGCGGGTCATAAACATGAAAGGGTGTGGCCTTTACAGGAAGGGGTGGGTCATATTAAATTAGGGGTGCCCAAGTTTAGTTAGGCCTAGGGCAGCAGAAAACTTAAATACACCACTGACTTTAACCCAGATGAATCTATGGTAGATCTATGTGATGCCTTACAGGTTTTGGAACCAAGTCATTGAAAGGAAGATATCCTATCACCTTTACAGGCAGGACCGTAAAGAAAAGGTGTGTGCTCACATGAAGTAGAAACTACCAACACCAATACACCCATGAAAACATATAGTAGCGTGCGCAGGTCATAAACCTTTGGAGAGTTCTACAAAAAGCCACTATTAACGCCTCAAGCACACTGGATTATTGTAAACGCTATCACTCCTGACAGGAGAAGTCAGCATTAACCACTTAAGCCCCAGAGGATTTTCCTGCTCAAAGACCAGCAGAGATGTATAGTAACTAAGTAGAACTACTTCACTACTGTACTTAAAGCGGAGTTCCACCCTGGATTTTTATTTTTTTTTAAATACCCCCGGGACAGTCAGGGCTAGTACATTCCACAATGGCTAGCCTCTGATCTGTCCCGGGTTGCACTTACCTGTTAGGACAAATACTTACCTTGAAAACGTCTTGTCCAGCGCTGCCATCTCAGATGTGGGCAGCTTGAAGCCAGCGAGATCCCCTTCGGCGTCTTCTTCCGCCTTCTTCGGTCCCACGATGCCCTGCGCCGGCCCCGCCGTCACTTCCGGTGCGCGCGCGTCATCCCTTCACAGCTTCTGGGCATGCCCAGAAGCTGTTTAGAAGGGGATGACGCGCGCGACCCGGAACTGACGTCGGGGTCGGTGCAGGCGCAATGATTCCTGGGAGCGATGACGTTCAGCTCCCAGGAATCATTGCCGATCCAGGAAGTGACGACGGGCCGCGGCCGAGGAAGGAGGAAGAAGGAAGTAAGGTAAGTATATTTTCTTCGCTACGAGGTAAGTAAAAAAAAAATAAATATGCGATTATCCATTTCTTTTTCAGGTGACCCGGAGCGAGAAGATGGAGGTAAGTATTAAATTAGGGTGGAACTCCACTTTAAGTACCGAAAGGCAGTATCTGTACTTTCCTAGAGTAGAATTTTTTTCTCCTACTTCCACTTTTACTTCACTACATTTTTTCAATGATTTCAATACTTCTACTCTGATATTTTTTTTTTGTGCTGCATAGTTACTCGTTACTATTATAAAAATTACCACTGCCAGAACAGTAGATGGCAGGTTTCATGAAGCTCAAAACATGTGTATTACCAGCGCATACGAAAATAAATGCTACTGTATGTATAAATAAAAGCTGCATTTGAAATAATAAAAAACAATATGATGTTCAAACTTTTGACTTCTTTCTTTAATAACTACATAACACAGTACTTGTACTTTTACTTTCAGTACTTGAGTAGCATTTTTTTTCCCCAAAACTACTGGTACTTTTACTTTCAGTACTTGAGTAGCAAAATTAAAAAAAAAAACTACTTGCAATACTTAAGTACAAAAAATGTTGAATACTTTAGTACTTCTACTCAAGTCACTTTTTGATCGAGCACTTCCACTTCTACTCAAGTCACTTTTTGATCGAGCACTTGTACTTTTACTCAAGTATGGGTTTCGAGTACTTTATACAACTCTGAAGACCAGGGCCTATTTTGCGATTCGGCACTGTGTGATTTTAACATACAATTGCGCAGTCGTGCGATGCTGTACCCAAATGAAATTGACATCCTTTTTTTCCCACAAACATAGCTTTCTTTTGGTGGTATTTGATCACCTGTGCGATTTTTACTTTTTGCGCTATAAACAAAAAAAGAGCGACAATTTTGAAAAAATAATATTTTTCACATTTTTTTATATGAAATTCCCCAAAAAAATATGTAAAAATCAAAATGGTTTGCGCAAAAGTTATTGTGTTTACTAACTAATGGAAAGATTTATGCCATTTTTATTGTTTTTTTTTTTAACTAGTAATGGTGGCGATCATCGATTTTTTTTTTTGCAGGACTGCGACATTGTGGCGGACAGATCGGACCCCTGACTAACATTTTTGACACTTTTGGGGGTACCAGTGACATTACTACAGTAATCAGTGCTATACATATGCACTGTTACTGTAAAAATGACACTGGCCGGGAAGGGGTTAACTTTATTTTTTTTTTAATAATTATCAAGGGGTTAAGTGTGTCCCTAGGGGCGTGATTCTAACTGTAAAGGGGCGTGGCAAGTGATGTAACCATAGAGACATACAATCGTGTAGTCTCTGCAGGGAGAATAACTGGCGGCTTTGTTTACATTAGCCGCCTGCCTTTCTCCCTCTCCACCGGGAGATTGCGGGTGACCGGCGGACATCGGAGCCGCCGGTCACTCGGGCGGACATGTCAGGGAACGAGCAGGGGCGCTCGCCCCTAGAGGCTCGTAGGCAACCGACGTAGCCCTACGTCGGTTTGCCTGTATGGGGCTGACTGCCGCAGTAAATAGTCGTGTGGCGGTCGGCAAACAGATAAAAATGCACTTAAGCAGCAGTGATTTCAAATGCATTTAGGCATGTTCAGACACATTCAGGCACATTTGGACATTTATTTATTTGATTGGCTAGAATTTAATTTATTCTGGCCATTGAAATTAATTAAAAGAGAGGTATGTTTTTTTGTTTTTCGTTTTCTAAATTCACACTTACTTAGGTGGATACAGCATTGCTCCGATGCTGCATCTGTCCCCCAGTGCCTCTACACTTAGAACTGAGCGATCAAATATCGCTGATCACTCGGTTCTCACAGCTCCGTGAGCAGAGAGCCCCTGACTGTCAGTCTGCAGCTCTCTGCTCTGCCCCCTCCTTGCTCACTGAAGGGCTGGGCTGTGAAGGGGGCGACAGTGGTTGGCTCAGGTTCTAAGTGACACGCTGAGAGGGTGAGCCGGGTGTTGGTCCAGAGATCTAAGCAGATCCCAACTCCGTGGTCGTAATGAAGTGGAGCTTCAGCCCACTCTCTGCTGAAAATGGGTCAGAGGAGTGAAAAACAAACTGCACTCTGTGATCCATAGGAGAAGTAAAGGCAAACGAGCTTTGGCTGTACTTATCCTTTAATGCTCAAGAGCTAAACATGCCTAGCGCTTAGGCGGGTCTAAATGTGATTAGAAGTGTTTAGGCACATTGGTGTATTTTTATGCTCAAAAGCTCCTCCACTCCTGAATGTGATTCTTCTGTGTTCAGGAGTAGAACTTTGGCTGCCTCTAAACACTGTTGCTCCTAAATGCCTCTTAAAGCCTATGCGTGCATGGACACATAGGGTTGATTTACTAAAAAAGAGAGTGCAAAAACTGTGTAGAAACCAATCAGCTTCCAGGTTTTTGTCAAAGCTACATGGAAGAAGCTAAAGTTAGAAGCTGATTGGCTACTATGCACAGCTGCACCAAATTTTGCACTCTGCAGTTTTGGTAAATCAACCTCGTGGCTTCTATTGAGGGAAGTTTATGTAAAAAATGCCCAAAGCCTCAAAAACATCAGTTTAGGAGCAGCAGTGTGTGTGGGCCCTATATGTAACAAAACTGTATCACATAATTCCTCAACTTCAAATGTATGAGGTTAACATCAGTTACTGTCCAGGGTTTATTGCAGATGATCTGAGTACAGTTTACTAATCCACTGTAACACAAGGCAAAAGAGTCAATGAGAACATTACTGTATGTATCAAAAGACAGAGTAAAGAATTACAGAGACATACTTAAAAAGATACAAAATTATAGATTTTAAAGGCTGGCTTATGTATCTCTGTTGGATCTCTGTTATAGTCTTATAGATGCTATGCATCTGCATGTTACCCTGATTGAGTCACAGGGACATTGCTGTGAAGAGTCCATATTTGTGCAGCTTTCATATATTTGGGCAGCTTTTATTACTTTGCAGTATTTGCCTGTTTTTCATTATTGCTTCTAACTTTGCATCTATTTAGTAAACTGCAAGTTACAGTTATTCTCTTTCTGACGACTTGACCAAATACCTATCCTGTTAAGTTAACTTTTAACCTTTTTTTTTAAATGGCATAGAGATTGGAATTTAACCTCCCTGGTGGTATGATTGTTTCCGATTTTAGGTGCTGAAAGCGGTACAATTATTTTGCATGTAATTCTTAAGGACGAGCAGCCCAAACCAACTATTTACATATGATTTTTTTTACTGTGCGTTCTTCTTTATAACATCTCGGGTATAATAAATAACTATAAATAAGTTAAAGTATATATATATATATATATATATATATATATATATATATATACACACATATATATATATATATATATAAAGTACAGTAAAACTGCAGGAAAGGGCACTGGGGGGCAAACTAATGTAATTTTATTCTATTTTGTAATGTAATCCAATAGGATTACAATATATCAGTGTGTTTGTGTGTTATACTTTTCAAATTTGCTGCCGGTTCCACCCCCTGCGAGCGTCACGTCCCAGGAGACGGAAGGCGGGGCTCACAGCATCGGGCAGAAGATCCGGTCGCCGTATGCTGCAGTGACACATCGCGGGATCCCAGGGACAAGGTAAGTAACCTCTACCAGGATCCAGCGATGCTCCCTGTCGGTACCCTGAGTGTGGCTTGGGGTTACCGCTAATGGCACTGAAATTTCCCCCCGAGCCACACTCGGGAATACCGCCAGGGAGGTTAAAGTACCACTTTTGTGTTTACAGATTCCTTAAAGCTCTTTGTGTGTCACAGGAAGGGGAGTGCTGATTGTTCATCACAGCCAGTGTTTAAATTTTGAATGCTGTGAGTAGTCACAGCAATCACGAGGTACAAAGCCACTCTCATTGGCTCTGTACTTAAGGCAGAAATAAGCCTTTATGCTTTAACAGCCAAGAAAGCTGCCATTTTGGCCTCTGTTTTGATGTTCAGTTGCCATGTTGCTGCATATGTGATTAGTTGTGACACCAACCATTTGATGTCTTGAAAGTTTAGTTGAGAACACAAACAGTGATGGTGATCTATTTTGGTATTTCTGAATGTAAATAATATGGGATACAGTTACAATGATACTAAACAAAGAAGTTGTAATTGCCATAATTTATTCACATGAATCATATATATCATGACACTGTATTGTTTTTCTTTTTAACCCTGTAAGTACCTTATTTCTGAAGGGCTTTTACAGTGAGGGAAAAAAGTATTTGATCCCCTGCTGATTTGGTACATTTGCCCACTGACAAGGAAATGATCAGTCTATCATTTTAATGGTAGGTTTATTTTAACAGTAAGAGACATTGAATAACAACAAAAAGATCCAGAAAAATGCATTTAGAAAAAGTTAGAAATTTATTTGCATTTGAATGAGTGAAAAATCAGCAAGACTTCTTGATCCCAGGTGTCTTCTATACAGGTAACGAGCTAAGAATAGAAACACTCTCTCAAAGGGAGTGCTCCTATATTAAGCTTATCACCTGTATAAAAAACACCTGTTCACAGAAGCAGTCAATCAATCAGATTCTAATCTTTCCACCATGGCCAAGACCAAAGAGCTGTCTAAGGATGTCAGGGACAAGATTGTAGACCTACACAAGGCTGGAATGGGCTACAAACCATTGCCAAGCAGCTTGGTGAGAGTGTGACAGCAATTGGTGCAATTATTCACAAATGGAAGAAACACAAAATAACTGTCAATCTCCCTCGGTCTGGGGCTCCATGCAAAATCTCACCTCGTACAGTTTCAATGGTCATGAGAACAGTGAGTAGAACTACATGGGAGAATCTTATCAATGATCTCAAGGCAGCTGGGACCATAGTCATCAAGAAAACAATTGGAAACACAGTACGCGGTGAAAGACTGAAATCCTGCAGCGCCCGCAAGGTCCCCCTGTTCAAGAAAGTGCATGTACAAGCCCGTCTAAAGTTTGCTAATGAACATCTGAATGATTCAGAGGAGAACTGGGTAAAAGTTTTGTGGTCAGATGAGACCAAAATCGAGCTCTTTGGCATTAACTCAACTCACCGTGTTTGGAGGAGGAGGAATGCTGCCTATGACCCCAAGAACACCATCCCTACCATCAAACATGGAGGTGGAAACATTATATTTTGGGGGTGTTTTTCTGCTAAGGGGACAGGGCAACTTCACTGCATCAAAGAGACAATGGGCGGTGCCATGTACCGTCAAATCCTGGGTGAGAACCTCCTTCCCTCAGCCAGGGCATTGAAAATGGGTCATGGATGGGTATTCTAGCATGACAATGACCCAAAAAAAATGGCCAAGGCGACAAAAGAGTGGCTCAAGAAGAAGCACATTAAGGTCCTAGAGTGGCCTAGCCAGTCGCCAGACCTCAAATCTATAGAAAATATGTATAGGGAGCTAAAGATTCGAGTTACCAAACGCCAGCCTCAAAACCTTGGAGAGGATCTGCAAAGAGGAGTGGGACAAAATCCTTCCTGAGATGTGTGCAAACTTGGTGGTCAACTATAAGAAATGTCTGACCTCTCTGATTGCCAACAAGGGTTTTGCCACCAAGTACTAAGTCATGTTTTGCTAATAGGTCAAATACTTATTTCACTCATTAAAATGCAAATCAATTTATAACTTTTTTAAATGCATTTTTCTGGATATTTTTTGTTGTTATTCTGTCTTTCACTGTTAAAATAAACCTACCATTAAAATTATAGACTAGGAAATATCTTTGGGAGAGGCCCTGATTGGTACTGTGCCAGTCACATGACTAAAACATAAATATAAATGTATATATATATATATATATATATATATCTTTATTTAACATGTAGCATTATCCCAGCAAGGGCTGCTTATAACTGGTTCCCCTACTTCTGCACAGCCAGGTGACAAGCATTTTTCACTTCCATCCAGACACAAGAAACAGTCCTTGATTGATTTTGTTGTTTTATTAGGGGTGATATTTTGGATGAGGAATAGGAACTTTGGGATATCCAGTTTGACTAAAACAATAAATGGGGGCAACTTCCTTTCTATATACAAGATCCTAAACGGTCCTCTGTCCTAGACACTGATAGTCTTTTTTGTAAGCTGCATTTAGGAGTATCTCCAATTTCACTGTAAAAACTGCTCCCAGCTCTTCTGCAGGAACTACCAACTGCTCAGAAGATCCCCCAGGGAGGGTTAAGCACAACGCTGTCCTCCCTAAGGCTTAATACATGTGACAGTCTTTCCCCCTGTGAATCCCTGGGTGTGCTGATGTACTCGCACTGTCTTCTTTACTCCCTGCTGCTCCTTAGGCAAGTTTCCGCCTCAAAATGAGACACTGATTGGATCTTCCAAAGCCAGCCTGAGCCCAGCCTGGAGGCAGAAGACATAGGGGTCCCCTGCTAGGCCACTGACAGTCTCCTCAGCACTCTATCTTTCTCCCGACTCCCCTGCTGGCATGGTTCCACCATATTTAAGCGCTGACTCAGCCACCCTACCAGGTATTCTGCCTGGGGATTGGTCAAGTTCCCTCAAGTATGCAGATCAGCCCCCCCCCCCCTCGCCTCCGCACACTAACTTATAGACGTTTCCCGAAACTTCCAGATCCAGGGGAAGGTACCAGGGACCTGCATCTGTGAGTCATCCAGCCTGACCTGCAGAAACCCTGACCCAATTCCTGAACTGAAGGTGAACTTACACTTTAAATATGTATTTGTGTGCATTATTATGGTGTAGGAGGAATCAAAGATGGTTAATACTAGCTTTCATTTTGTTCAGACAGCATCCACATTCAAAGCTCTTTTTTAGTTTACAGATATTAGCAATTACATGTGATATATTTAATATGGATTTAGAATTAAAGAAGCTTTTTTGTGAGTTTCTTAGTAAATGTAATCAATCAGCATACAACATCCCACCCCCATAGTGGTTGGTATAGGAGGACTTGGAGGATGAGAAAGGGGAGTGTCATTTACCACTGTGTATATGCCCACATGTGTGACTCTATAGTCTCATGGGCTACACAGATAAGAAAAAGGAGGAAATAAGGAGCTTAAAAGGGAACTGAAATATGAGCATGCCCAGTAGGGGACACCAGTTGGTCTACACAATCTTAGGCTGCAGTGGGGACACAGAGAAAAGATGGGAGGAGAAGGAACAGCTGAAGGCAGAATCAACCAGGTATATTTTACTCTACAAAGCAAATGTTTTAGTGTCTTTGCGATTAGGCACACTATGTTATAGAGCATGTAATGAGAGTTTTTCATAGTCTGTGTTTAATGACACTGTAAATGATGGGTTTAGTTCTGCTTTAATGCCTGTTATCTCTATACAAATACAAGAACAGGCATTTTATTACATTTGTGATTGCTGTAATTGTTTACAGCATTTACATGGTAAAGAACCACTTTCTTTGGCTCTGTACCTTTCTATCTCTGATCTGCACAGTCCAGTTTCTGTTCTCATGAGCCCTAGGGAGTGAACATGGGCATAGAATAAAAAAAGACATTTAAAGATGGCAGCTCAGAACAGTGAGCACATTACCACAGCCGATTCTGGAGCCGTTACCTCTTTTTTGTACTGACTGCTGCGGGAAAGTAAATATGAAAATTATTAAGCTGGTCTTTTATGGCTCCAAAGAACACATGATTCTGAGGAGACTGTTTTGTGTGTACATTGTATCATCAGTTCAAAGTAAGTAATTGCTAACCTGTGTGAGATTGCATTATGTGGATTTGCCCTTGAGTTAGCTGTATTGCAGCAGTTGGCAAACAGAGAATGAGATGGCCAATCTAATCATATGTCGTATCTGCCATAGACAGGGACAGATCTCATTGCCAGACAGGGAACTGTGTGTTTGAAATGTGTTCATGGGTAGTGGGGAAGGTGACTACATAAGGATTTTAGATCACAGGATATGTTAGAGAATCTCAAAAGCATGTGAGTGTCATCTAGTTATCACTAAAACTGGAGCGTCCAAAATCTGGTGCAGTGCTGCATGGAAACCAATCATGGAATTCCCGGTTTTATTATCTAAGCTTAATTGAACAAGCTGAAGTTAGAAGTGGATTTGCTACCCCGCTTATCTGCACCAGATTCTGAGCACTCCAGTTTTAGTCAATTTCTCCCAGTGAGTGATCGGTACCGATCACTCTCTGTGTTCACTCATAAAAGGAAGGGGCCAGTAAATATGACATAATTCTGGCCCCCCTCTTTCCATCCTGGCACTGATCGTCTGCAGCGGCCAGAGGAGGGGAAGCTAGCAGTGCTGCAGTAGGGCAGACAGAGGGGCTCAAGCAGCAGATGGAAGGGGAGAGCAGGAGAAGTCAGCTTTCAACTGCTGCAGGGGGAACTACAGTTGATTGGTTCCAGTAAATACACTCCCCTGTTGCACTGATCACCCCCTCCTGTACTGGATCCCCTTCCCCCTTCTCAAACTGCCCCTGTTGAACTGATGGGGCTTGGGCCTCATACAGGATGACCGGCTGTACCACCTTATCAACAATCAGCAGCCCTTGGTTCATTGTATGTATGTTGCTCTTTACATGTATCACTATTTTACTGCACCTAAAGCATAGTGCTATAAATAGATCCTCAACTTACAAGGAATCATTCTAAGCATCTTATTCAGGGAGTTTTCCAGTTGAGCAGGCCTTTGTGAGTTGGGATGTAAATTACTGTATTTTGTCACAGTAGTCATACGGAAGATGACCTATTGCTATGACCATTTCCACTCAAAGTAGAACATTTTCGAGACAACAACAAAATGGTAAGAACAGCTATTTACACTTTGCAGTTCCAAGGCTTCATTTAGATGTTTGGTTGGGGGAGGCAAAAAGGCATTGCAGTCCACCAACTGCACCCTCATAATAGGCAGTAGATGTGGGTGTTTACATGCCGTGGTCGCTATGCTTTGCTTTGCACCCGTGGCAAAGTTTACCCAACATGTAGTGATTGGCGGGCGAATGGAGGGAGACTTAGACAAACATCTGAATCTACAGTTAAAGCTGAAGTGTAGGCAAAAACTTTATTGGGGCATTAGCTAGGCATCAATAACGTACATCTATTGTTATGTGACCCATTGGTGGCTGCTGCTTCTTTCTTAAAAAACATTACTTACATACAGCCATTGATAGCGATATTACCACTGATGTTTTGGCTTTCGCAGTTGGCCTGGAGCAAAAAGATCACAGTGTGTCTATAAATGTTGTCTGGTGCTTGCAGAGGTTTCTATGTTTTTGTGACATGTCTTCCCTGTATCTGTGTCACTTTCCTTTATGAAGGCTATATATATATATATATATATATATATATATATACATACACATAATATCTCACAAAAGTTAGTACACCCCTCACATTTCACATTTTTGTAAATATTTTATTATATCTTTTCATGTGACAAGAAATGACACTTTGCTACAATGTAAAGTAGTGTAAATTTGCTTTCCCCTCAAAATAACTCAACACACATCCATTAATGTCTAAACCGCTGGCAACAAAAGTAAATACACCCCTAGGTGAAAATGTCCAAATTGGGCCCATGTATCCATTTCCCCTCCCCGGTGTCATGTGACTTATTAGTGTTACAAGGTCTCAGGTGTGAATGGAGAGCAGGTGTGTTAAATTTGGTGTTATCGCTCTTACTTTCTCATACTGGTCACTGAAAGTTCAACGTGACACCTCATGGCAAAATACTCTCTGAAGATCTGAAAAAAAGAATTGTTGCTCTACATAAAAATGGCCTAGGCCTAGGCTATAAGAAGATTGCCAAGACCCTGAAACCGAGCTGCAGCACGGTGGCCAAGATCATACAGCGATTTAACAGGACAGGTTCCACTCAGAATAGGCCTCGCCATGGTCAACCACAGGGGTTGAGTGCAGGTGCTCAGCATCATATCCAGAGGTTGTCTTTGTGAAATAGTAGTATGAGTTCTGCCAGCATTGCTGCAGAGGTTGAAGGGGTGGGGAGTCAGCCTGTCAGAACTCAAGTGTGTTTTGCCTACTGTCAAGCATGGTGGTGGGAGTGTTATGGTCTGGAGCTGCATGAGTGCTGCCAGCACTGGGGACCTACAGTTCATTGAGGGAACCATGAATGCCAGCATGTACTGTGACATACTGAAGCAGAGCATGATCCCCTCCCTTCGTAGACTGGGCCACAGGGCAGTATTCCAACATGATAACAGCCCCAAACACACCTTCAAGGTGACCACTGCCTTGCTAAAGAAGCTGAGGGTAAAGGTGATGGACTGGCCAAGCATGTCTCCAGACCTAAACCCTATTAAGCATCTGCGGGGCATCCTCAAATGGAAGGTGGAGGAGCGCAAGTTCTTCAACATCCACCAGCTCTGTGATGTAGTCATGGAGGAGTGGAAAAGGACTCCAGTGGCAACCTGTGAAGCTCTGGTGAACTCCATGCCCAAGAGGATTAAGGCAGTGCTGGAAAATAATGGTGGCCATACAAAATATTGACACTTTGGGCCCAATTTGGACATTTCTACTTAGGGGTGTACTCACTTTTGTTACCAGTGGTTTAGGCATTAATGGCTGTGTGGTATGTTATTTTGAGGGGAAAGCAAATTCACACTGTTATACCAGCTGTACACTCACTACTTTACATTGTAGCAAAGTGTAATTTCTTCAGTGTTGTCACATGAAAAGATATAATATAGTATTTACAAAAATGTGAGGGGTGTACTCACTTTTGCTATATATATATACACATAGTAAATATATATATATATGTATATGTATATATATATTTATATAGAGAGAGAGAGAGAGAGAGAGAGAGGAAGTGAACCTTGTGGTGCAGTTTAGGTTATGAGACTGTGATGTAAAGATTCCCTGTGTCATGTAATCCATTTACCATTAGCATTACCCTTTGATGGAATACGATCAGAGGCAACTGATTGGATGGATTTTCCTAATTAAAAAGTAGGCTAGAGGGAACAGCACAGCCAAGTTATTGCACATCAAAATATAATGTAATACACAGCCTTTTAAATGCAATCATCAGTTCAGTGACAAGGAGCTTTATAAACTACTTCACTTGTAATGCACAAATTTACTAAGTAAAACAAGTTTCTATTTGAAGAATATGTTGTCTGGCCTCCATTACTGACATTGGGGAACAAGTGTGTTATCATAAGAACTGGGAAGTTGAGAGTTAAAGGCTAAGTTCACCTTTAAAATTATATAATACATTCACATATTTTGCAGGTAAAAAAAATGTGCATTTATTTTTTTTAACTTCACCAGCTTGCCCTGACTCAGCACACTGTACCAATAACTGTAGTCTGCCCATAAGCACAGAGGGAAGTCACAATACTCCACTTCGCAAAGGCCTTGCACATAGCAAATTTCACACTCAGTCCCTAGTAGGGTTCGGTACCACAGCAGGCTCCAACATGGAGGTTCATGAACTTTTTAGCTACCCCTCAACACCAGAAAACCAATCACCAGCCATCGCCACCGCTTCCCTCTCTCTGCTCACTTCTTCCTAGTCATAAAGGTTAACTGTAGTGTTCACAACCCAGAGAGTTAACCATGGTTTTAAAATTCACCTTTGGCAACATGTTACATGTTACACCTGTATTTAGGGTGTTGTGCCTGTATGGGAGGTATGGACAGACAGCTATACTGAGAGTCTGCAGGAACCCGACATTGTGCCCGTGATCTGCTGATCACGGGTGCAATGCTCTGCAGGCTCCAGGAAAAAAAAAATAAATGCGTTTTTTCATTCATTTCAGTTTACTTTTTTTGTTATATAATTTATATTCCATGTTGAGAGGCCCCCAAACTTGAAGTGCCCCTGGCCCCCTAAGGTCTAAATCTGGAACTGCCTGAGGCCCTATTACTATCTCTGATTCAGATGATAGAGATTGTATTTGGGAAATTCCATATGGTTTGGAATTACAAGGAGTTGTTGAAAATTTAATTGATGCAGTCCATTCTGCTCTCGGTTTAAAGGAGCAGCCTCCTGTTGTGGATCCATGGCCTTTTAGAGGGCTTGTGGCTGGGATGACCTTTCCAATACACGCAGTCAGTAAAACATTCCTCTAAGAGGACTGAAAATAACCTATAGAATCGTGGTCCTTTTTGACAATGTGAAGTAGCTATTTTCCTTTGGTGGGGGAAATGATTGCTAAGTGGTTTCTGCCCACTGTAGACCATGATTTGCGAAACCATGCCACTATGAATCAAAACCTTTAGCATGGACCCCTTAATCAGAATTAGCTTTATTGGTCATCTATGTACAGTCATACAATGAATGTGTCTTTGATTTATAAAGTTTTTCTTTATTTAATGGCTATCAGTGTACTTTGCACATAGATAAACAAATATATGTACATGTACACACACACCCACACACACATATACATACACACACACTCACTCATTGACAATGCAACATGCAAGTTTTAGTTATAAGTGGTTATCACTCCCGCATGGCAGCACTGGGGTCATTGGTTCGAATCCCAACCACGGCGCTGCCTGCTTGGAGTTTGCATGTTCTCCCTGTGTCTACATGGGTACTCTGGTTTTCCTCCCATACTCCAAAGACATGCTGGTAGGTAATTGGATCCTGTCTAAATCGGCCCTAGTATGTGTATGGATGTGAGTTAGGGACCTTAGATTGTAAGCTCCTTGAGGGCAGAGACTGATGAACGTACAAAATATATATATATATATATATATATATATATATATATATATATATATATATATATATGTGTGTGTGTGTGTGTGTGTGTGTGTGTGTGTAAAGAGCTCCGCAAATTGATGGCGCTATATGAGTTGTCATGGATACCAAGTGGTATCCTGTAAAACAGACATAACCTGACATGTGTAGACTTGCACAGAGAAGACCAGGTACAAATACAATATAAAATAATGTAATTTATTAAGAATAAAGTTAATAACAACAATATAAACACACCTCCAATATAACAAAACTGCATAAACTTAAAAAAAGAGAGTCTAATGAGCGGACAAACAAACAATTAGCAGCTACCTAAACCAAATACATACAGACAGTAGGATATGACTAAGACGTGTAGCCAGTGTGAGAACCAGGATCATGCACAGGAGATCAGGCAGAGCGAGCAAGGTGCAAGACAGGACAGGGAGACAGTACACAGGAACAGGAGCAAGGATGCACCTGAGGATTAGGAACGGGAACAGGATCAGAATCAAGGTACACAGTTTGCAGATCAGGGGCACATGGTCATAACACCAAGGCAAGGGGAAGTAGCACAGGAGTACTAAATACTCTTTCAGCAACGACCATCAGCTAATGACTGATTACTATGTGCATCTGGCTCTGAGAGACACCCGCTAGTGGACACGAGAACTGCAGTCTATAGGCCTGGGAGCCACAGTGCCACCAGCAGGTGAACCAATTATTGACATATGAACAAAAATCTAAATTTTCCTGCTGTGCTTCTTTACCAGCTTTTTTTGCAAAATTGTCCCACTTTTCATTTGTTTTAAATGCTGCTCTATTTTCTATTATTCCTATGTGCTGCATTTTTTCCTCTTCTTCACTGCCGCTTTTCTGGGATTTATTTATTTTAACTCAATTTGCTTCCAAACACCTCTACTCTGTTCAACCTTTCTCTTTTCTAAAAGCTACTTTTCGCTCGTGATGTCTTTTGCAACATGGCATTTATCAATTTGGAAATAATCATCAGTTAAACATGTACATCATTGGATATTTCACATTTTTGTACTTTACCTACATTATTGCTTTAATAAAGCAGGCCCTTGGTGTCCAAGTTAGACATCCCTACATAGTTTTGATGGCTACATAAAGACTGCTATCACAATCATTACAACACTGTATTAGCAATTTATGAAACTGTAATAGGACTGAATTCAAACCTGTGATGCAAAGGAGTGAAGGTACAGCCTTTGACTATTTGATCACCTTTACTGGCTTATCGGTAGTGAAATTATTTGACTGTGTGCCTAGTTATGTGCCTTTCAGGGTTATTAAGGGCATTGGTACATGGGTTCCAAACTACAGTACACCTTAACAAATGCAGCTTGATGCCCACTTCAGCCAGAAGAAGTGGCCAGCATGAACTCTAAATGGAGCTGGCATATACTGTATATTCTAAGCTGATTTACAGGTTAAAATGGAAGACTGACAGACATGCACTTATCTTCATCGTTTTACATAAATAAGGCATTTGTCACGAGTGGGTGAAATACATTGCTAATGATAGGTGAATTTTGGCAGCTTGACTCACAGAAGGGTCTTGAAAAGGGTCCCTTAAGATATAGAAGTGTTGTGCAGGTAGGTCAACGTTCATAAACATGGCCAATGCAAGGAGGCACCCTTTTCTTTATTTTTTTTTTTTTTTGTCAATTTAACAGTGGAAGATTAGATCTGTGGTTCTGGATGAGAGGCTCAGGAGAGATGTTGGTTTCAAAATTATACACATGTTGTACACCTGAAGCAGAAACATGATTTGCATACTGATTTAACTGATTTGACTCAGTTTTTTGCCAGCATTCTAGCCAAGTCTCTGGACACTGGGTATGAAATGGTAAATTGTTATAAAAAAAAAAAAAAAATCCAGTGCTTTATTATTCACTGTTAAGTTACATAAAGTTGTTTGTCATCTCATTTCTTCTAGATGATAGAGTATGAATCATTTAAAAGATATAGAACTGTGAAGTAAATTTCAGTAACCATAAATGAGATTAACCATACTGAATACTTATAAATACAATATGAAATGGTGGAGTTATTAAACTTGCTAAAACTTTCTTTGGGATTTTTTTTTCCATCAGCTAAATCGATCATCAAAGTCTTGCTGGCCAAATTTAGTCTGGACACTGGGCACAAACTATATCTCATATAATTTGATCACTATATATACACAAGATTTGGCTACATTCTTGAATTCTGTAAATAAATTAAAGTTAAAAGATAGTCCTGCAGATTATTCACCAAATCTTAAAACAGTAATTAGGAATAAATATCAATATTTTTTGCATCACAAAAATGTAAACCTAAGTAATGGGAACTTGTAATAGAGGGAAGAGGAAAAAGAAGATATTACTTGAAAAATCTAAAGGCAAGGAATAATTTACACCTAAACGAACTATAAATGGCACAACCATGTAAACCAAATAGTTGAAAATATTTGATTTGGAGGCTACATATTTAGTATGCTCCTCTATCTCTTTATATATATATATATGTGTATGTATGTGTGTGTATATACACACTATATGTGCACACAGACACACAGACATTTGCAATCTAGATGCCTTAATAGAATAAGTTGTCTGTCTTCATGCCTCTTTAATGTTGTATACCTAATTCATCTCATCTGTTTCTTTCACTAGTTAATTTATTATTCTTTGTTCTTTTATATTTTTAAAAAGCCAGTGAACATATAAATGTGCAGCCAGCCTAGGCCCTGAAGGCCTTTGGATCAAGATGGCAGGCAGGCTGTGCTGTCCCTAGGGAATTAAGAGCCAACAGGGTGATTGGACACAGTGACCTGTCTGCACGAGCTGAGAGAAAAACAGGAGGGCTGTAAGTCTGATGAAGTAACCTGTCACTCACAGGACCAGGTCTCTGCATTTGAACAGATAAGAAGACCACAAGAGTTAATTGTTTTTGTCCTTTATTTTAAGAAAATGTTTTTAAGCATAGTTTTAATAAGTATATTCTTACAAAATTATTTTTCAAAAGATTATATTCATGTGAATGTATATGTAAATGAATATATTGTGTATGGTTCGATCAATATTTTCATATATTTCCCTAGCACAATAAGCACAATACATGAACAACATGCACACATACACACGCACGTACTGTATAATATCTATATATATATATATATATATATATACACACTCATATACACTATACACACACACACAGTATATTGTCAAAAGTATTGTGACGCCTGCCTTGACATGCACATGAACTTTAATGGCATCCCAGTCTTAGTCCGTAAGGTTCAATATTGAGTTGGCTCACCCTTTGCAGCTGTAACAGCTTCAACTCTTCTGGGAAGGTTGTCCAAGAAGTTTAGGAGTGTGTCTATGGGAATGTTTGACCATTCTTATAGAGACGCATTTGTGAGGTCAGGCACTGATGTAGAATAGAAGGCCTGGTTCACAATCTCCACTCTAATTCATCCCAAAGGTGTTCTATTGGGTTGAGGTCAGGACCTCCACCCCAAACTCACTCATCCATGTTTGACCTTGTTTGTGCACTGGTGCAGTCATGTTGGAACAGGAAGGGGCCATCCCAAGTTGGGAGCATGAAATTGTCCAAAATGTTTTGATATGCTGACACGTTAAGAGTTCCCTTCACTGGAACTAAGGGGTCAAGCCCAACCCCAGAAAACCAACCCCACCCCATAATCCCCCCTCCACCAAATGATTTGGACCAGTGCAAAAAGCAAGGTCCATAAAGACATGGATGAACTTGACTAGCCTGCACAGAGTCCAGACTTCAGGACACCTTTGGGATGAATTAGAGTGGAGACTGCAAGCCAGGCCTTCTCTCCAACATCAGTACCTGACCTCACAAATGTGTTTCTGGAAGAATAGTCAAACATTCCCATAGACACATTCCTAAACCTTGTGGACAGCCTTCCCAGAAGAGTTGAAGCTGTTATAGCTGCAAAGGGTGGGCAAACTAAGTATTGAACCCTATGTTAGTCCGTAGAGATGCCATTAAAGTTCATGTGCGTGTAAAGGCACCCAGTGGAGTCTATTATTGCTCTCACTCCTGTGTGCACTGTGATATATAACATGTGTAGGTCAATTACTGTTTTCCTGCACATTCATGCGATTTTGTATGTGTGGGGAAGGGGGGGGGGCTCTTAAACTTATTTATTTTTTATGTGTCTCTTTAAATTATTTAAACTTTTTTTTTTTTTTACGTGACATTATTGTTATCACATAGGGGACCACTCACCCCCCATGAAATTGAATATAGATGATAGGTTCTCTTTATGAGACATGTAAGGTCTATTAGACCCTGAATGTCTTCTCTGTACTCCACTGCAGCTGATGGAACACAGATGGAGTTCCATCCGCCTCATCCCCAAGCTCTGATCCTGGTGATGTCATATAGGTAACTTTCTGATCTGAGCAATAGAAATTAGACCAGCGGAGGACATCCATTGAGCTCCCACGCCCTTCCCAGGAACACCCCCATGAGACGCACTGAGCCCGTAACTGGGACAGCAGAGCCAGGTAAACATGGCAGGGGGTAGCACATTGTGGTGGTTGTAGAAGCAATCAGCGGCTTCACAGTCGCTTGTATCACTTCTCTATTGATAGTTGATAATCAGGCTTTACTAAAGTACATATAAAGCAAGTGGCTGGTGATTCGTATTTTACTGATCCCCCTATCCTGGTGCCCTAAGGTTGCTGCATAAGCCCCCTTATGGCTGTGCCAGCTCTGATCAAAAGAACAATTGGAAAGTAGAGGAAACTCTTACAGAAACTGGTTTGGCATACCCAAATGTACAACGTATTCTTATGATATGTTTTGGAAAGTTAACATCTTGAGCGATAGGCATCTCACAGGACAACAGCTTAAAGCACCACTTATCAGCAATCCAAGTGAGCAAGCCTCACTTTCAACATTGAAGAGAATACTTCAAGCTGCAGGCTTATCAAGTTAGGTGACAGAAGAAAGTCATTGATATTAAAGCGGAGTTCGGGGCACAGATGTAATTTTTTACTAAACATACCCCCGGGACAGTCAGGGCTAGCACATTCCACAATGGCTAGCCTCTGATCTGTCCCGGTTCGCACTTACCTTTTAGAAGAAATACTTACTTATAAAATTTCTTCCACAGCGTTTCCATCTCTCTTGTGGGCAGCTGAAGCCGGCGCGGTCCTCTTCTGTGTCTTCTTCCGCGTCTTCTTGTCCCAGAATGCGCCTGCACCGGCCCCTCTCCTCACTTCCGGTGCGGCGCCGCATTCCTCCACAGCTTCTGGGCATGCCCAGAAGCTGTTTAGCAGGGGAATGCGGCGTCGCCCGGAAATGACGAGCGGGGCCGGTGCCGTCGCATTGATTCCTGGGAGCTATGACGTTCAGCTCCCAGGAATCATAGCGAGACAGGAAGTGGCGAGGTGAGCCGCGGCTCCGAGGGAGGAAGTACTCTGAGGTGAGTATCTTCGATCTTCAATTACAAGGTAAGTAAACAAAAAAAAAAAAATAACTATCCAATTCCTTTTCAGGTGAGGTCTACCTAGCGGAGGGGCACAAAAAAAAATATCGTTTTTGTGCCCGGAACTCCGCTTTAAATGAAAAAGAGACTAATCAGGGCCAGGAACAACTGTCAGTAAATAATGAAGACAAAAAGAAGGTCTTATGGACCAAGAAATCCAGCATAGTTTCCAGATTTAAACCCCACTGAGATGGTTTGGGGTAAACTAGAGGAAATGGTTGATAACAAACCTACAAGTTCAACACGTTTGTGGTAACTTTTGCAACAGCAGTTGGAAGAACTTTCTGAACAATATCCAATTTCCTTTGTAGGAAGAATGCCCTGAATGTATTCAGCTGTTAGATCTCCAATAGGTTCTTACTTTACTGAGTCAAAAATTAGGATAAAGGATTCAAATTTAAAAGAAGTGACTGAAATTACGTAAATATTCACTGTAAGTGAACCAATTACTGTAATTGAACAAATGCACCAGGGATATGCATCTGCAGTGAATGTTTGTTGAATGTTACATTCATTGTCTTACCCATATGTTTTGCTATTCAAAACAATTCCAGGATTTAATTCTTATCCGACTAAATGTTATTTTCACCCAAGATTCCCACATGTACACTTTTTTAACCAAATTAAAACGAACAATGCGTGACTTGTAGGTGAAAACCTTGATATACTAACCCCAATGTGCCATTTGGTTCAGAACTATAAATAATACGAAAGTCTGCGTCCTAACAGAGAATGGGCTACCCTGACTTCTGCACAGGAAAGCATAATCTTACAATACTCTGCAGAGAAGTAAAGGAATCCGTAGTGCATTTTTAGCACAAGCTTCAGACTTTCTAGCCTTTATGTATATCCTTTATTAAATACAAAATCACTATTTAAAATTCATAACCGCCATAAACAAAAATCCACTTCTTTATTGAAGCAATTCAAATTGAAATGACAATACAAAGGGCAAGAACCAATAACATTTTGAGATTTTACATTCACCAATCTAAATGATAAAATCAAAATGGGATTAATTACTGCACATTATTCATCATCATTTCCTTTTAAACAACCATTGTGTTTTATCTTAATAAATAAATATAATGCACCAAATTATGTAGCTGTTATTGAACATTTTGAAAAGTTATATTGTTATATGTAAAACTATTAACCACTTCCCCCTAGGACGACGTCATATGACGTCGTAAACTTTGCGGGGGTATACCGGGATGATGCCTCTAGCTAGAGGCATCATCCCGGTACCGTTGTTTGAAGCCAACGGTCGGCTTTCCGTCGGTACCGATCGATGCGGCTCGGGAGCCGCTCGATCGTTTCCCGGGGGGGCGGGAGGGGACGTCCCCCCCCCCCCTCCCGCCGCCTTCCGCGGCTTTTACCGGGGCTCCCGTCCCACCGGGAGCCCCGAGCACCCAGCCCGGCGCGTCCGCCGGCTGGATGGAGTCCCGATGAATGCCGGAAACGGCATCGATCGGGTCTCCGATGACGTAACCCGGAGGCAGGGTCCATGACGTCACTTCCGGGTTAGTGTGCTGCAAAACGGCGCCAAATTTGAAAAACGGCTGTATGCAAAAACGCCGTTTTCAGCGTTTTGCATACAGGGAAGTGTAGTGGAGGGGTCGAGGGTCTTTTAGACCCTCGATCCCTCCATAAAGTGTACCTGTCACTGCATATTGCTGTCACAAGGGATGTTTACATTGCTTGTGACAGCAATAAAAGTGATCAGATTTTTTTTTTTTTTTAAAACTGTAATAAAAGTTAAAAAAATAAATAAAATAAATGGGAAAAAAAATAAAAATTTAGCCGCCCCGATCACCGTTAGCTCGCGCACAAAAAAAAACGTATACGGAAGTCGAGCCGCGAATGAAATCGATGTTCAAACCACACATGTGAGGTATCGCCGCGATCGCCAGAGAGTGAGCAATAATTTAAAAAAAAGAGCTACACTCCAACTCTAAACTGGTAACCGTTAAATAAATTTAAAGTGTCGCCTATTGAGATCTCTATTGACCGTAGTTTGTCGCCATCCCACAGGGGGGCGCAATTTTAAACCGTAACATGTTGGGTATCTATTTACTCGGCATGACATCATCTTTCACAATATACAAAAAAAATGGGCTAACTTTACTGTTTAGTATTTTTTAAATGCAGTGAAATGTAATTTTTCCCAAAAAAATGGCGTTTTAAAGACCGCTGCGCAAATACCGCGTGACAAAAAATATTGCAATGACCGCCATTTTATTCTCAAGAGTCTTTGCTAAAAAAATATATATAATGTTTGGGGGTTCTAAGTAGTTTTCTAGGAAAAAATACTGGTTTTAACTTGTAAACACAAAGTGTCCGAAATAGGCCTGGTATGGAAGTGGTTAATAATCAATTATATTGGAGTGGTTTAAAGAATGCTGTACAACTTTAAGATATTATAAGTCACATGGTGCCCTAATGCCTAACTATTTAGCTATAGAGTATTATTTTATTCAACTGATACATTGTTTCTTTTGCATTTCATTATTATTATAGTTGCTTTATATAGCTTAGGGTTGTAGAATGTTCCGTATGTTGCCAAGAAACAAATGTATCCTATCCTATATTTTATTAGGACAAATTTTCTGTAAAACACACTTAAATTATAAATGATAGCATGTCAGTGGCAGTATTCCCGTCACCATTAATTGGCATACCTGCTTTATGGCAGATTTTGTTGTCTAGTGACATCAATGTAGGCAAATTATTTTAAGCCTAAACATGAATATATTGATAATGCAAGAAAGTGAGATTAAAGACATGTGATGAATAAGTAATAATGTAACTTTTAAAGTAGCAGAACTGAATTTAAAAGTTTTTAAGATGCACTGGCTGTTTGAATGCAATAATACATATAACTGTTTGCAAGTTTTATGTATTCAGAGTATATGCTTGTGTACTTTACTGCATACATGTTTTCAGTATGCGCATTGAAGTGAATCTCCAGCCAGAAGTGAGTGAGATTTGCCCTCTATTTTTATGCCAGTGACAACATCTTGACCAATAAGGAGATATCTTCAGCAGGGGTACAGACAGAAATAGGGGAGTAGTGGGTAAGGGTGATCTCAGTGTTGGGGGGGATTCTCCTTAGCTCTTGCCCTGGTCACAACATTGTTCCCAGAAAAGGAAGAAATTGAAAATCTTTTTAACAAAAAAAAAAAAAAAACATAGCTTGCAAACCTTTCCCCACAATTACAAAAAGTGTCTGAAATAACAATTCAAACAATGCAAATGTTAACACATTTATGATACTGAGATTCAAAAATGTGCTATCAGGTGTACACTTTAATTGGCATTTTGCATCATATAACTGAACAAATACTTCTAAACATGACATTATGCAAATGTTTCCTTTTAAATCAAATCTCTCAGATGTTTAGCAATATCACAGTGTTGTAGAACATTCTACAACAATGCAGAAACACAATTGTAGCTTTTTAGGCAAAACTGCTAATGAATTTAATCAAATTCATTTTACACATGTGGGCAATTGTTTAATTTGCAGAATTTTGATTTCAGTGCCATTTAAATAATTGCATGTAAAGTGATTGTCTACAAAAAGGTTAAAGTATTGAGAAACATGGGAATAAATCTGCCGTATAGTTCAGCCTTTAAATTCTTGCCGAGTAAGCAGCACTGGAAAAGCATTGTTTTTTGTGCCTTTTATTTAAATGTCTTACACTTTTTTTGTAGAGATTGTCCAATCAGCTTGCAGTTGGACCACATGACACTAGTCAAGGGATGTAGCAAGCAATTATTCAGCATCAACTTATGCCCCGTACACACGTGCAGATTATCTGAAGACTTTTGTCTTCAGATTTACCTTTTCTATGTAGTGCAAGGGCCTGCCGGATTGCATACAAATTGAAAGTGTTTAGGTTTGACCTCATATTATATGGTTTTGGTAAGTCTACAGACAAAAGTCTTCAGATAATCTGCACGTGTGTACGGGGCATTACTCATAGCATAGTTTATCAAATTAAAAAAAATGCTGCATATGTAATAGATTGCTTTTACTGATAAAAATGTCATTTTAAAACACTATGTAGAAAGTTTGCTGCTTCAGTACTGTTACAACATAAAGCCTATATCTAAAGAGAGTTTTTTTTTTTCACTCTCTTTTGTTATAAAAGAACATTGTGTTAACAACCAGAAAGACTTTGTAGTCAAATACTATTACTTTAAATGCTTAAATGCCATAATTTTCAGCACACACAAATCAAATGCATCCAGCATGCCAGGCTATTCTGTACCAATTTGTGACCATTTGTAACAATGATTTTAACAGCCTACAGCAGGGGAATTCAGACTCGTATAGCTACAATCAGAAAACATCAACTACATAAAAAGTAAAAAATAAATAAATAAATGAAAACACTTTGCCGTACAGCTTTCCAGCTCAGTCTCCCATAAAGCTATACATTTAATGGCGTATAAAAAAAAAAAATCTATGATTCTTATATTTTTGATGTCTGAATACTATTTTAAATCCTTCCAATACTGATTTTCCAGCCACAGCATTGATATATGATTTTATTGTGCATGCTACTGTGTAAAAAAAATAAAAAAAAAAGCATTTTTAAACCAAAGGAATGTAATGTACTTTTTTGGTATCAAGGTATATTATAAATAGACACAAGCTAATACAAATACAGACATCATACATTACACTTATCAGAAATATCTCTGAAGTAAGGCAAGGACTCACTGACCCATTCGGAAGACAAAAGACGGTGCAATGGTAAAGCTTTCAAAATCAGCTTGTGAGGCCTCAGAGATATTCATCCAGCATTTCATCACAGCAGACCCAGACCTGTTCACCTCCCTGCGTACAGGGAGGAGAGAACTAAATAGAGCTGTTTATTAAAGCTGTTGTGCTGGATCGCATTAGAAAGCTTGAGCAGACCACCTGGACCTCTAAGATGCTGGCACAGTTTAATTTGATAGCCACCCCCTTTTTTTGCAGCGACAGAAGACCACTAGCTTTACTATACTTGATCGCAATTACTTACTTAAACAAGATGCCGGGCATATATTTTGTGATGTAGATAGATAGATAGATAGATAGATAGATAGATAGATAGATAGATAGATAGATAGATAGATAGATAGATAGATAGATAGATAGATAGATAGATAGATTTAAGATTGCAATAAAAAGTAGAAATGATCACAGCATGATTATTGTATCTTAAAATCAAAGTCCAGCAATACATCTTCCTGCTTACATGTCAAGTTTTTGGATTCATGGGAAAAAAGACGTGCAAACGTGAATTATGAGAATCAGATGGAAAGAGTCTTTCCTGGGATTGGGGAGAAGAAATAATTTAATAATAAAGAGGGGAGTTAAGAAATGGCTGACACTATACCTGGCCAATTACAGCGTGCATGGTCCCTGTGTTCTGTTGCTGAGAGGGTAAATCGCAATCCGTCATATGTAGCTTTTGAAACGTAGAATGAGGGTTTCTGCCATGCATCTGTCAATCAACTTGCAGTCATCAGTAGAAGCAAAAGAGGGAAAAAAAAAAAAGTCAAGCTACACCAACAAATAGGATGAAGCAGTCATGTGACCTTCAACGCTCGCACACACAAAGACTTACACCAGCAATACAATGTATGAAATTTCTGCAGACATGGAATGACATTGACAAATACCCAATACAAACTAAATAAACTGAGACAGGGAGACACTCTCACAAAGTACAGAACATGTACTGCCTTAGATTTAACAAAAATGGTTCATAAAATAGAGAGTTTTTTTTTTATACTCAAACTTTCCTGAGGGTCTGTTTTCACAGGGAGAAAGAATGGTATTTAAAAGAGAAATAACACAAAACTCTAAGTTTGCTGTTCTCTCTCTTTAAAGAGAGCCGAGCAGTTTAAGTGCTGCGTTCTGTAATGTGTCCATGTCAAAGTGAAAAAAAAAAGATAAAAATCAATGCGATGCTTCTCCCACAAAGTGCAAAATGAAATGCAGACAAAGCGTTTCATAATCCTGTTCCCTTATGAGTTGAAATGTCTCAGTTAAGATTGCGTATTGGAGCCCTGATCGAAAATTAAACCTTATAACGTGCAAGGAAAAATTACTGCGGCTCTAAAGGCAATTGGTGCATCCATGGTATTTATCACAATTTTCCAGAAACTCTGACACGAAAATAGGGCAGCAAATAATCTTTTTATTTTCTAATGGGTTTTTTTTTTTTTTTTTGTTCTTTTTTCTATATGCTACTCTTCTTGAAATTAGTTTATACCAAAGGAAATAAAAAATTTGAGCAGTTGCACCCTCTTTGCCTTGCAGCCCAACTTCAGGAAAAATTATTTATTTTTATTTCAGACAGAGGGGGGGGGGGGTAATTAGTGTCATTGTCATTTTTTATTGATGTCTGTTTCTCTAGACAGGAAGTGATAGAAGATCTCTCCAGTAGGGACACATACTGTACAAAAACACGTTTTCAGTTGAGAGAAGGAGGGGTTAGAACTTCTGACCACAGTTTTTATTGCTGTGTCAGCCTTCATGTCCCAGTGACAACCACAGTTCATAATTATCTCCCCATTAGGATCAGACAGATATAAATTCCTGACAGGAAGGTCAAGTCTTCTGAACTCTATCCAAACATCTCCCAAAAACTGACTGGACTAAGGTTTTCTGTCCAAAAGGCTTTATTCAAGGAGGGAAAAGATTAAAGGCATATCAGCTTAGGCAGCAGCTTTTGTAATACACAAAAAATATGAAACAATGATAAGTAGGCTCATAATGATGGAATAATATGAGTCCAATCAGAAGGGCTTACACACAATTAGACAGGTTTTCACACAATTAGACAGGACACTAATGGGCCATACACACTATAAGATTTGCTGAAGACTTTTTCCTTTAGACTTACCAAAACCATATAATATGAGGTCAAACCTAAACACTTTCAATTTGTATGCAATCTGGCAAGCCCTTGCACTACATAGAAAAGGTAAATCTGAAGGAAATCTAACCACAAAAGTTGGATAGTGTGTATCCAGCTTAAGAATCACATGATGGACTAGTGACAGACTGTTATTGATCCAAAGGTGTTGGTGGTTAAAAGGTGAAAGAAAAAGGAAGAATAGAGGGAGTAAAGAGGAAGTGGAGGTGGAATGGGGATGGAAAGGGAATGTCCGTAGGGGGGGAGGGGGGAATAATGCCATGGAGCTAAGGTTGGAGCAAAGTTGAGTCAAAGTCAGCTGGCAAAAAACAATATAGCCAGGGTTGCCAGACTTTCGTATATTTGGTAATGCGGTCATGAAGGATTGCACTGATTTTGCCATGGCATAGGTAACACGGTTTCTGACCTCAAGCATATTAAGGGTTAAGGATTTCCAAGCCAATGCTATCGTTTGTATAGCTGCAGTTGCGATGTGTAGGAGATGTTTAAATAGTGCAGTCGTGAGGTCCAGAGGCCCTTTGATTTAAAATAGGGATTGAGGGGTAAGGGCTGATTTACCCAAAGTGATAGAAAATAAGGTGAAGACCTCGGTCCAAAATTTGTGTACAATAGTGCACTCCCACCATATATGGAACTAAGTTCCCCGCATTCTACAGCTGCCTTTTACAGCCTCTAAAGCAGTTGGGAGCGTAATTTGGTACATACTTGGAAATCTGAGCTGGGACTAGGCACCAGTGGGAGAGAACTTCATATGTTGTTTCAAGTGCGGCAATATTGAAGGAGCATTATTTACTTGCTAGCAATATGTAAGCTCATTCCTCTGGTTCAGTTGTGACACTGAGGTCTAATTCTCACCTGCTGACATAGGTTGGGGGTTTGGGGACAGTTTAAGAAGCATGTCTTAATACAGGACAGAGATTTGGCCTAATGCCTAGGGGGTTTTTTCGCAAAGACTTTTAACGGTAGTGACTATTCAAAATCAAGAGGGAGGCCTGACCTCCTATATAAAAATATTTTATTTGGTTGGAGCTGTTTTTAACAAAGGCAAATGAAAATGATGTGGTACAGAAAAGGAAAAAAGCTATCAGTTTTTGCTAAATGGTACAATTTTGTGAAAATAAGTGTTTCACAGTGTTTTTAAGCTGGCTGAAACATGGGGTTCTGCAGTAACAATTGGGGGGGGGGAGGGGGTATGGGGCATGTCCCATGCATATTTCAGAATGACCCCAAAGAGTGAGGAATCACCAGGATCGCCCCACCAGGAGGTAAGCAAACCAGGGTCCAGTAGCATATATAGCGGGTAGGGATCAAGCAGAAGTGTAGTTGAGCAACAAGCCAAAGATTGGTAACGAATAGTTGCAGGTTGGGATTAAGCAGAAGCGTAGTCGAGGAGCAAGCCAAAATGTCGGTAAGGAATGGTAGCGAAGATACGAACGGCAGCAGGAGAGACAAAAGCGAGATATTGGCTGGAGAAGGCACAATATTCTGGCAACCAGGAAATGCAGAGACATGGCTTAAATCAGTAAGTTCATGGGAAGAGCAAAGAGTTCAAGGTAACTAAGATTCACGACAGGATCATTTAAGGAACTGTCCAGGGAACTGTCAAGGGATCCATCCAGCATTCCAGGTGGCTCAGCAAGCAGAGACATTGCCAGACACTGCAGATGTCCCAGACACTGCAGATGTCCCAGGTTCAAGTCCACGTCCTGGCAGTACTCCCCTCCTCCCAGGACATCCGCTGTACACCTTAGAGCCAGGTTTAAGAGGAAACCTCTGGTGAAATTCTCCTGTCAATCTAGGGGCATGAACATTCTTCTCAGGCTCACAAGAATTTTCTTCTGGTCCATATCCTTCCCATTGAACCAGAACTTGTAATTTTTTCCTAAAGATCCTGGAATCAAGAATTCTCTCCACCACAAATTCTTCTTCACCCTGTACCTCAATAGGTGGAGGAAGTGAAAGAATTCTTCCAGAAAAATAATTTTCATTAAATAGTTTGAGTAGCGATATATGAAAAACAGGGTGAATTCTTATACTATCAGGAAGTTTTAAATGGAACGTGACTGGGTTGATCTGAGCAGAAATCTGGAAAGGTCCCACAAACTTTTCTCCCAACTTTGCAGATGGAACATGGGCCTTCAAATTTTTGGTTGATAGTCAAACTTTGTTACCCACATGAAAGGTAGGAAGTGATCTGCGATATCTATCAGCAGCCTTCTTGTATCATTCCTGAGCCTCCCTCTAAGTCTCAACCAATTTCTCCAAAATATCCTGCAACATAGTTAATCTGTTGGTAACACCAGTAATTGGAGTTGAGATAGGGAGATGAGGAATAAAAACTGGATGATACCCATTGTTTAAGAAAAATGGGCTTTGAGACTTATGTCTAGAATTGTTATAAGAAAATTTTGCCGTAGAAAGATAGTCCACCCAGTCATCCTGAGGATAACTAACAAAACATTGAAGGTACTGCTCTAAAGTTTGATGTAAACACAGCCGTCTGTCATTCTCCCTGAAGTAATGACAGAGGCTATGAGATCCTGCTATGTAGGATCGTATGTCTCTGTGATTACTTCACTAGCCACGCCCCCTAACAGTTTGAATCATGCCCCTAGGGACACACTTAACCCCTTGATCACCAATAAAGTTAACCCCTTCCCTGCCAGTGTCATTTTTACAGTAACAGTGCATATTTATAGCACTGATTACTGTAATAATGTCACTGGTACCCCCGAAAAGTGTAAAAAATGTCAGTCAGTGGTCCGATCTGTCCGCCGCAATGTCGCAGTCCTGCAAAAAAATCACAGATTGCCGCCATTACTAGTTATAAAAAAAACAATAAAAATGACATAAATCTTTCCCGTAGTTAGTAAACGCAATAACTTTTGTGCAAACCAATCAAAATACGCTTATTGCTATTTTTTTACCAAAAATATGTAGCAGAAAACAAATTGGCCTAAAATGTTAAAAAATTTTGATTTTTAATTTTTTTTTTTTTGAGAATTTGAAAAATATTGTTATTTTTTTCAAAATTGTCGCTCTTTTTTTGTTTATAGCACAAAAAATAAAAATCGCACAGGTGATCAAACACCATTAAAAGAAAGCTCTGTTTGTGGGAAAAAAAGAACGTCAATTTATTTTGGGTACAGTGTCGCACGACTGCGCAATTGTCCATTAAAGTAACGCAGTGCCGAATTGCAAAATAGGGCCTGGTCTTTGAGCAGCCACATCCTCCAGGGCTTAAGTGGTTAATGTGCCTGTAAAGTGGCGCATTTGTGCGATGTATGTAGCCCGCTGCAGCAATACTGACATTTTTAAAGGAAAAAATGTAATTTAAACTTGCTCGCGGCTGTAATGTACTGTCGTCTCCTGGCAATACAGATAAAAAAATAAAAAAAACGGCGTGGGGTTCCCCTAGAATCCATACCAGACCCTTATCCAAGCACACAGCCTGGCTGGCCAGGATTGGGGTGGGGGTGAGCGAGTGCCCCCCCTCCTGAACCATACCAGGCCACATGCCCTCACCATGAGGGGGTGGGTGCTTTTGGGCAGGGGGGGGCTCTGCCCCCCCACCCCAAAGCACCTTGCCCCCATGTTGATTGGGACAGGGGTCTCTTCCCGACAACCCTGGGCTGTGGTTGTGGGGGTCTGCGGGGGGGGGGGGGGGAGTCTTATCGGAATATGGAAGCCCCTTTTATTAAGGGGGCCCCCAGATCCCGCCCCCCCCATGTGAATGGATATCGGGTACCCATTCACCAAAAAAGTGTACAAAAAAAAAAGACAAAAGCCAGTTTTGGACAAGTCCTTTATTAAAGAAAAAAAAAAGTTTCCCGATGATCAGTCGCCTGCTCAAAAAAAAAAAAAAAAAAAAGCTCCCGCCTCTCCGGACGCTTCCCGCGCTATGAGCTGTTTTGAGTTTGATAGCTCTTTTATAAGCCGCCCCATAATGCACTGCTCATGTGCAGTGAATAAATTACTGACGTCATGCAATTTATTTACTGCACCTGAGCAGTGCATTGTGGGGCAGCTCGTGACGTCAGAGCCCTATAAAAGAGCTGTCAAACTCAAAACAGCTCATAGCGCGGGAAGAGTCTGAAGAAGCAGGAGCTTCTTTTTTTCTAGTTTTCGGGCGGGCGGGCGGGCAGGGACTGATTATTTGGGGGACACTATTTTTTTATTTTTATTTTTTAATAAAGGACTTGTCCAAAACTGGCTTTTGTCTTTATTTTTGTACACTTTTTTGGTGAATGGGTAGGGATACGATGTACCCGATATCCATTCACATGGGGGGCGGGATCTGGGGGGCCCTTTGTTAAAGGGTGCTTCCAGATACCGATAAGCCCCCCCCCCCCCGCAGACCCCCACAACCACAGCCCAGGGTTGTCAGGAAGAGACCCCTGTCCCCATCAACATGGGGGCAAGGAGCTTTGTGGTGGGGGCCCCCCCTGCCCTAAAGCACCCACCCCCCCATGTTGAGGGCACGTGGCCTGGTATGGTTCAGGAGGGGAGGGGAAGCTCTCGCTCACTCCCACCCCCATCCTGGCCAGCCAGGCTGTTTGCTCAGATAAGGGTCTGGTATGGATTTTAGGGGGAACCCCACGCCGCTTTTTTTTAGGTGGTAGAATACCAGGCTTGCAATTGAGATGGTTGAGGGTTCAAATCCCCTGGCCAGCAGGTTGTTTATTGGAATCCATGAGTCCATGATAATGCGGGAACTCAAAGTTCCCACAAAGAAGCCCATTTGTTCGTCATTGGACGAACGAGCAAACAGCCAATGTACGAGTTGAACTTACGTTTGACTCAAACTCGAAGCTCATCCCTACTAAAGACTTCTCAAACCATCAACTCTGCAGAGTTTGTTCAGAAGTGGGTACCCCCTTAACAGGTATAAAGTAAGCCATCTTTGTGAGGTGGTCGCGATTAGACAAGATAGTGGTCATTCCTTTTGAGGGGGGTAAATCAACCACAAAGTCCAAAGAAATGGACCCCCATGGTCTTGATAGAACAATAAGTTGCTGGAGCAACCCCAAAGGAGAAGCTTGGGGTGTCATATTGCTTGCACAGGTCAGGCACGAGTCTACATAACTTTTGACATCTTTCTTGTACCCAGACCACCAAAAGGAACGTGATAAAAGTTCCTCTGTTTTAGAAACGTCAAAATGTCCAGCAAGTTTAGAGTCATGAATGAATCGGAGGGCTTCAACCCGACCTTCTAACTGCTGTGGGAGCTATCCTTTCTCAACAAAGCAGTGAAAAGATGCAGCTTCGTCCTTGTGCTTACTTCTCTCTTTAATTTCTTCAGCCAAGAGGAATTATGACATAGGGAATAAAGAGTTACTGGCAATTAAGGAAGCCTTTTCTGAATGGAGGCATCTGCTGGAAGGTACTAAGCATCCTGTGATCATTCTCACTGATCACAAAAATGGAGAATTCATTTGTTCTGCCAAAAGATTGTCTTCTAGACAAGTACGTTGGTTCTTTTCTAGGTTTAATTTTATTATCTTGTATCGACCTGGGTAAAAAAAAATGGTAAGGCTGATGCCTTATCACAGATGTTGTCAGGGCCTTTCTATGAAAACTCTGAATGTTCAATCCTGCTTCAAAAGAACTTCCTGGGGGCCACAAGTTCTAAGGAATTCTTGAGTCTGCTCAAAAAGGATACGAGAATGACCCACTCCTCAATAATCAGTTATTAAGTACAAAACGGCTTTTGGACTCAAGCACATCACCTTTACGTACCTGAATCTGCTCGAGTTGAAGCACAGACATTGCCAGACACCACAGATGTCCCAGGTTCAAGTCCAGGTCCTGACATCTGGGTTTCAGTAGCTGCATGGAACTTGATTAGCTGAGCCATATTGGGTGTATGATAGTATTTAATTACATGAGGTAGCTCCAAGCTCCCCTGTTGCTTAGACCAGTGTTTCTCAACTCCGGTCCTCAGGGCACACTAACGCCAGGTTTGCAAGAAAACTGAAACATATCACAGGTGATATAATTTGCTGCTCAGTGATTGCAGTATTCTACTCTGCATACCCCAAGGTAATACTTAAAATCTGGCCTGTTAGTGTGCCAGGTTAGACTCAAGCTGGGTTACCTTTGATGAGGACGGCTTGCCATTCCCTAATATGTGGTTGTATAATATATAAAATATTCAGTAAGGCATGCTTGTTATACTCACTGTGGAACCTAAGAGGTTAATCCTCCGCATTTTGTAAAAAGGTTGTTTGATCCTGTCTTCTCTGATTCTCCCCTTCTTCCACACAGTCCCCAAATCCATCTCCTGATAGAACAGAGCCTTGGGGGGGGGGGGGGGGCACTCTCCACATACTCAGTTTGGTGTGATTTGATTGTGCTACAAATACTATACTTAAAAATCATACTTGTAATTGCCATAATCAATGGATGCAAACCAATCGTGTTTGTATCCCCTGCTTTCTAATAATTGTTACTCTTTTCCCTCTGCTTCCCATTTGTTTTATGTTTTGTTCATTCTTTGTTCTATTTTTCTTCTCTGACAATATGACTCCTTTAGAAACATTTATATCTGTACTATGCAGTTTTCACCTTCAGGAAATACAGAACCTTACCCAAAGTAAAATGACTGCAGATCAACTATGTCACGAACAAAGCAATCAAAATCTAATATTTACACTTCCTGGTCTCTCTCCCTGCTCCTACTGCCTTCGCCAGACCTCTGACTCCACTGGGAACTCTGTGTACGGAGGAGGGAGCGCTACCCGCACACTTTCCCTGTCTTACAGACTTTTACAGCTACCCTCTGACCAGGTTTCTTTGCACTGGATTGAGAAGTGGGAGGCTGACCTTGCTTGTGCTTTCACCCCCAAGCAGAAGCAGTCTATAATCCGCTTGACCCTGTCCTCCTCGATTTGCATGAGGACGTAGGAACCTAACTTTAAGATACTTGCGCACTGGTATTACCCACCGGTGCACCTGCATGGTTTCTTTCCTGACGCCTCCGATCGATGCTGGTGGTGCGTTTGCGCACGGGGGACGATCTTGCATATTTTTTGGTCCTGTCCCGTGCTGTCCCTTTTTTGGAGGGAGGTCAGGAGAATTCTGGCACTGTTTACGGATAGGGTGATTCCGAACAATCCGTCTTTCTTCCTGCTTCAAGTATCGGACATTCCCTTCAGGACCTACAAAAAGCCGCTGCTTTGCCCTTTGTTGGATGCCGCCAGGGCGTGTATTGCTTTTCTGGAAGAAGACAGGAAATCAACAAATTGGAGAATCTGATTGCGACCTCCCAACATAGGGGGGACAAGCATGTGGACAAATGGAGGATCTGGGATCTCTTTGTGGTGTCTGGAGAGGGGGCTCTGTGACCCCGCTGGCGTGCTTTCGTTCTTCGCACGACCTGCCTTTTTAGTCCCATGACCTGTAGCGTGGGGGGAGCGCCCCCCCCCCCCCTCCTTTATATCTTTCCCCCATCCTTTATATCTTTTCTTTTCCCATCCTCTTTGTGGTCTCCGGATGGGAGAGACTGTAAGATCTCTGGAAAAGTTGCACGGTGGGGAGGGCTTTTTATGGCATACCTACGAGGAGGGATGCTTAAGTCCAGGGATCCTCAAACTACGGCCCTCCAGCTGTTGCGGAACTACACATCCCATGAGGCATTGTAAAACTCTGACATTCACAGACATGAATAGGCATGATGGGAATTGTAGTTCCTGAACAACTGGAGGGCCATAGTTTGAAGACCCCTGCTTTAGTCTGTTGTTCCTTTTGGGGTTCTTATGTTTGCTCTGCCATTGCTGCTGATTCCTAACGGACTTACAGTGCTATTCTTTCTTGGCTCCTGTTGTTGTATCATGACTTTCCCATGTTGCATTCCTCATATTTAAGTATTTTGTTATGCCTGTACCCGGTTGTACTCCATAAAATATATATTTGCAAAAAAAAATAAATCTAATATTTAAGTCAGCGACATATGTAATCAATATTTTAGGTTACAATGTTAGATGTGTCATGCATCCTCTTTAAAAATGGTTAAGTATGCATGAAAATATTTTGCTGTGTTATTTCCAGCTTGTTTTTAGTCTAGCTGTGAAGGTGAACCAAGATAATGTGAACGTTTTGTGGCAGCAGTGTAAAACCCCCATTCACAGCTCAGTCAGGTGGCCCAGAGCAAAGATTATACCGGCAGACCCCTATCATTTTATCAAATGCTTACTAAAACAAATGTATTATACACACACATTGCATGCATATATATTTCTCAACAAAACAACATAAGAAAAAAAATCTATAAACTGTCAAAAATGATCTGTACATTGAACAATGTTTTTAAATATTTCTTAAAATAATGAAAGAAACATTAAAACTCTGTTAAAACTATCTATACTTATTGTAAAGACTGTAATAATAGCTCATTCTAATTATTAGAGATAATAATACAGTATAATATTGATCTAACTTGAAAAAGGAACAAACTGGATTTCTCTCCCTTCACTATATGCTACAGACTGTAACGCATACACAATATTTTCTATTTTTTTTTCTCAATATATATATATCAAATGAGAAAAAGAAACCAGTTAGGCACAAAAACGATCTTCTGGAATAAATGTAATAGTAAGACAATATGATATAGGTGTTGTATTTTTGACTTCTAGTAACATAAAGGCAATGGTGATTTTAAACGAATTACCAAATAAGGGGTGTCACCATCTTGATACAGTGCCACTATGAATGAAATCCACTGAGATCCAAATGCATTCTGTGTACTAGACAACTATGTCATTGTTTATCCTATATTACCAGTATTATATACAGTACATTAAGCTCATAGACAGGCTAGGCTATGTTATGTGCATAGATCATAATCCTTCCTTTTTTAAGTGCCCTCTTTTCTTATCAGGTGTCCTTTTTGGTATGATCTTTGGACCACTATAAAATTGCATTTTTTTTCTTTTTAAAAGCCAGAATAAAAGAAAAGTAGTGCTGACAAAAAGTACCAATCATTTTTGGTATGCTAGTTCATCCACATAACTGAGGGCATGGCAAAGGTAGGCTCTTTACAAAACACTTTGCGCTAAAAGGATCTTTTTCTCAACTAAGAATGTTGGAGGGTATGGCTATGTGTATCATCTGTAAGAGCAGGGATTGTTATGGACATATAATATTACTTTTGAGTGTACTAAGCCCTGTTTCAGCTACAGTTTCTTAAAGTGCCTGAATAGTAGCACTTTGATAAGTGCCTATGCTGTGATCGAAATAGAGCTGTACTGTAGATAGACATCACTGGTTCTGGATTTCATCCGTTATTGCACAAAGTAACATTGAATTCACATATTAGCCTATAAAGTGGTTGTTAAGTCACATCTGTTGTATAATGTTATCCTCTTTCATTTTTACAAACATAATAAAGTGTTGCTAAACCCACAACAGTAAAATTAGTCTGTATATGCAGTAAAGCATGCTTGTTATACTCACTATAGAACCTAAGGGGTTAATTCTCCACATTGTGTAAAAAGGCTCAAAAAAATAGGAAAGAAAAAAGTGGGTTTTTTAGGCCCAAATGAGATGATCAGAAAATAGTACAACACAGCAAGTTTATTAAAAACGCATATTTATTGGTCAAATTCTTTTCTCGTAAAAAGGCATGCGCAAACATGCTCTAAGGACATACATACATATAACATATGACATAAAAACAAGAACACAAATTAGGGTAACCAAGTGGTGGGTCTCAACAAGAGAAGGTGGAAATGGTCCCTGTGCAGCCAACGTGTATCGCTTGGTTTTGCTTCTTCAGAGCTTAAGAGACCAAGAAACCAGCTAGTTTTCCCTTGTGTGTAAAATCATAGGGCGGACGAGAGTTCCATAAATAGACTCAAGTTGTATAACAGGCGTGGACTTTATGTGGAATTGCAGTGATGATGGGATAGTATATACATATTTTTATAAAGTGTATATACAAACCAAGCATTGGGGTGCATGTGTATCCATATATGAAGCACACGCTGTATTAATATACATTTATAATGCCCCAATGCTATAACGATATTAGCATTAAATCACCATATCCACATTAGTAAGATGATATATTTCATCCACATTGAGGGTCTTGTATGATAGACCAGGCAGGTGATTATCTGGATAATACTCCCGGGCAAACACCTCATCCCTTAGTCATAGTGGAAAGGGAAAGGAAACCAGAGGGTGTCATGGGGAGTAATTGTAAACTCCTTTCAGGGGACAATCCTCTGTATGCCCGTACCGACCGCTCTGCTGCCATGTGTAAAAAAGCTGTCTGATCCTGTCTTCTCTGATCCTCCCTTTTTTCAGCAGTCCCCAATCCATCTCCTGATAAGAAAGAGTCTTTGGAGTAACTCTGCACATGCTCAGTTTGGTGTGTATTGCTAGAGAGTTTTTTATTTCTTGGGAGGGTGCATGTGATCAGCACAGGGCCAATCAGCACTATCCAAACAGTCAAGGGTCCTGTAACCTCATAGAACAGTCAGAGGAGAAAGAAAACTCCTCCTACAAGCTTTACCAGACATCGATAGAAGTAATAAAATGTTATAAACTGCTGGTGGGAAAAGGTATTTAGCAGTTTATATTTACTAAAATAATAGCATTTTCATGTTCTGTGTACTGTGGGAGAGCAGAATGCAGGGTCCTAGATTTAGTACCACATTAATCTCTTCCGGACCGACCCCCCCCCCCGATATACTGCGGAAGGCTGGCCCTCCTGCACAAACCGATGTAGCCCTATGCCTGCGCCTGCAGCTAGGGGGCAAGCGCTCAGATTGCCACCAGGCACCCGTGATCGCTCCCCGCTAAGAGAGAAGGACGGTCAGCTATTGTGAACACAGCTGACCATTCTTCTCTCTGGAATGATCACAGGGCACGTGTGATCCTTCTATATAGGATCACAGGTCTCTGTGATCATTTCAAAAGCCCATCCCCCATACAGTTAGAAACACTCCCCTAGGCTTACATTTAACCCCTTGATCCCCCACTGTGTTAACCCCTTCCCAGCCAGTGTCATTATTACAGTAAGAGTGCATATTTTTAGCACTGATTACTGTAGTAGTGATCTGTCTGCCGCAATGTCGCAGTCCCGCTAGAAATCGCAGATCACCGCCAATTACATAATTCTTTCCTGTAGTTAGCAGACATGATAACTTGTGCGCAAACCAAGCTTATTGCGATTTTTATTTTGGACAAAAATATGTAGCAGAATACAAATTGGCCTAAAATGTTAAAAAGAAATTTGATTTTTATATTTTTTTTGGGAATGTTATGTGGCAGAATGTGAAAAAATATTGTTTTTTTTTTTTTTTTCAGAATTGTCGCTCTTTTTTGTTTATAGCGCAAAAAATAAAAATTGCAGAGGTGATCAAATACCACCAAAAGAAAGCTCTATTTATTTCGGTACAGCGAATTATCTGTTAAAGTAACTCAGTGCCGAATCGCAAAAAATGGCCTGGTCATTATGGAGGCAAATCCTTCCGGTCCAGAACTGATTAAAGCGGAGTTCCACCCTAAAATTATACTTACCTCTATCTTCTTGCTACGGGTCAACTGAAAAACAAATGGATAATCGCAATTTTTTTTTTTTTTTACTTACCTCGTTTAGAAGAAAATATACTTCCTCTTCCTCCCCTCGGCGGCCACGGCGATTCGTCACTTCCTGGCTTGCAATGATTCCTGGGAGCTGAACGTCATCGCTCCCAGGAATCAATGCGCCTGTAACGGCCTGACGTCAGTTCCGGTGCAAGCGCCGTCATACCTTGCTAAACAGCTTCTGGGCATGCCCAGAAGCTGTGCAGGGATGACGCTGCGGCACCGGAAGTGACGGCGGGGCCGGTGCAGTGCATCGTGGGACCGAAGAAGACGGAAGAGGACACAGAAGAGGATCGCGCTGGCTTCAAGCTGCCCACACCTGAGATGGCAGCTCTGGACAATACATTTTCAAGGTAAGTATTTCTTCTAAAAGGTAAGTGCAACCCGGGACAGATCAGAGGCTATCCATTGTGGAATGCACTAGCCCTGACTGTCCCTGGGGTATTTTTATTAAAAAAAACTTTCCCAGGGTGGAACTCCGCTTTAAATACAGCGTGTTTTTTTTTAATGCTAAGTACTTTCTTTCCCCAGCACTGTGAAAGTGACAGAGGGATGGACTCATCACTGTAATTATTCTATTTTTATTTTTACTCTTCACTAACCGGCTGGGTTGGGTCCAAGATGTCTTGGGCTCAAAGGAAGTGGGCTGACTGATGCTCTGCCATGAGATTGAGGACATATTGTATAGCAGCAAAAAAAAATTACTGCGGGGGAAATTTCTGATTTGAAGCTGAAAATTGCAGTGAAAATTGCTTTGAATATTTTATTTTTTTTACCCTTTCACTGCCACCAGGGCAAGGGTTACATCAGCATCAGTAGTGGCATTCCTGACTTCTATATAAGTAGGGAATGTATGTATATTTCCTCAGTCTAAAGTTGGCTTTCTTATGGGAGTGATTTAGTCAGCTATAATCACGTCCACAGGTTCAGCAACATGTGGCACCACCCCCTGTCATGTATTCTGGGCTCTGCTGTCCCTTCTGGGCACCCAGGAAACCCTTGGTGGGTGTCAGTGTGGAGAGCAGAGGGCAAGCAATGCTGAATCCCTGTGGCTCCTCAATGCACTACAAATATAAAGTATAATAAATATTCCTATCAATATGACTGTGCAGAACTACAAACCATGGTTGAGTGATGTAAAATTGTGCCCTTGTGTTTGTTTGATAAGGCAAGAGTCTCCAATTTGGGAGAAATTGATTTGCAACTAAATTACCATTTTTACCTTTGCTATAATTCTGCTATGTTGCCATTTGCTTTAAAAATAAAATTTCAAAACCATGTTGCTCTGCAAAGTGTTTGTGTTTCTTTTTTTTTTGCGTTTTTTTTTTTTTTTTTTTACTTGATAGTTCCTTTACAATAAGAAAAAAAGGAAAAAATGGTGACATTAAGTTGTAAAGAATGAAGAATGCATGTGCATTTTGACCTTATTTTGGGGTATTTTTTGTTATTTGTTTTCTTTCACATAACAAGGGAATACAAATAATACATATAAAACACAAATACATTCCTTGCTACCAGAAAAACACATAAAGAATGACCGCAAGGAGTAATTTAAAGCCCTTTCACCCTTAAGAATCACTAAAGATTACCTAAACCACCTTAGTTATGCCTTCCACAGTTACTCTAATGTATTTGCCAAAAAAGTGACATTTCAGTAAAATTTCAGCAAAGCATAAGCTGCAAATTTTACTC
Organism: Pelophylax lessonae; assembly: GCF_965119305.1. Lineage (NCBI taxonomy): Eukaryota > Metazoa > Chordata > Amphibia > Anura > Ranidae > Pelophylax > Pelophylax lessonae. The sequence goes on from NC_138772.1 coordinate 196,733,228, forward strand.
ATCCTTATTAAAATATTTATGACTCACCCAGACATATGTGCAGTGGCAAAAGGGTGGGTTATATGGCCCACATACCACACAAATGCATCAGTGGGCAGCGGATGTTCGTAGGAACTTGTACTATGACCCTAAGCCATAAGACTGGGTGATAGGTCAGCTAGGATATATAATTAAGTAAACCATAATTAAAAACACCCCCAATAATGTGATTATTAATTTTATAGTGTTGGAGACTTCATTGGGCTTTACCAAAAAATGTGCTTACCAGAAAATGGAAGTCAGTTGCCAAATTTCCAGCCTTTTGTAGCTAAATGTCTCTTCCTGAGACTAACTGCACTATAGTACAACATAATAAAGTGGGAAAGATTTAACTTAAACAGCAAGTGACTAGAGTAGCTGTGCAGCCAATGTCTCATAAAAGGCATCCAGCAGGTCCTGAGGAAAAAATACAAGCATTCAATGATCATAACCTAAGTTGAAAAATATTGATTAGAAGAATTATCTTAATAACAATATGCTTGAGAGAATATAAAAGACTGCTTGGCTTAATAAATGGGAAAGCAAATTTACCTCCCCTATTTTTTTGTTTGTTTTAAGTGTGTTGTTTTAAGTGTGTTGCTGAATTACAAGCAAAATGTCATTTTCTTAGAACACTTTGTCTGTCCTGGTATAAATCTCGCTGATAGCTTTAGAGCACAGTACGAGTTTTCATGTCCTTTGATTTATGGGTTGGATATCATTTGAAAACATTTTTTACTGAGATTTTACCTTTTATCTATTGATAACTGTGATTTCACTTATCATTTTTCATCTAATCTAGTGTAAATATGTAAACAATCATTTGAAAGTGATCATTTTTTTTACTTTGTTTTTTGATCCATGTTCATTATACTACATCGGTATTTAGATTTTGCAATTTGGCATTGCACATGTTATAAAAGAATGATTAGACTGAAATGAAAAAAATAACAATTTCAGCAAATTTTGGTATTGTCAAACTATTATTACTTTTAACATTTATATTAAAGGTACAATGTGTTTTAAAATGATGTGCTTAGCAAATGTAAAAAGGAAAAAAAAAAAAGGATTACAGTGAAATGAAAGTCACACATAAATGAAGTGTAAATTGTATTGCTGTGACAATAAAGCAGTCCGACTTGTGTTTATGAAGCAACTGAAAAGATGTTGTGCTTGACAAATAGGCTTTGGAATGGCACAGAATGAATGGAAACTTTTTGTTAGGGACAAGTGCGGTTTTACAGTAGAGCAACATTGATGTACTTTATGTTATTAGGTGCGAAAGCAACTTTGATGCATACAGTATTTCCACTTTTGCAGTCAAATGTCAGAGAAGCCCACTATATGTTTGTTATGTGTTTCCATGCACACAGCATGCCTAAAAAATTAAATGATTTCTATCTTCTAGATGTTTCTCAGAAGGAGATGTCATGGCATCTTTTTTTTTTAATAATATTAGAGTGAGCCTGTCCCAAGTCTGTCCTTATTAGCATATATTATAATAAGCTCAGCCTTTACACCTTTGTTAGGGCAGACATTGGTTGATTTACTAAAAATGGAGCATGCAAAATCTGGCGCAGCTCTGCATAGAAACCAATCAGCTTCTAGGTTTTATTGCCAAAGCTTAATTGAACAAGCTGAGGTTAGAAGCTGATTGGCTACCATGCACAGCTGCACCAAGTTTTTCACTCCACAGTGTTCAAATCTATTTATGCAAAAACAAAGAAAACTTCCCAGCTCAACTTACCAATGAGCCTGCAACTAGAGTTGAGCGGACACATGGATGTCCGTGTTCGGCGGGTTCGGCCGAACTTGAAAAAAAAGTCCGGGTCCGTGTCTCGGACTTTTTCCGAACTTTACCCGGACACCGAACCCCATTGAAGTCAATGGGGACCCAAACTTTCAGGCACTAAAATGGCTCTAAAACACCAATGGAAAGGGCTAGAGTGCTGCAAATGGCAGCAAAACGTAGTTAAGAGCATGGCAAGTGCTCTGCAAACAAATGTGGATAGGGAAATAACTTATAACAACAAAAAAACCCCAGAAAAATAAAACAGTTTTCTTCATCTGTGAAGGACGAGGCCCATATGGAGTAGGAGGGAGGTTGAGGTGGTGGTGGATGTGGCAATGTCATAGGCGTGCGCACAGGGTGTTCCGGGTGTGCCTGGGCACACCCTAATCACCTAGGGCACATTAGCATTATCGCTCTGTTTGCCAGTGAGGAGATGGGAAAGATCTCCCTCGGACCTGCTCTGCCATAAGAGAAGTGCCACACACTTCTATTTCACTTTGCCAGCAGGGAGAGTAATGTACCGGGGCCATATACATGTAGGCAAACACATGCATGTGTATTTAAACTTTGGGGTGCACACCCTATTGCAATAGGCTGCGCACACCTATGGGCGGTGTAGGTGGAAGCGGTGGTGGAGGAGGACGAGGTAGCCAACACTGCTTTTTGCAGTCATTTTAAATGAGGGTACAACCCAAAAGAGTGAGAAAGATCAAAAATAGAGCAATGGCTGGGTAAGGTCGGTATTCATCTCTATTCTGCACAAGGTACGGAAAAGTCCTGCGGGATGCATGCCTGGTTCATTTTAATGAACGTGAGCTTGTCCACATTGTCTCTGGACAGGCGGCTGCGCTTGTCTGTGATAACGCCCCCAGCCGTGCTAAATACACGTTCAGATAATACACTGGCTGCAGGGCACGCCAGCACCTCCAAGGCGTAAAGGGCAAGCTCAGGCCATGTGCCCAATTTGGAGACCCAGGAGTTGAAGGGGGCAGACCCGTCATTCACTACATGTAGGCCTGTGCAAACATACTGCTCCACCATGTTGCTGAAATGCTGCCTCCTGCTAAGACGTTCTATATGAGCTGCTGGTGCTGCTGTTTGTTGTGGCGTGCTGACAAAGCTTTTCCAGATTTCGGCCATGCTAACCCTGCCTTCAGAGGTGCTGGCGGTGCCCTGGTTGCGTTGGCGACCTCTTCCTCCTCCTCTGCCTTGGCCTTGTGCTTCCACTGTGGCCCCGCTGTCAGGTGGGAATGCCAGCAGCATTGCGTCTACCAGCGTGCGCTTGTACTCGCGCATCTTGCGATCGCGCTCCAGTGAGTGAATTAAGGACGGTACGTTGTCCTTGTAACGGGGATCCAGCAGCGTGGCCACCCAGTAATCAGCACAAGTTAGAATGTGGGCAACTCGGCGGTCGTTGTGGAGACACTGCAGCATGTAATCGCTCATGTGTGCCAGGCTGCCCAGAGGCAACGAAAGGCTGTCCTCTGTGGGAGGTGTATCATCTGTGTCCTCTGTATCCCCCCAGCCACGCACCAGTGATGGCCATGAGCTGGCCTGCGTGCCACCCTGCTGTGAACATGGTTCCATCTCCTCCTCCATCTCCTCCTCCTCATCCTCCTCATCCTCCTCATCCTCCAGAACTGTGCCCATGCTGGACAATTGTGTCCCTGGCGTTTGTGGGTGCAGGAACCCACCCTCGGAGCCTTTTGCGAATGACTGCCCTGAAAGCCTTGGAAATGTTACCTCTTCATCCTCCTCCTCCTCATCCTGTGCCACATCCTCTTCCATCATTGCCCCAATCGTTTTTTGAAGGAGGCATAGAAGTGGGATAGTTAAGCTGACAACGGCGTCATCGGCACTGGCCATGTTGGTGGAGTACTCAAAACAGCGCAACAAGGCACACAGGTCTCGCATGGAGGCCCAGTTATTGGTGGTGAAGTGGTGCTGTTCCGCAGAGCGACTCACGCGTGCGTGCTGCAGCTGAAACTCAACTATGGCCTGCTGCTGCTCGCACAGTCTTTCCAGCATGTGCAAGGTGGAGTTACACCTTGTGGGCACGTCACATATGAGGCGGTGAGCGAGAAGGCCGAAGTTACGCTGCAGCGCTGACAGGCGAGCAGCAGCAGGGTGAGAACGCCGAAAGTGCACACAGACGAGACGGCCCGCACTTTCTGCAGCAGCTCTGACATATCGGGGTAATTTTTAAGGAACCTCTGCACCACCAAATTCAGCACATGCGCCAGGCAAGGGATGTGCGTCAAACCGACTAGGCCCAGAGCTGATATGAGATTTTGCCCGTTATCGCACACCACCAGGCCGGGCTTGAGGCTCGCTGGTAGCAACCACTCATTTGTCTGCTGTTCCATGCTCCTCCACAACTCCTGTGCGGTGTGTGGTTTTTCCCCCAAACAGGCAAGTTTTAAAACTGCCTGCTGTCATTTACCCCTGGCTGTGCTGAAGTTGGTGGTGAAGGTGTTACGCTGACCGGATGAGGAGGCGGTAGAGGATGAGGAAGCGGAGTAGGAGGAGTTAGGAACAGGAGGCAAACTGAAGCGCCCTGCAATCCTCGGTGGTGGAAGGACATGCGCCAAATTGCTATCCGCCACTGCATTTACCCAGTGTGCCGTTAGGGAGATATAACGTCCCTGACCGTGCTTACTGGTCCACGTATCGGTAGTTAGGTGGACCTTGGCACAGATGGCGTTGCGCAGTGCACACCTGATTTTTTCCCCCACTTGGTTGTGCAGGGAAGGGATGGCTTGCCTGGAAAAGTAGTGGCGGCTGGGCACGACATACTGTGGGACAGCCACCGACATAAGGCTTTTAAAACTGTGCGTCTCCACCAGACGGAATGACAGCATTTCAAAGGCCAAGAATTTTGAAATGCTGGCATTCAGGGCCAGGGATCGCGGGTGGGTAGGGGGGTACTTCCTCTTCCTCTGAAGTGTTTGGGAGATGAAAAGCTGAACGCTTCCACGGGACATTGTGGAGATGGTTGGCGACCCAGGTGGTGGTGTTGCTGACAGATCGTCTGTTTGCGGGGTGGCAGGTGTCGGTATCACTACAGAGGTGGATGGAGAGGCTGAGACTGCAGCAGAAGAGGAAGCAGGAGGAGCCAGAGACCTTTCTTGGTTTTGAAGGTGTCTACTCCACTGCAGCTCATGCTTTGCACTCAGATGCCTGATCATGCAGGTTGTGCTCAGGTTGAGAAGGTTTATGCCTCGCTTCAGGCTCTGATTGCACAGGGTGCAAACCACTCGTGTCCTGTCATCAGCACATTTTCTGAAGAACTTCCACGCTAGAGAACTCCTTTGATCTGGCTTTGGTGTGCTCGGTCCCTTGCTGCGTTGGGCAGTAGCAGGCGTAGTGTCTAGGGCACGGCCGCTCCGCTTCTGCTCCCTCTTCTGCTGTGCTGGTGGCTCTGTGCGACCACCGCCTCTTCCTCCAAACTACTCAGGTCACCTGCATGACCTTCATTCCATGTGGGGTCGAGGACCTCATCGTCCTCCACATCATCTTCCACCCAGTCTTCACCCCTGCCCTCCTTGTCGGTCTCCACAATTCTGAGTGCCGCAGCAGTTGGCACCTGCGTTTCGTCATCATCGGAGACGTGCTGCGATGGTCCTTCCATGTACTCATCTTGAGAAATAAGTGGTTGGGCATCGCTGCACTCAATCTCTTCCACTTCTGGGGCAGGGCTAGGTGGATGGCCCTGGGAAACCCTGCTGACAGAGTCATTAAAAAGAAGAAGAGACTGCTGCATGACTTGGGGCTCAGACTGCTTGCCTGATTTGCAAGGGGGTGAGGTGAAAGACGGTTGGACATCGGCTGCAGGTGCCAACTCTGACCTTTCTGCAGTAGACTGGGTGGGAGACAATGTGAAGGAACTGGAAAAACTGTCAGCAGCAAACCAATCTACTATTGCCTCTACTTGTTCTGGCCTCAACACTTGTGGAGGCGCATGATGCCCTACCAAATACTGCTGCAGGTTCTGTCGCCTACTCACACTTGAGGAAGGTGTTTCACTTGTGCGTGTAGCTGGCACAGATCGACCACGTCCTCTCCTTGCAACAGGAGCTCTACCAGCAGCACCACGACCCAGGCCACGGCCCCTATTTGACGGTCTCCTCATATTTCTGTAATTTATGATCTTGCCCTAGAAAGGTGTTTATTGAATAGCGGAACAAAACAACAACAGTATCGCACGGGTGTATCTCACAGTCAAATATGCAAACTATGCTGCAATTTAATTTTTTTTTACCCCAAAAGGGTGTTTATTAAATAGCGGAATAGAAAAACAGTATACAAATACAACGGGTGTATCTCACAGTCAAATATGCAAAGTATGACGCAAATTTAAGTTTTTTTCACCCCAAAAGGGTGTATATTGAATAGCGGAATAGAAAAAAGGATATAAAATGGTGTATCTCACATTTACAAACACAGACTAGGCCCCGATTACAATTTTTTGTACCCTAAAGGGAGGATGAGGAAGAGAAGTAGAAGGAGTTCGGAACAGGAGGCAAACTGAAGCGCCCTGCAATCATTGGCGGTGGAAGGACATGCGCCAAACAAATTTAAAAGGTGTATCTCACACGTACCGATACAGACTATGCCGTAATTTAATTTTTTACACTCCAAAAGGGTGCATATTGAATAGTGGAATAGGAAAAATTTGATAAAACGGTGTATCTCACACGTACAAACACAGACTAGGCCCCGATTACAATTTTTTGTACCCTAAAGGCAGGATGAGGATGAGGAAGAGGAGTAGGAGGAGTTCGGAACAGGAGGCAAACTGAAGCGCCCTGCAATCCTCAGCAGTGGAAGGAGATGCTCCAAACAAAATTTGAAAAGGTGTATCTCACATGTACTGATACAGACTATGCTGTAATTTCATTTTTTACACTCCAAAGGGGTGTATATTGAATAGCGGAATAGGAAAAGTTTTATAAAACGGTGTATCTCACACGTACAAACACAGACTAGGCCCCGATTACAATTTTTTGTACCCTAAAGGCAGGATGAGGAGGGGAGTAGGAGGAGTTCGGAACAGGAGGCAAACTGAAGCGCCCTGCAATCCTCAGCGGTGGAAGATGCGCCCCAAAAATGTGGAAGGTGTATCTCACACGTACCGATACAGACTATCCCGCAATTTAATTGTTTTTACCCGAAGGGTGTAGATTGAATAGCGGAATAGAAAATATGATATCAAAAGGTGTATCTATCTCACACGTACAGACCCAGACTAGGCCCCAATTAGTATTTTTTGTACCCCAAAGGCAGGATGAGGAGTAGGAGGAGTTCGGAACAGGCAGGAGGCAAACTGAAGCACCCTGCAATCCTCGGCGGTATGAGATGCGCCCCAAAAATTGTAAAGGTGTATCTCACACTTGGCGATACAGACTATCCCGCAATTTAATTGTTTTAACCCTAAGGGTGTAGATTGAATAGCGGAATAGAAAATATGATATCAAAAGGTGTATCTATCTCACACATACAGACCCAGACTAGGCCCTGATTACTATTTTTTGTACCCTAAAGGCAGGATGAGGAGTAGGAGGAGTTCGGAACAGGCAGGAGGCAAACTGAAGCACCCTGCAATCCTCGGCGGTATAAGATGCGCCCCAAAAATTGGAAAGGTGTATCTCACACGTACCGATACAGACTATGCCACAATTTAATTATTTTTACCCCAAGGGTGTAGATTGAATAGCGGAATAGAAAATATGATATCAAAAGGTGTATCTATCTCACGCGTACAGACCCAGACTAGGCCCTGATTACTATTTTTTGTACCCTAAAGGCAGGATGAGGAGTAGGAGGAGTTCGGAACAGGCAGGAGGCAAACTGAAGCACCCTGCAATCCTCGGCGGTATAAGATGCGCCCCAAAAATTGGAAGGATGCATCTCACACATACCGATACAGACTATGACGCAATTTAATTCTTTTTACCCTAAGGGTGTAGATTGAATAGCGGAATAGAAAATATGATATCAAAAGGTGTATCTATCTCACACGTACAGACCCAGACTAGGCCCTGATTACTATTTTTTGTACCCTAAAGGCAGGATGAGGAGTAGGAGGAGTTTGGAACAGGCAGTAGGCAAACTGAAGCACCCTGCAAACCTCGGCGGTGTAAGATGAGCCCCAAAAATTGGAAAGGTGTATCTCACACGTACCGATACAGACTATCCCGCAATTTAATTCTTTTTACCCCAAGGGTGTAGATTGAATAGCGGAATAGAAAATATGATATCAAAAGGTGTATGTATCTCACACGTACAGACCCAGACTAGGCCCCGATTACTATTTTTTGTACCCCAAAGGCAGGATGAGGAGTAGGAGGAGTTCGGAACAGGCAGGAGGCAAACTGAAGCACCCTGCAATCCTCGGCGGTATGAGATGCGCCCCAAAAATTGTAAAGGTGTATCTCACACATCCCGATACAGACTATCCCGCAATTTAATTGTTTTTACCCCAAGGGTGTAGATTGAATAGCGGAATAGAAAATATGATATCAAAAGGTGTATCTATCTCACACGTATAGACCCAGACTAGGCCCCGATTACTATTTTTTGTACCCCAAAGGCAGGATGAGGAGTAGGAGGAGTTCGGAACAGGCAGGAGGCAAACTGAAGTACCCTGCAATCCTCGGCGGTATGAGATGCGCCCCAAAAATTGGAAAGGTGTATCTCACACATACCGATACAGACTATCTAATTTAATTATTTTTACCCCAAAGGGTGTAGATTAAATAGCGGAATAGAAAATATGATATAAAATTGGTGATTTTTCAATAGCACATGTGAACACAGCAGTGTCTTCTAATAGATTAGTACAGACTATGCCACAATTTAATTTTTTTAACCCAAAAGGGTGTATATTGAATAGTGGAATAGAAAAAAGTGTATAAATTTTAAAATCACTAGCACATGTGAACACAGCAGTGTCTTATATCAGTCAGCTCTGCTGCAGGCTATGAAGGGGAAAAAAAAAGAAAATTCCCCTTTAAGTTTGTAATTTTTAAATAGATTAGTACAGACTATGCCACGATTTATTTTTTTTAACCCAAAAGGGTGTATATATTGAATAGTGGAATAGAAAAAAGTGTATAAATTTTAAAATCACTAGCACATGTGAACACAGCAGTGTCTTATATCAGTCAGCTCTGCTGCAGGCTATGAAGGGAAAAAAAAAAGAAAATTCCCCTTTAAGTTTGTAATTTTTAAATAGATTAGTACAGACTATGCCACAATTAAATTTTTTTAACCCAAAAGGGTGTATATTGAATAGTGGAATAGAAAAAAGTGTATACATTTTAAAATCACTCAATAATAGCACATGTGAACACAGCAGTGTATTATCACAGTCAGCAGCACTGAAGGAAAAACGCTGCACACAACTGACTGATAAAAAAGATTTTTTTCTCCCTCCTCCTCAGCGGGCAAAAATATTGTGTTCACTGCACCACCCCACACACAGCAAAATCGATGTAGAACACTGACCCTGCCTATTCTCCAGCCTCGCCCTAAAATGATCGATAAGATCGGTCACTGGCACTGCAAACCCCCCACACAGCAAAATTGATGTAGAACACTGACCCTGCCTATTCTCCAGCCTCGCCCTAAAATGCCCTAATATCTCTCCTTGCCTGCACTCCGACCTGACCCTGAATTCTTTTCGGACACAATATAATTTTTCTCTGTCTGTCCCTAATCAGCAGCCAGCACGTATGATGTGTGCTCTGTCCCTAATCTACAGCAGAATGACGCAGCGCGCTGGGGCTCTCGAACTTATAAAAACATGGTCACATGCTTCAGATGGCCAATCACAGCTACTAATACATTAGTAGGCATGGCTGGGATGGCTTAAGGCATACCAGTTAAACGCTTGTTGATTGGCTGTTGAAAGCCCGCCATTAAAAGCACGCCATTACATACAAACCCGGAAATAAAATGACCGAACACGGATTTTAAACCCGAACATATAGTAAAGTTTTCGGGTCCGTGTTCGGGTAACAAAAATCCAATTATTCGGTACGAACACGAATAATACAGTCCGTGTTCGCTCAACACTACCTGCAACAAACCATATATGCGTAAGCTGCAGTGGATGAACAAGGCACCCCAACATTATCTACCTTCCTAACTCTATAAATTTTTTTCCAAGTAATTTTTATTGGATTTAAACAAAGAAAACATACAAACATTCGATAACATTCACATTTGAAAAAGTGGATACAAAGTATCATTCAGTGACAAAAGAGGAAAGTAAACATCTCTCTGGATACTAGCGATGAGAATGAAATATACAGGGTACGGAATTTAAACAAAACAGCAGTCATAACATCAAGAGTACCAGGTTATCCAAGCTTCCTAGTGTTTGTCAAAAGAGGATATTGCATTGTGGGTTCTGGCTGCTAGTAGTCATTCATATTGGTAGTTCAGGTTAACTTGAGCAAGTACCTCACTATGGTTAGGGGCTGAGCTATCTTTCCAATGTCTAGCGATGCTTAGTTTAGCTGCAAGTAAGAGGTGGACTATGATGTTCCGATATTCGCCCGGATATTCGTGAATACCTATGTGGAGAATAGTAAGGGTGGGGTCTGGTTTTTTAAGGATCCCTGAGATTTCTTCCATAATTTGGAAGATTTTTCTCCAATAACTCGTGATGCCTACACAAGACCAGAAAACATGGTAGATATTGGCTGCGTGCCCACAATCCCTCCAACACAGTGGTGAGCAGGAAGGTATACATTTTGCAAGGAGGACTGGGGTTTTGTACCATCTGGCTACAATTTTTTGGGACAGATCCCAATGATTCGTACAATTCATTGCTGTTGATACAGCATGGAACGCCTGAACCCATTGTTGTGGGGTAAATTGCTTACCTAGGTCGGTTTCCCAGCGTAGCATAGGGGGAGTTTTGCCAAAGACGGTTTTACCTCCTAGGAGGTTGTAGAATAAAGAGATTCCTCTCTTCTTTCCTTCTGGGAGTGCATAAAATTATTGTACTCTGTCGTCTAGGTGTATAGTGGGGGGATATTCTGTGAGAAAGGTGCGAATTTGCGTGTAAGAGTAGGAGATGGAGGAGGGGAGATTGTATGTTTCAACAAGAGTTGACAGCGGTTTAACGTCTCGGGCATCCATGAGTTCGTCTATCCACTTGAGGCCATGGTCACACTATTCGTAGTTTGGTAAATAGGGGATGAGTATTTTGAGAACCTGGATGGGAATGCGAAGGACAGAGGAAGGTGAAGGAGCTGTTGAGGAAGAGACCAGTTTCCTGCATGCTAACAAGGTGGCACGTGTTGTGGGGGCAAGGAGTTGAGGCTTAGGGGCTTCTAGGAATCCGCAATAAGTAGTAGGTGCAGAGAGGAGGAGCAGTTCATCGCTCCCTAAAGCTGGACCCATAATGTGTCTGTTGAGTCGAGGAACCATTTCTTCTTTTGACCAGACTGGGTATCGCATCCAATAGGTGTTTGGATAGGAGTTTGGAGTAGATCTTGATGTCTGAATTCAGGAGTGAAATAGGGTGAAAATTTGGTGGTGAGTCAGGTGTTTTCCCCGGTTTGGGAAGGGTTACAATGTGTGCCGTAAGCATTTCCGAGGGGAATTCTCCAGTTGAAGCGGCTAGTGTAAATAGAGATTGCAGGTGAGGAATCAATATCGATTGAAAAGTTTTATAGTATTTATTTGTTAGGCCATCGGGGCCTGGGGATTTGTCTGGAGGCAGTGTGGTTATTATTCGTTGAATCTCTTCAGGTGAGAAGTCAGCGTTAAGGCTCGCTAATTGGTTTTCGGTTACCTTAGGAAGGTTGAGGGTGGCTAAAATTCCATTTATCAGGGTATCAGTAGGTTGTGGAGGGGTCATTACGAAGGTTGTACAGTGACCCGTAATAGTCGGCAAATTTGTCTGCTATTGATTGCTGGTTTTCTAATTTAGACTTCGTGATGTGGTGGAACACGTAGGGGATGGTGGATTTGGTTCTCTGAGTTTTAAGTCTCCTGGCGATAAATTTACCAGCCTTGTTTTGGTTGGCATAACATCTAAGTTTGAGAGGTCTCATGTAAGAGTCATGTTCTTAGCAAAAAAACTGTCTAAGCTGGTTACGCAACTTAGAAAGCTGTGAGGCCAGTTTCTGGGAGGGTTGGGATTGGTTAGCTCGGTCCAGGTCTCAAATCGCCGCGAGGAGTCAAGTCGTTCATTTTGTTGCCTGCGCTTATGGGCTTTGGCTTGCAGCAGTAAATCTCTCATGTATGCCTTATGTGCATTCCAGTTATTGTATGGGTTAGTGTCTGCTGGGTGGTTGTGTTCAAAAAAACTTTCTAGTTTCTGTGAAATTACCATTTTGCATTGTTTGTCCTGGAGGACAGCATTGTCACATGTCCATAAGTGAGTGTACCCTGCCGTGTTACCTGTTGATACAGTCAACGAGACCGCTGCGTGATCCGACCATGATATGTCATGGATGGATGAGGCCGTGACCTGTTGGAGTGACAGTCTGTCCACCAGGACATAGTCTAACCTGGAATAGGAATTATGCCTAGCCGAATAGTAAGTGTATGAACGTTCTTCAGCGTGTTGGCAACGCCAGGCGTCGTGCATGCCTTCAGCCAGCAGAAGACCCCGCAATGGCAAGGACCTCTGCCGGCCCAGAGAGGATGAGTCGAGGCCAGGGTCCAACACTGTGTTGAGATTGCCACAAACCACCACGTTCCCCTGTCGCACCTTTGAGATCAATTTAAATATTTTCTTCAGGAATCTCGTTTGGTACAAGTTGGGAGCGTACGCATTTACCAAAGTATATAACACATTATTAAATTTACAAACCAGTATGATATACCTCCCATCAGGGTCTAGAATCGAGTCTAGCAGATCAAATGAGAGATTGTTGCTGATCACTAGAAGGACACTGCATTTCTTCGCCGCCTTGGAAGCTAGGAACAGGGGATGGAAGTCTCTGTGGGAGCAGTACGGGGTTTTGTCCTTGTGGAAATGCGTTTCCTGCACTGCTATCACGTCTGCCGAACACTTTTTGGCATCCCCCATAGTGATCTCCTTTTGGCAGGGTGGTTTAGACCCCTAGCGTTGATCGAAAAAAAGGTTAATGACATGGTGGGATACAAGAAAGTGTGGAGGTTAGTCGACTAGGGAGTAGTCCATTAGTTCCGAACCTCCAAACCATAGGTTGGATGAGAGTAACCGAGATCCAGGCGTCCAGAAATTGGTGGAGATTGGACCCACAGGGGACCGGGGGATGGGGGTGTGCAAATGTTCCACGGCACATGACGGTAGTGAAAGTCAATAAGTCTCAGCGAGCATTTCATATTCTGTAGTGCAGCCGTGAAGTAGACCTGGCCTTGAAGGTGCATGGGTGGAGGTCCCAGGTTATGTGAATGGTAGGAAGCATAGGACAGAGAGTCCCAGAGAGATGTCTGAGGATGGAGGCTTCTGAGGAAGTGTAACTTGAAAGCTTGGTAAAAGATGCAAATTTTAAAACTGTTGCCAAGAACACGGCATAAACTGATCCAGAGAACAAGACATAAGGTAAAAAAAGTGAGCCCTACAGGCAGGACAGTGCATGCTGCCTTTTCAAGATGGGGAAGGGTACGATGTAGTGTACCCGATAGTGCGCCCAGGGAAGTTTGTCATATATTCAGAGGGAAGGAGCAAAACATGTCAGTCATTTCTTCTTGTTAGAACGTTTGTGGTGGACAACTTGCCAGGAGGTTGTCCTCGGAAGTGGGACGTTCCGGGCCCAGAGGCTGTTGGTGATCCAGGGGGGAAATTCTCCATTCTCGCAGAAGTTGTATGCCATTGTCCATTGTTGTGACAAGGTGCGTGGAGCCATTGTGCGTGATGCTTAGCTTCGCCGGATATTTCCATTTGTATGCAACCTTGTGGTTGCGGAGGGCCTTGGTTATGGTAGACAGGTCTCTCCTTTGTTGGAGAGTGCGCTTGAAGTAGTCTGGTAGGAGCTGCAGGGTTTGCGCGTGTGGTAAGACTGTATCACCTTTTCTTAAGGCCTCAAGTATGCGCTCCTTCACTTGGTATAAGTGGACTCTAAGGGACATCCGCCGGTAGAAAGGAGGGCTTGGGGACACAATGTACTCTGTCCACTGTCAGGTCAGCTGAGGTTAGAGAAGGAACCAGCTCTAAAGAGGGAGTGCACGTAATGCGGTAGTTGTTGCGCCATGACAGTTTCAGGGACCCCTCTAATTTTAATATTATTTCTGCGCGATCTGTCTTCTAAATCGGCAAGTTTGTTTTTGATCATCAAAACTTCATCCTTGTGGGAATTGTGGGAGTCCACTAGTGCGTTGTATGATACTGCTACTTCATTGATTTTTGTTTCATTGGTATGTACTCTCTGCCCCAGATCATGCACCTCAGCTTTGCATTGTTGCATGGCTACCAGCAGGTCAACTTGCAGTGAGGCCCTTAAGGAGAGCATCATGAAGTGCCTCAGTCTGAAATGTTTTGCTTTCACCAGATTTCTGATTATTTGTGGTAACTGCGGCCTGACTTATCAGGACCCCCCTTTCTTATGAATTATGAGAAATGGAGCACTAAACATGGAGCACTAAAGGGGTTAATATCTATGACCTATCCTACTCTACCCCTTAAAATGTCTTACGTGGTGGACAGGGACCTCTCAATCGACTTAGACCAAGACTTGTTTTTGGTCTTACCTTTGAGGAATTCTGAATATATTTTTGATAGAGTCTAATCTGAAAGTGTTAACTAGGTGTTACCTGGTCCCTTCCTGCCTGGCGTAAATGTATCCCAACTCCTCCCCACTCTGTTTCAGGGGATATGCTCTATAAGGCTCTATGTACCATGTCTGGTAGGGATGGTCTAAGATCAGAGGATTCTGGAATGGGATTTGTGCCTTGCTCTGGCAAGTTATGGGGTTACAAATTCAGCAACAGCCCCAAGTAGCCTCACCGTATGAACCAGTTGTGAATGTCCCTAGTAAATTAAATGATACAGTAAAGCACCTGACTCTTCCTCTCCTCTCCCCCTATACCCACCCCTCTCTTCTTCTTCTTCTTCTCCTCCTCTCCCCTGTGCCTACTTCCCCTAACTCACATTGAGGTAACTTTACCAAACTATGAGTTTTTTCGGGTGCATACTCATTCTTTCTCGTTGTTTACCTCTCACCTCCACTGTTATCGCATGTTTGCATTTTCAGACATATGTGATGTTGGTTAAATCTTATGCACCATCGCGTACCTCTCTGTTATCTACCCTGTCTGTAGTTTCTAAAAAAGAGATATTGAAACAAAAAAAAAATTGATACAGTAAAGCAATTTGAAAAGACTTATGATCCATGGGTCCAATATGTGTCAAGTCAAGCTGAACTCTCATTCCACTGTAGACTTAGTTTCAAATGGAAATTTCTAGGTCTGTCTTTTCTTGTGTTATTCTGCTTTTCTTCTTTTCTTGTTCTCTGGTCCCTTTGTTACTTCAATTACTATGGGGTAATGACCTTATGGCTTGCATTACTAACAGGGATATTACAAAATCAAGTTACTTTTCTGTGCAGGGGGCTGCCGACTAAACTGTAATCTCCATTGGGTTGCTATATATTTTATTGTGAATTATCTTGCGGACTATGTTTGAATTGTATACAGTGGTCCTCCTTTCCTGAAGAAGATGCAATCCTTGTTATAGTGTATGTTTTTTTTTTTTTTACCCTTTGCTTCATAAAAATATTGTACAAAAAGAGTGAAGAAAGTTGAGTGTTCCTTTCTTCTTTTTCACGGTTCTTCTTGTCCAAGCTCACCCTGCATCCAGTTGGTAGACCAATAATCCAACAGGTGGTATTACCCAGAAGTCAATCCTCCTTTTGGCCTTTTGGAAAGGGTTATTTGCATTTGTTTCCAGGAGAGGATTGCCTCAAAGTATTCCTGCTGCTTCAGTGTATATATTTCAAATATACTGCCTACAGTCATTTTTGCAATCAAGTCAGTTTTCCACTGCATTTTTTTACCACTTTGCTGAAATGTCATGTTCTACTCAGAATACACACATAACATGGAATACGTCACAGGGAAATTGCATGTTAAGGTTTTGAACTTGAGTGTTCTAAGAATAGTTAAAGTAACTGGCTTGTTGTGTGGTTTGGTTGACAGGTGTTAATGTAGTTATAAAGTCTTAAGGTTTTTACCTCTACCTTTAAGGTTACCTCTGTCAGTCAGCAGCTCTCCTCCTTGCTCATTGGAGCACTGGGCTGTGGAGGGACGGGGAGCAGCCGGCTCAGTCTCTCAGTGGCTCGCTGAGAGGCTGAGCTGGGTGTCGCTCCAGGCACCTGATGGATCCTGACTCTGTGGTCGTGGTGACGCGGTGCCTGCAGCGACTTTCGTGACATCAGCAGAGAGCGGACTTCAGACTGCTCTCTGTTGAAAATGGGTCACAGGAGTGCAGAACGATCTACACTCTTGTGATCCATAGGAGATGTACAGCAAAACGAGTTTGCCCCCCCCCCCCCCCATAATTTATAACAAGTTCTTCAGGTCTGCTATGAATTTTAAGGGAAACACAATGCAAAAATTGTGAGATCCCCCAAATTCTATACCACACCCTTTAGGTCTGGTGTGGATTTTTACCCCCTTTCTGGCCAATTTTCAGCTTTCAGAGCTGTAACAATTTGAACGACAATTGCGCGATCATGCAACACTGTACACAAATATTTTTTTTTTAATTTTGTTCACACAACTAGTGCTTTCTTTTGGTGGTATCACCACTGGATTTTTATTTTTTGCTAAATAAATGAAAAAATACTGAAGACGTTGAAAAAAAAGTGTTTTGCTTCGTTTTCGCTATAAAATTTTGCAAATAAAATAAATTTAGGACAAAATGTATTCTGCTTCCTTTTGTTTGGTGAAAATAACCCAAATTAGTGTTTATTATTTAATCGGTTGGAACATTATAGAGTCCACAAACTATGGTATATAGCTGAAAATCAGTCAATCCTGATGTACTGACTAAGGATGATCGAACTTTTGAAAAGTTCGGTTCGACCAGAACACCCGAATTTCCCAAAAGTTCGGTTCGGATTTCAGAACCCCATTGAAATCAATGGGACCCGAACTTCGGTAATCAAAAAACACCATTTTTAAGCCCTAAAACCCAATAAATGCCCCTAAAAAGGGTTCTGGGTCATGCCCCATTAACTATTAATCACACAAAAAAAAGTTCTTAAAAATTGTCATTTTTGATAAATAAGCCAATTATTGAAAAAATAAAAAAAAAAGAGAGATTTTTTGATTTTTACTTTGGATTTAGTATCTGGGGGGCCTAAAAGGTGTGCATGTGAAGTTTCAGCTCTGTAGCATGTCCAGAACCATGAAAAAAAAAAGATAATTTTTCAGTAGAACAGGGATGTGGGTCGGGACTCTCCTTTAACTTTAACACCTATATGATCTTTTTTTCTGGTTCTGGACATGCTACAGAGCTGAAACTTCACAGGTACACCTTTTAGACCCCCCAGACACAAAACCACACAAAAAAACGTTCTTAAAAATTGTAATTTTTTGATAAAAAAGCCAATTATTGAAAAATTAAAAATTTCTTTGCAGTCAGGAAAAAGTTCTTTGCAGTCAGGAAAAACATCTGAACTTGTGTATAGTGGTACTGTGCACAAGTTCAGATGTTTTGCCTGCCTCCAAAACCCCCCAAAAAATGCCAGCAAAAACACACCTGGGCATTTTTTTTGACGCTAGCGTTTTTTTGGCATTTTTTGGGGTTCTTTTGAGGCAGGCAAAACATCTGAACTTGTGTATAGTGGTATATATACACACATACATATATTTATATACACACCTAGACATATATAGGCGTGATAGTAGCAGAAATATATTACTGTAAATGATTTCATTAGCGCAAGCATATATTTCTGCTACTATCACACCTATATATGTCTAGGTGTGTATATAAATATATGTATGTGTGTATATATACCACTATACACAAGTTCAGATGTTTTGCCTGCCTCCAAAACCCCCCAAAAAATGCCAGCAAAAACACACCTGGGCATTTTTTTTTTGACGCTAGCATTTTTTTGGCATTTTTTTGGGTTCTTTTGAGGCAGGCAAAACATCTGAACATGTGTATAGGGGGTATATATACACATATACAGTCAGGTCCATAAATATTGGGACATGGACACAATTCTAATCTTTTTGGCTATATACACCACCACAATGAATTGGATATGAAACAAACAAGATGTGCTTTAACTGCAGACTTTCAGCTTTAATTTGAGGGTATTTACATCCAAATCAGTTGAAAGGTGTAGGAATTACAACAGTTTGTATATGTGCCTCCCACTTTTTAAGGGACCAAAGGGACCAAAAGTAATGGGACAATTGGCTGCTCAGCTGTTCCATGGCCAGGTGTGTGTTATTCCCTCATTATCCCATTTACAAGGAGCAGATAAAAGGTCCAGAGTTAATTTCAAGTGTGCTATTTGCATTTGGAATCTGTCGCTGTCAGCTCTCAATATGAGATCCAAAGAGCTGTCACTATCAGTGAAGCAAGCCATCATTAGGCTGAAAAAACAAAACAAACCCATCATAGAGATAGCAAAAACATTAGGTGTGGCCAAATCAACTGTTTGGAACATCCTTAAAAAGAAAGAACGTACTGGTGAGATCAGCAACACCAAAAGACCCGGAAGACTACGGAAAACAACTGTGGTGGATGACCGAAGAATTCTTTCCCTGGTGAAGAAAACACCCTTCACAACAGTTGGCCAGATCAAGATCACTCTCCAGGAGGTAGGTGTCTGTGTCAAAGTCAACAATCAAGAGAAGACTTCACCAGAGTGAATACAGAGGGTTCACCACAAGATGTAAACCATTGGTGAGCCTCAAAAACAGCAAGGCCAGATTAGAGTTTGCAAAACAACACCTAAAAAAGCCTTCACAGTTCTGGAACAACATCCTATGGACAGATGAGACCAAGATCAACTTGTACCAGAGTGATGGGAAGAGAAGAGTATGGAGAAGGAAAGGAACTGCTCATGATCCAAAGCATACCACCTCATCAGTGAAGCATGGTGGTGGTAGTGTCATGGCGTGGGCATGTATGGCTGCCAATGGAACTGGTTCTCTTGTATTTATTGATGATGTGACTGCTGACAAAAGCAGCAGGATGAATTCTGAAGTGTTTCGGGCAATATTATCTGCTCATATTCAGCCAAATGCTTCAGAACTCATTGGACGACGCTTCACAGTGCAGATGGACAATGACCCGAAGCATACTGCGAAAGCAACCAAAGAGTTTTTTAAGGGAATGAAGTGGAATGTTATGCAATGGCCTAGTCAATCACCTGACCAGAATCCGCTTGAGCATGCATTTCACTTGCTGAAGACAAAACTGAAGGGAAAATGCCCCAAGAACAAACAGGAACTGAAGACAGTTGCAGTAGAGGCCTGGCAGAGCATCACCAGGGATGAAACCCAGCATCTGGTGATGTCTATGCGTTCCAGACTTCAGGCTGTAATTGACTGCAAAGGATTTGCAACCAAGTATTAAAAAGTGAAAGTTTGATTTATGATTGTTAATCTGTCCCATTACTTTTGGTCCCTTAAAAAGTGGGAGGCACATATACAAACTGTTGTAATTCCTACACCTTTCACCTGATTTGGATGTAAATTATCTCAAATTAAAGCTGGAAGTCTGCAGTTAAAGAACATCTTGCTTGTTTCATTTCAAATCCATTGTGGTGGTGTATAGAGCCAAAAAGATTAGAATTGTGTCCATGTCCCAATATTTATGGACCTGACTGTATGTCTGAATATATACCCCTAGACATATATAGGTGTGATAGTAGCAGAAATATATTACTGTAAATGATTTCATTAGCGCAAGCATTTATTTCTGCTACTATCACACCTATATATGTCTAGGGGTATATATTCAGACATATATGTCTATATATACCCCCTATACACATGTTCAGATGTCATGTCTGACATCAAACATGTCCTCAGAAAAGCACTGGCAGTGACAGCCCCTGCAGCATAAAAAATGCTTGGCTGGTGAGAAGCCATATGGGTGTGCCGAAGCAATTCAGAGAAATGATCATTTCTCTATAGCGGTCACCCTGCTATGGAAGGGTTTTGTCACCCTGCCATAGCAGTCACTGCCAGTTAACCCTACACTACACTACGGTCCCCTTACACTTAACACTTTCCCTACAAAAACTAAATTTTTGAAGCTAACTTAAGTGTAAAGGAGCACTCTAACTACACTAGATATCCCTTTCCTCACACTAAAAATAGCTAAATGACACTTTTAAAGTAAAATTAACAGAACTGCTTCCACTCTCTTCCATGTCCAGTATAACAATGCTAGGAATATGGCGGGGGCGATCTTATATACTGGGGGGCGTATTCACTAATGATTGGTCTAGGGACCCCCTAGTCACTCCAATCACATTCCTAGCATTCTCCTGCCCCCTCAATTGGCTTTTGCTAATGGTTCTGGTCCAATCACGGGCTTTTAAAGCCCATTTCCTGAAGCATTGCATTTTGGGCGGTTCTGGTTGCCGAATTCCGAACTTTTTGGGCAAAAAGTTCTAAATTCGGCCGAACCTCGAACACCCAATGTTCGGGCCGAACCGATGGTCGACCCGAACCGTTCGATCATCCCTAGTACTGACTGCCTATCTGATTTCTTCTCTTGAGGCACAAAAATCTCAGGACAGAACACATATCCCTCAAATGACCCCTTTTTGGAAAGTTTTTGAAGTTGTAATTTTTGTCATTAACTTTTTTTTTTTTTTTTTTACATACTGTTACCAGTGCAGTACAAGGGTCATCATAATTACTGATGTGGCGGTGATCAGAGACACTGACTGGTGACAGGATGAAAAAAAAATTGTATTACTTTTTTTTAATTTTTTTATTTTTTTTATGATTTTCTTTTTAACACACTGTGACCATAGCAATTTAATGTTACCACAGTAATGTTGTACTACTCTGGGGAAGTGATCAGTATTGTATTTATTTTTTTACACATTATGATTGCTTATAGCAGTGTTTTTCATTGCTATAAGCAAGCATTTCACTGAATGAAATTGATTAATGCAGTTTGTTTTGTGATTAGCTGTGATTGGCCAAAGCTAATCACATGGTACAGATGGGCTGTGATTGGCCCTGTCTATACCATGTGATCATTGTGACCAATCACAGCTAAAAACACAACTGTAACAATGAATGGCATGAATCAAAGCCATTTATTGTTTACAATTGTCATGTGATCTGTTGTGATTGGTCACAGGGATCACATGGTGCCGGCAGTGGGCCGGTACATTAATCAGTCATTGGCTGTGTCCAGTGGACCCAGGATTTAGAGGCAATTGGAATGTCTAAAAGCAGTCCAACTAGAGGGTGGGCAACACAGCAAACTAAACTCCAACAGACCCTCTATATACCACTGACTGGGGACTGCTGTAAGACCAGAAACTATTCTTTACAGAACAAAGTTGCCAGTTCAGCCAGACCTTTTGCAGTAGTGATGGCGACAATGAGCGCAAGAGTGAAAAGGGGAATATTTCTGACTTGAGCTGAGAAGCAGGGTGGTAAACTGGTCCTTGGGACAGAAGATCTGGATAATCTGGAAAAGCCTGCAGCGTGTCTGTTAGTAGTCTAATCAGATTAGAGTACCACATCTGCCTGGGCCAATTCAGAACTATAAGGCTCACCAGAATGTCTTCTCAATCTTGGAGCAGATGAGGAAGAAGTTTCAGTGGAGGAATGGCGTAGATCAGGTTTTACCAATCCCACAGAGACACCAAAGAATCAATTTCTTCAACTAGAGGACCACTGCACCCGGAAACAAGGTGGATGAATCATCCCAGGCTTGAGGCCTAGGCTTCTTCTGTTGGGTTAGATGAGTACTTTAATCCCCCCCCCCCCCCCATGACATCCTTGGAGAGGATATGCAAAGCAGTTTCAAATAGATATCCCTTGATGTCATACACAGCAAACACCTTTTTTTATGTCTGCTCTGCAGTCCAACATTTATACCAGAGAGTTCTCTGCATGTTTACTGATGAGAAAATCATATGGGAAATTAGAAGGAAGATTTCAACTAACCCATCTAGCCAGTAGTACAGGGCTGTTAGCTCTAAGGGCTCCACAAACAAAAAATCAGCATGGAATTAAGTGGAGTTTTCCTTTTCCCCTAAAGTTTGACAGACTAACATTATGCTATAGTAAATTGCAACATAGGGCCTTGCCAGAGCAAAATAGGTTATTCCTTTGTCTCCAAACATTTATCTTTGAAGTCTTTTAATACTGGTGCATCCTCTACTGGAACCGTCAGTACTTTATAAAGCGAGGACACTGCCAGGACAAAGGTGAAAACAACCCACTTCCTAATAAAAACAACTCCTCAAATGAGTAGTGGACTCCAAAATGTTTGGAAAATACAAACAGTTCATCAGGGTTTCCCAGTATGCATTCAGGACATGTGGGAATAGTGAGTGCAGTCTTGGGGCAGTTTTAGCAGTCTTGGGGCCTCTTAGGGATCCTAGACAAGCATAGCAATAGTGGCAAGTTGCTCATCCATCATTAAAGTGACACTAAATGATATCTTTATCTTCCAAAATACCATCCACAACTTAATGGCCTTGTAATGGCTTTTCCTTTTCACCCTCGCTTGTTTGGAACAAGAAGTGCTAATTAGTTACGTTATGTGCACTACTCTATGCACACTACAAATCTCATTACCCATAGTCTCTAATTCATCTCAGGAAGCAAGAGAGGATGGTTACATACGTTGAGACCATGAAGAACAAATATAGCTACACTCTCACAGGCAGTCATATCACAGCAGCAAAAAAAAAAAAACAAAAAACAAAAAAAAAAGGAATTTTAGGAGATTTAGAGAAAGCTGTAAGCAATAGGAGGTACAGTACCTTTTGAATCTTTTTTAAACTAGAGTTTAGTTTCACTTTAAGCTGGTTGATTTGAATGAAAGTCGCATCCAAGTTGGATCATCATTACCAACTTGTGGCATGCTACTTGTGCTCTGCGGATCTTGAAGAGGAACCCCACCTCAAAATAAACAAAAAACAGCATGCCCCCCCTCCCCCCGAGAACATGCATGACCCTTTTATCTGGTATGGATTTTAAGAATAAACCCCATGCCAAAAAAACAGATGCTGTAGGGCCCTCCCAAAACCCAGACCCTTATTCGACCATGCAGCCCGGCAGGTCAGGTTCTGGACCATACCAGGCCACATGCCCCCAACATGTGGGGGTGGGTGCTTTGATGCAGGGGGGGGGCTATTGGCCCCCTTTCCTGACCTGCTGGGCTGCATGCTCAGATAGGTCTGGTATGGGTTTTGGAGGGACCCCATGCCATTTTGTTGATTTTTGGTATGTTCTTGGGGGGAAGCCCATGTGTTTTTTTTTTTCCATTATGGAGTGGGGATCCCATCCCTTTTAAGATCCATACCAGATGCAAAGGGCTTGGTATGGATCTGAGGGGGGGGCATGCTGGTTTTTGTTTTTTTTTTTGCCATTGGATTCCCCTTCAAGATCCTCAGAGCACAAGTCGCATGCCACAAGTTGGATCATGATGATCCGACTTGGATGCGACTTTCATTCAAATCAATGAGCTGAAAGTCGGATCAATCCAGATGGCTCTCAAAGGGAACTATTGCTTTTGACATGTCATGTGACTTGTGCTCTGTAGTAATTGGAATTGGGAGTGGAAAATACAAGGGGCAGAGAAATACTGCTAAACGCTAATGCGGATAAACGCGCATTACCACTACTAAAAGCACGTTTTTACAGCCGCTTTTTGCTAGCGTTTGTACTGGCTTTGCAGCTCATTTTTTTCTAACACCCTGTGTGCGTGAGGACTTATAGTCTCTGCTGTGAGATTTAGCAATCAGAATTGCAATGGCCCATGAAATCCTGCATAACTGCAGTGAAAACCATCCTAGTTAAAATCAAGGAAGAGGCCACACCAGACAGAACTAAAGAAGATTCCAAGAAATGTAGGGAGTCAAATGGAGGACAACTTTCTAAGCTGTTGGTGTCAGGCCCTTGAGAGGGAACACTGCAGGTTGCCCTAGAACTGTTTGTAAAAAATGAACTGGAAGGACCCAATAAGGAGTGTCTTTTCCTCATGTATTCAAATCTGACATGTTGCACTTCAAGCAGGGACAATTGAACTGAAATACAAGATAAAACCTTGAATACTCAGAAACCAACTGCTTAAAACAAGGTAGCAAGGACTAACAAAGGTGAAGTCATGTGTCCCCCCTAGAAAAAAGAACAGAGGTGGGAAGATGCTACCTCACAATGGAAGAAACAGGAGGGATGTCACATACCTCAAAGAGCCTTCCTTTGCAGCTCATGCCCATCTACTCACTGGAGTTGGTGACAGGGTGTAGCAGGTCAAGCAGTGGCATGGTACCTCTAAGTATTGAGGTATGGGGAGTAGGTCATCTGGGAAAGCATGTGGGGACCGCCGCCTTCTGATTCAAATGGGTTGAACTGTCCTAACCAGTTTGAAGGGAGCAGGAAAGCCGGTCTGACTGGGTGGCCGGTGGAACTGCTCCTGGATGTAACGGGCTGAGGAACAGGATGGCGAGGGGAGGGCTTTCTCTCCTGGGTTTTGATCTGGCCTTGCAAAAGGCCTGTCCCCAGTGGTAGGTAAGCTCTCTCTAAGCTGTCCAGGTTCTGATGTCTGCTGGTGGGGATAGGCTACACTCGGTCTGGCCGGGGGCTGAGATAGAAAAAGCCCGTGGTGTAAGTGCCCCTGGGGTGGCAGCCCAGGGGTGCCTTAATTCTCACTGGTGAGGGGCAGCTCGCCTTGAGTTTTTCGGCACCTTTGTCACTGCACCATACACACCTTTTTCGCACCTGCCTCTTGGGACAGACCTTTTGGCTTAGACCAGAGGAATTTTTTATTTTCCGGCCGAAAGGCCTGCCTTGGTTCCTCACATGGCACCAGAGCACTTACCTCCACTACCCCTTCCCCTACCTTTTTGTTTGTGTGTTTTTATTTCTTTGTAGTTTGTCACCTGCACTATCACCTTTTTTCCTTTGCACGACTTGGAGGGTGTGGGGCCTCGGGCCCAGCCTTGAGTCTTGGGAGGGGGTAGATATGTCCTTCTGGCTTAGTTCGCCCTCTCTCATGGGGTCTCCCTTCGGGGAGCCCCACCTAGTACTTTGGGTGGGCTGTTTCGGCAATCCCCCTGGAGAACGGGGTCTGTCTGGTTTCGGCCGGACAGACCATAGGAAGTACCTTAAATCCCTGTCAGGAGTCTTGCGCCCCGGGGGATCGAGGTTAGGGTCCTACCTCTTCGGAGGGAAGACCATTTTCGCACACCCTGTGCACTTTTTGTGTTTCCACGTTTGCGTGTGTGCACTTTTTTATGCACCGGGTGTAAGTCTTTTGAGTGTGTTTCACACGCCACGGGCTTAAGAGAAAAAAAAAAAGTGGCATGGTACCTGCAGTGGGTCCAGATGTAGCCTAAGATCAGTAGATAATGTGGTAGCTGCTTTGGAACAGGTCTGCACAGGAATTGGCAGATGAAAGTGGAAGAGTCAGAGTCACGAAGAGCATGGTCAGCAACAGCCAGGCACCTACTGTTCATGTACTTGGCCGCTTGGGGGGATTTAACTGAGATTTTTCTTACAATGTAGTGAAATTTCCTCTTTAAGGATTTCTTCAGGGATGGCAACTTAATATTATTCCTTTTAAAAAAAATATGCAAAGGGCTAAGCAGGATTTTTTTTTTAACAGAGTATAGTGTGCATCTTCAATATTCATTCTGAGCTTTGTAAAAATTCAAATGAAAATAATTTTGACATTATTTTTTCATATTTTGTTGTTTCTTATTTGACAACATTTCTAATAAACATCTGTAAACTTTCCCTCTAGCAACTATATCTTTGACAGGATTTGTAATCAGGATCCTTGCTGAACAAGTGCTGTGACAAAAAATGAAAGAGTGTGCCTTGTGAGACAGAAATTTGTGCTTGGAATAAAGTATTGTAGTGTGCAGAATGTTATGTTTCAGCACCAAAATTTGGCACATTGCATTTCAGCACAGAACTTTTATATCTAAAAACCAATGTGAATTACATTGTGACCATTCATGACCATGATCTTTAAATTACACCTAAGAACAGGTTCACACTAGCCTGGTTGGCTGTGGGTTATTTCATGCATAAACGCAGGGTAGCATTAAGGAAAAAATGTATCTGAATCAGAACAGAGAAAAAATTGTGCAGACAGAATTTCCAGCAGCACACTGCTACTTATGTGCTGTCATGTGTTGTACTGCCACATAAGTGCGAAGAGATGGTGCATTGGGGCGCCATTCAGAATGAATGGGACACATTGCACTAACAACACACCTAATAACATGAACATCCCCACATTACAGCGCTGTGAACAAGCACTAATACTTTACCCCATGCTGTCCCCATACCTTAAATGGAATCTAGGGGGATTTTTTTTATCATAAAGTGGATAATGAGCCTGAGGACAGGCACCTCTAAAATCTTTAGATTGCTGGTCATAGATTTGTCCCATCTCTTTTTTAAAACTCGTACTTTTCCATCTTCCAACGCAACCCACTGCCACATTTTTTGGTCAATAGGAAGGTGCAAAGATCAGATGGAGGTAGGCTAGAAGTGCTATACAGTGAAATTGTGTATAATCAGCTCAAATTGGTGCAACAACTAATAATTGATATATAACATGAAATACTAACGAATGGCCTATGCTTAAGGTCTACTGTGATTTCTGCCAACACTTTTTAGAGCATGTCCACCAGTGACTCTATAATCTTCAAAACTAATAATATAAATGTTAAGTGCAGAGCAACTGTGAGTATAAATTCAAATCATTAATATCAAATCATAGGTCCAATGTGCATCGGTGAAAAAAGACAGTCCAAACTGCAGATGTTTGCTCCACCTATATGTAAACTCTACATGCCAGTTCAAATTATTAGTACAGTGTGTTCAGAGACAACCACTTATAGACAGAATGGCTGCTCACCTCCCAGTTATGACCCCATAATAGAGTCACAATCAGCTGGTACGCCTGGTACGATGTCTTTTTAAGATGATGTTGGAACTCTTCTGTAGAGAGCACCCTTGAGCCGCCTTATTCCACTTCTAAGAACTTGATCATCCATACATGACCCTAAAAACAAAATGGAAAACTATAGTGCTCTCTGCTAAGACTTGCTGGTACTTGATAGGAAATGTCTAATTTGCAAGTATGCGAACCAGGGAAATGTTTTCCAAGATAACTGGAAGGATAGGGCATTGTATGTGGGGAAGACACCTTTTTTTAAGAAGTTTCAAGCACAGGTGAGGTTGTCCGTGTTGAGTTCAGCGAGGAATATGTCATTTAGATCGGTGGGAAAGCTTGGATTATATTTAATTGGTGTGAGGAGGCCTGGGGAGGAGGAAACAATTTTCTTGCAAGCAGCCTGGAAACTATTTCTATAAACATGCCAATCGATTATCCTGGGCAGGTTGCAAGCCCAATAATATCTATGAATATCCGAGAGGCCAATGCCACCTTTTGATTTGGGGCTTGCAAGTCTGTCGTTGAGTGCCAAATCAATTGGGTACAGGCTTGTCTATAAAGGGAAAAAAAAGATGGTGGAATTTTGAGAGGAAGTGTTTGAAAAAGATACAGAATTCTAGCGAGGATGTTCATTTTGATAATGAGAAGGTTCCTAAAGTCCATTTCCTTAAATCTGGTTGGATGGATTTCAGGAGCAGTATAAAATTGCTTGGGTAGAGGTCTGATGGTTTGGACGTTAATTTAATGCCGAGGTAGGTTATATCATGGGGTTCCCAACCCAAAGGGAAGTTATTTTGGCATAGCGAGACTATATGAGGCTGCTCGGGATTTAGAGAAGTTTATTTGCAAGTTAGATAAGGACTTGAATAATGAAAAATCTTTTAGTAGGTTTGGTATAGTGGTCAGAAGATCCAAGAGGAATAGCAGAATGTCATCCGTAAAATCCACAAGCTTATATGGTTATTATTCCTTTGATGTCAGGATTTGCTCTTAGCCTGTGGAGCAATGGTTCTAGCTTAAGGACGAATATAAGAGGTAATAGGGGACAACCCTGCTGAGTTCCATTACCTATGGAGAAGGCGTTCGACAGGTGGCCGTTGACACTGACTTTGGCTGTCGGATTTGAATATAGGGCTAAAATGAAATTAAGCATACGTTCACCAATCCCCACAACTTTAAGTGTTTCTGTCATGTAATCCCAGGCCACTCTGTTGAACGATTCTAGGACAATATCCCCCCGGACAATATCCCCCGGACATTATCCCCCTGGACAATATCCCCCCTGGACAACATCCCCCCGGACAATATCCTCCCTGGACAATATCCCCCCGGACAATATCCCCCCCTCTAACCCTATGTCCAGGGGGATGTTTTCCGGGGGGATATTGTCCCGAGGGATATTGCCCGGGAGATGATGTCCCGGGGGGATATTTTCCGGGGGGATGTTGTCCAGGGGGGATTATGTCCAGGGGGATGTTTTCCGGGGGGATAATTTCCGGGGGGATATTGTCCTGATACCCTGTCGAACGCCTTCTCCACGTCAAGTGAAAGAAAAAAGCCAGGATGGTTGGAGGAAGATAGCCAGTGATTTTGATTGTTTGCCGTTAATGTGTTGTCCCTAGCCTCCCCAAACGGGATGAATCCAACTTGGTCCAGTGAGATTAGATTGGGGAGAAGGGGGAGAAGTCGGTTGGTGAGTATTTTGGCAAATATTTTGACATCTAGATTGAGTAGTGAAATCAGTCCATGGTTAGAGACAAAAGATGGATCCTTGTTTGTTTTGAGTATGACCATTATGTGGGCTTCTAGGGAGTCACTGCTTTGAGGGGAGGAGGTAGAGTGTTAAAAGCTTACAATAGCATTACATGTGTTGTCATGTCAGATGTGCCAACTGGAGCTACAATAAGTATCAACATATACAGTGTATGTGTAACAGAGAAAAAGATTGTTAGACAATTTGGTTCTTATGGTAGTAGTTATTACTGGAGACGGGTAGCAGGAGGGGGGAGGAGGGGTGGAGTAGGTGAGGGGTAGGGCAGGAGGGGCAGGAGGGGGGGGGGGAGGAACCAGCATAATAACCAAACAAGGTGTTTATCAAAAAGTAACACATTTAAACAGTACATCTAGGGTGGGATAGCCCTGAGGTCCATTTATAGAGAAACTTATACACGGAGAGGTTCATTTTTGCCACTATTCTTTCCATCTCACACTGGAGGGTAAGGTCTGCCAGTGTGTACGCTATAGAAGGGGGCTCTGTGGTTTTCCAATGTTTGGCAATGTTCAACATTGCTGCAAGTAGTAGGTGTAGAATTACTACCCGTGATCTAGGCAAGAACTTTTCTATTCCTAGGTGTAGTAAGGCAAGCTCTGGAGAAGGTGTGACAGAGGTGTGTGATAAAGAGGAGATCAAGGAGAAGATCTGTTTCCAGTAGGAGCTGAGAGATCTGCAGAACCAGAGGGTGTGTGCTATGGTGCCTGTGCTACCACAGGCTCTCTAGAAGATTGAGGTGGATGTTGGATAGATTTTTGCTAGTCTGTGTGGTGTTAAGTACCATCTATGTACAGTTTTTAGTACAATTCCCAGTGGTTAGAGCATTGAGATGCTTCTTGGGTGAGTTGGAAGGCTTTCTGCCACATAGTGGGAGTTGGCTTGATATATAATTCTATTTCCCATTTTTGAAGGGTGGTAAGTTGGGAGAAGGGTCTTTGATCATTAAGAGCATTGTAAAAAGTGGAGATACCATGCTTTGGGTATTTGGGATGAGCATAGAATTTGTGGAGCGGCTCAGAGATCAAGATTACAGAAGGGAGTTTGGAGGATTGGAAGAAGTGATGCAGTCTTGTGTAGGTGAAAGTTTCAGACTCAGGGAGGCTGCATTTTTTATGGAGGGTACTGAAGGGTTTCAGTGATTGTTGGGATGTGATGTCTAGTTCAGACCCAATTCCTGAGATGCCAGCTTTGGAGTTTAAGATTAGAGATTAGGTTCTCTAGTGCTCTGAGTGGAAGAGGATAAATGTGTAGGGGTTGGTTTGGCGGTGATCTACTCCAATGGTCCTTAACCCTGGCCTACAGGGCCCACTAACAGGCCAGATTTTGGGTATTACCTTGGGGAGATGCAGACTAGAGTACTGCAATCACTGAGCAGCAAATGATATCACCTGGGATGTATTTCAGTTATCTTGAAAATCTGGCCTGTTAGTGGGCCCTGTAGGCCAGGGTTGAGGACCACTGATCTACTCACATATTGGGCCCAGGCAAGTAGTGATGCTCTAATTGCTGGGGGAGAGGGAGTTATAAGTGAAGGGAAACCTTGTAACGCTCTAGCGTTTGTTTAGAGAGTTGGATTTGCAGCTGCAGAATCTCCACTCAGTAGTCATGTAGAGATGTGTTGAATCACCATGTCCAACTCTCCAGACTCATCATTGTGGCCAGCCTGCTTCAGCATACAATATACAAACACTCAATAAGATGTTCCTGGAGTGATAGGTTGTATATGATAGTATAGAGGTGATGTGCTGAAAGGACAGGCGTGAGTTGTGATAGCAATGATGAGTACTCAATAGTAATGTTCAGGAGAGTAGTAGATGATGGTAGATAGGTTAGCAATCATGTGCAATAACAGGTGGTAGGGGACAGCAGATGGAGTGTACAAGAGAGGCTAACTTAGTAAAAGGATATAGATGGTAGTAGACTCAAGAGCTAGCAATCTATGTAACAGTGCAGATGATAGAAATAGTAATGCATAGATAGTAACAGTCCTTAGTATGCACAAGTAGATAGTGTAAGTTTGATAGGAAGGAATCCCCTGTGGGGTACTTATCACTAGTTAGATTAGTAAGCTGAAGGGTCCGGTAATGAGTGAATGATCGGGTAGCGAGATACGGGATCAATAGCGAGGTTCCGGTCTATCCAGGTATGGCAATAGCTGGAGGCTCCGGCAGCGTAAGACAAGGCGGTTTGAACGAACAATTTGTGAGAGAGAAGCCGGCGATTGAAATAGCCGCTCAGAGCGGCGCTTAGTGATGACGTCATGCGGCTTAAAGGTATATGCGTTCCACCTAGCTGAAAAGGTGGGACGCAATATGAAGAAGGAAATGACCTATAAGGGTACCGAAGGTACCAGAATCTTACAAACCTGCAGCGAGGAGGAAGAGGGAATCAAGTGGTTTGTTGGCCACAGTGTATGATGCATCTATATTTGACCATGATTTGTCTGGGTAAGGGTGCCACCAATAGTATATTTGGTCAAGGATAGTTGAGTAATAGTAGGCTCGTTTATCAGGGAGCCCGACTCCCCCTTGCTTGTGATGCCTCACTAATATGTGTTGAACACATCTTGGGGGTTTTCCATCCCAAATTAATTTTGTGCTGTGCCTATGGATGGAAGAAAAAAAGGATTGGGGGACCGGCATTACTATGGTTCGGAAGAGGTGCATGCTATTATTACCATTTTAGATAAATTAGAGGTTCTTAATTGTTTAAGTAAGTGGGGATGTTGCGTTTGAAAAGCTTTGTAATTTAGGTCATTGAGAAGATGGGGAGATTGGGAAAGCTTAATCCCTAAATAGGGAATAGATTGGTTAGCCCATGTGAAGGGGAGACTGGCTTTCAGTAGAGCTTCTTGTTTGTCAGGGAGGTTCAGAGGGAGAATTACGGACTTATTGGAGTTCTGTTTGTAGAGGGATGCTATTCCAAACTGATGTAGGATTGTATGAATTGCCAGTAAGGAACGGGTGGGGTCAGAAACCACGAGAATGATGTAGCCTACAAAAAGACTGATCTTATGGTCATGTCATTGCAAGGAATTCCAGCGAAGCTGCCACGTTGCTTCCCTGAGTACGGAAGATCTCAGGGATATTCTGGCTCAGTCTGCCACTCTGGTCCCGCAGAAAGTGTGATTCAGTAGCCGGGGCACTGTGAGAGGTGATCCCCATGTCAAAGCTAGGGATCTGGGGGATAGAGCCTCTTCAAGTATAAGATTTTGTCCTGCAGCAGTGGGAGTTCCGGGTCTAAGCGGCTATCTTCCAGTAAGGTCTGACCACGCCCCCCTTGTAAGATGATGTAAAAATGTACACTGGTTACACCAAACATTGTTTTGTTCCTTTTGGGTTTAATATTAACGAAAATTAATAAAAGCTGACCATTGTAAGCACCCCTGTTATTGGTGAATGGTTTGTCTCAACCCTCTAACTGACACTTTGTCTGGACAGCTTGGTCTTGTAAAGTAAGTTAAACAAAAAAAAAAAAACAGACTTACTAGCTGCATCACCAGGTAAAAATAAATGCAGTCATCATACCTAAGAATTGGTAAGCTGCTTTTTATTACATTTTTGTTTTTGGGTTTAATACCACTTTAAACTCTATAAAACCATAAAACATTTTGGTGCCCTACTAGGTAAATTATGAGCTTTTAGGGACAAATGCAATACACCAAGTTATTGTTGCTAATAAACTTGCACTAAGATGACACTCCTAGATATGACTGATCCAGTTTTCCCCCAAAAGGAGGTCTGTGGGACACAAAAACATAAAAAAACTCAGGGTGTAGGCTAAATAAATGTTGACTGACTAAATAACTTTTACAAATACTACTGGTTGAATGAAATGTAAAAATGTAAATACAACAACAAAGATTAATAGTCGTTATGTACATTGTCAATGTACAGTATAAATAAATGATACATATAGTACATCCGGAAAGTAATCACTGCGCTTCACTTTTTCCACATTTTGTTATGTTACAGCCTTTTTCCAAAATGGATTAAATTCATTATTTTCCTCAAAATTCTACAAACAATACCCCATAATGACAACGTGAAAGAAGTTTGTTTGAAATCCTTGCAAATTTATAAAAAGTAAAAAACAAAAATATCCCATGTACATAAGTATTCACAGCCTTCGCTTAATACTTTGTTGAAGCACTTCTGGTACCAATTACAGCCGCAAGTTTTTTCTGGTATGATGCTACAAGCTTGACACACCTATTTTTGTGCAGTTTCTCCCATTCTTCTTTGCAGGACCTCTCAAGCTCCATCAGGTTGGATGGGGAGCGTCAGTGCACAGCCATTTTCACATCTTTCCAGAGATGTTGAATAGGGCTCAAGTCTGGGCTCTGGTTAGGACATTCACAGAGTTTTCCCGTAGCCACTCCTTTGTTATCTTGGCTGTGTGCATAGGGTTGTTGTCCTGTTGGAAGATAAAAACTTCTCCCCAGTCTGAGGTCCAGAGCATTCTGGAGCATGTTTTTAGCAAGTATGTCTCTGTAAATTGCTGCATTCATCTTTCCCTCAATCCTGACTAGTCTCCCAGTTCCTGTTGCTGAAAAACATCCCCACAGCATGATGCTGCCACCACCATGCTTCACTGTAGGGATGGTATTGACCAGGTGATGAGCGGTGCCCGGTTTCCTCCAGACATGATGCTTGCCGTTCAGGCCAAAGAGTTCAATCTTTGTTTCATCACACCAGAACATTTTGTTTCTCGTGATCTGAGAGTCCTTCAGGTGCCTTTTGGAAAACTCCAGGCGGGCTGCCATGTGCCTTTTACTGAGGAGTGGCTTCCGTCTGGTCACTCTACCATACAGGCCTGATTGGTGGAGTGCTGCAGAGATGGTTGTTCTTCTGGAAGGTTCTCCTCTCTCCACATAGAAACGCTGGAGCTCGGTCAGAGGGACCATCGGGTTCTTGGAGACCTCCCTGACCAAGGCCCTTCTCCCCCGATCCCTCAGTTTAGCCGGGCGGCCCGCTCTAGGAAGAGTCCTGGTGGTTCCAAACTTCCATTTACGAATGATGGAGGCCACTCTGCTCATTGGGACCTTCAATGCTGCAGACATTTTTCTGTACCCTTCCCCATATCTGTGCCTCAATACAATTCTGTCTCTGAGGTCTACAGACAATTTCTTGGACTTCTGGGCTTAGTTTGTGCTCTGACATGCACTGTTAACTGTGGGATCTTATATAGACAGGTGTGTGCCTTTCCAAATCATGTCCAAACAATTGAATTTACCACAGATGGACTCCATCAAGTTGTAGAAACATCTCAAGGATGATCAGTAGAAACAGGATGCACCTGAGCTCAACTTTGAGTGTCATGGCAAAATCTGTGAAAACTTATGTACATGGGATTTCAAACAAACTTTTTTCACGTTGTCATTATGGGGAATTGTTTGTAGAATTTTGAGGAAAATAATGAATGAATGAATCAATCAATTTTGGAATAGGGCTGTAACATAACAAAATATGGAAAAAGTGAAGCGCAGTGAAAACTTTCCGGATGCACTGTATGTACAGTTCTAAACTTTAGTTTATTAGCAAATAGACGGATCTAATACATAAAGTTCCAAGCTAGTTTACTGGGCTCTTTAAAAATGTCTGTTTCTTCTGTATAAAGAATGCGAACAATGAATGTTATCTACTTTAGTGAAACATAAAAAAGTTGAAATCATTGTGCCTCAGCTTTATTTTTTTAACATAAATATTTTATAATCACTATCCAGCCAATCAAACGATAATTCTTTGGCTAACATTTCTTATTGGTGGAATTACTTCTAATCCTTTCTAAAATGTTTCATCTTTTTTTAAATTACTCGACGACACAATACTCATATTTATGATGTGAATCACTTCCACCTATTGACATAAGTTGGAATGTATTTTACAATTATGTATGTTTTATTTCTTTCCCGGGGCTGATCCTTTGCAGTGGAATTTGAATGATGTGAGGTTTTTCATTTTCAAAGATAAAAAAATATATATATCGACACTGGCTACGGATGTTAGATACAACTGAAAGTATTTAAGGATTTCTTCAGGGACAGAAACATAATGTTATAACATTAAGAAAAATATGTAAAGGATTAGACAGGAATTTTTTAATCAAGTGTAGTGTGCGTGTTGTTAGCAAACATTCATTCTGAGTTTTGTAAAATTCAAATGAAAACAATTTTGACATGATTTTCATATTTTATCTTTTTTTTTATCATTTTTGATGATATTTCGCTAGCAACTAAATCTTTGTCATAAGTTGTATTCAGGATCTTTGCTGAATGAGTACTGTGAGAAAATTACAGTTTAAGTCACTTAGAGGGCCAAGCTACCAAACCATGGCCCCAGAAGTTTTATTTCAAAGGATCCAGGCATTCCATTCTGTACTCTATTCAATATGAAAAAAAATGGTTTTGGCTGCACACAAACTTTAATAATCAAACCAAGACATTGTTGTGTCCTACTAGATCAATGATCAACTTTAAGAGAAAAAATATATTGCACCAAATAGATGAGCAAGTAAATTTACACCAAGTAAATTTACACCTGCTAAATACAGCTGATCCAGTGTTGCATTGCAAGGTGGCTTTTAAGACACAAAAACTTTAGGAATTTCCTGAGTATAGGCTAAATAAATTTTAACTGATTAAAATAATTTCTACCAATACTGGTTGTGCTTGATACATACATATATAAACGATATTACTAAAAGTGTTAGGACTAGTCATGAGCCGCACACCCACCGGTTCGGTTCGCACCAGAACACCGCAAACAGGGGAAAAGCTTGTTAGAACATGCGAACTCCATTGAAGTCTATGGGACTTGAACATGAAAAATCAAAAGTCCTTATTTTAAAGGCCTAAATGCAAGTTATTGCCCAAAAAAGTTTATGGGGGTCTGGGTACTGCCCTATGGGGACATGTACCAACGCAAAATTTTTTTTAAAGAAACGACCATTTTTACAGGAGCAGTGATTATAATGATGCTTAAAGTTAAACAATAAAAATGAAAAATTCCTTTAAATATCGTGCCTGGGGGGGATCCCCTAATGTGCCTGTAAAGTGGCACATCTGTATGATGTATGTAGCCTGCTGCAGCAATACTGACATTTCTAAAGGAAAAAATGTCATTTAAACCTGCTTGCGGCAGTCGGCTCCCGGCAATGCAGATAAAAAACACATGAAAAAGCGGCGTGGGGTCCCCCCCAAAATCCATACCAGACCCTTATCGCAGCCTGGCTGGGCAGGATAAGGGGAGGGGGACGAGCGAGTGCCCCCCCTCCTGAACAATTTTTTTGTACACTTTTTTCGGTGAATGGGTAAGGGTGAGATGTACCCGATATCTACTCCCATGGAGGGTGGGATCTGGGGGCCCCCTTGTTAAAGGGGGCTTCCAAATTCCAATAAGCCCCCCACCCGCAGACCCCCACAACCACAGCCCAAGGTTTTTTTTGGAGAAAAAGACCCTTGTCCCCATCAACATGTGAGTACAACCCTCACATTTTTGTAAATACAAACCCGATTCCAAAAAAGTTGGGACACTGTACAAATTGTGAATAAAAACAGAATGCAATGATGGGAAAGTTGCAAATCTCAATATTTTATTCAGAATACAACATAGGTGACATATCAAATGTTTAAACTGAGAAAATGTATAATTTTAAGGGAAAAATAGGTTGATATTAAATTTCATGGCATCAACACATCTCAAAAAAGTTGGGAAAAGGCCATGTTTACCACTGTGTTGCATCCCCTCTTCTTTTTATAACAGTCTGCAAGCGTCTGGGGACTGAAGAGACAAGTTGCTCAAGTTTAGGAATAGGAATGTTGTCCCATTCTTGTCTAATACAGGCTTCTAGTTGCTCAACTGTCTTAGGTCTTCTTTGTCACACCTTCCTCTTTATGATGCGCCAAATATTTTCTATGGGTGAAAGATCTGGACTGCAGGCTGGCCATTTCAGTACCCGGATCCTTCTTCTAAGCAGCCATGATGTTGTAATTGATGCAGTATGTGGTCTGGCATTGTCATGTTGGAAAATGCAAGGTCTTCCCTGAAAGAGACGTCGTCTGGATGAGAGCATATGTTGTAACTTGGATATACCTTTCAGCATTGATGGTGCCTTTCCAGATGTGTAAGCTGCCCATGCCACACACACTCATGCAACCCCATACCATCAGAGATGCAGGCTTCTGAACTGAGCGCTGATAACAACTTGGGTTGTCCTTGTCCTCTTTAGTCCGGATGACATGGCGTCCCAGTTTTCCAAAAAGAACTTCAAATTTTGATTAATCTGACCACAGAACAGTTTTCCATTTTGCCACAGTCCATTTTAAATGAGCCTTGGCCCAGAGAAAACGCCTGCGCTTCTGGATCATGTTTAGAGATGGCCTATAGAGTTTTACCCGGCAACGGCGAATGGCACGGTGGATTGTGTTCACCGGCAATGTTTTCTGGAAGTATTCCTGAGCCCATGTTGTGATTTCCATTACAGTAGCATTCCTGTATGTGATGCAGTGCCGTCTAAGTGCCCGAAGATCACGGGCATCCAGTATGGTTTTCTGGCCTTGACCCTTACGCACAGAGATTGTTCCAGATTCTCTGAATCTTTGGATGATATTATGCACTGTAGATGATGATTACTTCAAACTCTTTGCAATTTTTCTCTGAGAAACTCCTTTCCAATATTGCTCCACTATTTTTCGCTGCAGCATTGGGGGAATTGGTGACCCTCTGCCCATCTTGACTTCTGAGAGACACTGCCACTCTGAGAGGCTCTTTTTATACCCAATCATGTTGCCAATTGACCTAATAAGTTGTAAATTGGTCCTCCAGCTGTTCCTTATATATACATTTAACTTTTCTGGCCTCTTATTGCTACCTGTCCCAAATTTTTTGGAATGTGTAGCTCTCATGAAATCCAAAATGAGCCAATATTTGGCATGACATTTCAAAATGTCTCACTTTCAATATTTGATATGTTATCTATATTATATTGTGAATAAAATATAAGTTTATGAGATTTGTAAATTAGTCCATTCCTTTTTTACTCACAATTTGTACAGTGTCCCAACTTATTTGGAATTGGGTTTGTATTTTATTCTATCTTTTCATGTGACAACACTGAAGAAATGACACTTTGCTACAATGTAAAGTAGTGAGTGTACAGCTTGTACAACAGTGTACATTTGCTGTCTCCTCAAAATAACTCAACACACAGCCATTAATAGCGTAAAACCCAACAAACAAATTGTGACTATCACCATAGGTGTGGGTAAATGAAATTGTGATGTGATATAACCTCCACCACAATAAATGAAATAAATAAATCATGCAAAAAATATAGGGAACTTAGGGTGAATAACCCCTACCAGAGAGGTTAAGGGTTGACGCCTTAAGTAATTAAATGTGTATCGGTTGGAGTAGCCTCTTACCAAACATAAAAATAATGACACAGTGAAGAAAACGTTGAAAAAAAGATAATCGTGCTGAACCACCACCAGCTGAATTCGCCTCTTACCCTGGATAGATATAGATTAGCCAAAGTGTACTATACAAATCCAATGTGCCACTCAGGAGCCAGCAATATCACACCTGTGAGAGTTGCCTCTTACCACATATGAAGTTGTATCAAGCCTGTAGGGTAAACCAAGTGCCAAAGACCGACCCCAAATTGAATCCAAGCCTGTATGTTTACGAATAACCAGGGGATCCGACCAGAGGTGTAGGTAACTGGGTCTCAGAAGTTTCAGCAATATAGGATATCACCACTTTTATGTAGGGCTGGGCGATTTTGCCTCCTTGCAGCTATGTTTCTGTCTTGCCTCCCTTCACATGTGGTGTTTGGGCTAGTGTGGTTAGAAGCCCAAACACCACATGTGAAGGGAGGCAAGACAGAAACATAGCTGCAAGGAGGCAAAATCGCCCAGCCCTACATAAAAGTGGTGATATCCTATATTGCTGAAACTTCTGAGACCCAGTTACCTACACCTCTGGTCGGATCCCCTGGTTATTCGTAAACATACAGGCTTGGATTCAATTTGGGGTCGGTCTTTGGCCACTTGGTTTACCCTACAGGCTTGATACAACTTCATATGTGGTAAGAGGCAACTCTCACAGGTGTGATATTGCTGGCTCCTGAGTGGCACATTGGATTTGTATAGTACACTTTGGCTAATCTATATCTATCCAGGGTAAGAGGCGAATTCAGCTGGTGGTGGTTCAGCACGATTATCTTTTTTTCAACGTTTTCTTCACTGTGTCATTATTTTTATGTTTGGTAAGAGGCTACTCCAACCGATACACATTTAATTACTTAAGGCGTCAACCCTTAACCTCTCTGGTAGGGGTTATTCACCCGAAGTTCCCTATATTTTTTGCATGATTTATTTATTTCATTTATTGTGGTGGAGGTTATATCACATCACAATTTCATTTACCCACACCTATGGTGATAGTCACAATTTGTTTGTTGGGTTTTACGCTATTGCGGTACTTTTTTGCTTTTCATGATCCCATGTCCACTGAGTTGATCGATTCATAGAAGCTTGGATCTACTGTCAAGGTGACAAGTTTCCACGCAGCGAGACTGCCTTTTCCTTACCTTCATCTGGTAAGCACATACCCTTAAGGGAGCTTGGTCCTGGAATTTATCAATAATATAATTTTGGACTTTTATGGACTTCACATCTCCATCTAATATATTTAGCGCGACTTATATGTATAATATTTATTAGGGTGTGGTCACACTTGAAGTTGCTGCTGTCCCAATTTATTTGTTCCTTTAGCGCGGTTATTATTCCCTTATTCCACACAGCCATTAATGTCTAAACTGCTGGCAACAAAAGTAAGTACACCCCTACGTGAAAATGTCCAAATTGCCTCCCCCAGTGTCATGTGACTTGTTAGTGTTACAAGGTCTCAGGTGTGAATAGGGAACAGGTGTGTTAAATTTGGTGTTATCGCTCTCACATACTGGTCACTGAAAGTTCAACATGGCACCTCATGGCAAAGAACTTTCTGAGGATCTGAAAAAAAGAACTGGTGTTCTAAATAAAGATGGCCTAGGCTAAAATAAGATTGCCAAGACCCTGAAACTGAGCTGCAGCACAGTGGCCAAGACCATATAGTGGTTTAACAGGACAGGTTCCATTTAGAACAGGACTTGCCATGGTCAACCAAAGACGTTGAGTGCACGTGCTCAGCATCATACCCAGAGGTTGTCTTTGGGAAATAGACATGTGAGTGCTGCCAGCATTGCTGCAGAGGTTGAAGGGGTGGGGGGGTCAGCCTGTCAGTGCTCAGACCAAATGCCGCACACTGCATCAAATTCAGAGATGTAACTAGAACCTTCAGGGCCCTGGTGCAAAAAAACCAAGAAGGGCCCCCTGACCTCCGGCCTCGGTCCTTCCCTCCAAGCCCAGAGCCCTTCCCACTGGTCCCAATGGTGTTGCAGTGTATCCCTTGCACATGTTGTGCAGCGGACCTCCTTCCTGCAGTCTTGGGCCCCACCATGGTGGTGGAAGGCACGGGGCCTAGTCGCAAGTGCGACCTTTGCAACCCTGGTAGTTCCGCCAGTGGTGTCAATGTCGACTGTGAATAGTGTCAGTCAAGAGAGCAGTGGACGTGGTCAGTAGAGCAGTGGACGTGGTCAGTAGAGCAGTGGACGTGGTCAGTAGAGCAGTGGACATGGTCAGTAGGGCAGTGGACATGGTCAGTAGAGCAGTGGACATGGTCAGTATGGCAGTGGACATGGTCAGTATGGCAGTGGACATGGTCAGTATGGCATTGGACATGGTCAGTATGGCAGTAAATGTGGTCAGTAGGGCAGTAGACATGGTCAATATGGCAGTGGACATGGTCAGTAGGGCAGTGGACATAGTCAATAGGGCATTAGACATGGTCATTAGAGCAGTGGACATGGTCAGTAGGGCAGTGGACATAGTTAGTATGGCAGTGGAAAGGTCAGTATGGCAGTAGACATGGTCAGTAGGGCAGTAGACATGGTCAGTATGGCAGTGGAAAGGTCACTATGGCAGAAGACATGGTCAGTAGGGCAGTAGACATAGTCAGTAGGGCAGTAGACATAGTCAGTAGGG
Organism: Pelophylax lessonae; assembly: GCF_965119305.1. Lineage (NCBI taxonomy): Eukaryota > Metazoa > Chordata > Amphibia > Anura > Ranidae > Pelophylax > Pelophylax lessonae. The sequence continues at coordinate 196,773,990 of NC_138772.1, forward strand.
CAGTAGACATGGTCATTAGAGCAGTGGACGTGGTCAGTATGGCAGTGGACATGGCCAGTATGGCAGTGGTGGGGCCAGAAGTTTTTAATTTTTGTTATTTTGTTTTTTTTTTATTATTTTTTACTATTTTATTTTACATTTTTATTTTTTGTTTTTACAATTTAATTTTTTATTGTTTTTACAATTTTTTAGGAGCTCCATTTCTGGAGCTTTACTGAGATATCAGGGGGAGAGGGGATGCCGGTAGTGCTGTGGGGGAGAGGGGCATTTTAAGCTCCTCGTTCTCCACCAACATCCTCCCACTAAACTTGCCACACACAGTTACACCTTCTGTATTAGGGTACCTCAATCTGGGTGAGGGAGCACAGGGGGCACCTTCAGAAGGGGGGCAGTGTGATGGGGAGGGGGGGCGTGGAGGACAGTATGAGGGGGCAGTGTGATGGGGAGGGGGTCAGTGTGTTGGGAGGGGCCAATGCGGCTGGAGGGTGGGGCAGTGTGACCGGAGAGAAGCAATGTGATGGGAAGGGGGCAGTGTGACAGGAGGGAGGTAGTGTGATGGGAGAGGGGCAGTGTGATGGGAGGGAGGGCAGTGGAGGGCAGTATGGGGGGCAGTGTGACAGGAAGGGGCAGTATAGGGGGACAGCATGAAGGAGGGGGGCAGTGGAGGGCAGTATGGGGGGACAGCATGATGGGAGGGGGCAGTGGAAGGCAGTATAGGGGACAGTGTGCCAGGGGGGCAGCATGATGGGAGGGGGACAGCATGGTGGGAGGGAGGCAGTGGAGGGAAGTATAGGGGGACAGTGTGCCAGTATGGGGGGCAGCATGATGGGAGGGGGACAGCATGATGGGAGGGGGGGCAGTTGAGGGCAGTATAGGGGGGCAGTGTGCCAGGAGGAGGCAGTAGAGGGCAGTATAGGGGGACAGTGTGCCAGGAGGGGGCAGTGGAGGGCAGTATAGGGGGACAGTGTGCCAGGAGGGGGCAGTGGAGGGCAGTATAGGGGGGCAGTGTGCCAGAAGGGGGCAGTATAGGGGGACAGTGTGCCAGGTGGGGGCAGTATAGGGGGACAGTGTGACAGGTGGGGGCAGTATGGGGGGAACAGCATGATGGGAGGGGGGCAGTATGGGGCCAGGGGGAGCAGACTGATAGTACGACACCTGGAACTCACTGGGCAGTGTGGGGCCTCGGGACAGGGAGAATTTCTCCTACCTTGCCCAGTGCTAGGAACAGCCATGAGTCAGACAAGAATCGGGAACCGAAGCCGGAGTCGGGGGGCAGAGCTGGGAGGCGGTCCCAGGTACGGATGACTGCTTATCACCGGCGTCCACCCCTGTCTCACTGCATCAGCCTCCTCTGTTTATTGGAGGATCGGCAGGGCTGAGGGCGGTGCAGCCAGCAGCAGACACAGACTGCTTTTCAGAAGTCTTAGCCCAGCCAGGGAGCCTCCTCTTAGCAACCGCCCGGCCACTGTAGACACCTCCCCCACCCTCCCCGCGCAGTGCGGCACAACGATTGGGAGGGCAGCCAGTTACAATACTAGCCACTAGCCAGAACAGTCAGGCGGACGGACGGGCCCCCTCTGGGGCTGCATGAGTGCTGCTGGCACTGAGGAGCTACAGTTCATTTAGGAAACCATGAATGCCAACATGTACTGTTACATACTGAAGCAGAGCATGATCCCCTCTCTTCAGAGACAGGGCCGCAGAGCAGTATTCCTACATCATAACAATCCCAAACACACTTCAAACACGACCACTGCCTTGCTAAAGAAGCTGAGGATAAAGGTGATGGACTGCCCAAGCATGTCTCCAGACCTGAACACTAATGAGCATCTGTGGGGCATTCTCAAACAGAAGGTGGAGGAGCGCAAGGTCTCTAACATCCACCAGCTCTGTGGTGTCATCATGGAGGAGTGGAAGAGGACTCCAGTGGCAACTTGTGAAGCTCTGGTGAACTCCATGGCCAAGATGGTGAAGGCAGAGCTGGAAAATAGTGGTGGCCACACCAAATGTTGACACTTTGGGCCCAATTTGGACATTTTAAATTAGGGGTGTATTCACTTTTGTTGCTAGCGGTTTAGACATTAATGGCTGTGTGTTGAATTACTTTGAGGGGACAGCAAATTGACACTGTTATTATACAAGCTGTGCACTCACTACTTTACATTGTAGCAAAGTGTAATTTCTTCAGTGTTGTCACATGAAAAGATATAATAAAATATTTAGGAAAATGTGAGGGGTGTACTCACTTTTTTGAGATACTGTGTATATATATATATATATATATATATATATATATAACAAGTACAAGCAAAAAGCACATGAATATCATTGACATCACTTATACCATGGCTGCCAATAATTCAGTAAAACTGTGTTTGTTATTGATACACTTAGCTCAATTTCCACCGCTACATATAGTATAACTAGAAATAAAAGTCTGACTCTATAAATTTATGTAAAGCATTTATTACTGTATATAGGTATACCATTTTTCAACCATTTAAATTACAATTGTCCTAAAGGTCTTTAGCCTTGCGGATGACGGTTCCACCACTTCACAAAAAATTCAACTCTTCTTATTTTTAAAAAGATCAAAGACAAAAATACTCTGACAACACATAAAAAAGTGATTTCGTTCTGTAACCCCAACAACAAAAGCCATTTTCTCATGTTCTCTTTCATTTTATCAGCAGCCAGCACAAAGAATGGTATTCTTAAAAAAAAAAAATGACACTATTTCAATAGATTTGAACTTCAGCGCAATAACCGTATCACTTATTGCTGCAAAAGTCTACATTTTCAGTGGCTGAATACAGCAACAAATAACAATGGCTTTGTCAGATATGAAATGTATTCTTTATGTAACAATTTTTACTGAAATTGCTGGTGCAACTGTTCAGTGGATTGCAAACAACTGGATCTAACAATCTTTTTTTTTGTGTTAAGAAGTTATCCCTGGAGGACCTTAGATATAACAGGACTGAGCTAAAGCTTGTAATGGCTAGTTTAAGAACACCATGGGAAATTATTGGCACAAAGACTCCTTTACTACAAGGGCTGACGCAGGCTATGCTCAGGATAAATTTTACTACTGTGAATAAGACTCTCTCCAGCAGCAACTGGAAAAATCACAAGAGAAAACATTACATTGACATTCTTTTATGAAGCCAGCTATATCCAAAATAACATAACCTATTGCAGATACTCCTTAATGATACCTTATTGCCTAAAGCTGGTACTTGATTCTGTACCAAAACACTTAAGAACACATTAGCCATAATATAGTAACTAATGAATACCTAAAAGTTGCTCAGTCAAAATATAGTTAGATACAAATAGTTTTTTTTTTCTGAATTGTAGCTTAGCACAGAACTCACATGACCAAATACCATACTTTTTTATCTTAACATTGGTTAAAGTGCCACTAAACTCACATCTTAAAAAAACTATTAATAAATGCTGTATTACACACTGTTTATACTCACTCAGTCACTATGAGATTTGTTTTCTGTATTCTGCAAAAAACCTGGTCGATCCTGCTCAAACATCCTCATGTCCCAGATTCATCTAGAGATTTTGTAGCTGTGGTGGCAACTCTACACATGCTCTGTTTTCAGTGAGTTTCTATGCTAAGCATTCCGCCCTATCACATCTGAGCAGCCCATGTGACTATACAGTAACACATGTGGGTGTATACATAGTGGTAAATGACAGCCCACTCCCTCCCTCCTCTTCCAAGCCCACTAACCAGCTAAACACAATAGAGGTGTGATATTACATATAGATTATTAGTGGCTTTACCTCCCTCTTTTTCTAAGACAGAGGCTGAGGGGCGTGACACAGCCTGTGACTGGCAGAAATCTGCCCACATTATGATTATTGCAAAAAAAAAATTAATAATAATAATAAACATTTTATTTTAAATATATATTTGTATGCCAATTTAAAACCTTTTATTGATATTATGTATTTATTTTACTCTGTTTTCCAAATGCTGTTTTTTCTTTTGAACATGTGGCCAGTAGCAGAGGACTGGAAGCTCCTTCTGCTTATGTTTCCCTGCAGACAGATCTGGGTCATGTGACAGCTGTATATCGATTAGAAAAAAGGTACTTAGATGCTTTTTTTTTTTAATTAAAATAATTACAGTGCCATTATCTACATACAGAAAAAGAAGGAACAATGTTTAATTAAACAGTGTGTGTTTAGTATCACTTTAACTACTTCCGGTCCGCGCTATAGCCGAAGTACAGCTACAGCGCGGACTCGAATTTTCGGGAGGCCGTTTTTAAACGGCCTGCCAGAAACAGGCTCCCTGCACGCTCCGGCGAGTGCGCATCGGGGAAAATCTGTGTTGGCCGTGTCCCTTGGACACAGCCAATCACAGATCGTGGTAAATGGCCAATCACAGCGGCCATTTACCACTTGATCGGGCCGTGCAATGAGAGATGATCTCATATGTAAACATATGAGATCATCTCTCATCGCCAGCTCTCTTCCTCACACGGAGACTGCAGTGTGAGGAAGAGGAGAGCCCGAACAACGGTAAGGGAACACACAGGAATGTAATCAGGGCACTGATCACCAGTGCCCTGATTACAGAAGAGGGGAAACAATGCCACAACTGCCCACAGTGCCCGCCATCAGTGCCCCCCATCAGTGCCCACAGTCAGTGCCCATAGTGCTGCCAGTCAGTGCCCATCAGTGCCTGCTCATCTAGGCACTGACTAGCAGCACTATGGGCACTGAGTGTGGGCACTGATGGTGCTGCCCATCAGTGCTGATCAGTGCCACCCATCAGTATCCATCAGTGCCACCCATCAGTGCCCATCAGTGCCGCCTCTCAGTGCCCATCAGTGCCGTCTCTCAGTGCCCATCAGTGCCGCCTCTCAGTGCCCATCACTGCCGCCCGTCAGTGCCCAGCAGTGCCACCTATCAGTGCTCATCAGTGCCGCCTATCAGTGCGCATCAGTGCCGCCTATCAGTGCTCATCAGTGCGGCATATTAGTACCTCCTCATCAGTGCCAACTCATCAGTGCCCATAAGTGCCACCTCATCAGTGCCCATAAGTGCCACCTCATCAGTGCCCATCAGTGCAGCCTATCAGTGCCCATCAGTGCCGCCTCATCAGCGCACATCAGTGAAGGAGAAATTTTTATTTATTTTCAAAATTTACTCACAGAAAATAAATAAAACTTTTTTTTTTCAAAATTTTCTGTCTTTTTTCTTTTTTTTTTGTAAGAATAAAAATATAGAATATAATTATATAGAATATAATATTATAAGAATATAAAAAAGCCAGAGGTGATTTAATACCACCAAAAGAAAGCTCTATTTGTGTGAAAAAAATGATAAAAATTTGATATGGGTACAGCGTAGCAAGACCGCGCAATTGTCATTCAAAGCGTGACAGCGCTAAAAGCTGAAAATTGGCCTGGATAGGAAGGGGGTATAAGTGCCCAGTAGGCAAGTGGTTAAAGAATAAAGTCAGCTTTCAACTTTCTATAGAATCAGGTTGATTCATGTAATAAGTTAGTGCAAAATGCAACGATTATGTTCACAGCATCATACCTTACAGCAATGAATTATTATTATCAGATTGAAGTAGAACTAAATCCTCAGTGGATTTCATTTAGTTTGCTAAAGCACTGTGTTATTAACAGCTGTTATTTTATTTTTTATTTTTTTTTATACATAAAATACTATTTACACTTTTTTAATAGCTTTGCTATCCCCATCCAGCTTATTTCAGCCACTGTCTACATGCATGCACACCACTGAACTGGACTAGATTTTAAATAGTGACAATGGTGCACCTTGACTGCACAATGTTGACCGGTATGGCCGCTCTTGTAATTTCAACCAGCGTTATATGTAGCAGGGTGACCTCACAGGAGCAGAACCGAGACATTATCATTATCATTAGGAAGAATCTGTATGGGCCTAAAACTACTTAAAATTATATTTTCTGACAGACTTCCATGGCAGCATAGGTTTGGGTAGCCCCGCCCCCTCGCTCCTATCCCATAGGACCGCACTCCCATAAATTTTCAGGCTGAGCCAGAGGCCATGTTCCTTTTTTGTTCTTCTCACTCATAAGGACAGTTTTGGATGAAGTTTCTTACCTTCTGGAAGACATGGCGACTGGGGTCTCACAAGAGACAGCCGTGCAGATATTAGGAGAGTCCTGTGGTGTCCAGAAGGTCCAGGATGGCTCCAGCTGTTCCTGGGATCTGGGCTCACGCTGCAGATGCATTGATTGCTCTGTGGACGAGGTCCTGGATACCTGAGGATGTTTGGCTTGAGGTGAACAGAAGGGACCAGATGCCATGCGGGCCGCTTGGGAGTAACTCCACTTCTGTTAAAAAAGAAAAATAAATGAATAATAACCAAAATGAAACCTTAATGAGATGTCTATGCTGTGATGTACATTGTGAGAGTCTAAACAGTCCCCTTCAGGGGCTAACCTCATTTGACCGCTAAGAGCTATGTTTAGTCTGGCCTCCTTCCCTCAGAGTACATGTCTGCTGAATGAAAGAGGACTACAGTTCAAGAGTCAGTGTCTAACTCCAAAAAGGTTTGCTCTTGTAGTTCCGGCCTGGAGTCCAGAAGGAATTGGAGAAAGAGTCCTCAACCATGTAGTCAGCAAAGAGCTCCACTTTTGAGGGAGAAGTTGCTTACTGGCCTTTTTCATATTTGTGCCACCCATACGTATCTTGTGGGTACCTGATTGCTCCTCTTCTGCTAGGAAGATACAGCTTTGGTCTCAGGCAGTTGGATCTTCAGGTTAAGGACTTCAGGCCATATTAGTCGATTAGCCACCTTGAAGCTTCTGACTGTGCCAGGAGGAATCCTTTGCTCCAGCAACAATAAGCAAGTTCTGCTAGTCAACATGGTTCTTACCGTCTCTAGGGACGGCAATTCCAATTCCAGCAGATGTGATTTTAATAGGAGTACTATTGTTGCTCAGAGGGATGCCAATTTTTAATTCCCAGAGCTATCTTCTGACATACAGCACTTCTGATTCTACATGGATTAAGACGTCATGCAGCATATACAGTATGTCTGCTGCTTGGGTTCTCGATCCACTCCTCCTCTAGACAGGAATTCCTGTCAAGTATACGGAGGAAGTTCATAGAACCCTACAAGAGATTGACTGCCTAGTCTTTCAAAAAGGCTTTTGTGACTTCTATGCAAATCCTTGTGTACCTAAAGCTTAATCCATCATGGTTCAGGATACATAGTTTTTGCCAGTAAAGCATACTGGTGGTAGGATGCTGGGTATTCCTGATTTTCCTCTCTTCACCTGTCAGTGCCTCAATACCTGATGATCAGGACCATGGTCCCTCCCATCCCTATATTGAGGTGTGCTTAATGGAAAAGGCCTCCTGTCCTGAAAGTTTTTTTTTTTTTCTCTCCAATATTGATCATGCACCCAGCGATTCATGTCCTGCAAACAGGCAGAAGTGGGTGCTGACACAGTAAAAAATATTCTGTGATGCTGAGTTATTGAGGGAAGCTCCAGCAGACTTTTTCCTGTGTGCTGTGCGAAGGTGTGGGGGGGGGGGGGGGGGGTCAATTCCCTTCATTCAGCTTTGCATTTTGAATGGATGTAGGGGACAGATGGCTGTAGATAGACAGGTACAGCTTATATAGGAGGATTGGTTTCCTCTCTGTGTATCACCCAAGGCCAGCTACTTCATTGGGTTTGGTTATGAAGCTAGGTCATCACGCATGCTTTCCGACCGACGCTTGGAGTCCGGTGATGCCACACAGCTTGCTGCTTATGGGAGGGCATTTTAATTTGTTTTGTTTTTACTGGTATATGCGGATTTGCAGAACTTCTTGCCCATTGAGTTTGTAATGTGGCTCTGCTTACCAACTGTATTATTCATCATCATTTTTTTTTTTTTTTTTTGTGCGTATACGTTTTTTCTTTTATCGTGCTGATGGAGTGATCCTGACTGGATACGTGCCTGGCGTTTGGAATTATTCTGGTCAAAGGGATTTAAAGCACATTTGACCATTTATATGATGGTCCACCGGATTCGGTAAGAGGCTCATTTGTCTGATGTCACCTAGAAAAGGAACAAGGGCGCCAAGTCATAAAGGTAGATGAACAGCTGTGTAATTTAATATAGTAACTACTAACTTACATGTTAAAAACAGGTATTCCAATAAGACAGCATACATGGTGTGAAAGGACAGTCCCCACAGTGGCTCGGATGGAAGATGCAAGATGAAGGATAGTCACTTTTTGGACTTTTTGTACTCTTTCATCAGCAAGGATCAATTCACTCGGGATCATCGCATGATTGAATAGGACTTCTACACATTTGAGGTTCTTGTATTTTGTTTGCCCTGTAATATTTCCATTGTCACTCAATCAATTTTATTTATTTAATTTATTCATTTTATCCATTTAATTTTACTCACATTTACATTTGTGATTTCATCTGTGGCACCACTGGTCATGTGGTCCCTTCCAGAGTGGTCCAGTGAGCGCTGATTGACTGACTTAGGTCAGTGTGTGTCTGATGTCACCTGGTGGTGGAAGCACTAAATATTGGAAACATGGGGACACTTACATGATAGAGTGCGAACTGATCATCTTTCTTTGAACTCTTGTTTCTCAATGCCCTTGTTTATGAGCTCATATGGACTGATTGTTTTGTCACAAATTAGTTTGGTTTCACTTTATATTTGTCACATAATAAGTCCAGTGCCACATTAAAGCGGATCTACACTGCATCTGAACACCACAAACTAAAAATGCTGTTTAATTATTTTTATTATACAAAACAAACTCCCCAATCCAGCCATGTCTCAATGCTTTATTCTGCTAAGTGTTCACTTTGAAAAACACATTCCTAGCATGTTTGACCATGGTCATTTTGAGTAAGGGCAGAGGATTCATGTAGCACTTACTTCCTGGAGTCCATCTGCCCTTAGCTCCGGCATGAAGGCAGGAGGGTGTGCTTAGCTGACACAACCCCTCCTCCCCTCTTGGGTGTATGACATCCTTTGGCAGGCCTGGAAACTAAGAAGTACCTGAAGAAAAAAAAAATTAAAAAATAAGTAAATATGTTATACTTTCCTATCTGTACAATATAGGGGTTAAAGCTCGGTGATGTCAGCACGCACTGCCACAAGCAAGTTCTATGTATGAGAAATTCATTCTGGCAAAGCTTCTTAACCACTTTACCACCGGAGAATTTTGTTGTCTTACGTCCAGGCCACTTTTTGCGATTCGTCACTTTTTTTTAACTAGTAATGGCGGCGATCTGCGATTTTTTTTGCCGGATTGCGACATTGCGGCGGACAGATCGGACCCTTCACTGACATTTTTTACACTTTTGTGGGTACCAGTTACATTACTACAGTAATCAGTGCTATAAATATGCACTGTTACTGTAAAAATGACACTGGCAGGGAAGGGGTTAATTTTTATTGGTGATCAAGGGGTTAATGTATGCCTGGTGCTTACTGACGTGTGTGGGGGGAGGGGACTGTGTGACACAGGGACAGATCACAGGTTAAGCTATGCTGAATCCTGCAATCTGACCCTGCCTGTCACTTAGGAGATCTGCCCGCTTTGTTTACACAAGCGGGCGGATCTCCACACTCGATCCCCGATGATCGGGGAAGAGCAGCGGTGATCACCGCCGCTCCTCCCCTGGCCCGACTCCCGCTGTGACTGAAAACAGCAGGAGCGAGCCTCCGGCGGCGCGCGCTGCCCACAAGGGGAGGAGTCCAGCGACGTAGGTTTACGTCGCTGGACGGAATCAAACCACTTTGCCGCAGTAGCACCAATGTGAGCGGTCGGCAAGTGGTTAAAAAGGAACAATACTCATCTCAGCTCCAGTGATGTGGTGTCCTCAAGCTCCCCGGCCGCTCGCTCACATTTTCGGGAGGCTGGGTTCTGGGTCTAGATCACTGGCTGCTGCAATTTGCCGGGCGGGGATGATGTCAGTTCAGTCGAATTCGGCATTGCCGAATTTGTACAGTGAGCTCCGCGTTCATGGCTCACTCCTACTGCCATCTGCATAGCTCCACACAGCTACAGTATGTTCAAGAAAATTCTACAGCTCTCTGGAAGGCAGAGGGAGCAATCAGACTAGCAGTAGCTGAGAACACTGAACTGATTTAATTAATCAAAGGCAGCTACAGTGAGCACAGCTAAATTTACCTAACAAAAACACACAATAAGCACAATGAGCACAATGAGCAAGCACAATATATGTGGCCGCTCTGTGTCTGCATATGACTGTTGGAAGGGAGTTAAATGCTAACTTTTTTTTGTTAAAATAATAAACATGTTACACTCACCTGCTCTGTGCAATGGCATTGTACAGAGCTGCTCCAAACCTCCTCATAAAATCCACATAGCATCATGATGTGTTTGATTAACAGCAAAATACAACAATCCCAGCAAATAACCCCAATAGCTTGTCTCCCCATATGTATTTTCTGCACTAAAGTATTGTTTTTTGCTTGCCTGCAATGTACCCTGAGCTGGGCACTTACACACCAAAGTCTAAATCTTTGCCATCTGCTGGAATAAATTAACTTGTGTAAAAGTGTTGCCATCCCAGACAGGCCAGGATACTCGTGGACACCATATCGCTGCAGTGGAGGTGAGTACAGTTATGCTTTAACCAAAAGGTGAGGATAAAGTGGTGTCAACCTGGACAATAATGCACACTATAAAAAACGTTTTCACAGTTTAGAGAATAGATAGTACATCACTACAAGATAGATACCTTCACTATTCGCTTTTGTTTTGTGCACATTATTTTACTACAGCCTATACTGTGTTGGCAACTCTTCAGACACAGTGGCCAGTCGGGTGTTTTCGATTTCACTTTCTCTTTCCTTTTCTTTGGTACTTATATCAGTTGGTTTTTCATGACCTCACCTTATATATATTTTTTCACATTTTTATCTCAGTGCCCATTTCTCCCATTTCTCTCTTATACTTCATCTCATCCACTTTTCAGTTATTCTAATTTATTTCTAATTTTTTCAATTCCTTACTATGTAAACAATATGATGTTTCTCTATAGTACATACTCATTTACTTCTTATCTCTATTTATTTGTTACAGATACATTCTCCTATGATGCTACTAGTATTACTGGAATTTCCCCAATCTACACTTTCTTCTGTGTGTGGCGTTTTTTGCCCTCCTCACTGGCCTTATGCGCCTTCACCTCCACTACCAGTAATTGCCAGAGCTACCATGTAAGTCTTGGGATTGTGGGGACTTTCCTCCCTCTCCCTCCCCCTCCCAGTTTCCAATAACCATGATTTAATGCAATGTTTTTATACACATTTATTTGTTTATAGACATGGATCATACACCTACTCTTGAAGAAGTGGCAATTTAAGTCCACGAAACGCGTCAATCTATGGATGTTATGATTTTACTCTATCACCCCTTTTACCATGGTATAATTGCCATGCTGGTCTCTTTTGAAGTTGCTTTGGGGGTTATTTATCCTATCCTACCATTTCAATCTTTTACAAATTACACTTTATGTTCTACCTTGTACATCATGTTTATACATTTTGTACATGTATTAATAAATATGGTACTTTTGCTATGCCAGCTGTGACAGTACTCATTGTCACTGGAAGTTAAAGACAGAGGATTAATGGTTTGAATTGCTTCAGATGGGACGGTCATATTTGCCAGCCATATCTCCATATAGGAATATAAAGATTTAGTCCCATTTGCCATAAAATCTGTTCTTCCTAAATGCTGTGTATATTACATATCTTTCAATGTCAGACAGGTTTTTCTTTTTGTTGTGTATTGGGAGGGAATGTGGATTGCCCTTTCGCATTGTTAAGTGTTAATGACCTCCCATTGTTCTGTCTGTCTGCCTTAAGAGAAACTTATAGGTATGTGGATTGGATGCTAAGGGGGAGGGGGGATTGTCCCACATTGTATATTTTTGTGTACACTGTATGAGAGTGTAAAACCCTGTTCCTATTGGATTGTGAATATCACGTCCAGTCTTCAACAAGGCCCACCTGGGTGGTAACCTTGTGGGTGAAAACTGTATATAAGTCTGTTCAATAAAGAAGAAGGGAGTTAGTTCTTCACCCTCAATCTAGAGTCTTGTCTCTTATTGGGGGAATCTGCTGCAAGGGATTGCTATGGTCCTCCATACTCCCTTAGAGAATCACTAAGCTCTTGTAAGAGCATGTGTAAGAGCTTGTTAGTGCTGCACTCTCTGGGGAAAGGAGGTTCACCCACAGGAACCTGGAGCCTTGTCGTAGGTCCAGGGTGGGTAGGAGATTGCGAGACCCTAACCAAGCTGCGGTGGTTTGTGGGGTCTGAAGTGGTTACGGTGTCTGGTGGAGTGCTTGGAGACCCTCGGGAAGCACTAGGAGCATCTGTCAACGGAGGTACCCGGTCAAGGGTGTCCTGTTCCGTTACACCAGCCTTGTACTGTCATGTCTCTCATGTAAAGACCCAACCTTCTTTATTTCTAAATAGATACATCACTAGTTAGCTGAGCGAATACCAGGAGAAAGCCCTGTGCTGGAAGACAACACAGACAGTAGCAATGTGCCGGGAGTAAAAACTGGCACATTGATTAGTAAAAACAACACACGGTACACACTAACTATTGTTTGGCACACATTTAACCCCTTGATGGCCCTAAATGTTAAACCCTTCCCAGCCAGTGTCATTATTTCAGTGACAGTGTTTATTATTAGCACTGATCACTGTATTGGCACTGTTGCATTTCCACTATAAGTCGCGGATCATACTGTATATAAAAAATAAATAAATAAATAAATAAATAAAAATTCCAGTATCTATACCATAGTTTGTAGATGCTATAACTTTAACCCAAACCAATCAATATACAGTACACTTATTTGAATTTTTTTTTTTTTACCAAAGTCATATAGCAGAATACATTTTGACCAAAATTAATGAAGAAATTTTTTTATTGGATATGTTTTATAGCGGAAAGTAGAAAATATTGTTCTTTTTTGTTTTTTCCGAATTATGGGTCTTTTTTTGTTTATATTGCAAAAAAAAAAAAAAAAACAGTAGTAATCAAATACCACCAAAAGAAAGCTCTATCTGTGTGAAAAAAAAGATTTACATCTTGTTTGGGTACAGTGTTGCATGAATGCACAATTACCAGTTAAAGTAGTGCAGTGCTACATAGCAAAAAATGGCAAGGCCAGGAAGGGAGGAAAATCTTGGAGCAAAAGTTAATTGTCTTGTGTCTAAATTGGCCCTAGTATATGAATGTGAGTCAGGGACCTTAGATTGTAAACTACTTAAGGGGTAGGGACTGATGTGCTTGTACAATATATACAGTAATTCACAAAAGTGAGTACACCCCTCACATTTTTGTAAATATTTTATTATATCTTTTCATGTGACAATACTGAAGAAATTACACTTTGCTACAATGTAAAGTAGTGAGTGTACAGCTTGTATAACAGTGTAAATTTGCTGTCCCCTCAAAATAACTCAACACACAGCCAGTAATGTCTAAACCGCTGGCAACAAGAGTGAGTACACCCCTAAGTCAAAATTTCCAAACTGGGCCCAATTAGCCATTTTCCCTCCCCGGTGGCATGTGACTTGTTAGTGTTACAAGGTCTCAGGTGTGAATGGGGAGCAGGTGTGTTAAATTTAGTGTTATCGCTCTTACTCTCTCATACTGGTCACTGGAAGTTCAACATGGCTCCTCATGGCAAAGAACTCTCTGAGAATCTGAAAAAAAAAAGAATTGTTGCTCTTCATAAAGATGACCTAGGCTATAAGAAGATTGCCAAGACACTGAAACTGAGCTGCAGCATGACCATTCAGCGGTTTAACAGGACAGATCCCACTCACAACAGGCCTCGCCATGGTTGACCAAAGAAGTTGAGTGTACGTACTCAGTGTCATATCCAGAGAATGTCTTTGGGAAATTGACGTATGAGTGCTGCCAGCATTGCTGCAGAGGTTGAAGGGGTGGTCAGCCTGTCAGTGCTCAGACCATACGCCGCACACTGCATCAAATTGGTCTGCATGGCTGTTGTCCCAAAAGGAATCCTCTTCTAAAGATGATGCGCAAGAAAGCCCACAAACAGTTTGCAGAAGACAAGCAGACCAAGGACATGGATTACTGGAACCATGTCCTGTGGTCTGATGAGACCAAATAAAACTTATTTGGTTTAGATGGTGTCAAGCGTGTGAGGCAGCAACCAGGTGAGGAGTACAAAGAGTATCAAGGTCTGGGGCTGTATGAGTGCTGCCGGCACTGGGGAGCTACAGTTCATTGAGGGAACCATGAATGCCAACATGTACTGTGACATACTGAAGCAGAGCATGATCCCCTCCCTTCGGAGACTGGGCTGCAAGGCAGTATTCCAACATGATAATGACCCCAAATACACCTTCAAGACGACCACTGCCTTGCTAAAGAAGCTGAGGTTAAAGGTAATGGACTGGCCAAGCATGTCTCCAGACCTAAACCCTATTGAACATCTGTGGGGCATCCTCAAACAGAAGGTGGAGGAGCGCAAGGTCTCTAATATTCACCAGCTCCGTGATGTCGTCATGTAGGAGTGGAAGAGGATTCCAGTGGCAACCTGTGAAGCTCTGGTGAAATCCATGCCCAAGAGGGTTGAGGCAGTACTGGAAAATAATGGTGGCCACACAAAATATTGACACTTTGGGCCCAATTTGGACATTTAAACATAGGGGTGTACTCACTTTTGTTGCCAGACGTTTAGACATTAATGGCTGTGTGTTGAGTTATTTTGAGGGTACAGAAAATTTACACTGTTATACAAGCTGTACACTCACTACTTTACATTGTAGCAAAGTGTAATTTCTTCAGTGTTTTCACATTAAAAGATATAGTAAAATATTTACAAAAATTTGAGGGTGTATGTAAACGCTGCACAAATCCTCAGCAATATATGGTGCTAAATGCCCGAACTACTGGCAGGAGAAAGACCCCTAAAGCCACGTATTATTGCACAAGCATTTGAGCATTAATAGATTCCATTGGCCAGAACAATAATTTATTCTAGTCATTGGAATGCATCAACGTTCAATTGGTACCAGTGTTTAGACGAGTTTAGGCGCATCCAGTGTTTTTTCTGTTCCAAAGCTCCTCTCCCGAACATGCTTTTGATATTTTTTTTTTGTTTTTCAGCCCCTAAATGCTCCTCTTCTAATACCTAATGTAAATACCTGTGTGTGCAGATACATAGGCTTGCATAGAGATGCTTTTGTGGTCCTTTCACACAGGCAATCTGCATACAGTGAATCCGGAAAGCATTCACAGCGATTTGCTTTTTCCACATTTTGCTATGTTACAACCTTATTCCAAAATTGATTAAATGCAATATTTTCCTCAAATTTCATCAAACAATACCCCATAAAGGGTGAAAGAAGTTTGAAATCTTTGTAAATTTATTAAAAATAAAAAAGGAAAAATTCACATCTACATAAGTATTTACAGCCTTTGCTGATGTGACCCCCCCAAAAGTGAAGGACTACAGGTCCCAGCATGAAGCCCTCAGGGCTAAAGATGTGACACCCCCCTGGCCCCAGCGTGGGAGGAGTCACATCGGCAGCCAGCAGCGGGAGTGGCGTTAACCTGCCTGATGGTAGGCTGCGGGTGGCACTGGCAAGTGGCACTGCATCTGGTGGCAGGCTATGAGTGGCCAGTTGTACTGCATCTGGTGGCAAGCTATTGGTGGCAAGTGATAATTATGTGTGGGTGTCAGCGCAACTTAAAAAATGTTTGTGCTCAAAATTAAATTAATTTAGTTAATATATACTCAATTAATATTATTAAATATAAGGTGCTATATTAGTGATAAAGTGCACATATGCCTAATTGTATTGTATATAAATATATCAATAAATACATCAATCAATCAGCATTTTCATTATATGACCATAAATAGTGCATGTGCATAAATAACTCAATAAATAGCTCCAATAAAAAGTCTATAAATAATAAAGTGCCAACTTCTTCTTGAAAGTGCTCTTGTGCACATTGTGCTTAATTGAGTGAATTTTCTTTACATCTGTGCCAGGTGGTAACACACTGTGCTCCCCTCTTAGTCCCTCACTCACCAGACTTTTAAGGGTAATAAGCCTATTACTGCCTCCCTCGTAAGGTATTGTAGCCTGTATCCACTCCAGCTCTTTCCCAAATAAACACGGTGTGTGGCTAAGGGAATCCTTATGACGCTGCTTAGAAGGTTCCCCCCATAACAAAGGAAAAGATCTCCATCGTGAGGTACCTTCTAACACATTTATTTAAGTAAATTCAAGGTTACACTTACATAAAACGACAACCAAAAAACGCCCTGTATCTATTTCCTGGTGTTGGATGCCGCTTCCGCTTCCTGCGTTCCAAACACCGGATGTGACGACAGACGTACGGGCAATGGCTTAATATATTGGTGGCAAGTGGCACACTGCATTTGGTGGCAGGCTATGGGTGGCAAGTGGCACTGCATCTGGTGGCAAGCTATGCATGGCAAGTGACACAGCTGCAGTTGGAAGGCTATGGGTGGCAAGTGGCACTGCATCTTGTGGAAGGCGACAGTGGCAAGTGACGCTGCATCTGGCAGCAGGCAATGGTGGCAAGTGACACGCTGCATCTGGTGGCAGGCAACGGTGGCAAGTGACACGCTGCATCTGGCGGCAGGCAACGGTGGCACGCTGCATCTGGCGGCAGGAAACGGTGGCACGCTGCATCTGGTGGCAAGTGACAAGTTCAGGGTTCCCACTGATTCTGCATTGTGGTCAGTTGAACTATTTTTATTATATATCACAATGTAGTAATAGAAATAATGTGATTTGATCATTCTGACACCATATCAAGCATGGTGTCCGGATGAATTAAGTGCTAACACCAGCTAGTCGCCCGACAAATCACCTGCCGTCAAATCCCTCGTCAACCCCGAGACTACATCTCCCCCTCACCTTTTTTTGGGGGGTGTCCCTGAATGGCAGTTTGGAAATATGGTCACCCTAATTTGGGGTGTCATTAGGAATACACCGACACCTGCACACACTCAGTGCGTTTGGAACGCGGTGCAGAAAACGCACATGGAGGCAGGTTTCCGGGACCGTGTTCTGGTGTTCTATAAGAATAGCGCTACCTATCAGAAAATGCAATCAAAGTAACGTTGCAAACACAATTGCTTATTGCGCATGCTCTATGTGTTCCAACATGGCTGCTATGCGTTTCAATAGGTTTCCTAATGTGACACAGCATGAAGGCAGCAGCGGACATCTTCTTACACCCAGGCAACGTTTAAATTTCACACTTATTTTAGCAGTTAACTCACCTTATATACTGAAATAGACTATTTCACCGCGACCAAGTGAAACTATATAATCAGTTTGTTGCTGAGCAGTGCAGGGTGTACCAAGATGGCCGTCGTCACCTTCTGCCTGCAGGTTTCTCGCTATATTTACTATAATACCATAATTATACAAATGTAATACTGTGATTCAGTATATAAGGTCAGTTCACTGCTAAAATAAATATAAAATTCAAGACTTGCATGGGTGTAAGATGTCCGCCGCTGCTTTGTGTTCTGTCACATTACGAAACCTATTGAAACGCATAGCAGCCATGTTGGAACGCACGGCACATGCACAGTAAGCAACTTTTGCTCAGAACGTCACTTGCGTTACATTTTATGATAGGTAGCTTTATTCTGACAGGAAACTGCCACTGAACGCAGTGCTTTTTATAAGCCCAGTTTGCATGACCTCAAATAAATAAGAGTGCCCTCTGACATCCAAGCACAATGTGTTGTGTATATACAGCACAGCCTAACATGTATGGTAAATGTGAACTGAGAGGACAGACACCGAAAAGCTATTTCTCTGTCTCCTTATGTATCTAATAAGTGCTGTCACTGTCATTGCACAGTCACAGGAGCTCCACAGACTGCAGCCTTCTGGAGTGGGCGGGGCTATGTATGTATACGAGCTCATTGGTTGGTGTCTCGCTTCCGCTTTCACTTCGCTCGATACAATGTATTTCTCAGAAGGAAATAAATAAAGTTACAAGGTTTTGAGAATTGTCAGCTGAGCATGCCGGGTAGTGTAGTTCGGTGTAGGTCATGTGATTGACTTCTTCCTTGTCATGGCTGAAACGCAGGGATACCTTGGATCTGCAGAGCAGGTTAGCTGATGTCCTCCTATACATACTGCTTACTGTCCCAGTGCCTGTGTGCAGAGGAATAATACAGGCTTGGGTGTGTCCTCTAGTATAGAATTGTGGCTGCATTTATAGCTGGAAGCAGATGCCTGCAGACAGCTGATCTCCTGCTGATTAGATAGATGTCAGGCAATAAATACAAGGCAGTGCCTTCCTCATATATAGTAGGATACAGGAGGAACTTATGTGTGTTTTTATGTTTCCATACAAATGAATATCTCCATGTGACCCTCATTTGGAATCAAAGACCCCTGCCCCGCTTGTCCCTCTATTTGGTGTGGTGTATAGACCTCTGTAAAAGGTACTGAGGGGTTATAAACCTTGTTTTATTTTAAGTGGTTACAAAGCCTAAACATTTTTTACCTTTTAGTGCCGGTTCACACCAGTGTGATGCCAGACATTGCATGTGATTTGCACCGCATTGCCGTGCAGATCACATGTGATGCGATTTCAGCCATACAAAATGTATGGCTGAAATCGCATTTGCACCAAAATGGTGCAGGACCCTTTTTTGGTTCACATTGGAATCGGATCACATAGGTGTTCACACCTATCCGATCCGCGAAAATCTGGGGGTGTCCTTAACATTACATTGAGACCCCCAGCCATTCCCAGATCTCATTGTGCGATTCTGGTGGGATGCGGGAACCGGGACTGTTTCGCAGGGTTTACCGCATCGCACCAGTGTGAACAAGGACTTAAGGGCCGCACACACGATACGAAAATCGGAAGGAAAATTTTGTCCGACAAACGATCTGCCGATTTTCGGATTGTTAGTATGGTCCTTTCGACACCCGATTACGAATTTTCAACGACAAAATCTGGATGTGCAGGCTATAAAAATTTTATCGTACGTCAACACAACGTCAGATTTTCGCTTAATTAGTACAGTTTTCGTCCGAAAAAAATCGTAAGAGCAAGAATAGGCATGCTCAGAGACGAAAGAACACATACAAAGCAATCCAACACATGACATCACTTCTGAAGTAGAATTCTGTCGTATGAAAGTCACCTCTTCACTTTCCACATCAGACTAGCATGCCACAAAAAACGGACGACAGATCGTTCGATAATCTGATCGTGTGTACGAGGCTTTAGGCTCCGTTCACATACTGGCGTATCGGATCACGGGCAGAATCGCCACAATTCTGCCCGCGATCCCGAATCGTTGTAAATCGCGGAATGTCTGTGCGACTCCTGTGACTTGCAGTGGCACCCCAAACTCAGTGCGATTTTTGCCGCGATTGTTGCCTGATGAATTGCGGTGAAATTTGCGCAAACCAAATCGCAGGACGCCTGTCACCCAAAAAAAGTACAAGAACTTCTATGGGCAACAGGTTGTGATTCTGTGTTTGCGCTATTTTACCGGGATTTGCAGCGCCACGTTTGGGGTGCCATTGCAAGTCATGGGAATTGCACGGGCGTCCCGCGTTTTACAATGATTCAGGATCACGGGCAGAATCACGGTGATTCTGCCCATGATCCGATATGCCAGTATGTGAACGGAGCCTATAATAAGGCTTACCTATAGGTACTGTAAATATCTCCTAAACTTGCACAGTTTAGGAAATATTTACTGTATACTGCGCTGATGATGTAATCGACGCATGCGCTCTGAAGGAACGGCCACCTGTGCCATTTCTTCAGAGCCCTGTGCCGTGACCAACGTTTCCAATGCGCATGCGGCTCCGGCCTGTAGCACAGACGGATACTGCGGACTCAGAAAGAAGACGGGTGAAGATGGCCCTCCAGCGGGGATGACAAGGGCTTTGTTTAGAGGTAAGTGTCCACATAATGTGCTAGTATGCGATGCATACTAGCACATTATGTCTTTACTTTTCAGGTAACAAAAAAGAAAAAAAAAAACTTCCTCTTTAAAGGAGTTGTAAACTCTTAAAGCGGAGTTCCACCCTGGGAAAGTTTTTTTTTTTTTTTTTTTTAAATAAAAATACCCCCGGGACAGTCAGGGCTAGTGCATTCCACAATGGATAGCCTCTGATCTGTCCCGGGTTGCACTTACCTTTTAGAAGAAATACTTACCTTGAAAATGTATTGTCCAGCGCTGCCATCTCAGGTGTGGGCAGCTTGAAGCAGCGCGATCCTCTTCTGCGACCTCTTCCGTCTTCTTCGGTCCCACGATGCACTGCACCGGCCCCCGCTGTCACTTCCGGTGCCGCAGCGTCATCCCTGCACAGCTTCTGGGCATGCCCAGAAGCTGTTTTGCAAGGTATGACGGCGCCTGCACCGGCCCCGACGTCAGTTCTGGTGCAGGCGCCATTGATTCCTGGGAGCGATGACGTTCAGCTCCCAGGAATCATTGCAAGCCAGGAAGTGACGAATCGCCTTGGCCGCCGAGGGGAGGAAGTGGAAGTAAGGTAAGTATATTTTCTCTACAAGGTAAGAAAAAATAAATAAAATTGCGATTATCCATTTGTTTTTCAGGTGACCCGGAGCAAGAAGATGGAGGTAAGTATAATTTTAGGGTGGAACTCCACTTTAAGGTTTTTCTCTTTAATGCAATCTATGCATTAAGGTGAAAAACCTTCTCGGTTGCAGCTGTCCCCCAGACCCGCCATTATTCTTACTGTAACGTTCCAGTGACGAGTGCAAGCCCAGCGGCTCCATCCACTGTCTCGGATCCTCATTGGATAGATTGTCAATCAAATGCAGTGATGTGGAGGTCGGGCCCGAGTCCTGCTGTCTGTGTCAATGGAGGGACTCGTGAGCGCACCTGCACGGGTGCTCCAATGGAAAGCGACTCTCCGTGGGGGCACCCGATGAAGAGGAGGAACCAGGAGCGCCGCCGGGGCACCCCAGAAAAGGAGGATCGGAGCAGGTAAATATAACATGTTTGTTATTTATATATATATATAAAAAAAAAAACCTTTACAATCACTTTTACCACTTCAGCTTCAGAAGGCTCACCCCCCCCCCCCCCCCATCCCCTCAACACCCTGCGTTTCTTTGACAATTGCGTGCAGTTGTGCGATGATGTACCCAATTAAAGTTGATGTTCTTTTTTTTTTCCCCACAAAGAGTTTTCTTTTGGTGGTATTTGATCACCTCTACAGTTTTTTTATTTTTTGTACGATAAGCAAAAAAAGGCTGACATTTTTGAAAAAAGAAAAAAGTATATTTTTCTACTTTCTGCTATAAAACATACCCAATGAAAAAATGTAAAATCTCAAATTTCTTCATCAGTCTAGGCCAATGTGTATTCTGCTACTTCTTTTTTTTTTTTTTTTTTTTTTTTTTTTATCCCAATAAATGTATATTGCTTGGTTTGCGCAAAAGTTATATTTTCTAAAAAAAAAAAAAAAAAAAAATATATATATATATATATATATATATATATATGGAATTTTTATTGTATTTATTTTTACTAGTAATGACAGCAATCAACAACTTAGAGCGGGAAGGCGGCAGACAAATTGGACACTAAGTGACACTTTAGATAATTTTTTGGGGACCAGTGACACTAATACACTGATCAGTGCTAAAAAATATGCACTGTCACTGTACTAATGACACTGGCAAGGAGGGGGTTAACATCAGGGGAGATTAAAGGGTTAAATGTGTCCCTAGGGGGTGCTTCACCTGTAGGAAGACAGAGATCCGTGTTCCTGTTTAGCAGAAACACAAGATCTGTCTTCCCTACTATTAGAATGGCGATCTGCCTTGTTTACATAGGCAGACTGCCGTTCTGCCTCTGTTGGGAACGATCGGGTCTGCCGGACCCACTGATTTGGCTCCTGCTCTGATTGGTCGCAGTCCCGAAAGTGAAGAATGACGTACCTGTACATTATTCTGCGCACAGGAGCCGAGGGGGGCGGGGGGTCAGCAAGAGCTTAAAGTGGCTTTTTTAAATTTATACCTACAGGTAAACCTATAATAAGGCTACAGTAAATACCTCCTAGATGTGCACTGGTTAGAAGATATTTAATATAGCAGCGCCGGTGATCTCACCGGCGCATGCGCACTGCACGCTCAATGGACGGCGTGCTGTCCATAGAGAGAGCTGTGCTGCAGCTGTGACTCCTGCCCACATAGGCAGCCCAAAAAGAAGAGGATTCGGGGCTGCTCTGTGCAAAACCATTGCATGAAGCATGTAAGTCCCCCTTTAAAATAATCACATTTTGTTGATTGCAGCCTGAAATTAAGACGAACACCATTTTTTGTTTTATCCAGCTCTATTTACTCAGCTTATAACATCCAAGTGACGCCAACGTGTCAGGAAAAAAAAAATTCAAAAACAGAATCACTGAGTTGAAAAAAGGATCTTGTGTCCGTATTTTGGTGAACCGCCTTTTGCTTTAATTACAGCCTTTGGTCTGTCAGGATAGGTCTGTACTAAGTTTGCACATCTAGACTTTGCAATATTTGCCCACTCTTCTTTGCAGAACTGCTCAAGTTCAGGTAAATTTAGTGACTGTTTGTGGACTGCAGTCTTTAAGTTGTTTCACAGATTTTCAATGGGGTTTAAAGTTATTTATTTATTTTTGAGATTTTACAAACATGTTATACTTACCTGCTCTGTGCAGTTGGGTTTTGCACAGAGCAGCCTGGATTCTCCTCCTTCTCTGGACCCACTTCGGGTCTCCTGCCCCCTCCCTCCTGTTGAGTGCCCCCCACAGCAAACCACTTGCTACGGGGGCACCCAAGCCAAGTCAAAGTTCCCTGTGTCCATTCAGACACGGAGCCGTGACCCAACCCCACCCCCTCTCTCTCCTGATTGGCTGAATGATTTTGATTGACAGCAACGGGAGACAATTGTGGCGCGCTGCTGCCTCGGCCAATGAGAAGGGGAATCCCAGGCAGCTGTGTGCGGTGGGTCATTGTCATGTTGGAAGGTAAACCTTCTTCCCATTGAAAACTTTCTGGCAGCAGATTTTCTTCAGGAATTTAACGGTATTTCATCCATTTTTCCTTCTAACCTGACAAATGTTGCATTCCCTGCTGCAGAGAAACACCCTCATAACAGGATATTATCACCCCCATGCTTTACTGTAGGAATGGTGTTATTTGGATGGTGAGCTCTATTGGATTTCTGCCAGACGTATAGTTTGGTGTTGAGGCCAAATAATTCAATTTTAGTCTCAACTGACCGTAACCCCTTTTTCCATGTTGCCTCAGAATCTTCACGGTGCATTTTGGCAAAGCTCAGTCGTGACTGCATGTGGCATTTTTTTTGAGGAGTGGCTTTCTTCTTGCAACCCTCCTATACAAGCCACATTTGTGGAGAATATGTGATCGTGTTGTCATATGCACACATTGACCACTCTTTGTCATAAATTCCTACAACTGCTTCTGAGTTTCTGTAGGCCTATTGGTAGCCTCTCTGAGCTGTTTCCTTCTGGCTCTTTCATTCAGTTTGGATCGGCTTCCTGATCCAGGGAGGGTTCTATGTTGTACCAAATACCTTCCTCTTTTTAGTAATAGAAATAGAAAAAAATTACCACTGTTAATGCCACATCCCAAATTGTACAATGTAGAGACAAAAAAAAAACAGGACCCCTCCTGCAACTGGAGGACTTTACTGGCATGAGACCAACCAAATGTAAAAAAGTATTAAAATATTTTATTTATACACATAGCGTTAAAACAGGGTCTACAACCTAACATCCAAAATACAACTAAATAAGACATTTAAAATTATAGGAGAGACATATCAATGGAGAATGTAACCCTTGTACAGCACCTCCCTAACTATTGCGTCATCCTGCTTAACAGTCCCCAGAGAGGATGTCTGTATGTTGGGTTGCCTCTGTAGGTCAACTTATTTCGCTATACTGCGTAGCTTCCTCAGGACCAATATAGGAGGAAATCACATTCTGCTACATATAATAAACACAGATTAGGGGGGAAAATGAATTTGATTACGTGGTTTTTTTAGACCTAAACATATATATAATTATTCTCTGATATAACGGTAAGTTGATAATCCCCCAAAGAGCACTTACAGCAAAATCGATTCGATCCACTAGGTCATCACTATATGTCTTTTGGGTGGCCATAGGGACCACAGGATATCCCACCTAAAGGGGCCTCATTTCCTTATTATTCCAACATTTACATAACCAATATATAAAGAAAAAATAAACGGTTTATTTTATACAGTGATGCTACAAAAAAATATAGCAGTACTGTCAATTTTTTATATTCTCTATTAATAATATGTGTTTATACCTTTCTGATGAATGCATATTTGTTCTTCAGAGTTATTTTTAATGTGTAGTTTGGGGGACAGTGTTATTGCAGTAGCCCAAGATCTAGAGAAGGTTTATCCACTCCTAGTCCCTCACATTCAGACAAAGGAGATAGTAGTCCCTCTATCTAAGTGGAGCTCTACAACAAATTCCTGCAGGACAACACCAGTTAAAAAAAAAAAGAAAGCACACCTATCCAAACATAAGCTGTATAGATAGTTAGTCTATCATAGACTTTCTCGGCCTCACACGGGGCTCAAATATCATACCTGCGTCTTGCTGCCTCAACACTCAACCTCAATCAACGAAGGAAATGGGAACAGTGGGCTATATTGGACTCCTTTTTTGTCCCCAAGGTGCCGCGTGTTAAACCCGGGAACTTCTGGGTTGTGATGTCACGACACCGCGTGCGTTCCACCCGCCCCAAAATGGCGCTCAGTGCGGTGGAGCTCAAGCCTCGCTCCTGTCTACGAAGGAGGAGACCATACCCAACCCTAAAAGAGATGACAGTACACAAGAGGGCAGGGAAAGAGCAAATGGGAGGACACAGCCACCCAAGGCAACATGCCAGATATAATTTGTGAATGGCTGTGTAAAGCGCATATGCATGCCCAAAAAGACACCAACGACCACAGATACATCGATTTGCTGCAACTCAAATACCACTCAGGGATAATACCATATGTCAACAAAATGACCGAACATTGGATAACCTGGCATGACAAATTAACTGCATGAATCCCAATCATGGGAATCATGGACACAATAATATTTCTAACATTTGAAAAGACCTATAATCATGATTTTGAAAGCAAATTATATTGACAGACCTATGTGTGAATGGGGAAGATGGTACATAACTCACCCAAACACACATAAAAAAAGGACACGGAACAAAAAGGGCAGCAAAATAGGGAAAAGAGAAAAGGACCACATATACAGCCTCGTGCAACAAACCATCTATATCCTACAAATATTTTTTAAATTCATGGCCTCATTGAGGCCTGGTACCATGGTAGCTTGTAGTGTATAAATCCATCTAGCTTCATGTTGAAGAATTTTTTTGTCAAAATCCGCTCTTGGATCCAGGAAGATGCGTTCTAAAGCCGCACATTTGAGAACACTAGTATCCTGTTTATGGGTCAGAACGATATGTCGCCCAATGGGAGTAGATAGTTTGTTGCTCTTGCCGTAGTATATGTTGTCCTTGATTCTGCGCCAGAATTGGAGTTTTGACTTCCCAATGTAAAGCGCCCCACAATTACAAAACCTAATATACTGTATAATCCCTATGGTTTGACAGTCAATATAGTGGGGAACCCTATAAAGCTTCCCATCAGAAAGGTACAATGTTTGTTCGGGTTTCAAATATCCATGGGCAAAACTCACACAATCCAAATTATACCTGGTAAGTGTCCCCAAAATGGCTCTGGGTCATTCTATCTTTTAGTGATCTAGCCCTCCGATAGGTTATTTCTGGATTGTCCCTAATGTATTTCTGAAGAATGGAATCATTGGTCAACAGATACCAATATTTATGGAGAATTCCTCGGACATAGCTGTGGTCTATTGAATGTTGTAATTAGTCTAACTGTGTCCCGGGGGTGTCCTAGTATGTTTTTTTAAACAGCACCTCATCACGGGTGGACCTTTTCTGACTTTGTTAAATGCCTTTTTAAGACAACTACGAGAATAACCTCGTTGCAGGAGTATTTCTCTTAAAGCATTGGCTTGAATAAAGAAATCATCACTAGAGCATATACGTCGTAACCTAAGATACTGACTGAAAGGTATACTTTTTAACAGAGGTTAATCTATACCTATACCATCATGGTATGTAATCCCAAAACCTAGCATATTTGTCATCCGATAGTAGATACCGCTCCCACCCCCCCAGGTACAGATTGGCATATTTTAGCGCACATGTGCCCATCGCCACTCCCTGCACCTGGTGGTAGTGGGAGCCATCAAACAGAAATGCATTCCTGTTGAGAATATGCTCTAATACCATAAGGATAAACTTACTGTATCTCCAAGAATCCTGATCTTTCTTATAGAAATTCACTAATGACCTCAATCTCTTTACAGTGCGGAATACTGCTTTAAAGTCCCTCAATATCAAGGAGCACTAGAAAGGTCTTGGCAGGGAAAATTAAGCTCGCCAATCATTTTAAGCAAGTCAGGAGTATGCTAAATGGATGATGGTAGCGAGGTAACATGGGGACGCAAATAACTGTCTACAAGGCAGGTAGCTAGTTCCGTATGAGATCCAATACCTGATAGGATGCCCAGGGGGTTGGTACATGTCCTTTATGTTTTTTGGCAATGCATAAAACGTAGGTGTTTTAGGAAATTTAACAAGAATAGCCTCATATGTCTCTTAATCAATTATAGCCTCATCATAGGCTTCTATTAACATTTGAGCAAATTCATTTTGGAATTTGTCTTTTACATCAGCGAAACATATTCAATACCATTCCTGGTTGTTTAAGATTTTTAAACACATATTTCAGTATTGTTCTTTATCTATAAGACAACATTACCCCCCTTGTCATAGGGCTTAATTACTATATTTTTGTTCTGACCAAGAGATCTCAAGGCCTCTTTTTGTAGATGTGTGATATTGCCAGTGGAAAAGCCATGTATATGTATATCATTCACTTCCTTCCAGACTTGTGTCACAAATGCCCATATATTGGGATTTGTCTGGAGGGGGGTAAATTTATCTGACTTATTTTTCATTACTGGTCTGTGAAAAATGGGGGGGGGGGGGGGTTGCGTTGCTACCTGAGTGTTAGAGGGTGCCTGTGAAACTGTATTTTGTGGGGTCCCTTCATTCTCATGAAGTCACGTAGTGCCCGGAAATCTTTGATTGTGAAATCTTTCCACTGGTCTAACAATGCTTTTATCCAAACAGAAATTTTATGTGTTAATTTACACGCAAACAGATTGAGGTCTTTCACAGTCTCAAAAATATAAATTTCCTGTTTCGGGCAAAACGTGAGGCCTAAGCTGAGAAGTTCCTTCTCAGCTGGGGTAAGCTGATGCGAAGATAGGTTAATGATTGGGAGTCATTCTCACTATGAATAGTTCCCTATAGATTTCCTGATGATCTGTGTATGTACTGGATTGCTCGGTTGTTCCGTTCCCTTGTGGTTCCCCCAAAGGGGACTATGGAGTTGTACTTACTATATTGGTGCTGTTCGTGAGTGCCTGTGCAAAACAAAGTTTTAAAGACTCATCACCTGTGCAGTCTGGAGCTTGATCCACATGAGAAGAGCCCCTCTCTTTCATTCATACTAATCACACGTGTCTTACCACCACCTTGTGTTAATTTACCACCACCATGCTTCGGACTTTCTTTTGGATAGCGATGTCTCCAATGTGATTTGTTTGATGTCTGAAATGTGAGATTAATGAGAAAAAGTTGAGGCATTGGATGAATCAGATTCTTTATCTCTCAGTGCAATTTTAGTACACACCTTTCCTCGACACCCCCCCCCCCCCCCCCCGAGTGTTTGGTCTCCTCTTCCCCCCATTTGTAGGCTGTATGACGAGAGAATGTCATTTTATCTCTTATAAAATGCTGTTCTTTATATTGGATTGAATCCGTGGTGTTATGTTCAAGATGTTCGTTCAAGATGTTCCTGTAATCGCTTAATTTTTTTCCCCTCAAAACTTGGGTGAGAACATATAGATTGATTCTGGCCATACAATGATCTAATATAATCATCTAGCTTTAATATATCCTTATCATATTGATCCGAAAGTATCTCCATAATTTTTTGTGAGCAATTTATTAGGGGATAATGTACCACTCCTTTAGGAACACTGTGTTTGTATTGTACTGTATATCGTTTCAATTTCATGTATGAGCCATTCTTTGTTTTATGGCCCAAACCAGTTCATGATATTCTGTACTATAAGCTATCATTAAGAATTAGTGACACAAGTTTTATATATATATATATATATATATATATATATATATATATATATATGTATATATATATATATATATATATATATATATATATATATATATATATATATATATATATATAATGTCACAATTTTTCAAATAACTTTTTAGAAACAATCACTATTAATTACTTAATAATTGTTACGCATAAAGTCCCACACTCTATTATGGGGGTTCCTCTTTGAAACCTATGTCTAGGGATTATGGTAACACATTACCCTGTAGTTGACTACACACTCTTTACAATTTATTAGGTTCTCTTCCCAAGCATTTTTAAATTCTGGTGTAACTTTCCTTATGTTGGGGGAATACTTGCACTCTTAGACCTGTCGGATTAATCCTTTCTTTGATATAACAATCAAAGAATTTCTTGTGCCAGAATAAATGTGACTACCTCTCTAAAGTTCATTGGAGCTTTTGCATAAAAAGATCAATTTCAAGGTTTTTATTCCTATTCCCCGGGCAATTTTTGTTGACATCTAGACATAAATCCTTCCCAAGCCATGCCATAATTACAATCTAGTAAGTGCAAGAAAATGAGTAGCTTCTTTTGAAGCAAATAAACAAAGCCAATATACAAACTCTGTCTTTTAAAAGATGGTCTCCAATCACTTGACTCTTATAATATTGAGAGCAGGTGATAACTAGTGGTAAAAAACAGGGGGGGGGGGGGGTGTTTACTACCCTGACATAGAGTATTCGAAAACATTGACCACTGTTTTTTATGCCACATCCCAAATTGTATAATGTAGAGAAAAAAAAAAAAAAAAACAGGACCCCATCCTGCAACAGGAGGACTTGACTGGCATGAGCATGGGACCAACCAAATGTGAAAAAGTATCAAAATATTTTATTTATACACATATCAGTAAAACAGGATGTACAACATAACATCCAAAATACAACCAAATAGACATTTAAAATTATAGGAGAGACATATCAATGGAGAATGTAACCCTTGTACAGCACCTCCCTAGCTGTTGCGTCATCCTGGGTAACAATCCCCAGAGAGGATGTCTGTATGTTGGGTCGCCTCTGCAGGTCAAAGCGTTTCGCTATACTGTGTAGCTTCCTCATTACCAATATAGGAGGAAATCACATTCTGCTAAATATAATAAACACAGATATTAATAATATACTTCACTGTGCATCTAGACATTGATAAAGCCTTTGACATTTTTTTTTGTATCCCTCTCTTGACTTGTGCCTGTCTGCAACTTTATCCTGGAGATCTATTGACAGTGATTGTTTGCTTTAGTTGCACTATCAGTGACTGAAATGCTCCAGGAAAGCTCTTTTAATGCTGAGCTAATCAAAATTACCACAGCTGATTACAGTTGAAAGTCAAATAGCCTGGTGTGCCTTTGAGAAGGTGATTAGCTACACCTGATTTAAGTATTTTTTAGGAGGGGTGTGATCCTTTTTTCAAACCGCAGTGGTTCTGTTTTTTTTTTTTTTTTTTTTTATTTTCAGACATGTTAGTGTTATATATTTCACTTGGATGTTGTAAGTATAGATAAATACATCTGGATAAAACAAAAGACAGTGTCTGTCCTAATTTTAGGCTGCAAAGCAACAAAATGTGATTATTTTAAAGGGGGGGGTTCTTTTCTATAGCCACGATTCCCTTCACCGTAAAATCACAATCAGTGGCAGTTCAGCCGCTTGATCCTTCATACAGGCGGTGGGAGGGGGGACGCCCCTCCCACCACCCTCCAGTGCTTCTATCGGCTCGCCCATGCGATCGGTGAGACGGAAAAGGAATCCACCGGAGGCAGAAGTTCACCATAGTGAATACCGAGGACCAGATGGTCCATCACAGTCTCTATTGCTCTCGGAGGCCCGGGGCGCGACGTTATGACGTCTTGTCCTGCCTGGCAGTTGTAAATACTGCCGTGGGCTCAGATCCTTTTTTTTTTTTTTTTTTATCTGTCTTTTCAGCCTTGTAGAGAGATGTGGGGTCTTGTAGACCCCACATCTCCCCATAAAGAGGACCTGCCATGCCCTATTCTTATTACAAGGAATATTTACATTCATTGTAATAAGAATAAAAGTGATTAAAAAAAAAAAAAAAACAATTTTAAAGGGAAAGTATAAAAATCTAAAAATATGCGTATGCATTTGTTTGTCGCGCACACATATTTAAGCGGCATTCAAACACACGTGAGGTATCATCGCGAACATTAGAGCAAGAGCAACAATTCTAGCCCTCCTATGACCTCCTTTGTACCTCTAAACTGGTAATTTTGCCTATGGAGATTGAGTTTGGCACCATTGCACGAGTGTGTGCAATTTTAAAGTGTGACATGTTAGGTTTCTATTTACTCAGCGTAACATCATCTTTCACATTATACAAAAAAAATTGGGCTAACTTTATAGTGGTTTTTTTTTTTTTGTTTTTATTCATGAAACCATTTTTTTTTCCAATGAAAGAGATTAAAAAATTTGCTGCGCAAATACCGTGTAACATAAATAGTTGCAATGACCACCAGTTTATTCCCTAGAGTTACTGCTAAAAAAAAAACATTCATAATGTTTGTGGGTTCTGAGTAATTTATTAGCAGAAAAATGATGATGACGTAGGAGAGGAGTGCCAGAATAGGCCCGGTATGATAGTGGTTAAAGATGCAGGAGGTTCCTTAGTTCAGCTTGGAATAGGTGCCTGATTTGGTGTAAAACTCACTGGAGACAGGTGGGTTTTCTCAGGAAACTCATTGCTGCAGGACAGGCAAGCTAGGAACGTGTGTCCATGTCTGTCTGGCCTTATAGAAGGGTATTCTGATCAGGCTGATGACTAAAAAAGTATTTTGCTGAAGCAGGCTGAGGGTCTAAGCAGACCAAATAGCCAGAAGGCTAAAGATTTACTTTGTATCTTTGTGATCATGAAAACCTCTGCAAGGACAGACTGTAAGGTACTTTTGTTGACCAATAAAAATGAACAGGTATCCCAAAAAGTACTGTTTTTTTTAATTGGAGTCCCTGGAAAATTCTCCATTTGGAGCTAACGCTCAAAATTTGTGGAGAATGCGGGCAACAGTGGAGCTTCGGCTGAGTATGCTAATCTTTGCTGAGTAGTAAGTTATTTTATGATGAACTGTTTGTGCTAAAGAGCCATTCACACAGCGCGTTGTGTTGGGCACCTGGTAGGAGTTGAAGCGAGAGCAGCACATAAAATGACATTGCACCATTTTTTGCATCTGTTCAAGTTGCTGTCGACTTTGAGGTCCAAACCTGCAATATGGATGATTCGGTAGTTGCTAGTGTTAACCAGTGGGCTAGAACTTTTGTATTTTGGCAAAAAAGATGTAATCCGATGATGTAGAGACCAGTGTCGGCTGGTGCTCAAAATTTTTTTTTTTTGGGGGGGGGGGGGGGGGGGGGCGCAAAAAGAAAAATGTAATAGGTATTGCTTCGCGGCAAAAAATGCGGTAAAAAAAAAATTGCGTGACTTTGAGGTCATGGTACAGGCATGGCATAGGTGATGGTACAGGCATGGCACAGGTGATGGCACAGGTGATGGTATAGGCATGGCACAGGCATGGCACAGGTGATGGTATAGGCATGGCACAGGTGATGGTATAGGCATGGCACAGGTGATGGTATAGGCATGGCACAGGCATGGCACAGGTGATGGTATAGGCATGGCACAGGTGATGGTATAGGCATGGCACAGGTGATGGTACAGGCATGGCACAGGTGATGGTACAGGCATGGCACAGGTGATGGTATAGGCATGGCACAGGCATGGCACAGGTGATGGTATAGGCATGGCACAGGTGAGGGCACAGGTTGGCTTCAATCCCTTACCTGCTCTCCTGGGCTGCCTGCGAGATGTCCACGGCGCTGCTCCTCTCCTCGAGTCCTCTTCTTCTGGCGGCGGGATTCCGGGAACCGTCCACGGCGCTGCTCGTCTCGTCCTCTGTCTTCAGTCTTCTGGTCTTCCGATCGGTCCGGGCGGCGGGAACGAGATCGGGCGGTGACGGTGCGTGACTGACGCACGCACCGGCATCGCCCCCATTGCGACGTCAGCGGGTTCGGCAATCGGATGTCCTGGATGATGATTGGTCCAGGCTGGAGACTGGACCAATCACAGCCAGGATATCACGAAAATGGGGGTGTCCTAGCGCTATGACCTGCGCCCAGGTTACGCCCTCAGAAGGCAGCCAATCGGAGCCTCTTCTGGGTCGCAAACCCCCCCCCCCCCAATAGCCACCACATAGGCCGGCAAACACGATTTTTTTTTTTTCAAAACTTTATTGTTTTTGTAATTTTTTTTTCCTTTTTTTTTAGGGGGGGCGGCGCCCCCTATGAACAGGCCGCCACTGGTAGAGACGTTCTTTCACAGCCTGGCCCAAAGAGCCTGGGGTTTGCTTCTAGTATCTTTATTGCCATCAAAGTGGCATAAGGTTTATTTTGAGCTGGAGAAGGATGCAAATGACAATGATCAGTTAATAGAGGAAATTCAAAAGTTTGTGGAGTTCAGAATTGAGCTCTACAGACCTACCACTTGGTGACTACATAGGATGGTGATATAGTCAAGTTGATAGGGCTGAATTCTGTGGCTTGATGACGTCTCAGGGACTGTGCAAGCTTCACTAGCCTCGGTTGGGGAAAAAGGTGTCTTCCCTAACGAAAGGCAAGTGGGGTTCTAAAAAGACATTAAAGTTCTACAAAAGGATTCTGAAAGGATGTCGACGGGCTGCAGCATGTATGGTAATGTGGTATGCAAGCTGTGTCAACACATAGAAGCAGAAGTGTTGTTTGAGATGCAGTGACTGAGGGCATGGTGTCACCAAAATGTTTCCTGTCCCTGGATACATTGCATGGTAACCTGGTCAGACAAAGGTCTATGTTTACCAGCTAGGTTTCTGTTGGTAAAGTGTCTTCTGTCCTCCATAGCAATTGTAAAAGAATTCAAGTCAAGCCTCCAGAAGATGGCAGCACATGTGTTGTGCCTGTTGCTGTTCTATTCTATGGTCATATGGGTGAAATGGCATGTCCACAGAAAGAGGAGTTGCTAGTTTTGACCTCCAAAATAAGAAAAAAATCTTAAACCTCTGGTGGTAGGACTTCCTTAAAAAGTGTACTGGAAATGAAATGCCAGTCTTTCAGTCGGCTGTCTCTCCTCTACCCTGCTGCTGGCGCTGGGATCCGTTCATGTGACTGGACAGGAGCGGCTTCAGAATAGGTAAATATAGACTGCTTTCCTTTTACAGGATAGATAGAATAGGCTTAGATAGGTTGTGGGAGTAGATTTTAGCTTAGTTAGGTTTTGACTGGAATTACACTTTGCAAGGATAAATATACAAGGACAAAAAAAAGTTAAATAAAATAACAACAAAAAAGGAGAGGGGTGTGGCATATTCAGATGACCTCTTGGTGGTCATCTTCCTCTGTCGGTCTTCTATGTTTCTGAGGTGTCGTAGTTTAGACAGGGGATGACATCACAGGTCCCCCATGTTGACAAGGCTCTGGCCTGGTGATTGGCTCCTCAGAATCAATCCTAGTCACACGGAGAGGTCATTCATATCCAGAAGCTCAGCTCCATTAGTGTTGTGAGACCCACGGTTTATTAGTGTGCCGCTCAGGTTTGATCGCTGTGGGGAGGAGTGTGGGTGATTCCGCTTCTGCTGCACGAGGGATGGAGCATGTCCCAACTCTTGTAGTCAATGAAGGGAAGAGAGGAAAAATCCCTGATACTGCACATCCACGAACTTCTATGGTGGTAATAGGAGAGACAACCTCAGCCTGGGCTCCCGCCAGGCCACACCCCCAATGCAGTTCACTCCACCCCCCCGGAGCCTAATCATGGAGGTGTGTGAGGCTCAAAAGGTAAAACTGCCTGGTGGCCATCTGAATGGATGCAGAGATGTATAGTAACTAAGTAGAACTACTTCACTACTGTACTTAAGTACCTAAAGGTGGTATCTGTACTTTCCTGGAGTAGAATTTTTTTTTCTCCTACTTCCACTTTTACTTCATTACATTTTTTCGATG
Organism: Pelophylax lessonae; assembly: GCF_965119305.1. Classification (NCBI taxonomy): domain Eukaryota; kingdom Metazoa; phylum Chordata; class Amphibia; order Anura; family Ranidae; genus Pelophylax; species Pelophylax lessonae. Next base: position 196,808,405 of record NC_138772.1, read on the forward strand.
ATTTCAATACTTCTACTCCGATATTTTTTTTTGTGCTGCAAAGTTACTCGTTACTATTATAAAAATTACCACTGCCAGAACAGTAGATGGCAGGTTTCATGAAGCTCAAAACATGTGTATTATCAGCGCATATGAAAATAAATGCTACTGTATGCATAAATAAAAGCTGCATTTGAAATAATAAACAATATGATGTTCAAACTTTTGACTTCTTTCTTTAACCACTTTACCACCGGAGGATTTTGCTGTCTTCCGTCCAGGCCACTTTTTGCGATTCGGCGCTGTGCGACTTCAACTGACAATTGCGCGGTCGTGCGACGCCGTACCCAAACGAAATTTACGTCCTTTTTTCCCCACAAACAGAGCTTTCTTTTGGTGGTATTTGATCACCTGTGCGATTTTTACTTTTTGCGCTATAAACAAAAAAAGAGCGTTTATTTTGAAAAAATAACAATATTTTTAACATTTTTTTATATGAAATTCCCCCCAAAAAAGATGTAAAAACCAATTTTTTAAAAAAATTTTGGCCAATTTGTTTTATGCTACATATGTTTGGTAAAAAAAATCGCAATAAGCGTATTTTGATTGGTTTGCGCAAAAGTTATTGCGTTTACTAACAAAGGGAAAGATTTCTGTCATTTTTGGTGTTTTTTTTTAACGCGTAATGGCGGCGATCTGCGATTTTTTTTTTTTTTTTTTTTTTTTTTTTTTGCGGGACTGCGACATTGCGGCGGACAGATCGGACCCTTGACTGACATTTTTGACACTTTTGGGGGTACCAGTGACATTACTACAGTAATCAGTGCTATACATATGCACTGTTACTGTAAAAATGACACTGGCAGGGAAGGGGTTAATTTTATTGGAGAGGGAGGGGTTAATGTATGCCTGGTGCTTACTGACGTGTAGGGGGGGAGGTGACTGTGTGAGTCATGGACAGATCGGATGTCTAGCTATGCTGAACAGTCCGATCTGTCACTCCCTGTCACTATGGAGATCCGCCCGCTGTGTTTACACACAGCGGGCGGATCTCCAGACTCGATCCCCGACGATCGGGTAAGAGCACCGGCGATCGCCGCTGCTCCTCCCCTGGCCCGACTCCCGCTGTGAATGAAAACAGCGGGAGCGAGCCTCCGGCGGCGCGCAAGCGCCGCCCAGAAGGGGGAGTGTCCAACGACGTTAATACTACGTCGCTGGACGATAACGAACCACTCTGCCGCAGTAGTATTACTGTGAGCGGTTCTAAAGTGGTTAATAACTACATAACACAGTACTTGTACTTTTACTTTCAGTACTTGAGTAGCATTTTTTCAAAACTACTGGTACTTTTACTTTCAGTACTTGAGTAGCAAAATTTAAAAAAAAACTACTTGCAATACTTAAGTACAAAAAAAAACTGCCATCAGTGACTATTTTGGTATCTGAAGTCAGTTACGGTAAATGATTTTGCAATAAGTGATTTTGTGACAATCGAATTGTAGAATCTTCTTGTAGATTTAAAAGCAACTATGTACTGTGATGAAATAAATGATTTCGGTAGACCTTTACAATGCATAGTTTTTGATCTAAAGAAGATTGTACAATCAAATTGTAATGTATGTGGACAGTTTGAGCTAGATTCCTACGAATGGCTCTTCAGAGGATAGAATGCTCTTCTCTGATTTTTGAGGTCTTATCAGCTTCAATGGTGATTGTGAGATGGACCTTGTGACTGGGTTGCAATACCGCAATTCCAGAAATTGGGTGAGTTTATAAGCTATACTTTAGCTGTTATCATTATGTGTAGAAAAGATGTTGGAAACACTTGTGTATTTAAGATTTTCTGATCTTTTCCTGGATTGTGGCAGGTTATTTCTTGTACAAAAGTAGATAACATTTTAAGACCTTGAAATAGATTTTTTTTTTTTTCTAAAAGTGGAAATGACAAAAACTTAATGTAGTGAAGATTAAGCTATCCTTCCCTTAGGGGTGTACGCGTTTTTTCTCTGAGGGTTTGAAATGCTGCAATATTGCGCATTTTGGTGTGCTCTTTCTCCTGCTTGCATTTTGTCAGTGAATCATTTACTTTTATTCCACATCATCATAGCTTTTAAATGTAATGGACCACATTACTTAATAGGACAAGTACATGGCAAGTGCACTTTTGCGCTAATGCACTTTTTCTGACATACTTCTCTATTTAAAGATCCTGAATAGACTTATAATATGAGTTTGGAATAAACTGAAAACCAAGCTGGCCTCCGTTTCCTTTCCTTTTTTTAATGAGTGTGTTAAAATTCTGCATGCTGCAGTAAGGTCTTCAACCTTGGGAGAGCTAATATAGAATAACAAACTTTCTGACATGATTCCTCTGTGACCTTTTTTTATACTATTTTTTTTTTTTTTTTTTAATGCATTGTAAAGACAGTGTTTTTAATATGCCAGTTTGAGATATATACGTTTGCGTAAAAAAGTGATTTGTAAAGGTTCCTTTTTTTTTATTTTTTTTATTTTTTTAAGAACAAACATGTTCTACTTGCCTGCTCTGTACAATAAATTTTTTTATAGATGCACTGAAATTGCTGTAGCCAAAAATTGTGTTTTCGGCATTTTGCCGATAGAGTGCTAATAATACAGCGGAAAATGCATGCAATTTTTTTTTTTTTTGCAGCGATTTTGTCACGATATTACTGTGCTTATGGTGTGTTTTTCATAGGTCATGTGACATATGTAAAGAAAGGTAGTATAACCAGCCCTATGGATTTTCTGATTAGTGTACTATCAATAGAATTTGTAGAAAACCCATACGTGTATGATTATCAAAAAATAGGAGCATGAACAGGAGCTGTTGCTATTATAAAAGCTATTGGAACCTCAAACCATAATCAAAAATGGTTAAAAAGTGCTGCTTCCTTTAAAAACAGGAAGCATATAAACCTTGCATAACCTGTAAATCAATCACAATACATAAAGTGCCAGTGCAGTCGAAAATCCATAAAGTAATGTGCAATTAAACAGGCTAAAGTCCTTCAATAATATGTAGGCCCCTTTCATACAGGTGCACCGCCCGACGGAGTCCGTTCTGCTCAGCGGATGACAGCTCAGTCTCCGCTCTGTGTGCATAGATGGAGCTGTCAGATCCCCGCTGTCCTCTATGGGGAGATCGGATGAGAACGGACCACCTGTCCGTTTTCATCCGATCCTCCAGACTAGGGCTGCAACTAACGATTAATTTGTCTGTCGACTAATCTATCGATTATTTTTACGATTAGTCGACTAATCTAACGATTATTTTTATTTTATTTTTTTTGCTTAATTGTTTTTTTGATTAGCTAATAAATCCTGTAATTAATACAGACCCCTCAGTAAGCCCCCCTCCCAGTACAGACCCCACAGTAAGCCCTCCCACCTAGTACAGACCACTTAGTAAGCCCCCCCCCCCTCCCAGTGCAGACCCCTCAGTAAGCCCTCCCACCTAGTACAGACCACTTAGTAAGCCCCCCCCCCTCCCAGTGCAGACCCCTCAGTAAGCCCTCCCACCTAGTACAGCTGGCAGACCCCATGAACCCCAATAACAGATCCTATACACCCCCAGCTGGCAGACCCCATGAACCCCAATGACCGATCCCATGCACCCCAATGACAGATCCCATGTACCACCAGCTAGCAGACCCCATGAACCCCAATGACAGACCCCATGAACCCCAATGACAGATCCCATGTACCCCAATGATAGATCCTATACACCCCCAGCTGGCAGACCCCATGAACCCCAATGACAGATCCCATGTACCCCAATGACAGATCCTATACACCCCCAGCTGGCAGACCCCATGAACCCCAATGACAGACCCCATGTACCCCAATGACAGATCCTATACACCCCCAGCTGGCAGACCCCATGAACCCCAATGACAGACCCCATGTACCCCAATGACAGATCCTATACACCCCCAGCTGGCAGACCCCATGAACCCCAATGACAGATCCCATGTACCCCAATGACAGATCCTTTACACCCCCAGCTGGCAGACCCCATGTACCCCAATGACAGACCCCATGTACCCCAATGACAGATCCCATGTACCACCAGCTAGCAGACCCCATGAACCCCAATGACAGATCCTATACACCCCCAGCAGGCAGACTCCATGAATCCCCAACAACAGATCCCACACACCCCCCAGCTAGCAGACCCCCATATACCCCCCACTGACAGGTCCAATAGACTCTAATGACAGGTCCCATGTCCCCCAGTATTAGATCCCATGTCTCCCATGCACCCCAATTCCAATCCCAGCATATGACTCCGGACACTCACTTAGTAAATGCCTCTCCCAGGTCTATGACCACCGCGGTCTTCTCTCCCCCCGTCATCAGCCCCTCGTATGGCGGCATCTCCTCCTCCCCGGGCCCGGTGTTCTGCTGCTGCGCACTGATTTCTCCCGGCCGGCAATACTTCAAGCGGCGCTGCGGCCAGCCAGGGGGCGTGTGACGTCACACGTTGACGCGTCGACGCCTTTCACGCACGTCGACGATTTTTTTTAGTCGACGCGTCGTGGCAGCCCTACTCCAGACGGATGTAAAATAGGGTTTCCATCCGTCCGGATTTCATTCAGATGTCTCCGCTGACACCTGCTGCCCCATGGGTTGCATGGATCATCTGATCAGGACCGCCTGAAAAACTGCAAACAAAAAACACAAAAAGGGCGCACCGACCTAGCATTGGTGGCTCTGAGGAAGAGGCGTAGGCCTCGAAATGCGTCAGCCGTCATCCTAATAGGACAATGGACTTTCGTATGGACTACTTTTGACACTCAAGTTTCTGAGTCCGATATGATTGATTTCATCTGCGTTTGTGAGTAGCCATTTTTTATGTTACAACAATAAAACCATTATTGAGGATAATGCGCTAGGTCGGTGCGCCCTTTTTGTGTTTTTTGTTTGCAGTACTGTTTGAATGCTCCAGTCCTTTAGGGCAGCAAGACCATAGTCATCTGAGACGCCTATTGCAAAGTCTTGTGGGAAGAGCAGTCGGGGAGCCTCGTTTTCTGAGCGCAGGAGAAAGGTGTGTCTTTCACCTTATTTTGTTTGGAGCCGCCTGAAAAACGGACAGGCGGTTCGGATCGCATCGCCGGTGTGATAGGGGCTTAAGGTGCAAAGTGTTAGTGATGTCTTCTCAAATAGGATTCAGGTGCCACTCTGTGCTCCCCTTCTCAGTCCTTACTCTCCAGCAATAACATAGCGTGGTATATGGATGGATAGATCTACCTCCTTCCCTCTTTAGCAGTGTGCAAGACTCAGCACAAAGATGGTCAGCAATAAGATCAAAATCAGCGTAGTGTATAGATGGATGGATCCAGCTCCTCCCCTCTTTGGTAGTATACAAGACTCCCAGCATAATGATAATAAACATTCCAATAAAGAGAGAGATGATCATAGCATAATACGGTTTACTTTATTGAAAGTTTAAAAGAATAATTGCACTTACAACAGTTTTGAAACTTTCGAGCATGTAAAGTATGTAGTAATTCCCTTTTGTGGTGTAGTCATGTGACCAAATGCCTAGACTATTTCGGACATCCCACTTCTTATCATACTTTAGGTATCTGTAAATCTGTAATGGTATGCAGGTAGCTGAATCCTTGAGAAATCTTTATTGAAAGGATGCCTGTCTTCTTCCGCTCTCTGACATTGTTAAAAGCTCTTTTTTTTTTTTTATCATAGGTAGAATGGACAGGATGTACAGTACATACAGCGGTTAAAATCCGTATTGAACACATCACCATTTTTCTAGGTAAATCTATTTCTAAAGGTGCTATTGACATGACATTTTTACCACATGTCGGTAACAACCCATGCAATCCATACATACAAAGAAACCAAAACAAATAGGGTTGGAAATTATGTTTAATAAAACTGGTTGACACAGGGAAAAAGTATGGAACACATAAGGGAAGGAATGGGCAAAAAGGCAGGGAAAGCCAAGACACCCAGCTGAAATCTATCAATAATTAATAAGCAATCCTGCCGCTTGTCAGTTCAAATTAATATCAGCTGGTTTAATCTCAACTGATGGCCTATAAAAAGGTGTCTCGTTACCAAGCCTCCCGCTGCTTTCAAAGTCAGAGCCAATGAGGAGAGAGAGAGGGGGCAGGACCGAGCCGCTGCTTCGTGTCTGAATGGACACAGAGCAGCGGCTCGGAGGGAGGGGCCAGGAGAGTCAGCGAGGGACCTGAGAAAAGAAACATCTGGGCTGCCTTGTGCAAAACCACTGCACAAAGCATGTAAGTAGAACATGTTTGGTATTTTTAAACAAAAAAATAAAAACAAATTTTAGTATCACTTTAGGCTTTGTATTGGTGTAGTATTATTCCCCGAGTTGTTTCTTTGCCTTACCTTGTAATGATTGGCTCACATGTTGTCATTGCGAAGTAGCATAATGGCTGATTGATTTCCCCATGCCCATGTATTGCTTTAGCTATGCTACCTTGTCTCTATGTGCTAAGTCGACAACACAACTTTCTGTCCTGAGTCGCATCCAGTCCATGCCTTGCTATCCACGATGTGTTGCATCCTAAATTTGGGAGTGCTAATGTGATGAAACCCAACCATGAGTTAAGCTAGATACACACTATCCAACTTTTGTGGTTAGATTTCCTTCAGATTTACCTTTTCTATGTAGTGCAAGGGCCTACCAGATTGCATACAAATTGAAAGTGTTTAGGTTTGACCTCATATTATATGGTTTTGGTAAGTCTAAAGGAAAAAGTCTTCAGAAAATCTTATAGTGTGTATGGCCCTTTAGCTGTATGTCTGTGAATGCTCTGTCTGTGTTAGATCTAATTACTGTGTAATTCCCACCTGCATTAGACTGAGAGACACAGAGCTAATGGAATATGTTGTTTCTTCACAGGAAGTGTCAGGTCTCACACTGCTGACACAGATCATGCATTAAAGTGGTTGTAAACCGCTGAAAAAAACCCCAAAAAAACTGCAAGACAAAAGCATAATGTGCTAGAATGCATCGCAGACTAGCACATTATGAGATGCCTTAGAATGAGCCGGGGTGACATCTCTCCAGCGCATGCGTGTAGGAGCCCTCTGTTCTGGCAAGAAGCTCTGAAGTTCTGGCACGGTATGCTGTACCTTCAGCGTGCATGCACCCCTCACATCAGCGGCTGCATGCAGGGTGAATATCTCCTAAACCGTGCAGGTTTAGGAGATATTCATTTTACCTACAGGTAAGCTTTGTTATAAGCTTACTTGTAGGTAAAAATAACAAAGCAGGGTTTACAGCCGCTTTAACTTGTGCAGTGCCATGCCAAATGCCCTTTGTTTCAATGCAAACTGAAACTGTTGCTACGGAAATGTGAAGATTTACTCTACTATAGGCTGTGCGTACAGTGCCACAAATCACACCTGGAAAGTACATGACCAGTGCACACCTTATTCAGGTGATAAACACAAGGTGCAGGTAGGAAGGTTTACTATGCTTTTAATGATTGGCTCTAGGCAACCAATATATTTGAAGTATACTCATGTCTTATCTGTCAAAGTGTTTCTGTCCCTCTTTAGTCATCTTTGTTATTCATGCACCTCTGCCCAATAGTACAGTCATAAGGTTGAAACAAATATTTCTGTGGAAGCAGCTCCCAAAAATAAAATCCTTTGAATGGTCCCTGCAATAGGACTGAATATTTACCTCGCTGGTGGGCAACAAATGTGAATTCAGCTGTGTTCAATCCATATAGCCTCTGCCATGGTCATTGTGTCAGACACACTTATGAGTGTGCTAGATGCCTGGTCCCTCACCGCTCTGTAGTTCCTCCTGCTGACCCCTATGTCACTACAGAGCCTTGTACAATTGCAGGGCACATTCCTTTGATTTTTCTTTTGGAAAAGAGTCCCTTTAAGGAGAACATTGGTGTCCTCTTTCCATCTAAAACGTACTGGTTAGATAGTGGAGGAACGGCTGATGAGCCATCAACTCTGCTCTGTCCTCCTGTCAGCACTTGTTATGTAGTAGGAACCTGTTTAGAATCTCGCTTCCTGCAGAACTCTGAGACACTTCCAGCTGGGTGGGTGCACGTGCAGTGCATATATATATATATATATATATATATATATATATATATATATATATATATATATATATATACACCAGCGGCTTTGGCATTGCACTCAACTCCTTAACATTGTAAGTGTACTGTAATTAATTTTTTATACAGAAGGAATTTGGGGATTGGGAGCCTGGTCATAATGGTATATGGAGGGATGCCTGCTAAGTGCAGGTTAATTTGTTTTGTTTTTTTCTTTTAAATATTTTTTATTGAAGTTTTATTCACACTGGGGCGGCACGACTCCTTACTACTTCGGGGGCGACTTATGCATTCCCATGCACCACGACTTCGGAGCGACTTGCATGGACTTCACATAATGGAAGTCTATGCAAGTCGCTCCGAGGTCGCCCGAAGTAGTACAGGACCCTTTTTCTAAGTCGGAGCGACTTGTGCCGCTCCTATTAGAACTGGTCCTGTAGCAGTCAATGGACCGCGAGGGAGCGCGACTTGTCAGGCTGACAAGTTGCGCTAGTGTGAATCGAGTCTTGGACAAACAGAACATTGAACTTATGGACAGTACAGATATGCAAATGATTACAATACGGATAGTGTTATGGATGTTGCCACCAATCATCCAGTAATAACAATTTTCAAACATTAACTATTATCAGTTTGAAACCATCACTGTAGGGTATTTTAGCGAAGCAGGTGTGTTCTTAATGAAGTTTTGGTACCAGTTAGACTATGGAGACCAAGCCTTGACTTCTCAGGAGTAGGCTTCTCTTATCTTTAGTCAGCAAAATTTGAAATGTGTAATGGGTTTGAATAAGACTAACTGTGTCTAAAAAAATGGGTGTGTCTTAAGCCTTCCAACTTCGCGTAATAGAGTCGAGCTGCTAATAAAGTGCGTGTTACCACTTTGTGGAATTTTGGAGGTATTTGGTCAATATTTTGAATTTTAGATTAAGTAATGCTAGGGCGGGATTGGTTAAAATGGCATGGCCCACCATTTGCAATAGGATATGGAAAGCCTTATCCCAATAGGTTCCCGGGGGGGGGCAATTCCCATTTTGGTTGTGGAACGAATCCTCTGAGTTTCCATGATTTCTTATGGGGAAATTTGCTTTAAAATACAAGCGCTTTGGATTACAAGCATGCTTCTGGAATGAATTATGCTAGCAAGCTAGGGTATTACAGTAATCTCTTTAGTTTCGACTTTCCGCTTTTAAAATCTTGTTGCAGTGTCTTTCAATTTTTTTTTTTTTTTTTACCTTATTAGTCACATGTACATATGACGCTAATACGGGTATCTAAGAAGCCACTTTTTACTTAGCCATTGTTTTCTCTGTAAGTATAGCTAAAAATGCTTATGTTCACGATGAGCAGCTTTGTTATAACATTTTATTGCTTTTGATAACTATAAATAGCGTAAGTAAATCTTCATTTCGCTGACCTCTTGAGAAGGCATCACATCAGCAACTTTTCTTTAATTGGAAATCTAAAGGATTAGTAGTTGCTTACATGGCATAGTTTTATTATTTGAGGAAATGTGTAGGACATTATGTTCAAATAAGATATCTTATGCGCTCTGAGAGTAGAAGTTTATAGGGTCTTTTGGTTGTATTAGTGCTTACTCTTGAATTTGTCACATGCATAAATAGGTTACACTTTTACACTAAATCCTTTTGTAAAATTAGCATACAGTAGTACATGTACTTTCTTTATACATTTTTAACCACTTAAGCCCCGGAAGATTTTACCCCCTTCCCGACCAGGCCCTATTTTGCGATTCGGCACTGCCTGACTTTAATGGACAATTGCACGGTCTTTTGGTGGTATTTGATCACCTGTGCGTTTTTTTTTTTTTTTACTTTTTGCGCTATAAACAAAGAGCGACAATTTTGAAAAACAATAACAATATTTTTCACATTTTTTTTATATGAAATCCCCCCCCCCCCCCCCCCAAAAATGTAAAAATCTAATTTTTTTTTAACATCTTAGGCCAATTTGTTTTCTGCTACATATGTTTGGTAAAAAAAAATCGCAATATTCGCATATCGCGTATTTTGATTGGTTTGCGCAAAAGTTATTGCGTTTACGAACTAAGGGAAAGTTTGTTATTTTTTTTTTTTTTTTTCCGGGACTGCGACATTGCGGCGGACAGATCTGACCCTTGACTGACATTTTTGACACTTTTGGGGGTACCAGTGACATTACTACAGTAATCAGTACTATACATATACACTGTTACTGTAAAAATTACACTGGCAGGGAAGGGGTTTACTTTATTAGAGATGCAGGGGTTAAATGTGTCCCTAGGGGCATGCTTCTAACTTTAAAGGGGCGTGGCTAGTGATGTAACCACAGAGACCTATGATCCTACATAGCAGGATCGTATGATCTCAGCAGTTAGATCAGGGAGAATAACAGGCGGCTTTGTTTACATTAGCCGCCTGCCTTTCTCCCTCTCCACCTGGAGATCGCGAGTGACCGGCGGACATTGGGTCTGGCGGTGTGCGCTTTCCCCCTAGAGGCTCTCAGGCTAGCGACGTAGTACTACGTCACTTTGCCTGTACGGGGCTGACCGCCGCAGTAAATGTACTTGCGGCGGTCGGCAAGTGGTTAAAGATACTTTTCTTTTGAAATAAAATTAAAATGCTTGTCTATGGAGAGAAAATTCAAATCAATAGCTTTTCTTATATCCGTAATGTTTGTCTGCATTGGCATGTGGAGCAAAATGCATGACCGTGGTCAAGGCTTTTAGGTCTCATGCACACAGGGCTATAGAAAAAAAACGAGCTGCAGAGCCACTACCAACGCCAGGAAAAAGCAGCTGTAAAAATGTGCTTTTAGCAGGGTTTTTCCTGCCTCTGTTCGAAATCAATAGTTACCTATGAGCTGTCTTTGATACGGCATGAAGCCCATTGATTTGAATAGAAGTCACATCTTAAGTCGGATCATGATGAGATCCGACTTGTGTTGCGACTTGCGCTTGTGGGATCTTGAGGGGGAACTTCATGCCAAAATGGAAACAAACTGGTGTGGGGGTCCCCCCCCAGGTTCCATACCAGGCCCTTTGGGTTTGATATGGATTTTGAGGGGAACTCCAGGCAAAATAATGTTGTAGGGTCCTCCCCAAAATCCATACCAGTCCCTTACCCGAGCATGCATGCAGCCTGGCAGGTCAGGAAAGGAGAGGGGTTGAGCAAGTGGTCCCACCTCCACCTGGACCAAACCACATGCCCCCAACATGGGGACGAGGGTTCTTTGGGACAGGGGGGGGGGGGTCTCCGCACAAAGCTTTTTTTAGAAAGCCCAAATATCCTTGATGTGGTGTTTGCTATGGTTAAAAAGTTGCCAGAGGATGGTTCATCCCACTGCTATATCTGTTATGAATGGGATGACATTTTGATGGAGTTTTGGACATTTATGAAATCTGATATATAGTGAAGTAGATACGGGTATTTTTGTAAATCTAAAAGTGACTTTCGCATCAGACCCACCTGTGTTGTAACAAAAAGCAATCATCGCCTTCTTTGCTGTATTCCCATGTGAACAAAAGTTCAACCTTTTACCTGCTTCTCACAATTTTTTTAATCCGGTGTAGTTAATCTACACAGATGTAATGGTGCTTAGAGAGCATCTGTATCTGAATAGTTCAAGTGTGATAATGGTTAATCACTTGTATCACCCCTTCATGTGACTTTAAAAACTACCATTCTCAAACTTTACTTAAAGTATTACTAAACCCAGGACCCTGCATTCACTATATCTGGTCCCCCACAGTACACAGAACATGGAAATGCAATTATTTTAGTAAATATAAACACCTAATTACCTTTTCTCATCAGCAGTATATACCAGTCTTGTGACTTCTATCAGTGGTTAAAGCTTGTAGGAGGAATTTTCATTCTGCTCTGACTGTCCTATGAGGCTGCAGGACTCCCGACACAGTTACTGACTGTTAACGGAAAGCTCCTGATCATGTGACCGACGCGACAGCCAATCACGGTGAGCACATGACCATAAGCCCCGCCCTGCCTCCTGGCATTCCAAACCCCTTAAAGGGCTCTTCTTCTGTTCAAACATTCTACAGAAAAATACAGCCTTAAATACAAAGATGTTACTGTAGATGCCACATCTCTGTATCTGAATCTGTGTTTTTGTGTTACATTCTTAATGAGAATATACGCAGAGTTGCCGATCTTCTATTTTGGCAACTGAAGTGGAGGGGAGTGGAGCCCCCCCCCCAGCTGCCCCCTAGATCCAACCATGTGTCATTTAATTCTCTGGAACTAGTGGGAGTTCCTGCTTCTGCTGATGCCGGTGGTATTGCAAACACAGCAGCCCAGCATTCCTCCAGACAAGCCTGCTCAGCGTCTCTGCAGGCGTGCATAGGCAGGGCTTTATCTGTGATGGCTGCCACGGCTGCTGTTCCTACAGAGCATCCCCGGTGTCCCTCCAGGCATGCCTGGGCTTCATGCTTCACTCTCTTAGGCAATAGATGGACACCCCTACTTTAAAAGATCATATTATAGTAGCCAGCCATGCATTTATTTATTTATTTATTTATTTTTTGTGAATGAATCTTAAATATGTCTTTTGCTAATGACATGTTTTTATATTTGCTTTTTAGGAAGGGATGACTCCTGAAGAGTCTACTGAAGAATCCGAGGTGATTATTTATATTCAAATATGTTTTTTATGTAATTGCTTGTGAATGCTACACGCCATCTGCTGCGGTGGCTGGCGGTACTTGTAGTTTATTCATTCACAGGAAACTGCAAATTAATGATGCTGTCATGTGGGCGGAGCCCCGCATGGGCATGTTGTTTTTGAATTGTTTCAGGAGAAGATCCCCCACTTGTGTCGGGGGAAGAGGCAGCAGGAGCTGGAACATATTACATGTAACATATTCCAAAAGCTAAACTTATTCTTTAAGACTAATATATTAAACTTTCATGCAGCGTAGGCATAAGCCACCATTTTTGAGTAGTTAAAAAAAAAAAAAATACTATGGGATTTAAATATATCACTGGTCAACAAGGAGACAGCCTCCGAAATTAAAGTAGCTGAATTTTACCAGAACTGGGTCACTAATAAAGGAAAATGAAGTCCTGATTATTATTCGGCTCCAGTTTCCAAGATACCGCTTCAGGTCAAAATTGCACCATAATAATTCAAAATTACGAGGGGAAAGTGCGATTATGCTCCATAACATTTCTGCAAAATGTGATATAGCAATGAGAATGGTGCCTCGCCAATCATTATAAATTGTTTTTATTTATTTATTGTTTTTTCATGTAACATTTTCATGCTCCCTCCCCACCATTGGGATTCCGAAAGGCATGAACTTTTTCTTCTTGTTTAGCCAAAGACGCAGATAAGTTACACATGTAATGCAACAATAATGGGGTGCCCAACTCCTGTCCTGATACCCTATTTTGCATAATATCCAAAATAAAGGGGGTGTTCCTTTTTTACCACTGCCTTCATACTGCACTTTTAAGATGCAAATGTGACCTCGCCACGAATATAGCAGGAGTTATCTGCCCCGTCTACATCGTTTCAAGGCATCTTGGTTTCTGAAGGAAATTATCACGCAACTGTTCCTTGAAAATTTTAGGCAATGACACTTTCACAAGCCACCAGATGCAACTCTATGATGGGTAGACATGACCAAGACAAATGTATCTTGCAATAAAAGAACAATAAATTACAGTTATGTAATAATCTTTAGTCTCAAAGTGAAGATAAATTTATACACTTCTATGTGGTACCATTGTCCTTGTTCCACTGTACTTTGTCGAGAAGGTACGAGGCATCATTAACATCAGACACTTCCCTCCCTTGTAGGCAAATCTACCCGCCTGTGTATCAATCATTTTTGGAAAATATTTTGAAAACTTTAGCCAACAGCTCCTTTTGATCACCTGTTTTCCAATGCATCTAAATGGAAAATATGTAAGAATTGGCACATTTTATCTCAGAGGTCGAATATTTTCCAAAATTTGTAGACCAGTGTATGTTGCCTTCTTTAATGTCCTTTCATTCCAGCCACAGTTTCAGTTTTACAGCTGATTGAATGATTAGTAGTTCCAGAAAAAGCACCACATCTCAATTATTTCATGCGCATTGGTCATATTGTTAAATAAAAGAGAAATATGTTCCTTACAGTTGGCAATGCTGAATGTGCTTTCCATTTCACAATTAAAATTATCCATTTGATTGCTAATGCTATTCAGGAAATATTTCAGCAATGCTAAAATGTTAAGGCTGCATTCACATGTCAGCGTATAATCGCGGGCAGAACCGCCGCGGTTCCGCCCGCGATTCGGCGGCAACATCTCGCAAACAAAATCGCGGGACGCAATACGCTCCAAAAAAGTACAAGAGCTTCTTTGGAGCGTATTGCGTCCCGCGATTTTGTTTGCGCGATGTTGCCGCGATTCGGCGGGCGTAAATCGCGGCAACATCGCTCGGCGTTTGGGGGACTATTGCAAATCAACGGGCAACGCTAGGCGTCCCGCGATTTGCAATAAATCTCCGAATCGCGGGCGGAACCGCGGCGGTTCTGCCCGCGATTATACGCTGACATGTGAATGCAGCCTTAAGCTAAATTGCTTTACTACTGCCTCTTGTCATTGATTTTGGTACTTTATCCTTTTAATAACTTTATAAGAAGGTGCTTAACCGCCTCCTGTATACCGACGTACCTGTACATCGGCTTAAAGAAGTGGTTGTATATATATTTTTAGGAACAGTTTTAAAAATAAAAAATAAATGGGAGAAAAAAAAAATAAAAAATTTGAAACCACCCCCAGTCCCCATGGGATCACGCACCAAAGAAAACGCATACGTAAGTCGTGCCCGCAAATGTAAACATTGTTTAAATTGCACATGTGAAGTATCACCGCGATCATCAGAGCGAGAGCAATAATTCTAGCAAAAGACCGCCTCTGTAACTCTAAACTGGTAACTGTTAATTTTTTTAAAAAATTGCGGAACTGGAGGACGCAGAGGATGCTGCTCATGCCAAAGAGAGGCAATATATTTCCCATGCAATTTGCAGGCAGATATCCATATCCCTTTAGCTGATGACTCTGCACATCTGGCATAGAGTGATTTTTCCTTATTATCTCCTCAGCGCCCTCCTATTGTTCTGGCAACCGGGCTGATAAAGGACCTTTTTGTGGAGAGAACCGGGACAAACTCCTCCCACCTTATCTTATATTTCCCATTTTCCTCTATTGGAACATATTGGTTCTTTCTACTTGTCCAGTAGGCTATTGGACTTGTGAATTTGAAAAACAATATCCGCACACTATTTCCTAATATTATACCCCTGACGAAGGGTATTTCCCAAAATGCGTTGGGTGCGATGGAAACAAGTGCATCTATCTGATATGCACTAGGATATAGGATATGTCTATACACACGTATATCCATTGTGTTAACATGCTATATTTGTATACCAATTTCTCTTTTTTTTAAATGTATGTCTATAACATGTTTTCATGTTTTTAATATGATCTATTCTTTATATATTGATGTTTGCGGTGTTCTCCTTGCCCCTAAAGTCCCATTACTACAGGGGGGATCTTTTTGTGCAACGGTAGATTATGGAGACAAATGCATTTTAATTCTAACTCCCACCTTAACAGATTATTTATTTTTGTGTGGGTACTGCTATTTTTCTTGTAGACCTCAAGAAGCATCTCACAGTAATTTGGTCTGTATACTCTCAATGACATAAGGATGGTGTCACTTACTTATTGATAGGTATTTTAATACAAATTTCCTCAGCATTGACATTGAAAGATAAAGAAATGTTGCTGTAAAATAATATTTAAGGTGGAAATCAACCCCTCTGTTGTTTTTTAGCCAAGGAAGTTGCCATCTTGGCCTCTGTTTGTTCTTTAGCTGTAGCTGCCATGATGCTGCACATGTGATCAGTTATTACACCAGCCATTTGATCGTTTGACAGTTTGGCTGAGAGGGCCAGCAACGTGACTTGTTACATTCTTGTCCCTTTATGGGAATATAATTTTTTTTTTTAAACTGTTAAATCAATGGGTTTAGTTCCACTTTAAGCTGTCATGGTTTCCTTTACACATCAGTGTTTTATTTCCTATTCAGTCCTATATGCCTTACTCGTATCCTCTCCTCTAATTGACAGTTCCCAGAATAATCTTTTTCAGCTGCATCATGAGGCTGCTTCTTGTTGGTTTTTCTCTCTGCATGTTCAATGTCATATAGTGGTCATTCAGTGGCAGTGGTTTCCCAATAGATTGGGAGCTGAAGTCTCTAAACTCCATAGAATATTAAAAAGAAGTTTATACATTTCATTTCAGTTTGTTGTAGTTCAATGCAAACAATGTAGATAAAAATATATGTACCGTTAAAAAGAACTGCATATTAGTGTTTCTTGTAAATAGTCAGTCAAGCCGAAAGTAATATATTTATGGGGGGGGGGGGGGGGTCTTTGTTAGCTCTCGACTAGTTCCAGTGGGTCCCAGTCCCCTACTTATGAATGAGTTTCATTGCGGGAACTCGCTCGGAAGTTCAACTTGTTCGTAAGTCCAGCAAAGATCAGCGCTTGCAGGCAAAGGCTGCAAACGCTGATCAGTGTGTTCTGACGGGGCGGGTCCCCCTCTCAGAGCACAAAGGCACAGCAAGGGAGATTGCTGCACCAACATTGCTTGTGTTGGTACAGCGATCTGTAGTTTTTTGTTTTTCCGTTCAGTACCCAGCTTTACAGGGTTCTACGTGCAAACATATGTTCTCATCTTTGAAAGTTTGCATGTAGGAGACTTGCTGTATATGCCTTTGATACTATAATGCTGGCCAAAGTCCATTCCCATTTCAACGGGTTCAGCACTACAGGCAGTCCCCGAGTTACGAACATGATAGGGACTGTGGGCTTGTTAAGTCAAATTTGTTTGTAAGTCGAAACAGTGCATTTTTAATTGTATTTCTAACCTGTGCAGGGATGTGGAATGTTCCGGGCACTTCTGGGCTTGCAGTCATGTTATCCGGGGCTCTTGTGGCCATGCAGTACTGCAGTGCTACATAGTTACATAGTTAGTCAGGTTGAAAAAAGAAACAAGTCCATCTGGCTCAACCAATAAAAAACAAAAAAAAAACAGCAATGAAAACCCATATAAACAATCCTATACCCACAGTTGATCCAGAGGAAGGTGAAAATAAACCCCAGCAAAGCATGATCCAATTTGCTACATCAGGGTAAAAAAAATTCCTTCCTGATCCCAGACAGGCAATCTGATATTCCCTGGATCGACTTTACCTATAAATATTAGTACCCAGTTATATTCTGTACACCCAGGAAAGAATCCAGGCCTTTTTTAAAGCAATCTAGTGAGCTAGCCAGAACCACCTCTGGAGGGAGTCTATTCCATATTTTTTACAGCTCTTTCGGTGAAGAAACCTTTCCATATTTAGAGACAAAATCTGTTTTCCTCTAAGTGTGGGATGTGTCTGGCGCTGCAAGATGGCTGCTCGGTGGTATCCCGGACCAGCATGGAACACAAGCCACCGGCATTGACTTCTGTTCCTAAGTAGGAGTCATTTGTAACTCAGGGACTGCCTTTAACTGACCACAATTTGAACCATTTAAGGGCTGGCTGATTGTACTCAAGTCAATCCATCGATCAAATTGGGTACAACCAGCGTGTCAAATTTTTGCATGCGATTATTGCCAGGGACTATAGCCTCTAGTAGCACAAATCACTGTGCTCTCCCAGCAGAGACAGCTCCCCACTCCCATCTGAGATGCAGGCTCCCATCAATCCTTTCCTTTTCCTATGCAGTTCCACACATTACACTTGTTTACAATTTCTCTTTGGCGACCTCTGATGGCCTTTTTTAAATCGGCATCACAATTCAGTCACCAGCCTTTAATAATAGCAAATTAAAGTTTAAACATGTGTTGCACTACCACACAAGAATGTAAGTAGGGGCCATCCACGAAGCTGCTGAAAGAACATAAATTGGAAAAGAGGCTTTTCTTATTTTTATTTCTTAATATTTATTATTGGTAATATATTCAGGTAATATTTGCAGTGGCAATACAGCCAATAGAGTTTACAATGTTTTTCTTTTTTTTATCTTTTAAAGTTGCACTTCTTGCATTTCTGTTTGCCAAAAAACAATATTTTTTTTTGTTTATGAAACTTTATTTTATTTATGAAGATGTTCTATATCACAACGGCTAAATCTGTGTCTGTAGTGCATGTTCAAACCTTAATACCATAAATAATCAGTATATAATGAGTTTGGAAATTCTAGAGAAATGCCTAAAATAAAGCATTACAATTTAACTAAACCCATTAGATTTTAGTCAACTAATTCCATTTTAATCAACTAATATATGACTTAAACGAAAACAATGCAGGTGACAAAAATATGACTAAAACTGAAAAGACTATCATTAAAATGAAAATGAAATTTGCCGTCAAAATTTACACTGCATCTATGGCCTGCTTTAGGCTGGATGGATTATTCCATCGATAAAAACATGATCTCCCTACCGTAGTCTCTGTCTGCGTAGGTATTTTGGGTGTACTTCTCTTCTGTTAGAGCCAGCACTTCCCTTTTCTTTCTAAACAATATAAAATAATGAAAAAACCAGAAGGAACAGTAGAATCTCCTTATTAGGACAGCAGGTGTGCAAACCCAGGAACTTGAATAAAGTTATGTTACTAATAGAATCCTTCAGAGATATAGGTGGTTCTATTTTCCAGCATCTACCAAAAACTGAACTATCAGTTTTGTAGAATGAAATATCTTGGCTTGTCGGAACTCCATGTTCCACTCTCTAGCACAGTGTTTCTCAACTCCGGTCCTCAGGGCACACTAACAGGCCAGATTTTAAGTATTACCTTAGGGAGATGCAGACTAGAATACCACAATCACTGAGCAGCAAATGATATCAACTGTGGATGTATTTCTGTTTTCTTGCAAACCTGGCCTGTTAGTGTGCCCTGAGGACCGGAGTTGAGAAACACTGCTCTAGCAGGAAAGGTTCAGGCAGTTCTGGTAATAAGACTGCTGCCGCTAGAAGAAACAGCACGCATTCAACCCCTTCAAATTATTTTGACTCCACAAATCTACTTAACTGAGGAATAAATCAAACAGAAACATGGAGTCCATGACTAAAGTGAGGGAAGGAGGTTAGTTAAAAAAAAATAGATACATGTTTGCACATGTTTCATGCTGTAGAGCGGGGGTGTCCAACTCAATTTCTTTGCAGGCCACATCTGTATTATGGTTGCCCTCAAATGACTGGTTGTATCTGTAAGATTAGATGTCCAGAGCACCCCCTGTTACATCATATGTCAAGAACCCCTGCCATCTGAAAACAAGAGTCCCCCACCCTCTCTTGAATCACAGTTTACCCCCCTTTACCTTGTGCTGCTTCCCAGGAAGAAGCTGGAGGCAGAGCTGGAAAGCAGACAGTGCAGAGTCTGGAAGAGGATCAGAGGAGGGCTCTGCTGAATTCTGCTGAATTCTGAGACGAGGGGATGCTGCAGAACTTTAGGTCCTGTCGCTCTCTCCTGACGACTGCTGAGACAAGGTGGGGGCAGAGACAAGGGGAGTTGCGCAGCTGCAGTAGAGTTGGGAGGGCCACATAAAATGACCTGGTGGGCCGGCTTTGGCCTGCCAGCCTTGTGTTTAATACATGTACTGTAGAGTGCAAAGTAGTGCAAAATGCATCAAGATGTAATCTGTTGGCTGTGTCTTCTTGAATTAACCTCCCGTTTCCTTTTATTAAACTTATGGACTCCATTTTCCTTTATAAGAGCGAAGTTCCTGAGTTAAAAGTTTAAGATAAGAAAAGACTAAAATACCATAGCAATTGGTGGCCGAACAGTGTATTGACCCTTAGAAGAATTAGACACATTTCTATATGTTAAAGCTTTCTATTAGGCTGCATATTACCAGAGGAGATGCTTATACTACTAAATTGGGGTTCTTCACAGTTCTAAATATAGCATTTTTTCAATGAAGTTGGATCAGCTTACTTTTTTTGCCCTCATCTAAATTTATTGGTGGTAAAAAATGTCAAGATGCTGCTTGTTTAGTCTTTGCAACTGGTTTGCCTAGGGACAGTCCTATTCCCAAAATCATGTAGAGCATTGTTGCAAAAAAAAATATACTGCTTGATGTCCACATCCAAAATAATGTGGTATTCGGATGAGTGGTTGAAAATGTTGCTTTGTGTTTTATTTGCTAGTGCTAACAAATGCTATAGACAAGTTAACGTGGCCTCGCACCTCACTTTACAAATAGTTGTCAGAGAGGCCTAGTTTACCCATTATCTTGCATAAAACTCCAAGGGATTAAAGAATAATGCATGTGAAATTACAAAGTAAAGGTCAGTTTCAATAAACCCGATGAAGGAAAATAATTATTTTGTTACAGTCACAATCCATTCAGCATCTCTAAAGAGCAGTTGTAAAAAACGGAATGTCCTTCACCCCTGTGGCTAAAAACAGGCTCATTTTCTTTTTATGTTGTGTGACAAAAGTCCCTTAGAGCCGGTTTCCTCTTTATATAATGACAGCTACAACAAATTGTGACACTGGGTGTCACTCCTGTGAATATTTCAACACCTTATGTTTACAGCTCTAACTTTGTGTGACCTTCTCCCTGCATAATGTTTTGTATAATTCCAGCAATTTTGAATTGAGGGGTATAGTTTGCTGGGACCTTAGATTCATTTGGCGTATAGAAAAAAAATATGATGCGGTCTATAGAAAATAAAGAATGGGCTTTTTTATCCGTTTTATGGAAAATAATAGCATTTAGTTGCAATTTGTTTACCGCTGTTTGCTACTCAGACCAATTGTATAAGCAGGATCATGACACAATTCTAAGATACTTTATCTTTGTGTTCATTTTTCACTATCATACGGTTGTTAAGGTGGTTGTGAACCTCAGACATGAAAAATTAAGCATATCCTACTATACTGTGTACTAACCTGAATCCAAATCACGAAGTCTGGTTCTGCTCTAAACTCTCCTCTCTCTGTTCTCTTCATGATTCACTCCTAATAAATTAGGCCGACACTTCTGCCTCGCCGGAGACGTCCCACCCCCCCCTAAGCACTCAGCAGATGACTCCTACCCCCAGATATGTTTCTCTGAGCTTGTGTAGAGGGGAGTATGTTACCTTTCCTCCAATCGGCTAATTACACTCAGCTCTGTACTCTAGCTCTGCAGTGTGTGTGTGACTTCAGATCTCCACTCCCTGCTTTCTGCTGCTAAGAGATGCTGTTGTAAAATGTGTGTTTTGGAAGACTGTAGAGCAGGGGTCGGCAACCTGTCGATCGAGATCCACCTGTAGTCCATGGGTAGGTGAAAGATGGATCGCAAACAGGTCCCCAGGTTACCAACACTGTTTTTTTTCCCAACGGCTTCACTGCGCGCATCCAATCCCAGCCTGCAGAAACAGCCCCACCCCTTGATACGTACAGCTGCGGGGGCGGGGAAAGCCTCGGAAATCGCTTGGTAAGGTTCGGGCTTGTGAACGAACATGCCTGAGCTCCTACACTTACTGCAGTGTGCGCCTCAGCACTGGCTCTCTCCCTTCAATCCATCCCCTTGTGCCACAGGCACTTGCAGATGACACATAAGAGGAGGGCCAGTGGGGAACATGCAGCTCTGCCATAAGTAAATAACTTTTCTGACCCCCCTTCCAATACTATATCCTCCTAACGTCCCTGCATCATGCCCTTCTGACCTACTTGCACTATTCCATCCTAACCTTCCTGCAACATGGCCTCTTGACCTCCCTGTACCATGCCCCCAGTACTGTTGCCCTCCTAATCCCCTCAATACCATACCATCCTAACCCCCTGCATTGTCCTCCTGGCCCCCCAATACCGTGCCCTCCTGGCCCCCCCAGCACTATGCCCTCTTGACCCCTCATTCTTGTACCCTCCTGAATCCTGCCCCCCCCCAATACCATACCTTCCTGACCCCCCCCCCCGTCCTCTGCCTCACTGATCCCTATACACTGCTCTTCAAACTGCTGACCTTTGTACTCTTCTCTTAATCCTACTGACCTCTGTACACTGCCCTACGTAATGCTGACCTCTGTACACTGACCTACATACTAGTGATAGACCAATATCGGTTTTTCGTTGCCGATACCGATATTTTGGCGATCGCATATCGGTATTGGCCGATATTTTTGTACATTTAAAATTTTGCAAAATAAACACAAATTTTGACAAAAATCTGTTACTGAACATGTTAAAAATGTTAATAAATAAACATTAACATTTAAGGGCTCGTTCTTCACACCTTAACTGCATGAAAACTGATAGGAAAAGTGCACTTGCAGGGACATCAGACATTCACATCATCTGATTGTGAATGATGCATAAACTGCTGCAGTAGAGCACTCACTCACTGCAATAATTGCAGTGCAGTCAGGGCAAAACTGCTAGAAAAAGAGCTAGTCAACAGCACAGCTAGACAGTGGATTGGACTGGAGTCAGTGGACTACTGCTGCAGTAGTGTACTCACTGCAACTACTGCAGTAAGTGCAAAACTGCTAGGAAAAAAAAGCTAGGCAACAGCTAGACAGTGGATTGGAGTGGACTAGTAGTACTACTACACTTTTTCAATACTCCCAGTTAAGTAGAACAATATTATACTGCAGAAAGCAAAACATTTCAGCATGTCCATGGTCACCTGCTTCTGTTTTGTTCATATAATGCTGCCACTACATTAACATGCTCACTTGGTACAGGAGGAGAGGAGAACAGAGGAGCAGAGAGAGAGAGAGAGAGGTATCTTCTAGCCTGGGAAGCAAGTCTTTTGTAGCGTGCCTCATTTTCTTTCCACAACTTCTTCTGTCAATTACTGGTTCCTTCAAATAGAGATGAAGTTCATCATCCAGGCTCATTATTGCAGATTCAGAAGAAATTGAATCCTCCGCATGAGGCCCCAATAAAACACTGAAAATGTCCTGATCAGTTCGACCACGATGAAGAAGATTCTCTTCTGTTCGTTGTCGTATTTGTGGACATTTTTCTGTTTTTGCAGCATGCTGCTCTTTCAGATTATAAAAATGTTGTTCTGGACTTGTCTTTTCGGCAGGAACCTCCTGCACCTCATGTTGAATATCTTCTGTCAGCCATTGTTTTGCCTTGGACAATACATCATCAGAAGAGGAAGCATGGTTCTTGTGTTGAGGATTCAAAAGACTTGCAAGCACAACATTTTTAATCTCTTCATGCTTCTCAAAACCTATATTGATCAAAGCTCTTTGGTTTGACAGACCATCATTTGAAAGTTGGAGGGTGTTGTGTGTCATGACACTGAGGTCTGACAATGAGGCAAGCCTCATTCCTTTCCGCATGTATGCTCCTCTGTCTCGAAGTAGCACAAGCAAGACTCGGTCTTTGTTGATTCCCCAGTCTTGTGGTGCGTGGGTGGCTGGCTGGCACCGTGACCGGACTGCAGCTGGCTGCCACAAAGCTGTCCAAGGCGTGGGAGGCAGTCTTAGAAGGCAAAATGTGTGCAGCGCGCGGAGAATGACGTCACGTGTGTGCCGCGCAGGCGTGGGAGGCGATCTTAGAAGGCAGAACGTGTGCAGCGCAACATATGCAAAGAAGTCACGACAATATCGGCAATATCGGTAACTTCCGGGGCCGATTTTCGATATATCGGGGAAAGTGCATATCGGCCTCCAATATATCGGTGTTGCCGATAATCGGTTGATCCCTACTACATACTACCGACCTTTGTACACTGTACACAGCCCTAGGTATGGTATTACTGACCTCTGTACTTTTGCCTACTTACTACAGACCCCCAGAACACTGCCCTGCATACTACTGTCCCCTGTAGGCTGCCCTGCATACTACTGACCCCTGTACACTGCCCTGCATACTACTGACCCCTGTACACTGTCCTAATTACTACTGACCTCTGTACACTGTCCTACTTACTACTGACCTATGTACACTGCCCTACAGCCTACTGACCACTGTACACTGCCCTACAGCCTACTGACCTCTGTATATAGTGCCCTAAATACTACTGTCCTTTGTATACCTCCCTACTTACTTCTTACCTCTGTACACTGACCTACATCCTTCTGACCTCTGTACACTGACCTACATCCTTCTGACCTCTGTACACTGCTCTACATCCTACTG
The DNA here is from genome assembly GCF_965119305.1 of Pelophylax lessonae. Taxonomy (NCBI): domain Eukaryota; kingdom Metazoa; phylum Chordata; class Amphibia; order Anura; family Ranidae; genus Pelophylax; species Pelophylax lessonae. The sequence goes on from NC_138772.1 coordinate 196,832,643, forward strand.
GCCTCTGTACACTGCCTTACATCCTACTGGCCTCTGTACACTGCCTTACATCCTTCTGGCCTCTGTACACTGCCCTACATCCTACTGACCTCTGTACACTGCCCTATATCCTACTGACCTCTGTACACTGCCCTATATCCTACTGACCTCTGTACACTGCCCTACATCCTTCTGACCTCTGTACACTGCCCTACATTCTACTGACTTCTGTACACTGCCCTACATACTACTGTCCTTTTTGTATACCTCCCTACTTACTACTGACCTCTGTACACAGCCCTACATCCTTCTGGCCTCCTGTACACAGCCCTACATCCTTCTGACCTCTGTACGCAGCCCTACATCCTTTTGACCTCTGTACACTGCCCTACGTGATCCTGACCTCCTGTACACTGCCTACTTACTACTGACCCCTGTACACTGCCCTACTTACTACTGACCCCTGTTCACTGCCCTACTTGCTACTGGCCTCTGTACACTGCCCTACATCCTACTGGCCTCTGTACACTTCCCTACATCCTACTGGCCTCTGTACACTGCCCTACATCCTACTGCCCCCTGTACACTGCCCTACGTGATCCTGACCTCTGTACACTGTCCTACATACTACTGACCCCTGTACACTGCCCTGTATACTGCTGATCCCTGTACACTGCTCTACTTACTACTGCCCCCTGTACACTGCCCTACTTACTACTGACCCATGTACACTGCCCTACTTACTATTGACCCCTGTACACTGCCCTACTTACTACTGGCCTCTGTACACTGCCTTACATCCTACTGGCCTCTGTACACTGCCCTACATCCTACTGGCCCCTGTAAACTGCCCTACAGCCTACATGCCTCTGTACACTGCCCTACATCCTACATGCCTCTGTACGCTGCCCTACAGTCTACTGGCCTCTGTACGCTGCCCTACAGTCTACTGGCCTCTGTACGCTGCCCTACAGTCTACTGGCCTCTGTACGCTGCCCTACAGTCTACTGGCCTCTGTACGCTGCCCTATAGCCTACTGGCCTCTGTACGCTGCCCTATAGCCTACTGGCCTCTGTACGCTGCCCTACAGCCTACTGGCCTCTGTACGCTGCCCTACAGCCTACTGGCCTCTGTACGCTGCCCTACAGCCTACTGGCCTCTGTACGCTGCCCTACAGCCTACTGGCCTCTGTACGCTGCCCTACAGCCTACTGGCCTCTGTACGCTGCCCTACAGCCTACTGGCCTCTGTACGCTGCCCTACAGCCTACTGGCCTCTGTACGCTGCCCTACAGCCTACTGGCCTCTGTAAACTGTATAGAGCACAGGGCTGGGCACTGAGCGAGTTTCAGCCCTAACAGCTACCATGCGGCCTGCACCTGCCAGGTAGACTAGTGGAGTCAAGTGCTGAAACTGGTTCTGGCACTGGGCTCCGCTGTGGGATTCAGCCCAGAGTCACAGGACACAGGGATTTTCTTGAAATTTTGGGACTGTAATGGCAAATCCGAGACCGTTGGGAGGTATGACTACTACTGTGGGGAAATCAGCTGTCTTCTGGGTCCTGTGCCGTGTGCTTGGCCAGCAGCTTAGTAAACACAAGCGGTTGTTCACTCAGTACAGGCACCATTCAGAGAACACTTTGCATTTTCTCCATAAGTGCAAAACTTTTCTCTGATTTGGCGTGGAGAAAATCTTAACATCACTTCCCTGGCTGTCCTTGTCCAGTAGGGGAAAGCTTTGAATTCATTGAGAAAATGTGAAGTGTTCTCTAAATGGTGCCCATGCCAAGCGAGCAGCATCCTGTGTTCACTAAGCAGCAGGGCACAGGACCCAAAAGGCAGAATAGAGCTGTAGCAGCGGTGCCTACTACAGTAATATCCAGCTTCTACAAGGATCAGCCAGGTATTGTGCTTACTTACATTGGTCCAAGCTGGGGCAATGTAACTTCACAAAATAGGTAATACCTAAACTTTGGTTTATACTGCTCTTTAATTTTACACTTTCAGCAGGAAAAATAAAGCATTGCTTAGAAAGTTTGCAGTCGGAGTTTGCAGTAAGATATTTGACTTTCAGAATGCTTGTGTGCATTAACTAAGATTTTATAGGGAAGATTTTGTTGAAGAAAACTGTCATATATGCTATCCATCTATTTATCCATTCATATATTGTATATTAGATACATACATACATACATACATACATACATACATACAATTATATTTATAAGAAGGGTAGTGGGCCTTTAAGATCATGTTCACTTTATCGCACACAAAATTTAAAGGGCTTGTGTCTTTAATTAAAAGTGCCATATGTTTAAAAAAAAAAAAAAAAAGAAAAAAAAACTACTTTAAGAAATTGATTTTTGAAAGGAAAGCTGTGAGTATTCTTGTATTGCGTAAATGTCACTCTGTTCATGGCTGAGCTTTGCTTCAAGTCAGGGCTTGTACTATTTCATCACGTTTCTATGGAAACGGGGCTGTCATCTCAACTCAAGCCGCTGATGGTTTTATTTGTAGGTTTTCTGGATTATTAAAATTTAACAAAAATTATTGATTTTCTTTTTATTAACGCTGGCTTGAGTTTACCCGAGAAGTCTCAGTGCAAGCAAGCTTTTTCCTGTCAAATAAAATAAATATATACATAAAGGGGATGCTGCCCAAAAAGGCTTTTCTTTTTTTTTTTTTAACAGAGAAATATTTTTTCACTCTTTTTTTTTTTTTTTTCATCCTCTGGTTGTTTCGAATGTGATGTATTGTCCTCAGCAATTGAGCACTCTGAGTGAATTGTATTTTACAAATCATTTTCCATTTCCTTTGTTTACAGCAAGATAAAATGCCTCCCAAAATCACAGTTAGTCAGACTTTAACTTAACATAAAAGATACCTGTCAGAACATGAAATGGCGCATCAGCATGGCAAATTGTTGAAGTTCTTCAATGTATTTATGTGCTCTACAGCCTGGCGAAATGCTTCAGTGCACTAAGTTCTGAAAGCATATATTTTCGTCTGTGTAAAAGAAACTATTACCTTTTTTTTTTTTCTTTATTATAAATGAGACCAGCGAAAAAACTTATTTACATCAAGTTTATCTAATGGCCTGTATGAGTGCTTTTATGCAAAGTAGCCCAAAGACTAGAATTAAGTTTTCACATCGGCTGCGCATTAGTCCTTCGTGTTTAAAAAGCATCAACTGGGCAGTGTTATTACAATGACACACCGTAGAGATTTTTCCTTTCACTGCACAAAAAAAAAGAAAAAAAAAAACATTTTAGCATTTGTACAAAATCACAGATTGCATATTTATTGTTGCTTTTATTTGGATTAATGGCTCTCTTTTGCTTCGTGTCCAAAGCAGACTTTATGTTCGAAGTGAAAATGTTGACGTGTTTGTAAGGTCCTTTTTGTTGAAATTGCTTTAGTTTCCTTAGAGTTTCTGGTCGCATATTTTTATTAGTGAATTGAGAAGCAGTTGTGTATTATTATGTCTCGCTTTTTGATTTTTTGTCATAATCACCTGTTGTGCTTATCCCACCTTTCAATGTTCGATATGAGGATCACCTGTTGCAGTCAAGCAGTGTATGGCTTAATATTGGAATTGCTTGTTTTCATTGAGAATTTACAGAATGTTAACTACAAAAAAGATAATCCCATGACCTTGCACATGCCTTTTATATATTTATTCACTATATTGTCAAAAGTATTGGGACACCTGCCTTTACACACACATGAACTTTAATGGCATCCCAGTCTTGGTCCATAGGGTTCAATATTGAGTTGGCCCACCCTTTGCAGCTACAACAGCTTCAACTCTTCTGGGAAAGCTGTCCACAAGGTTTAGGAGTGTTTCTATGGGAATGTTTGACTATTCTTCCAGAAGCGTCTTTGTGAGGTCAGGCACTGATGTTGGACGAGCGAGCCTGGCTTGCAGTCTCCACTTTAATTCACCCCAAAGGTGTTCTATCTAACTGAGGTCATAACTCTGTACAGACCATTAAAGTTCCTTCACCCCAAACTCACTCATCCCTGTCTTTATGGACCTTGCTTTGCTTGTGCGCAGTCATGTTGGAACAGGAAGGGGCCATCTCCAAACTGTTGCCACAAAGTTGGGAGCATGAAATTGTACAAAATGTCTTGGTATGCTGACGTCTTAGGAGTTCCCTTTACTGGAACTAAGGGGCCAAGCCCAACCCCTGAAAAACAACCCCACACTATAATACCCCCTCCACCACATGATATGGACCAGTGCAAAAAGCAAGGTCCATAAAGACATGAATGAGTAAGTTTAGGGTGGAGGAACTTTAATGCCCTGTAAAGAGTCTTGACTAGAGTTGAGCGGACACCTGGATGTCCGTGTTCGGCCGTGTCCCGAACTTTTCCCGGACACCGAACCCCATTGAAGTCAATGGGGACCCGAACTTTCAGGCACTAAAATGGCTCTAAAACACCAATGGAAAGGGCTAGAGTGCTGCAAATGGCAGCAAAACGTTGTTAAGAGCATGGCAAGTGCTCTGCAAACAAATGTGGATAGGGAAATAACTTAAAACAACAAAAAAAAAAAACAGAAAAATAAAACAATGTTCTTCATCTCTGAAGGACGAGGCCCATATGGAGTAGGAGGGAGGTTGAGGTGGTGGTGGATGTGGCGGTGTCATAGGCGTGCGCACAGGGTGTGCCGGGTGTACCTGGGCACACCCTAATCACCTAGGGCACATTAGCATTATTGCTCTGTTTGCCAGTGAGGAGATGGGAAAGATCTCCCTCGGACCTGCTCTGCTCTATTTCACTTTGCCAGTAGGGAGAGTAATGTATCGGGGCCATGTACATGTAGGCAAACACATGCATGTGTATTTAAACTTTGGGGTGCACACCCTAATGCAATAGGCTGCCCACACCTATGGGCGGTGTAGGTGGAAGCGGCAGTGGAGGAGGACCAGGGCCAGTTTAAGAGCATCATGGGCTTGGTGCTGAGGATTTTGAAGGGCCTTAAGGGCCGTGCCTTGGCATGCACCCAGAGGAGGAAGGGTGCAGCCATGCATGCCTAATTCCACATGGGATGCTGTCTCTGAAGCCCATAAACACATCCATGCATCGGCAACTGTCCCTCCTTGTCCGGCCTTTGTGCTGTGTGGGGAGGTTCTGAGGGAGTTGCCTGGGGAAGCGAGCATAGAAGCCAGACTTCTGTGTTTACAAGTGACAGAAGAGCGGTAACAGTGAATATGGCCAACCTGGGGCCTATATAAAGGTAGGGGTCTGGAGCTGCAGCTCCAATAGCCCCTACGTTAATCTGGCCCTGAGGAGGACGAGGTAGCCAACACTGCTTCTTTTCACAAATTTTAAATGAGGGTACACCCCAAAAGAGTGAGAAAGAGAGCAAAAATGGAACAATGGCTGGGTAAGGTCGGTATCCATCCCTATTCTGCACAAGGTACGGAAAAGTCCCGTGGGATCCATGCCTGGTTCATTTTAATGAACGTGAGCTTGTCCACATTGTCTCTGGACAGGCGGCTGCGTTTGTCTGTGATAACGCCCCCAGCCGTGCTAAATACCCGTTCAGATAATACACTGGCTGCAGGGCACGCCAGCACCTCCAAGGCGTAAAGGGCAAGCTCAGGCCATGTGCCCAACTTGGAGACCCAGAAGTTGAAGGGGGCAGACCCCTCATTCAGTACGTCTAGGCATGTGCACACATACTGCTCCACCATGTTGGTGAAATGCTGCCTCCTGCTAAGACGTTCCATATGAGCTGCTGGTGCTGCTGTTTGTTGTGGCGTGCTGACAAAGCTTTTCCACATTTCGGTCATGCTAACCCTGCCTTCTGAGGTGCTGGCGGTGCCCTGGTTGCGTTGGCGACCTCTTCCTCCTCCTCCTCCGCCTTGTGCTTCCACTGTGGCCCCGCTGTCAGGTGGGAATGCCAGCAGCATGGCGTCTACCAGCGTGCGCTTGTACTCGCGCATCTTGCGATCGCGCTCCAGTGAGTGAATTAAGGACGGTACATTGTCCTTGTAATGGGGATCCAGCAGCGTGGCCACCCAGTAATCAGCACAAGTTAGAATGCGGGCAACTCGGCGGTCGTTGTGGAGACACTGCAGCATGTAATCGCTCATGTGTGCCAGGCTGCCCAGAGGCAACAAAAGGCTGTCCTCTGTGGGAGGTGTATCGTCCGTGTCCTCTGTATCCCCCCAGCCACGCACCAGTGATGGCCATGAGCTGGCCTGGGTGCCACCCTGCTGTGAACATGCTTCCATCTCCTCCTCCAGCTCCTCCTCCTCATCCTCCAGAACTGTGCCCCTGCTGGACAATTGTGTCCCTGGCGTTTGTGTGTGCAGGAACCCACCCTCGGAGCCCCTTGCGAATGACTGCCCTGAAAGCCTTGGAAATGTTACCTCTTCATCCTCCTCCTCATCCTCCTCCTCATCCTGTGCCACATCCTCTTCCATCATCGCCCGAATTGTTTTTTCAAGGAGGCATAGAAGTGGGATAGTTAAGCTGAGAACGGCGTCATCGGCACAGGCCATGTTGGTGGAGCACTCAAAACAGCGCAACAAGGCACACAGGTCTCGCATGGAGGCCCAGTTATTGGTGGTGAAGTGGTGCTGTTCCGCAGAGCGACTCGCGCGTGCGTGCTGCAGCTGAAACTCCACTATGGCCTGCTGCTGCTCGCACAGTCTTTCCAGCATGTGCAAGGTGGAGTTCCACCTTGTGGGCACGTCACATATGAGGCGGTGAGCGGGAAGGCCGAAGTTACGCTGCAGCGCTGACAGGCGAGCAGCAGCAGGGTGGGAACGCCGAAAGTGCGCACAGACGGCCCGCACTTTGTGCAGCAGCTCTGACATATCGGGGTAGTTTTTAAGGAACCTCTGCACCACCAAATTCAGCACATGCGCCAGGCAAGGGATGTGCGTCAAACCGGCTAGGCCCAGAGCTGCTATGAGATTTCGCCCGTTATCGCACACCACCAGGCCGGGCTTGAGGCTCGCTGGCAGCAACCACTCATTTGTCTGCTGTTCCATGCTCCTCCACAACTCCTGCGCGGTGTGTGGTTTGTCCCCCCAAACAGGCAAGTTTTAAAACTGCCTGCTGTCGTTTACCCCTGGCCGTGCTGAAGTTGGTGGTGAAGGTGTTACGCTGTCCGGATGAGGAGGCGGTAGAGGATGAGGAAGCGAAGTAGGAGGAGTTAGGAACAGGAGACAAACTGAAGCGCCCTGCAATCCTCGGTGGTGGAAGGACATGCGCCAAATTACTATCCGCCTCAGGCCCATCCGCCACTGCATTTACCCAGTGTGCCGTTAGGGAGATATAACGCCCCTGACCGTGCTTACTGGTCCACGTATCGGTAGTTAGGTGGACCTTGCCAGAGATGGCGTTGCGCAGTGCACACCTGATTTTTTCCCCCACTTGGTTGTGCAGGGAAGTGATTGCTTGCCTGGAAAAGTAGTGGCGGCTGGGCACGACGTACTGTGGGACAGCCACCGACATAAGGTTTTTAAAACTGTGCATCTCCACCAGATGGAATGACAGCATTTCAAAGGCCAAGAATTTTGAAATGCTGGCATTCAGGGCCAGGGATCGCGGGTGGGTAGGGGGGTACTTCCTCTTCCTCTCAAGTGTTTGGGAGATGGAAAGCTGAACGCTTCCACGGGACATTGTGGAGAGGGTTGGTGACCCAGGTGGTGGTGTTGCTGACAGATCCTCTGTTTGCGGGGTGGCAGGTGCCAGTATCACTACAGATGTGGCTGGAGCAGCCGAGACTGCAGCAGAAGAGGAAGCAGGATGAGCCAGAGACGTTTCTTGGTTTTGAAGGTGTCTACTCCACTGCAGCTCGTGCTTTGCACTTAGATGCCTGATCATGCAGGTTGTGCTCAGGTTGAGAAGGTTTATGCCTCGCTTCAGGCTCTGATTGCACAGGGTGCAAACCACTCGTGTCCTGTCATCAGCACATTTTCTAAAGAACTTCCACGCTAGAGAACTCCTTTGAGCTGACTTTGGTGCGGTCGTTCCCTTGCTGCGTTGGGCAGTAGCAGGCGTAGTGTCTAGGGCACGGGCGCTCCGCTTCTGCACCCTGCTCCCTCTTCTGCTGTGCTGGTGGCTCTGTGCGACCACCGCCTCTTCCTCCTAACTACTCCGGTCACCTGCATGACGTTCATTCCATGTGGGGTCGAGGACCTCATCGTCCTCCACATCATCTTCCACCCAGTCTTCACCCCTGCAACCCTTGTCGGTCTCCACAATGCTGAACGCCGCAGCAGTTGGCACCTGCGTTTCGTCATCATCGGAGACGTGCTGCGATGGTCCTTGCATGTACTCATCTTGAGAAATTAGTGGTTGGACATCGCTGCACTCAATCTCTTCCACTTCTGGGGCAGGGCTAGGTGGATGGCCCTGGGAAACCCTGCTGACAGAGTCCTCAAAAAGAAGAAGAGACTGCTGTATGGCTTGGGGCTCAGACTGCTTGCCTGATTTGCAAGGGGGTGAGGTGAAAGACGGTTGGACATCGGCTGCAGGTGCCAACTCTGACCTTTCTGCAGTAGACTGGGTGGGAGACAATGTGAAGGAACTGGAGGCACTGTCAGCAGCAAACCAATCTACTATCGCCTCTCTGTGTTCTGGCCTCATCACTTCTAGAGGCGTATGATGCCCTACCAAATACTGATGCAGGTTCTGTCGCCTACTAACACTTGAGGAAGGTGTTTCACTTGTGCGTGTAGCTGGCACAGATCGACCACGTCCTTTCCTTGCAACAGGAGCTCTACCAGCAGCACCACGACCCAGGCCACGGCCCCTATTTGACGGTCTCCTCATATTTCTGTAATTTATGATCTTGCCCTAGAAAGGTGTTTATTGAATAGCGGAACAAAACAACAACAGTATCGCACGGGTGTATCTGACAGTCAAATATGCAAACTATGCCGCAATTTAATGTTTTTTACCCCAAAGGGTGTATATTGAATAGCGGAATAGGAAAAAGGATAAAAAAACGGTGTATCTCACACGTACCGATACAGACTATGCCGTAATTTAATTTTCTTACACTCCAAAAGGGTGTATATTGAATAGCGGAATAGGAAAAATGTTATAATACGGTGTATCTCACACGTACAAACACAGACTAGGCCCCGATTACAATTTTTTTGTACCCTAAAGGCAGGATGAGGAAGAGGAGTAGGAGGAGTTGGGAACAGGAAGCAAACTGAAGCGCCCTGCAATCCTCGGCGGTAGAAGGAGATGCGCCAAACAAATTTTAAAAAGGTGTATCTCACATGTACCGATACAGACTATCCCGCAATTTAATTTTTTACACTCAAACAGGGTGTATATTGAATAGCGGAATAGGACAAATTTTACAAAACGGTGTATCTCACACGTACAAACACAATCTAGGCCCCGATTACAATTTTTTGTACCCTAAAGGCAGGATGAGGAGTAGGAGGAGTTCGGAACAGGCAGGAGGCAGACTGAAGCACCCTCAAATCCTCGGCAGTATGAGATGCGCCCCAAAAATTGGAAAGGTGTATCTCACACGTACCAACACAAACTATCCCGCAATTTAATTGATCCCCAAAGGTTTTTATTGAATAGCGGAATAGGAAATATGATCAAAAAAAGTGTATGTATCTCACACGTACAGAAGCACACTAGGCCCCAATTACTATTGTTTGTACCCCTAAAAGGCTGAATGAGGAGTAGGATGAGTATGGAACAGGCAGCACCCTCAAATCTTCAGAAGTATGAGATGAACCCCAAAAACTTGGAAAGGTGGATTTTACACGTACCAACACAAACTATCCCGCAATTTAATTGATCCCCAAAGGTTTTTATTGAATAGCGGAATAGGAAATATGTAGGGCTGAAACAACTAATCGATTATGAAAATAGTTGTCAACTATTTTTGTAATCGATTAATCGTCAGCCGATTAGTTGTCCTTCATACAGAATGCATTATTTGTTTACATATCAGAAAATACAGTGCAACACACATACAGCTCAGTAAACCATCCATACATGTCAGTAGAAGACAGAGCACTTGTGAATGTGTGAGGAGCAATGCCTCATGGGAAATGTAGTCCTGGGCAAGAAAAGGAACCAAGTGATTCTAAAGGCAGAGGTTTTTTAACCTTGCTATAGGGACACTCTGTACAGTACTATACTTTGCTGCTTCCTATAGGGGCACTTTGAAGGCAGAAGGGGCTGGAAGTGCCATGGGGGGGGGGGGGGGGGCAGAAGAGGAGAATCAGTGCTGCTCTGTGAAAAATCATTACACAGAGAGGAGGCCGATAGACTAGAGGTGATATAAGGCATTACAATTACATTTAAAGTAAAAGTTTATTAGTATTGTGCATTATACTGTATTTAAAATTATTATATCCATGAAAAAAAAAAAAAAAGTGTCAACTTTTAGTACTACTTTAATATATAAATGTTATTTTCCCCCCTCCACCCTTCATATACCTTCATGTCTGACTCCCAGTTAAAATATCCTGCATATCCGACTTCTGGGCATATTTTTTTTATATACATACACATGAAAAAAAAAGCATGCTGCTGCTACTAAAGGTCTTCTGCTTCCCATATATGTATTGGATTTTTGGACAAAAATATTTGCATCTATATTTGTTCAAAAATGATTTGTATATTTGTTGAATGGACGAGTGTTGTTTGAAAATTCCACTTGCTTTTAACAATAAATTTTAAAATGAATAAAACTTCTGCACAAAAACCACATACACTATTTGAAGATTTGTTTGATCGAGAAGTTTTCTATTCTGCTCCTTCAAATTTTCCTGTCACTGTGGTTGACACCGGACACCAATATACACTAATGGTTAGACAAATCGGAAGAATGTTTTTAAAAATTTTCTAAAAATAATTTAGTTTGTGTATTACCAGCATAAGTGACAGCAGGCACAGGGAGCTTGTATCAAACTACCTGCCTATTAATAAGGGAGTCTATCATGATTATATACAAATCCGGTCTGAAAATTTGCAAAACAGTGTTTTAGGTCTTTTAAAAATATTGATCTCGGAGTCTGATATTTAACACATTTAAACCTCTAATAATACATATATCTGTTTCAGAGTGGATTAAATATCCAACTATATAGCTGGATAGTTATATTTACCACTACATATAGATATTCAAGAATATTAACTAAATTATACACTTTTTTTTTTTTTTTAGGTTTTTATCTGATTAGTCGATTAATCGAAGCAATAATCGGCCAACTAATTGATTATGAAAATAATCGTTAGTTGCAACCCTAGAAATATGATCAAAAAAAAGTGTATGTTTTTCACACGTACAGAAGCACACTAGGCCCCAATTACTATTGTTTGTACCCCTAAAAGGCTGAATGAGGAGTAGGAGGAGTATGGAACAGGCAGCACCCTCAAATCTTCAGAAGTATGAGATGAACCCCAAAAACTTGGAAAGGTGGATCTCACACGTACCAACACAAACTATCCCGCAATTTAATTGATCCCCAAAAGGTTTTTATTGAATAGCGGAATAGGAAATATGATCAAAAAAAGTGTATGTATCTCACACGTACAAAACCACACTAGGCCCCAATTACTATCGTTTGTATCCCTAAAAGGCTGAATGAGGAGTAAGAGGAGTATGGAACAGGCAGCACCCTCAAATCTTCAGAAGTATGAGATGAACCCCAAAAACTTGGAAAGGTGTATCTCACACGTACCAACACAAACTATCCCGCAATTTAATTGATCCCCAAAAGGTTTTTATTGAATAGCGGAATAGGAAATATGATCAAAAAAAGTGTATGTATCTCACACGTACAGAAGCACACTAGGCCCCAATTACTATTGTTTGTACCCCTAAAAGGCTGAATGAGGAGTAGGAGGAGTATGGAACAGGCAGCACCCTCAAATCTTCAGAAGTATGAGATGAACCCCAAAAACTTGGAAAGGTGGATCTCACACGTACCAACACTAACTATCCCGCAATTTAATTGATCCCCAAAGGTTTTTATTGAATAGCGGAATAGGAAATATGATCAAAAAAAGTGTATGTATCTCACACGTACAAAACCACACTAGGCCCCAATTACTATTGTTTGTACCCCTAAAAGGCTGAATGAGGAGTAGGAGGAGTATGGAACAGGCAGCACCCTCAAATCTTCAGAAGTATGAGATGAACCCCAAAAACCCCAAATATCATTCAGCTCTGCTGCAGGCCACAATTTAATTTTTTTTAACCCAAGGCTGTATATTGAATAGTGGAATAGAAAAAAAGTGTATGATTTCTGAAACCACTTAATATTAGCACATGTGAACTGAACACAGCAGTGTATGATCAGTCACTCAGCACAGCACAGCTGAAGGAAAAATGCTGCACACAGTGCCTGATAGAAAAATACTTTTCTCCCTCCTCCTCAGTGGGCAAAAAAGATTGTGTTCACTGCACCCCAAAAAGATTGTGTTCACTGCACCCCAAAAAGATTGTGTTCACTGCAGCCCACACACAGCATAATGGATGTGGACCACTGACACCTGCCTATCTCCTATCCCACACCACACAGCAATATCGATTGTAGTTTGTAGAACACACTGACCCAAAAATCAGCAGACTCTCTCCCTAAAAGGATTGATAAGATCGTAGATCGGTCACTGCAAACCCCATCCCACACAGCAATATCGATTGTAGTTTGTAGAACACACTGTCTGACCCTAAAAATCTGCAGACTCTGTCCCTAAAAGGATTACTAAGATCGTAGATCGGTCACTGCAAACCCCACCCCACACAGCAATATCGATTGTAGTTTGTAGAACACACTGACCCTAAAAATCGGCAGACTCTCTCCCTAAAATGCCTACAACTCGCCCTGCCTAACACACTCCGACCTGTCCCTCAATTCTATCCGGACACAAATGTTTTTTTTTTTTCCTGTCTGTCCCTAATCAGCAGGCAGCATGTTGATAAGTGCTCTCTCCCTGAACTAAACAGCAGAATGACGCCGCAGCGGCACTGCCTAGAACTTATAAAGACTTGGTCACATGCTTCAGACGGCCAATCACAGCTACTGATACATTTGTAGGCATGGCTGGGATGGCTTAGGCACACCAGTTAAACGCTTGTTGATTGGCTGTTGAAAGCCCGCCATGAAAAGCGCGCCAAAGCATGCAAAACCCGGAAATAAAACGACCGAACACAGATTTTTACCCAAATATACAGTAAAGTTTTCGGGTCCGTGTTCGGGTAACAAAAATCCAATTATTCGGTACGAACACGAATAATACAGTCCGTGTTCGCTCAACCCTAGTCTTGACATCAGTGCCTGACCTCACAAAGGCGCTTCTGGAAGAATAGTCAAACATTCTCATAGACACACCTCTAAACCTTGTGGACAGCCTTCCCAGAAGAGTTGAAACTGTTCTAGATGGAAAGGGTGTGTCAACTCAGTATTGAACCCTACGGACTAAGCCTGGGATGCCATTAACATTCATGTGCGTATAATGGCAGGCATCCCAATACAATATAGTGTATATTCATATATTATATATAACCGAGTCTACAATGAAGGCCACGTGTCTTCTTAGGCTCTATGCACACTAGCATTTTTTTATTGGTTAAAAACGCTGGATGAAAAATGCTGATAATAGCATTTTTGTGCCAGCTCGGTTTCAATGGACAGTTTCTTTTTGTGCTTGTATGTTGTGCCTCAAAAGTCCCAGTCTAGTGTATTTTGTCTTTTGTTTGATATATTATTCGATTTTCAGTATAGACTGGCTATGAATTATATACTGGTGGTAATATGAATTCTTGCTAACATGGATGGTAGTTGTCTGGAGTCCCTAGATTTCATAGTTCACTGTGAGAAAAATCTATGCCGGTTTCAATGTTTATTTGTCCACTTAGCTCTTCTCTATCTTTGGATAGTCTAGAAACCTCTGTTAGTTCTTTTTTTTTTTTTTTGCTGGTTGTGTCCCACTGACACAGCAGGAAGTAGAAAGAAATTTTTTCAAAGTTAGGGATTATCCTCTCTTAGACAATTGTCAGTGAAACCCATTGAAAGATTTCCCCGCTGTCTATAGTGACAGCTGTACAATTTCAAATTTCCTGTCGTGTTCTGTCCCATGGCACTGATCGGTACAAATCCAAAGAGTGAATCTTTCCTGTGGGTAAACGGATAGCAACACAAACCTTATATGGGTGTCAAGACATAGAACACCTGCTCGTGGCGTTGTCCTTGGACTTAACTGGTGTAGTTCCAATGTCCACCAAAGGGTGTCTCCCAGCAGTCAGTAAGTCCCAGTATTTTACTTGTGTGCCCGTATACTCCCTGAATCTACTTACCTGTTCCTGATGTTTCTTGCGCTCTGTTACCTTGACCTAATTCCCAATTTACCTTCGCCTCTGTACAAAGTTATAATTAGGTAGTTAGTTTTCCACTTTTCACATCTGTGCACAGGGTTGTGTAAAGTTTGTGGTACCATATTTTTCCATGTAAAAGACGATACTTTTGTCCAAAATCGTTAGATTAAAAATTGAAGTAAGCCAGGGAGCAAATCCCGTGGTGAAACTGCCCATACCTTGTCTCTGCAAACAGGCTTCCTTCAATCACTAGCCTCGGATCAGGAGCGAAACTGCAGATTTGCTTGTCTCTGCAAAAAGGCTTATGTACCTGATGTCAGCTGATCCTGAACAAACCAATCGGAACACATCCCATTGGAGGTAGAGAGGCACCTGGCATTATTTTGTAAGTTCATTTAAAGGGATGGATGAATGAAGACAGTATGGCCATTTGGTTTGCAAAGGTTTGGTCCAGAAGACCTGGAGTGCTCTTAAATAAGCCAGGTCTGCTTGTCTTTGATCAGTTCCGAGCACATTTAACAGAAAAGAAAAAAAGGGTTGCATCGGACATGCGAACGCAGCCAGTAGGTATTTTTGGTGGACTTGCAGGTCAGCTACCGCCACTAGATGTTTCAATCAACAAGCCATTTAAAGCCCTGTTGAGAGAAGAATGGAATAGATGGATGCAAAAAGGTGATTTCTTAATTTTGGGTTGGAAAAGTGGGGTCGTACTATACACAGTAAAATGTGGTATTTATGTTTTCTGTCACTGGTGTTTATAATTAATTGATTTTTTTCCACTTAGGCCGACCTTGCATGGTTCAAATCTTGGCTGGTTAAGCAGGAACTGGCTTAGATTCAAACCGTTAATGGCCAGACTGAATGTACCCAGTTGATTGATCAACTTGGGTACAACCAGCCTGCTGGAGTCTCTTGTGATTATCGCTAGCGGCTGCTTTAGCCGCTAGCGATAATCATGGTCTTCTCCCAGGCTTTTCCCCGCCCCTCGGCTGGGAGAAGACCATGACCCAGCAGGATAGATTCCCACATCAACACGGTCTGTGTTGATAAGGGAATCAAGCAAATTGAGAAATTTGCTCCATTTTTGGCTGCCCTTCGACTTTCATCTGGTTTCCTCTATGTAGTTTCCACATATCTGGTCACACTAGGACCGAAAGATACCAGCATGTGGTATATTGACAAGGGTCTTTAACACTCCCACACGTAATCCAAAACTTTCCTTTAGATATACTTATTGTTTTCTTTTTTGGCAAGTACTGCTAAGGTTATGATGTAAGAATGGCTACTGCCCTTGCTGAAGGAGTTAATACATTCTAAAATAAAACAATCTTTCAGTGTGGGTAGTTGAATTTCATTGATTGACTATAGTTTGTCCTTCAAACATCTGCTTTGCAATGCTATCTTTTTGGGTCACGACATCTCGTTGTATTCCTTGGCAACAAAGTATTTGTTCTGACCTAGACATGCTCTGACATGTAGCAATGAAGAACGTCCTTGTTTTTAAAATTTAGAGTAAATAACGAAAAATGTTTGAAACAAACAATTTGCTTGCATGTAGTCAACTTTAATAAGATAATAAGGTTCATGTTCTGACAATGATGCAGTACGTTTTGTAATTGAATGATATGGGGGAATATTCACTCTTACAAGAAAAATTTGTTGTGCAGACATCTTGAGCATTATGACCCAAAGCCAGGTCAGGGGTGTTCCCTAGGGGCTAGGAAGCTATGTCTGTTGGAAACCTCTAAATATGGATATCTTCCTGCTTTAAAGCTGACCTCCCATATTTCATTCTAAGTGGTTGTAAAGATAGAAGGTTTTTTTTTTTAAATCTTAATGCGTTCTATGCATCAAAACAAAAAGCCTTCTGTGTTCAGCAGCCCCCCCCGGGTCCCCTAAGACTTACCTGAGCTCCCTCTCAATCCAGCAATGTCCAGAAATGGTCTCTCTCCTGATTGACTGACTGAGACAATCAATCAAACTCAGCCAATGAGGAGAGAGAGGGGTTGGGGCCGAACTGTGGCTCCATGTCTGAATAGATACACAAAGCTGCGGCTCGGCTCGGGTGCCCCCATAGCAAGCTGCTTGCTGTGGGGGCACTCAACAGAAGGGAGGGGCCAGGAGCTCCAGAGGAGCCGGAGGATTCTGGCTCCCCTGTGCAAAACCACTGTACAGAGCAGGTAAGTATACCATGTTTGTTATTTTAATAGAAAAGAAAAAGCGAGACTTTACAATCACTTTAATTTTACATAATTTGTTGGTATCAAGATGGTCCAGTGGCTGTGTGTGCTGTATAAGCTGTATGTACCATCAGTTACATACAGTATACAGCGCTGTATTCCAGCAGCGAGATGGGAACTTCCCATCCTGATCCTGAAACAACATTGGCTAAGGTGGAGAGGCAGACTGATGATGTCACAAACTCATTCTTAATGGGAGAAACCCACATAAGCACAGGGAGAACATACAAACTTCTTGCAGATAGTGTTTTTCTTGAAATCGAAATCGAGGACCCAAGTGCTGCAAGGAGGTGTATAGTGTGTGTGTGTGTGTGTTGGGGTTTGACAAAATATCTTTGCAAAGATGTCCTAAGTTCTCCTGGTAATTGACAAATATTACTCCGGGTCACAATCCTGAGCAAAGTCCTTTTTTTCTCTTTTGATTGACCACGTCGACTGTGCTTATGCTTATCAGATGATGTTTTCCCAGAAACTGTTTATGCTGTCATAACCTTTTGATACTGTATCTCTCAACGCTGGAAATAGATTGGCAAAGTCAGTCACATAGTTTATGCCCGCTTAGCTGGTGCCTATTTGCCCTTTTTGAAACTAAGCTCATATTACTAGCAGCACATGTAGTGCATGATAAAAGTGAGGCTTCCCACCTGTTAGCTAGGTATCTCATCACACAGCGGAAGCAAAACAATGTGAGAAAAGGGGATGTGACGAAACGCATAAGATTTGGAACGCACAGCGTACGTGATGTGGGACGCAGGTGGAACGCAAGCCGGAAGTTCTCCCGCTCACTACCCTGCATTCGGTTTGCACCGTTACCCACGCTCATGAGCGGTCGCTCTCAGCCTTTTTAATTGGCAAACTCCTGATTTTGGATTATATTGCTCTAAAGACCCTGTATTATTATGCTTTTTATCCAATTTGGAAAATAAAATTTATCAAAATTACTACACTATCCGGACCTTTTTTGTCTTCCTTCATACCTGGCCTGAGGAGAGAGAGAGGGGGAGCCCGCCATCCCACCCAACCTTAGCAAGCCACGAGGAGACTGCACCATAGCCTGGAAGGCTACCCAAGCTTGGTTGGTCTTGGTGCCATAAGGCATACATGACCCACGCTCTTTGGTAAGTGATTCACTCTTACCATTTGTCACGGTGAAAATAAAAGCTACACTGAGCACCACAGAGCGGATTGAGAAATCCGTATGCTGAGCACTTGCACTTATTATTTGGAATAAGCACCGTGTGCACAAGAGACTCACTGTATTTATTGGATTATTTATTGGATTTTAAACTTTGAAAACATTTTCTGGACTTTTTTTCTTCAATATTTTTCACTATAGTCACTTTATGGAATTTTTTATATGAATTTTATATACGGAATAATTTATATTTCTCTTACGTCCTCCGACAGTCGCCGCCTCCTTATATTCGTCACAATGGGTATTAGACTTTGCTCCGAAGGAGTAGCTAGGCAACAGAATGTTAACATTAAAGCTTTTAACATATCCCACCTTCAAGGGGTGGTCCCCTCAGTCAATACCCTCCTACTTCCTGCAACCATATCTCAGTTTCAATGTCTAGCTTGTCGGGAGTGGCTGGCTCTCTCTGTGCTGGGGCTTTGTGCCCCAGACTCTTTCTTCTTTTTTGATTTTTTGTTTGAGTTTTCTCTCTACCTTTGCTTAGCTGTTCTTTTTGTCAGCATTAGTTAGTTCTTCTGATGAAGAGGGTCATGCGGGCTGGGTCTCGGGCTGATCCCCCTGGTCGCAGGTCGTGGGTCAGTGGCTTCCCAGCCTGCCATCGAGCGTTCAGCCAGGTAACGCTCCTGGCACAGTGAATGACCCATCCCTGTTCGGTGCAGGGATGATTGGTGAGGTGGCTACCTCACTGGACGCTGTGCGGTTTCTTAACCCTCATTTTGTGCGTCTTGTATGCGACTCTCCCTGCCTCATGTGCAGCGGCTTGTTCGCCTGTGCGGGTCCCCCACGCCATTGTGAGGTAAGTGTATCTATGTGGGGACCTGTCTGTCTGGGGGGGGTGTCAGTCTGGGACTGTGTAACCTGCCTCTGCTCTCACTGTTTGTCTCCCTATCACTCGGCTGCATGCTGTGGGCTGCAAGGGGGGGGGGAGCTGTGTGACACTATGTGTGTCAGCTTTGTCAGTGTGAGAAGCTGTGTGCTGTGGGGCATGTTTTGTGGCATGTTTGGGCACTATACAGCGATCGCTGCGGCGATCTACCATGTTTTTTATATATGGCTAAAATGTGTGCATTACTGTACTGTGGAGCGGCGGTTTCGGCGCCAAACGGCGCCATTTTGCCTACACTCGCTCCGGCCGCATGTTCTACATGCATGGCGGCCATTTTCTTGTAGCCTCCCATAGGCTTTAATAGAGCGCCCTGGTCGCATCACTTCCTCTTCTCCTGGGTACACCGATCGAGGCAGCAGCAGCGGCGAGGGTCTCCTCAGGTTATATCCTTCTTATCCATTGCCTGTGTCAGTTTTATTGTCCCTGTGGGGGTCTCATTGTGCTTGTGTGTGGTGCGGTGGGCTGCGCTCGCCGCGCTTGTTAAAGGGGCAGTTAACCCTTTATTATCTGGCATTTGATATTGGGGCAATGGACTCTCAGGAGGGCAAATTTCCTACCGCTTTGGTGGATAGCCAGGGGACCGCTGTTTCCCCCCCAGGGGGGGATTTAGCCACTATTGTGGCTGGCCTTGCTGCTCAGGTGCAGATGCTGGTGGCTGCTCAATCTACTAAGAGACCCAGAGTTTCTCTTTCCTCTGATTCTGAGGGTGAAGGTGATGGGGCTGTTATGGCGGGGGTCTCCTTATCGGGGTCCCGCTCCTCCCTGGATCTAGTGGGGTCCGAGGTGGAGGCTGAAGTTGAAGGGGTTGATAATTCTCCCCCTGGCTCGCCTGAAGAGCTTGCAATCATGGATGACTTGATTGCTTCCATAAAACAAACGCTGCGTTTGCAGGATGAAGTGTGTCCCCCCGCTGCCTTGGCGGCTTATGGGACGCAGAGAAAACGCAGGACGCCGCAGGTTTTTCCCTGCAATGATGATTTTCAGCGCGCTGTTAAGGAACAATGGCACAATCTACGCAAACCTTTTGCTGTGCCAAGTAGGTTCAAGCTGCGTTATCCTTTCTCGCCTTCCACTGATGAACGGTGGTGTGTGCCACCCCCGGTGGATCACGCAATTGCGGTTTTAAACAAATCCACTGCGATTCCTGCAGAGGATTCCCCAGTGTTCCGTGACGCCACGGATAGGAGATTGGAGTCTCTTGCCCGTCATACTTACTCTGTTACGGGTTCTATGCTTAAAGCTCTGTTTGCCTCTCTCATGGCGGCCCAGGCTGTCGCAAGTTGGACGCAGATGCTTAGGCGCGTCCTAGTGGCCGATTCGGCCTAGCTGGCGACCCTGGATATGGTGGATCAAATCCACCAGGGTGTCATGTATCTGTGTGATGCGGACTTGGACTTAGTCCCGTTGGCTGCACGTGTGCGCAGCGTGGCGGTGTTGTCTCGCCGCCTGGTTTGGTTGAAATGTTGGTCGGTGGACCAATCTTCACGTAAGACCTTAGCCAATCTGCCTTATGATGGGTCTCGCCTTTTTGGGGAGTCCTTGGATGTGTTGATTAAGGGGATCACCGGAGGTAAGAGCACTCTCTTGCCCCATTTCCCCAAGGCTAAGGGGGCTTCTGGGAAGAAGCATGCTAATTTTCGGCCCCCTCAGGGGTCCTTTCGTGCCTTTCGGTCGCACTACAAGGGCAAACCGTTCAAAGGTCAAGGCTCTCAAAAGAAGCCCTGGTCTGGGAAACAGAAGTCCGGTCAGTCCGGATCCGCAGCCCATAACAGTGCGGCCTGAAGGGGCGCCCTCACCCAGTTTTGGGGTGGGGGGACGCTTGCTCGGTTTTCTTCAACCCTGGTTGGCCCGCGTGCGGGACAGATGGGTTCAGGAGATCGTTCGATCTGGTTACAAGATCGAGTTTCTCTCTTCGCCGGAGAGCAGATTTTTTCCCTCAAATCTTCAGCTGTCTCCGGAGCGTTTACGGGACCTGCACCTGGCGGTGCGGGACCTGAGGGCTCAGGGAGTGGTGGTTCCGGTGCCTCATCGGGACAGATTTCGGGGGTTTTATTCCAATCTGTTCACCGTGCCCAGGAAGGAGGGCAAGGTTCGTCCAATTCTGGACTTGAAGGCTCTGAACCGCTCTGTGCGGGTTCGCAAGTTCCGCATGGAATCCCTGCGGTCGGTGGTGGCTGCCCTGGTTCCGGGGGAATTCATGGCCTTCATCGATTTGAAGGATGCGTATCTTCACATCCCCATTTTCGAGGGTCACCAGCGGTACCTTCGATTCGCCATTGCGGAGGATCACTACCAGTTCGTGGCGTTGCCTTTTGGTCTCGCCTCGGCTCCGCGGGTTTTCACCAAGGTGCTTGCACCGGTTCTGGCATTATTGAGAGCCCAGGGCATTTCTGTCCTGGGGTATCTGGACGACATTCTGGTTCGGTCTGCGACCAGCCAGGGTCTGGAGAAGGACCTGTCTGTCACGATGCAAACTCTGCAGGAGTTTGGTTGGACGATAAATTTTCCAAAGTCGACACTGAGTCCGTCGGTTCGTCTTCCCTACCTGGGAATGATCCTGGACTCGGTGCAGGCGAAGGTCTTCCTGCCGGAAGACAAACTCAGAACTCTTCAGGAGGAAGTCAGGTCCCTCAGGGACGTTTCGCTCTCGTCTCTGCGGACGTGCATGAGATGTCTGGGATTGATGGTCTCGGCCTTCGAGGCGATTTCCCTTCGCCCAGTTTCACACGCGGGGTCTCCAAGCGGAGATCCTGTCCATGTGGGACGGGCGACCTCAATCTCTGGATCTTCAAATCTCGTTGAGTCATCGCGCCAGAAGAGACCTTCTGTGGTGGCTCCAGTCCCCGATGGTGTCCGGGGGCAAGTCGTTTCGTCCTATCTCATGGACGGTGATCACCACGGATGCCAGCCTGTCGGGCTGGGGTGGTGTTCTGGGTGTTCTGTCCGCCCAGGGAACTTGGTCGGAGGGGGAGTCCTCCCTTCCGATCAACATTCTGGAATTGCGTGCGATAAATCTCTGTCTTCATCGCTGGATGGACCGGCTGCAGGGCTGCCCGGTTCGGGTGCAGACGGACAATGCCACGGCGGTGGCCTACATCAACCACCAAGGGGGCACCAGGAGTGCCCGAGCGGCTCGAGAAGTGGCCGACATTCTGACTTGGGCCGAGACTCATGTCCCGGCGATAACGGCGGTGCACATTCCGGGGGTGGAGAACTGGCAGGCGGACTATCTGAGTCGCCAGACCCTGGATCAGGGGGAATGGTCTCTCCACCCGGCTGTCTTCCAGTTGTTGTGTGCGAAGTGGGGTCTTCCAGATGTGGACCTGTTCGCGTCTCGTCTCAACAACAAGGTGAGAAGGTTCGTGGCAAGGACGCGCGACCCTCGGGCAGACGCGTCGGACGCGTTAGTGGCCCCGTGGCATCAGTACAAGCTGATGTACGCGTTTCCACCGATTCAGTTGCTGTCCAGGTTCCTTCGCAGGTTACACTCGGAACGCAGCACGGTGATTCTTGTGGCACCGGACTGGCCTCGCCGGTCCTGGTACGCAGACCTCGTGAATCTGGCGGTCGACGCCCCGTGGCGTCTGCCTCTTCGAGACGATCTCCTGTCTCAAGGACCGATATACCATCCTGCTTTACAGTCGCTGGCTTTGACGGCCTGGCTGTTGAGACCGAGGTCCTGAAGGAGCAGGGTCTCTCCCCGGAGGTCGTTCATACCTTGGTCAATGCGAGGAAGTCTTCCTCGGGGAAGGTTTACTACCGTACTTGGAAAGCCTATTTTGCCTGGTGTGAGTCCAGGGGGTTTTCACCCCGCACGTACTCGGTTTCCCGAGTGCTGTCCTTCCTTCAAGCAGGTGTCGATCAGCGTTTGGCGCTGGCTACGATAAAGGGTCAGGTGTCTGCGCTGGCCGTTCTGTTTCAACGTCCCGTGGCTTCCAACTCCTTGGTTGGCACTTTTGTTCAGGGAGTGCGGCATCTGGTTCCTCCTAGGAGGGATCCTCTGCCCCCTTGGGACTTGAATCTCGTTTTATCTGTGTTACAACGTGCTCCTTTTGAACAGATCAGGGAGATCTCTTTGTCTATGTTGTCCAAAAAGGTCGCCTTTTTGGTTGCGATCACTTCGGCTCGCAGAGTGTCGGAGCTGGCGGCTTTGTCCTGCAAGTCTCCGTATCTGGTTATTCACTTGGATAAGGTGGTCTTGCGACCTAACCCTTCTTTTCTTCCGAAGCGAGTTTCGGAATTCCATCTTAATGAGGATATTGTCTTGCCTTCGCTGTGCGCGAAGCCTAAACATCCAAAGGAGGTGAGTCTACATTTTTTGGATGTTGTTCGGGCGCTAAGGGTTTACCTTAAATCGACTGCGTCTTTTCGAAAGACGGACTCTTTGTTTGTTCTTCCAGAGGGTCCTCGGAAGGGCATGGCGGCGTCGGCCTCTACCATCGCCTAATAACCATTGAACAGGCATATGCCTTGCGGGGGAAGGTTCCCCCTGTGCCTGTGAAGGCGCACTCTACTAGATCTCCGAGTACGTCTTGGGCCTGTCGTCATGGGGCTTCTGTAGCTCAGGTATGTAAGGTAGATGTTCAGGCATCGGCGGATGCTTCCTTTGGCCGCAAGGTTCTTAGTGCGGCGGTTCCCTAGGGTCCCTTGTTGGGACCTCTGGCTGTTGGGATAGGTTTTTATCCCCTGGTTCTTTGTTTTTTCCTGGGTTGTTGCTCCTGTTGAGCAATTTTTTTCCTGTTGCCCAGCTGGTTTCCTTCCTTTGGTAAGGTTCCTTTCTTTGATGCGGAGACTGCGTTGCCTTACGGCGCGGATGCGTTTCCCACCCCTCATGTTTGCACTGCTTTGGGACGTCCCCATTGTGACGAATATGAAGAGGCGGCGACTGTCGGAGGACGTAAGAGAAAATGGAATTTTTGTAAAATCTTACCTGTAAAATTCCTTTCTCTGAGTCCTCCGACAGTCGCCGCCCCCGCCCCTCTTTGGGGTTTGGTTGTATACTCTACTGCTATTCCACTGAAACTGAGATATGGTTGCAGGAAGTAGGAGGGTATTGACTGAGGGGACCACCCCTTGAGGGTGGGATATGTTAAAAGCTTTAATGTTAACATATTCTGTTGCCTAGCTACTCCTTCGGAGCAAAGTCTAATACCCATTGTGACGAATATGAAGAGGCGGCGACTGTCGGAGGACTCAGAGAAAGGAATTTTACAGGTAAGATTTTACAAAAATTCAGTTTTCCTGACAGACTCCATGGCAGCCTAAGTGTGGGTTAGTCCCGCCTCCTCCTACCTCATAGGACCCAACTCCCATAAATTTCACTCTGCCATAGAGACCATGTTCCTTTTTTGTCCTCCTCCTGTTGGATGGATATCAAGTCTTACCTCATGAAGATTTTCGGTCTATTTCCTGGTGATTTACACGATTGATTCCAGGCTGAATTCCTGAAGAGTCCAGTACGCCTTAGCTACTAGCAGGGTAGGACACGGGTGTGCAATCCCATGCATTGGAGAAGCATAAAGCCTGGCCACTGGCGGGCAAGCTGAATATGGCCAATCGTCCTAGCTACTAGCGGGAGGCCCATTAATACACCCCGAATCGATGCGCTGGAGGTTTTCGTGTCCCAGGTCAGACCGTGGTTTGGAGCGTGCTTGGTAACGTATGGCAGCCATTTTTTTGTATATGTATTTTGTCTTGCTGTGTTTTGGAACGCAGGTGCGTTTCATCTTGCGGCCCCCGGCTCTTCCTGTGTCCCAGCGCAGCTTCCGGGTCACCGCTGGGTGTCTGGGGGCGGTGCTGGCGCAGTGTAGTGGCTGTTCGTGCTCACACATGCGCACGGATGCTGTCTGTCACGGGGGGCAGTGACGTCATCATCTGGCGGCAGATTTAAACTGTTGTCACAGTGGGTCACATTGGGATTGTACTGCGGGCATATGCGGCGGCTTCCCTGTGTTTGATCTGTCTCTGCTAGTGGTAAACTTAATCCTGCTGGATGTCTGTGTGCAGTCTGTGGTGTATGCAGCACTTCCTTATTCCTGTGTTTGTTACAGTCTTCCTGTTAAGAGCAGTATGGATACTTCACCGCCCCCCAGTGGCCAACCCTTACTCTACAGGTAAGAATGGTATTATTTTTACCTATCCCTGTACGGTTCGGATTTAGGGCAGTAGGGGTAGTTTTTCCCTTTTCTCTTAGCCCTTCTAGGTCTGATAAACAAACTAAAGCACGCGAAGATAAGGACCTTACTAGGTCACAACGTCATCACACATCTCCTGGCACTAGTCGCCACAAGTCTTCTACCAAACATCACAAGGAAGGCTCTACGCTTGCATCAGCACAAAGACACCCTGATAGAAGATCTTGCTGGGGTTGTGGAGCACGTGTTTCTGATGGCAAATCACTATGTGATGCATGTTTTGCCCATGCCTCTAGAGAAAGGGGGAATGATAACCAGCAGGTGGAATCCCTGGTTAGACGGGTGGTCCAAGAATCCCTACAAAACCTGAAGGTTGACCGCACCTGTAGCCCCTCGGCTGGTATGGCAGACATCCCTGTTAGGGAGTCTCAGTACTCCCGGCCCTTCTCAGCAGAGCATTTCCGGCTTTAACTCCTCGGATAGTGAGGACAAATCAGATACTCCTGGCACAGGCTTTGATTTTGCCTTGGTCCCTACCCTGGTTAAGGCAGTTAAGGGAGCCCTAAAGTGGGAGGAGCCAGTAGAGTCTCCATCTAAACAAAGCAGGTACTTCAAACACCTAAAGAAAGAGCGCCATAATTTTCCCTTTTTAGGTGAGCTTGGCGAAATCATCTTGGATGAGTGGGGATGTGCAGAGAGGAAAAATTCTCTGGTATCCAAAGTTTCCAGGATGTACCCATTCAAGAGTGAGGATGTGAAGCACCTGGAGTCAGCGCCCCTAGTGGACGCCGCCCTCATGAGATTAGCGAGGCACGTTACTCTTCCACTCGAAGACACAGTGTCTTTTAAAGATGGGCTGGAAAGAAAAATCGACACTGACCTTAAGAAGATTTATGTGTCTGCTGGAATGGCTTGTAAACCAGCCCTAGCCATTGCGGCTTTATCCAAGGCCATGGAGGCCTTGACACTAGAGGTGGATTCGGATCTAAGGTCTGTATCAGAAGAAGTAGCCAGAGCTTCTTCAGTGAATGAGCTCAGACTGGCGGCTTCTTTTCTGGGGGAGGCTTCCCTAGATATTATTCGTCTGGTGGCCCGGGTCATGCTCTCTTCAGTGACAGCTAAACGGGCTCTATGGCTGCTCCCCTGGCTGGCTGATCCTTCCTCCAAGCAGGCTTGGTGCCGTATTCCATTCGAAGGGTCTTCCTTCTTTGGGAACAAGCTGGAGAGCGCTATTTCGCGGGCCACGGGCGGTAAGTCGGGGTTCCTCCCACAGGATCGTCGCCTGCTGGGTCAGAGAAGGACACAGTCCTGACAATCTTCGGATAGAGCGAAGGATGCTCGAAGTTACAAACCTGGTCGTGAATTCCGGAAAACATGGAGGAAAAATCAATCTTCAAACCAAAAGGCTTCCAAAGGAGCCTCTTCTAGTAGCCGGGAAGCGGCTAAGTCCTTTTGATGTTGGGCCTGTCCAGACGGTTCAGGTCGGTGCTCGCCTTCTCCGGTTTCGACACATCTGGGCAGCCTCGATAAGAGATTTTTGGGTCATCAGGACAATCTCCACACGCCACACTTGGTCGTTCTGCAGTCCACCTAACCTCAAGTTCGTTCCCACAGCTCTTCCACGGTCGGAAGAAAAAAGGCAAATCCTTTCAGCATACGTAGATGTGCTGCTGCTTCAAGGCACAGTAGTTCCAGTACCAGCCAAAGAGTGGTTTCAAGGCCTCTATTCTCCACTCTTCTTAGTAATGAAGAAGAATGGCTCCTGGAGACCGGTCATAGACCTCACACATCTAAACTCCTTTATAAAAAAGGAAAAATTCAAAATGGAGACACTATTGACAATCCGCCAGGCGGTTCAACCAGGAGATTGGCTTGTGTCAATAGACTTGGAAGGATGCATATTTCCATGTGCCTATAGCAACAGAGTTCCAGAAATACCTGCGGTTTGCTGTGGATCAACACCATCTTCAGTTTACATGTCTCCCATTCAGGCTCACAACATCTCCTCGAGTATTTTCAAAACTCTTATTGGCTGTGGTAGCCCTGATCAGAATCAAGGGAGTTCGTCTTCACCATTATTTAGTCGACTTACTACTTCTGTCGCAAGATCGAGAGCAACTCCTGGTTCACAGAGATCTAGTCACTGCGACTCTTCTCGAGTTTGGCTGGTTGCTAAACCTGGAAAAGAGCCATATGGATCCCACACAGGCACTTATCTTTCTCGGGGCTCAATTCAATACAGTCAAGGGCACCATCTCCTTGCCTCTAGAGAAAATCCGATTTTTAGAGACAGAGTACAGCTGACTATGTCATCATCCCATCTCCGGGCCTCACAGTGCCTCAAAATAATAGGTACTATGGTGGCCACGACACCTATGGTGAAATGGGCTCAATGGAGGATGCGTCCTTTTCAAACAGGTTTTCTTTGCCAATGGTGCCCAGGCGACATGGATCATCTGATTTGGATTTCCCCAGTAATGCGGGACAGTCTCCTGTGGTGGTTGCAGAAGAGGAATCTACTCAATTGCCATTCTATCCTTCCCATCTCCTGGGTCACAATAACCACGGATGCAAGCAACACAGGTTGGGGCGCTCATTGCCTATCAGAGATAGCCCAGGGCAAATGGAATCCTCGGTTACACAGGGAAGTCTCGAACATCCTGGAGCTTCGGGCAGCATTTCAAGCTCTCCAAGCATTTCATCACGTTACAGTAGGAACATCTGTCCTCCTGAGGCTGGACAATACGACGGCAGTGTTGTATATAAAGCTTCAAGGGGGAACTCGCAGTCACTCTCTATTGAAAGAAGTCGAGCCAATAATGGTCTGGGCTCAGAAACACTTATCCAACCTCACTGCGGTTTATCTACCAGGATCACAGAACATCCAGGCGGATTTTCTATCACGAGTCTCCATGGACAACAACGAGTGGAGTCTTCATGCCGATGTGTTTCAGTGACTAAAATCCCTAGGGTTCCTTCCGGAAGTGGATCTGTTCGCTTCCCCGTGAAACTTCAAGTTGGAGAAGTATTACACGAGATTCAAATGCCCACAAGCTTTTGGGGTGGATGCCCTAACAGAGCAGTGGAGGTTTCACAAGGCTTACGCCTTCCCACCAGTTCCAGTCCTCCTTCGATTCCTGACGAGACTCAGGTCGGAAGAAGTGGAGGCTCTTGTGATAGCCCCATATTGGCCGAACAGGCCCTGGTTCCTGATGCTGCTACAGCTGAGCTTTCGCGAGCCAGTTCCACTACCTTGCAGGCAGGATCTCCTGTCTCAGGGAACGGTGTTACACCCTTGCCCGGCCCATCTGCACCTGATGGCCTGGTTTTTGAAAGGGAAAGGCTGGAGGCATTAGGGTGTCCAAGCGGAGCTATCTCCACACTGTTGAATGCAAGAAGAGCTGGAACAAATAGAGTCTGCGTAAGGATATGGAAGAAGTTCATGTCTCATATCTCCGGAAATATGGATGTGCAAGGCACTCCAAAGGTTCAACATATTTTGAGTTTTCTACAATCTGGCCTGGATCTGCCTTTATCAGTCAGCTGTCTTCGAGTTAAAGTGTCAGCTATCTCGGCTTTCACAGGAACATCCTGGGCAAAGCATCCCCTAGTGAGGCAATTTTTCAGAGGAGCTTCTAGGCTCAGACCACAAAGGAAGCCCAGATTCCCTAAGTGGGATCTTCCGCTTGTTCTGGATTTCTTTGTAGACCTCAGAAGAGATAACCTGGTTCAACTCTCCATCAAAGAATTGTCTCTTTTATAGTAGCGTTCCTGGTGGCAGTCACCTCAGCAAAAAGGGTCTCAGCAAAGAACCCTTTTTGACGTTTTTCCCGGATCGGGTGGTTCTGATTCCCATGTTGGATTCTCATCCTAAAGTATCCTCTATTTTTCATGAAAATCAGGAAATTGTCTTGCCAACATTCAAATCCTCTGACTCTGCGACTCATCCACTGGATGAAGGGCAAATTCTGAAGCTATATCTGGAAGCCACATCTCATTTCCGCCATATGGATTATCTGTTTGTCCTGTTCTATGGGAAGAATAAAGGCTTGCGTGCTTCATCTAGAACGATCGCATCTTGGATTGTCCAGTCCATTCAATGGGCCTATAGAGCTAAAGGGTTGGCTCCCCCGGAGGCTGTGACAGCGCATTCTACAAGAGGAATGTCGACTTCTTGGGCAGCGTTCCATCATGTGGCTCCTGAAGTTGTATGCAAGGCGGCCTCATGGTCTTCAATTCATACTTTCATTGCTCATTATTGTGTTGAGCCAGCTTCTTTATCATCTGTTGATTTTGGTTTGCGGATACTATCAGTTGATGGTGCAAATAAAATTTCTTTTGAACAGCAGATTGCCCACCCTGGTGTGTTTGACTAGTTATTTCCCACACGTAGGCTGCCATGGAGTCTGTCAGGAAAACGGAAAATTTATATCAAATACTTACCGTAATTTTCCTTTCCTGATGGACTCCATGGCAGCCGGAGTCCCCACCCATCTGCCGGAGGAGGCTATTTTATGGAACATGGTCTCTAGGGCAGAGTGAAATTTTATGGGAGTTGGGTCCTATGAGGTAGGAGGAGGCGGGACTAACCCACACAGAGGCTGCCATGGAGTCCATCAGGAAAGGAAAATTACGGTAAGTATTTGATATAAATTTTCCGTTTTATCACCATATTAGCACTATTATCACTTTATGAAATTTTATGTATGAGTTTTATGTATAATAATAATTATTGAATGAATTGATTTTAGCAAGCGCTATAGGTAGCCATTTCAGACTACTTACCTGCAACACGTATACCATTTTTCTATAGCAGCTGCTACAAACGCACAACCTTGTATTTATTTAAATTATTCACTATATTAATTTATTATTTACACACCTACTCACATATTTATTCTGAACACCGGGCGCGGGGCATATACCAAGTATATTCCTTACAAAAGGGGAGATAGTCTGTTTTAAGGCCCCCCCTTTCCCTCATGGTATGGTGGGAATCAATAGGAGTTTCTAGCCCCCATTGATTAACTTCAATGGGGATGTTGTGATAGGTCAAAAAAAGTCAGCTGATTGGTGAAGTTCTGGGGGGTCCTCCAGGATAAATCCTCTAAGGTCACCTTTCCACCCAGAACATTCCAGAAATTCCAAGGACCCATATTTAAACAAGAGACTGAGGGAGGTCCTTGCCATTCCTCAGAGGAATATTTGAATAGCGCCCCATTGATTTTGGCTGATTTTGTTTACAGTGTTTACAACTTTTAACAGCTTGCCTACTGGGCATTTTTCTCTTTCGTTCATTAATGACACAGCTCCTGATCTTAACCAGTTGGGTTATTACTTCCCCTTACAGGAGTAGGACACTAGGCAGAAAAAAAGTCAGGCTACGCCTATGGGCAGTCCCAGGGGGAATACCTCTCTCTTCTATAGGTACTCAGTTTTTTTCTGCCTACTCAGGAGTAAGGACCTAGTTTGTTGCTGGGATCTCTGGTCCTAGCAAAGCTTCGCGCTAGGTCGGTAACGACATAGCCCCACTGGACGGGGGCTGGCCTGAGAGGTGCATACGACTTTTCCTTGGTGCAGCATTCCTTCTGGCCAACAGCTCCCCCTTTCCGTTGAAGTG
Source organism: Pelophylax lessonae (assembly GCF_965119305.1). Lineage (NCBI taxonomy): Eukaryota > Metazoa > Chordata > Amphibia > Anura > Ranidae > Pelophylax > Pelophylax lessonae. The sequence goes on from NC_138772.1 coordinate 196,863,023, forward strand.
GGGGTCTGTCAGGAGCTGTGCCCACCATGTTCCTGGTATGGTAAGTAGCTGTCCCCCCTCTACCACTAGAGCAGTGGTTCTCGGCTCCGGTCCTCGGGACCCACTAACAAGTCAGGTTTGCAAGATAACTGAAATACATCACAGGTGATATAATTTGTTGCTCAGTGATTGCAGTACTCTAGTCTGCATCTCCCCAAGGTAATACTTACAATCTGGCCTGTTAGTTGGTCCTGAGGACTGGAGTTGAGAACCACTGCTCTAGAGGGTTTTGGGTTGGACATGGACCCCTCCCTGGGAAGGTCGGACCCCCGGGTTCCCCTCCTTCCCATGCGGCGCCCCCCCTTTTCTCGGTGGTTCTCTGCGGACTTGTTACCCCTCATCTGCCCACATCGGCGGCCATGTTTGTGTAGACTCAGCGGCTATTTTCTTGTGGTTTTCTCATTAAAAATAGCAGCGGCCATGTTTTTCAAGCTATATGGGTGGTGTAAATGTGCTGTCCCCTCAAAATAACTCAACACACAGCCATTAATGTCTAAACCACTGACAACAAGAGTGAGTACACCCCTAAGTCAAAATGTCCAAATTGGGCCCAAAATGTCAATCTTTTGTGTGGCCATCATTATTTTCCAGCACTACCTTAACCCTCTTGGGCACGGAGTTCACCAGAACTTCACAGGTTGCCACTGGAGTCCTCTTCCACTCCTCCATGATGACTTCACGGAGTTGGTGGATGTTAGAGACCTTGCGCTCCTCCACCTTCCGTTTGAGGATGCTCCACAGATGCTCCATAAGGTTTAGGTCTGGAGACATGCTTGGCCAGTCCATCACCTTTACCCTCAGCTTCTTTAGCAAGGCAGTGGTTGCCTTGGAGATGTGTTTGGGGTCGTTATCATGTTGGAATACTGCCCTGAGGCCCAGTCTCCAAATGGAGGGGATCATGCTCTGCTTCAGTATGTCTGTAGGAAAGACACACTTGTCTTTTTACTCCTCACCTGGTTGCCGCCACACATGCTTGACACCATCTAAACCAAATACGTTTATCTTGGTCTCGTCAGACCACAGGACATGGTTCTAGTAATCCATGTCTTTAGTCTGCTTGTCTTCAGCAAACTGTTTGCGGGCTTTCTTGTGCATCATCTTTAGAAGAGGCTTCCTTCTGGGACGACAGCCATGCAGACCAATTTGATGCAGTGTGTGGCGTATGGTCTGAGCACTGACAGGCTGACCCCCCCACCCCTTCAACCTCTGCAGCAATGCTGGCAGCATTCATACGTCTATTTACCAAAGGCAACCTCTGGATATGACGCTGAACACGTGCACTCAACTTCTTAGCTCAACCATGGCAAGGCCTGTTCTGAGTGGAACCTGTCCTGTTAAACCACTATATGGTCTTGACCGTGCTGCAGCTCAGTTTCAGGGTCTTGGCAAACTTCTTATAGCCTAGGCCATCTTTATTTAGAGCAACAATTCCTTTTTTCAGATCCTCAGAGAGTTCTTTGCCATGAGGTACAATGTTGAACTTCCAGTGACCAGTATGAGAAAATGAGAGCGGTAACACCAAATTTATAATATTTCATATTCCCATCGCACACCTTCCTGGATATAGGCACATCTGTTGTGGGCGCTGCAGCGATCATCAGCTGAACACTGGATCTATCACAAATGCATACATATTCGCCAGCACATCATGGATCTTGTGCAGCAGTCAGAACAAACTTTTCATTGCAAAAGTGTCACATCAGGATAGCTGCAACATTTCGGAGTCACGCAGGACCCCTTCATCACCAAATTGAACACACCTGCTCCCCATTCACTCCTGAGACCTTGTAATACAATGAGTCACATCTCACCGGGATGGAAAATGGCTAATGGGGCCCAATTTTTACATTGTCACTTAGGGATGTTATTTTGAGGGGACAGCAAATTTACATTGTTATGCAAGCTGTACACTCACTACTTTACATTGTAGATATAATAAAGATATAATAAAATATTTACAAAAATGTCAGGGGCGTACTCACTTTTGGGAAATTGTGTGTATGTATATCTGTCTGTCTGTCTGTCTATAATTAAACACACATACACATGCATCTCATACAAAAAATTAGAATATCATAAAAAAGTTAATTTATTTCAGTAAAAAAATTCAATTAAAAAAATGACCCATATATTTTATTTAGATGCGTTACAGAGTGATATATTTCAAGCATTTCTTTCTTTTAATTTTGATGAGTATGGCTTACAGCTACTGAAAACCCAAAACTCAGTATCTCAGAAAATTAGCGTATTACTTAAGACTATTAAAAAAAAAAAAAAAAAAAAAAAAAAAAAAGGATTCTTAATAAAATAATGGTGGCTTAGTGAAAAGTATGTCCACGTACAGTATAGTATGCACACAACACTTGGTCGGGGGTCCTTTTGCATGAATTACTGCATCAATGTGGCATGGCATGGAGGTGATCAGTTTGTGGCACTGCTGAGGTGTTATGGAAGCCTAGGTTTTTGGTGTCTCTCATCTTCCGCTTGATAATACCCCACAAATTCTCTATAGGGGTTTAGGTCAGGTGAATGTGCTGGCCAATGAAGCACAGTGATACCATGATCATTAAACCAGGTAATAGGACTTTTGGCAGTGTGGGCAGGTGCCAAGTCCTTTGATTTATTTGGCTCAAAAATATCACAACCAATTTTGGAATTTTGCTCCTTAAGTGGATGAAAAACAAACTGTCCAAATGACAGCTTTTTGATCGATTTTTTCATTTAGTGTATGAGGAGCATTATGCCTTGTTTCCACTGAGCGGTACGGTTCGGTTCGGTACAGTTCAGCATGGTTCTGAACGGTACACCTTCATCAGGCTTGCGTTTCCACCGCCAAAAGTACCTCAGCTCGACAGTACCTCAACAGTTTAGCTCCACCCTGTTGGTACGGTACTAATGTGCTCGGTACCTCAACGGTACGGTTTGGAATTAGGGTACCATTCACAACTTTTGACAATGGAAACGACAAAAATAGCGTACCGAACCGTGCCGCTCAGTGGAAACGAGGCATTAGTTTACAAAGGACTTGCCCTTTCTCTGTCCTTTTTACTAGTTTTCTGCTAACCACCCATGCTGTGTACCCAACTTTGTCTTGTCCCTCTCTGACAACTCTGTCAACTCCATCTTTTATCCAATCTATTTCCTCCATCCTTTGCAAACTCCATCTTTTACCTACATAACCTTCAGCTCGTCTTGTTCACCTTCTGCATAATTACTGTCTGTCCACATTTATGTCCATTGAATGATTTATTGTTCGAAATTCGATAATTACATGATGGCAACATTGTTTGCTCTAACGACCGTCTGTTCGTTTATCAAAAACACGTCTAAACACTTTTTTAACTGGTGTATGGCTAGCATTTGGGCATCTGCCATATGTAAGACAGCATGTTTCAACTTGCATGTTTCCCGCTATGATTTACATGCAATCAAATTTGAAAATGCATTTAAAAGCATAGTTTTCATTAGCTTGTTTGTGTGCTTTACATATTGTTACTTTATGTTGATGTTTATGTACACAGTTAAAAATAATAGCCACATATAGCATTGTTTTTAGTTCTGGGACAACATTTAGGCTCCATGCACACAGGGCGTCATAAAAACGAGCTCCAAAGCTGTTTATTAACGCCGGGAAAAAGCAGCTGTAAAAATGTGCTTTCGGTAGCTTTTTCCATTAGCGTTATTGCACGTTTGGCCACAGTAGCTTTTAGTAGCGTTTTTTCTGCCTCCATTCAAAATCAATGGTTCCCTATGGGAGCCTATTGATGTGAATGGAAGTCGCACCGCAAGTCGGATCAGGGTGATCCGACTTGCGGCGCGACTTGCGCTGTGAGAATCTTAAGGGGGAACTCCACGCCAAAATGGGGAAAAAACGGCGTGGGGTTCCCCCCCATGTTCCAAACCAGGCCCTTCGGGTCTGGTATGGAATTTGAGGGTAGCCCCACGCCGTCGGCGTGGGGTCCCCCCCAAAATCCATACCAGACCCTTATCCGAGCATACAGCCCGGCAGGCCAGGAAGAGCGAGCGGCCCCACCCCCCTGGACCATACCAGACCACACGCCCTCAACATGGGGGGGTGTTGGTGCTTTGGGGCAGGGGGGGCTCTGCACCCCCCCACCTCAAAGCACCTTGCCCCCATGTTGATGAGGACAAGGGCCTCATCCCCACAACCCTGGCCGGTGGTTGTGGGGGTCTGCGGGCAGGGGGCTCATCGGAATCTGGAAGCCCCCTTTAACAAGGGGACCCACCAGATCCCGGACCCCCTCCCTATGTGAATGGGTATGGGGTACACTGTACCCCTGCCCATTCACCCCATAAAAAGCAGTGTGTGTAAATTGGAAAGTTTATTAAAAATCTTCATCGGTCTTCTCCCTCTCCGGTCTTCTGCTCTTTTGCTGTCCTATCTTCTTGTCTTCTCCTCTTCGGTCTTCTGCTCTTTTGCTGTCTGCTCTTCTTCTTACTCCGGTCCTCCGATGATGTCTCCGGTGATTATGCCGGTCTCCGGTCTCTGCAGCTTATTATATAGCCATTAGGGGCGGGGTCTCCCGATGACATCATCTGGCGGCCACGCCCCTAATGGCTATATAATAAGCTGCAAAAACCGGAGACCGGCATAATCACCGGAGACGTTGTCGGAGGAGGACCGGAGGAAGAAGAAGAGCCGACAGCAAAAGAGCAGAAGACCAGAAGACCGAAGAGGAGAAGACAACAAGAGCGGACAGCAAAAGAGCAGAAGACCGGAGAGGAGAAGACAAGAAGAGAGGACAGCAAAAGAGCAGAAACCCGGAGAGGGAGAAGACCGATGAAGATTTTTAATAAACTTTCCAAAACTTCTCCTGTCGTTATTTACACACACTGCCTTTTATGGGGTGAATGGGTAGGGGTACAGTGTACCCCATACCCATTCACATAGGGAGGGGGGTCCAGGATCTGGGGGGCCCCCTTGTTAAAGGGGGCTTCCAGATTCCGATGAGCCCCCTGCCCGCAGACCCCCACAACCACCGGCCAGGGTTGTGGGGATGAGGCCCTTGTCCTCATCAACATGGGGGCAAGGTGCTTTGAGGTGGGGGGTGCAGAGCCCCCCCTGCCCCAAAGCACCCACACCCCCCCATGTTGAGGACGTGTGGTCTGGTATGGTCCAGGGGGGGTGGGGCCGCTTGCTCGTCCCCTCCCCTTTCCTGGCCTGCCGAGCTGCATGCTCGGATAAGGGTCTGGTATGGATTTTGGGGGGGACCCCACGCCGTTTTTTCAGCGTGGGGCTACCCTCAAATTCCATACCAGACCAGAAGGGCCTGGTTTGGAACCTGGGGGGAACCCCACGCCGTTTTTTTACCCATTTTGGCGTGGAGTTCCCCCTCAAGATTCTCACAGCGCAAGTCGGATCATCCTGATCCGACTTGTGGTGCGACTTCCATTCAAATCAATAGGCTCCCATAGGGAACCATTGATTTTGAATGGAAGAAAAAAAACGTATAACGTGGCTTAACGCACGTTAAGCAACGTTATGCAGCATTTAGCAGCGTCAGATGTTTTTACAGCTTGACGCTGCAGCTCCAGAATGCACAGTTCCTGGGATTTTTTTTGGAGCTGTAAAACGCCTATGCCACTTGCAGCTCCTAAAAGCTCTGTGTGCATGAGGCCATAGAATAACATGGATGGGCGTTCTGCAGCTGCAAAAAAAACGTTTGACGCTGCTAACAGCAGCTCCAAAAACGTCCAGTGTGCATGAGGCCTTAAAGAGGTTGTAAGAGCCGGTTCACATACAGGCGACCCGACTTGCCGGGGCGACCTGTGAAGTCGTGGTGCACAGTGTGCACCGCGACCTCGGAGCGACATGCACGGACTTCATATCATTGAAGTCAATGCAGGTCGCTCCAGGTCGCCCTAAAGTAGTACAGGACCCTTTTTCTAAGTCGGAGCGACTTGTGTCGCTCCTATTAGAACGGGTCCTGTGCTAATCTATGGCAGGTGACCCACGGCGACTTGTCAGGCGACCAAGTCGTCTGACAAGTCGCCCCAGTGTGAACCAGCTCTAAACCTCCGAATTTTTATTTTTTTTAAAAAACGAACACCTGAAAGAAAAACACATAATGAGCTAGTATGCATTGCATACTAGCTCATTGTGAAATACTTACCTAAGAACGAAGCCCCGAAGTGCCGACTGCTCACCTCTCTCATGGGTGACAAGTTGTGTCGCCCTTCTTCCGGGTTTGCGGCATCCGGCCATCTGATTGACTGGAGCCGCGATGACGTCACTCCCACGCATGCGCGCGGGAGCCGACGGGAACGGCGCGTGCCGTTCCTTCAGAGCGCATGCGCCAGTGATGTCACTGGCTGCATGTAAGTATATATCTCCTAAACGGTACATGTCTAGGAGATATTTTACAGTACCTATAGGTAAGCCTTAATATAGGGCTTAATATAGGCTTACCTATAGGTACAAGTTGCAGAGGAGGGTTTACTTCCTCTTTAAGAGATGAGATTTACCCAAAGGGGAACTACTTCTGCAGCAGATTTTACTGGGTTTAACCTGGGCACACATTTGGGTCTTGTGGAATTTGGCATACTGAAAACTTGCCAGTTGAAGCAGTTCTGTCATTTTTCAGATGGTATCCTTTGCTGTTGAAAGGGCTTATCCTAAAGTAACACCATATGTACAATGTAGGGCTGCAACTAACGATTATTTTAATAATCGATTAGTTGCCAATTATTTTTTTGATTAATCGGATAAAATCATAAAAAAACTCAAAATGCCTTTTTTTTTCATTTTTTTAAAATAATAATGAACAAACAGAGTGTTAGTGCCAGTTCACACTTGTGCGGTTTGCGAGATTGCATGTAATTCGGAGCGCACTGCTCCTAAATTACATGCGATCTGATGTGCGGATGCGAGTTCAGCCATACACTTTGTATGGCTGAATTCACAGCGCATCCGCAGGAAACTCGCACATGAGGCTTTTTTTGAGCCTCCTCAGAATCGAATCGCACAGTGGTTTACACTTGTGCGATCCGATTCTGTGCGAACTTGCAGATCGCACTGCAATATGCAATCGCAACTGGGGGTGTCGTTAACTTTTGACACCCCCTGCGTATCGCATATGGCAGTGTGACCTGCCAGATGTGCGGATGCGATGCGGGATGTCGCTGCATATTTGCAGCGTTTCCGCATCGCACAAATGTGAACCAAGCCTAAGGCCACTGCATCCGCACATCTTGCAGTTCACACTGCCATTATCGATATGCAGGGGTGTCAATTAAAAGTTAACGACACCCCCAGTTGCGATCGCATATTGCAGTGCGATCTGCAAGTTCGCACAGAATCGGATCGTACAAATGTGAACCACTGTGCGATCCGATTCTGAGGCGGCTCAAAAAAAGCCTCCTGTGCGAGTTTGCTGCGGATGCGCTGCAAATTCAGCCATACAAAGTGTCATCCGCACATGAGATCAAATGTAATGAAGGAGCAGTGCGTTCCGAATTACATGCGATCTCGCAAACCGCACAAGTGTGAACCGGCACTTATACCAAAACTTTTTTTTGTTTTTTTTTTTTAATTAAGCTGCTATATACTGTAAATAATATAATAAATGCTTATCTAGATAAAAGAGTTAATATTCCTTATAAGGTGCAATAATATAATATAAAAATAAGTGAATAAAAACTTCCCTGTCAGCCATAGGTATGAAATAGGGAGCATAGAAAGACCCCCTATATGTGCTATATGGACATTTTTAATCACTTATTTTTCTATTATAATATTGCACTTTATAAGGAATATTAACTCTTTTATCTGGATAAGCTTTTATTCTTTTTTTTTGGCGGGCTGCATTGCATGGACTAGGACACTGTAACACTAAGCTCGGCACTCACGTTTTGCTGCTTCTTTCCTCTTTTCTCCCTCACCTCGATCTGACTCACTCACTCACTCACTGACGTCACAAAGAAGGCGGAGAGGAAAGGCAGAGAGGAAAGGAGGAGGGAGGGGGGAGGTCACGGAAGTGCCGAGCTGTGAGACAGACAGTGAGTGCACACTGCAGCTTCACAGAGGAGACGGAGCTTGCTGACAGTCGGGGAAAGTCAAGAATGCAGCACAACTAATCGACGGAGCAACTAATCGATAATGATAATTGTTGACAACGATTGTAATTATCGATATTATCGATTTAGTCGATTAGTTGTTTCAGCCCTAGTACAATGTGCCTCTGGTACAGGCGGGTTACAGTACCAACATCCGACTTACAAACGACTCTTACTTACAAACGGAGAGAGACTACAAGAAGTGAGGAGAAATCTACCACTAGGATGGGAAATTCACTCCTGTAAGTCCCGGTTCACACTAAGGCGACCTGTGAGGCGACCTGGTCGCCTCACAGGTCGCCGTAGGTCGCCTCCCAAAGGGAAGCTGCGGACCCGTTCTAATAGGAGCGACACAAGTCGCTCAGACTTAGAAAAAGGGTCCGGAGCTTCTTTGGGGCGACCAGGAGGCGACCGCCATAGACTTCAATGTTATGAAGTCCGTGGCGGCCGCTCCGTATGTGAACGGGCACTGAGAGTTATCTTGGGAAAAGGTCTCCCAACTGAATCTTTGTCACCAAGCCTTGTTTCCACAACAACCCAAAATTTTCAAAATCCAGTTGTCATAGGGACAGAAAATGAGGTGAAATCTTCTGAAAAGGGGTAGAGACAGCAAAACAAATGTTTCAGGGGTGTTAACCCTTCCCTATGCTATCCAAAAAATGTAGAAATGATTCTTTTGGTTGGGGCTACACTTAAACAATGTACGACTTAAGAATAAACCTACAGTCCCTATCTTGTTTGTAACCCGGGGACCGCCTGTACAGGATCCATGTCAACTCATACGTTCCCTGTTTACTTCCTTATTCTTCTGGATGGAAAAACAGCAGATTTGACTCCATGATTGTAGTAATGCTTTTTGAACAGAGAATCTTTTTTTTTTTTTCCCCCTAATCTCTGTCCTCAGCAGTACATTTGTACTTAAGATATACAGGCAGTCCCCAGGTTCACAAACAAGATAGGTTCTGTAGGTTTGTTCTTATGTTGAATTTGTATGCAAGTTGGAACAGGCACATTTTTTAAGTGTAACTCCAGCAAAAAAAGAATTTCTCTTTTGTTCATTGATGGACACCGCTCCTAATTCTTCTTAACCATTGGGTTATACTGCCCCCTACAGGAGTAGGACACTAGGCAGGAAAAAGCTTGACTACACCTATGGGCAGTACCAGGGGGTATACACCCACACTCAGCTATAGGCACTCAGTTTTTTTTCTGCCTAGTCAGGAGTAAGGACCTAGTTCCTTGCTAGGATCTCTGGTCCTGGCATTTTTTTTCCTTCTAAATGGATCAGACAGTGATTCAGGCCTATTCAATTAGGGGTCAGGTTCTTCCTTTCCCTTTTAAGGCACACTCTACTCGGGCGCTAAGTGCCTCCTGTGCCTTCCATCATCAGGCATTAGTGATGCAGGTTTGCAAGGCGGCCATCTGGTTGTCTGTGCACACTTTTTCAAAGTTTTAAAAAAGTGGATGTGTGTGTTGGCATCTGTGGATGCTTCTTTTGGCCGCAAGGTTTTGCAGGCTGCCATTTAGAGGACCTGGTTCTATTTGAGGATATATTGTTTTTTTCAGGTGAGCTCCAGTTGTTATGGTTGAGCTCCTGTTACCTGGGTGGCTATGGTTAGCCTTGGAATTTTTTTCTGCTGTTGGTCCTCCCCTCATGTTTAACACTGCTTTGGGATGTCCCAATAGTTAAGAAGAATCAGCAGCTGTGTCCGTCAATGAATGAAAGAAAAAATTGGATTTTTGACTTGCTGTAAAATTAATTTTCTCTGATGTTCATTGACGGACACAGCACCCACCCCTCTGTGGAGTTGGCTTTCTTCTGACACTGCTTGTAACAAAACTGAGTGCCTATAGCGGAGTGTGGATGTATACCCCCTGGAACTGCCCATAGGCATAGTCCAGCTTTTTCCTGCCTAGTGTCCTACTCCTGTAGGGGGCAGTATAATCCAATGGTTAAAAAGAATCAGGAGCTGTGTCCATCAATGAACATCAAAGAAATTGATTTTTTAGTAAGTCAAAAATCTACTTTTTTTTACCTTTTTTTTTTGATAGCATAGGGAAGGGTTAACAACCCTGTAACTTTTGTTTTGCTGTCTTTGCCCCTGCTTAGAAGATTTCACCTTACTTCCTGATCATTTGAACAATTGACAATTGGATTTTGAAAATTTTGGGTTGTTAACAAGGATTGATAAACTGTCAGTGGAGACGCCTTTTTCCCATAACTCTTACAGGAGTGAATTTCCCTTGGGGTAGATTTCCTCTCACTTCCTGTTATCTCCCTCTGCAAGTATGAGTTGTATGTTTGTAACGCATAGGGAAGTGTTAACAGTCACCCCTGTAACTTTTTGCTTTGCTGTCTGTGCCCCTGTTCAGAAGATTTCACCTTACTTCCTGACCCTGTGACAATTGCATTTTGAAAATTTTGGGTTGTTATGGAAACAAGGATTGGTGATAAAGCTTCAGTGGAGACACCTTTTTCCCATAATAACTCTTACAGGAGTACATTTCCCTTCCTAGGTGTAGATTTTCTTCTCACTTACTGTTCTCTCCCTTGTAAGTATGAGTCGTATGTAAGTCGGATGTTTGTAACTCAGGGGCTGTCTGTACGGTATGAATTCTTAAAAGCTGTCCTGAATTCCATTTGGAAATTTTTTTTTTATTAAATAGTCCTTAACCACTTGCCGACTGCCTAATGCCGATCTACGTCGGCAGTCAGCCCCTCACAGGCAAAGCGACGTAGGTCTACGTCGCTAGCCTGTGAGGGTCTAGGGAGCGAGCGTGCGCCGCCAGAGGCGCGCTCCCGCTCGGTCACGCACCCCCCCCCCCCCGCGCGTGTGACCGGCGGACCCGATGTCCTCCGGTCACTCTGCGATCGTCGGGGGAGAGGGAGAAAGTCAGGCGGCTTGTGTAAACAAGCTGCCTGTCATTCTTCCCTGTGTATGAAGGATGATCATACGGTTCTACTATGTAGAACCGTTGATCACTGTTCATACATCTGAAGCCACAGCCAATCACAGTAGAAAGCACGCCCCTAGGGACACACATAGCCCCTCCCTTTCAAAAAAAAGTTAACCCCTTCACTGCCAGTGTATTTTTACAGTAACAGTGCATATGTATAGCACTGATTACTGTAGAAATGTCACTGGTAACCCCAAAAGTGTCAAAAATGTCAGTCAAGGGTCCGATCTGTCCGTCGCAGTACCGCAAAAAAATCGCAGATCGCCGCCATTACGCGTTAAAAAAAAAAAAACAACAAAAATGACAAAAATCTTTCCCCTTGTTAGTAAACGCGATAACTTTTGCGCAAACCAATCAAAATACGCTTTTTGCGATTTTTTTTTTTTTTTTTTTTACCAAACATAGGTAGCATAAAACAAATTGACGGAAAATGTGGTGATCAAATACCACCAAAAGAAAGCTCTGTTTGTGGGAAAAAAGGACGCCAAATTAGTTTAGATACAGCGTCGCACAACCGCGCAATTGTCCGTTAAAGTCACGCAGTGCCGAATCGCAAAATACCCCCTGGTCAGGAAGGGGGTAAAATCTTCCGGGGCTTAAGTGGTTAATCTGCGAGAAACTGTGTCCCTTGTAAACAGAGAAATCTATCCAATTCATGTGCCATTGTAGTTCGCACTCTTTTTAGTTGCTTAATCAGTTTGCATTTTGTGTATCAACTTTTCAATAGATTCATTAGAAATCTATCCTTTAACAAACAATGATGTTTAAGTTTTGGCGGAGAAGTGTTTTGTGTCACTTAGAATTCCAAACATTTATTCCACCATTTACAATGTTCATACAAAGACACCCAGCATAAAACAAACTATGCTTTGAAAACACCATGCTTACAAAACACCACTACAGAGGAGATATATGGGAGTCATACAATTGCTTCATGCTCTAATAGCACTTTGTCAAGACCGAGTCTTGATAAGTGCCATTAAAGCACAAAATGATCATAGACTCTTTCACACTTCCCATATATCACCTATGTACCGACATTTTGTGAAAAAAATCAAGGTCAATGATGGAAAAAAATGTGTGAACCTCCAGGATGATGACATCTTGAAAAGAGGGTAATTGGAATCATGAGTCCCATTCTGTTCAGGTGGGGTTTGACCTGCTCTACTATATATTAGAAAAAAAATCACATAGTTTTTGGTTACCTGCTCTTCATAACTGAAGTCTGTAGAAGTGTTTCATAGGGCAATCAAAAGGGATTGTGGAGTAGTTTAATTACTTCAGGGTTTTACCCTCTTAATGACCAGGCCATTTTTTGTGATTCGGCACTGCGTTACTTTAAAAATTGCGTGGTCGTGCGAGGCTGTACCAAAATACAATTGATGTTCTTTTTTGCCCCCCACAAATAGAGCTTTCTTTTGGTGGTATTTGATCACCTCTGCGTTTTTTAGATTTTGCACTATTAACAAAAAAAGAGCGACAATTTTGAAAAAAAACCACAGTATTTCTCGATCGTTCATTGACGGACACAGTCTCTGTTCTTCATGACAGTAGGGTTATACTTCCCCCTACAGGAGTAGGACACTAGGCAGAAAAAAATTCTGCCTATGGGCAGTCCCAGCAGGTATACTCTGCTGTAGGATGTCAGTTTTAATCTGCCTAGTCAGGAGTAAGGACCTTGCTGGGATCTGTGATCCTGGCAAAAAGGTTTTTCTCTAGTTTTTTTCCTGTGAGATCTTCAACCCACTTAGCCGAATCTGGGTGAGGGGCTGGATAAATAGATCCATTGGTCACCCCAGCCGGCCAGCGAGCACGCGCAGACAGACCCCAGCTCCGCGCTAGGTCGGCCATGACATAGTCCCACTGGAAGGGGACTGGCCCTGCGAGTTAAACGTCTCGCCAGGTCACACACGACCGGGTCTAGTTGCAGCGTTTCTATTGTCTGACAGCCCCCCACTTCGGTGGAGAGGGGTTCTGTCAGGAGATGGCGCCCGCCTGTTCCAGGTATGGCGAGTAATTGTTCCCCCCTCCATCCCTGGTAGGTTTTGGGGTGGACGCGGGCCCTTTCCTAGGACAGTCGGACCCCCGGGAATTCCCTCTGTCTTGTCACGCACACCCCCCTTTTACCTGTCCCCTTTCACCCCCCTCCCTCCTCCCCTCACCTACTGGGTATATAGGGCGCTTGCAGCTAACCCTGGGGGCTGGGACCGAGCGTCATGCCGATAATGGGTGGGGGGGCTGTTCCCACCCCTCATTTTTATGCCACTGCTTGGGGACGTCCCTACTGTTATGAAGAACAGAGACTGCGTCCGTCAGTCAATGATAGAGAAAATTGGATTTTTGTCTTACAGTAAAATCCTTTTCCCTTAAGTTCATATACGGACGCAGTACCCACCCCTTTTATTTGAGTTGGGTTGGTATTGTTTTCTCTGACATTGCTTTGTTACAAAACTGACATCCTATAGCAGAGAGGGGGAGTATAACTCCTGGGACAGCTCATAGGCGTAGCCAGAACTTTTTTTCTGCCTAGTGTCCTACTCCTGTAGGGGGCAGTATAATCCTACTGTTATGAAGAACAGAGACTGCGTCCGTCAATGAACTTCAGAAAAAAAGATTTTTTGGTAAGACAAAAATCCAATTTTTTTTACTTTTCTGCTATAAAACATTCCCAATAAGAATTAAAAAAATCAACATTTTTTTTTGTCCGTTTTAGGCCAATTTGTATTCTGCTACATATTTTTGGTAAAATAAAATCCTAATAAGCGTATATTTCTTTTTTTGTTGTGTTTATTGGTAATAGCGGCGATCAGCGATTTGTTGTTTTTAATGCGGGACTGCAACATTGTGGCGGACAAATTTGACACCAAGTGACACTTTTTGGGGACCAGTGACACCAATACAGTGATCAGTGCTAAATAATATGCACTGTTACTGTATAAATGACACTGGCAGGGAAAGATTTAATACTGGGGGTGATCAAGGGGTTAAGTGTGAGCCTAATTGTAGAAAAGGTGTATACATTAAGTATTAAAGCATATAGCTCAAAACTCGTCACCAATGGAAAAAAGGGGAACCTCCACCTCACCGCTGTGTACACCCCTATGGTAAGGAACTCACCAGATAGACGCTATATATGCGCCAAACAAGATGGTACATAAGACCTCCCGATCACCTCCAAGGGTTAGATAGTGGCCAGAACCTCAAACAGGTAAGTAGATATCTGCCAACCGATATTCTCCTCAGGATAACAAACCGTGATGCATGTAAAATAATGGGGTCACATAGCGTAATCATGCATAATGAGCTTTATTTCCCCACACATAAAATCCCTCAAACATTGCACTTACAAAACATATGCATATAGAAAGCGTTGAACAATAGAAGGAAGACCTGCGTCCTGTAGCCGTTCCCCGTAGGGCCTCGGTTGAAGTCATTTGCTGACGAAACGCGTCAGGGCGTGGTCACACGCCGGACCCGGAGGCTCGCAGCTAGGTACCGAGCAGCGGACCATCAGGACGGGGAACGGCTACAGGACGCAGGTCTTCCTTCTATTGTTCAACGCTTTCTATATGCATATGTTTTGTAAGTGCAATGTTTGAGGGATTTTATGTGTTTCCATTGGTGACGAGTTTTGAGGATTCACACTCTTGGGACTTTGCATCTCTTTGGATGATATTGGGACTTTATGCATGAACTTTTTTTCTCCCTTGCATATATTTAATTTGCTCTGTGGACTATATAGCGCTGCTAGTGTGTCAGAGTTTTGAGCTATATTCTTTAATACTTAATGTATACACCTTTTCTGCATAGTGTTTATTATATAGCAGCAGCTTAGTTTTAGCTTTGATCTGTTTGAGCGCCGGGTGAGCAAGGTTTTATTGTCCTTTCCTTCCCTTTCTCGTGAGCCTAATTGTGCTTACTAACTGTGGAGATGGAGGGCTCTGTGGCAGGCACACAGCGATCGTGTTTCAGCTTAGCTGAGACACACGATCCCATTGTGCCTGTCTGACAGGAGAGCCACCTGCTTTGTTTACATAGGCAGGTGGCTCTCCTGTCAGTTTCTCTGAAGATTGTGGGAGGCCGGCGGCCATAGCGCCTGCTCCTTCCGTGGTCTGGCTAATGCTGTGTCTAATCACAGCCAAGACCGCGTGCATATAATCACGTAGATCTCCACGATAATGCAAAGCCAAGCCGCCCTGCTGCAGTAAATCTGCGTGGGGCGGTCGGCAAGTGGTTAATAAGAAAAATTGTTGCCTGGAAAGGGTTCCAAATATTTTCTTAAATCCTGGGCCACCATTTTCCACAGTCACGCAAATAGTTTACAGAAGAAAGAATTTAAATGCAATTACCATTCTTTCAAGAGTGGGTATCCAGGAGAGATAAGTATCAGAGCATGCCAAGCAGTACCCAGACAAGTGACAAAGAATCCAATGCATGGCGTCATCTTCTCTTATTTGAATAAGGAAATAAATAAATAAGAAAGCACATCACACTAAGGAGGGGCAGAGAAGAAAAAATATCAAAATATTTTTTTTATAATCCCTGAGGAAACTGGTTCAATTTACAGTTATTTGGATCTGGTATTGTCTCATTTTTATGATGACCAACTCACCTGGGTTGCCAGATTTGAAGTCATAAATAGATACCAGATGTATAAAGATTATTTAGAGCAAATCTTTAAAAACACTCACAATTGTAGAATGATTATTGGCTTATCTGGTTGTAGATTTGTACCTCAAATCTATATATGGTGTTGCAACAGCTGGAACAATGTACATGTCTAAACCTTATGCACAACCAGCATTAACACAGCACATGTCTAAGCTTTGCATATTTCAGGATTGCGCCCTCCTTTCTCAGAATCTAACAACCCTCATAAAGTTTGCATATCAAAATCATTGCATGAGCATGTGTAAGCAGAGACCGTTCGGGCCACTCCCTAGGCACCCCATTACGGGCCACAGCTCAACACTGTTGTCTATGGTTTCTTGTCCACGAGCAGCGGATGATAGTGAAGTTGTTTAGTATGGGGTTCTTCATTGAAATGTGTGTGATTCTACATACAAAATAAATATACCATTGAATTGGTGCCTTCCTGTCTTTCACACTATTAATCCTTATAGAAAAACCTTGTGAAATAATTGTGGCAGATAAGAAAATGTGCAGCTGCCCCTTTTTAAGTGTAAACCACTAATGGTACAAACCACAATAGAAAAAAAGGTGCAGCGATAGTACTGTTTCAACTAATTCAATAAAACATATACTGTACATTCATAAAGTTAAGTGCAGGAAAAATCCAATGAAATTCAGATGATAAGCTTGTGCCCAAAACCACAAGATGGTAAACTATCAAAAAAGCCACTTCTTGTTTATTCCTTCCACCTTAAACTTTACCACATGTGCTATAAAATGCACACTCACCAGAGGGATTGACCCTTAATAAAAGGAAGGTCAAAAGCAGTTGGTTCTCCATTGAGATTTTCAGCCAGAGCAGGTTTCAGGTTTTTCCTCTGCTTTCCATAAACACTTCCCACTCCAGTCACTCCAGCCACAAACCAGGGAGAATGCCAAATAAATTAAAGCATCATGTTATATTTATTAATTAAAGGCTTTCGCATAAATTATAAAAACATCACACTCCCATTTAATAGTGCCCTTAGACCAGCAGCAGTGTAAACAGCTTTGTTTGTAAAAAAAAAAAAAAAAAAACTGCTCCTCTGCTCTGTTTGCATGAGCTGCCGTGTGTTCCAATTACTGGAAATTATGGCAACATGCGCTTCAACGCGTTTCACCAAGATGTTTTCTTCAGAAAGTCAGTGACTTCCTGCTCTGGCTGAAAATCTCAATAGAGAACCAAGCACTTTTGACTTTCCTTTAATTAGGGATCAATCCCTGTAGTAAGTATGTATTTTTTAGCACATATGCTGAAGTTTATGGTGGAAGGAATCAACAAGAACAGGCTTATGTGAAAATGTACCATCTTGTGGTGTTGGGCACAAGCTTATCACCTGGATTTCTTTGGATTTTTTTTTGCACATAGATTTATGGACTTGTATGTTTTATTGTATTGAAACAGTAGTCGCGCCGTACCTGCTTTGCATTGTTATTTGTTTGATTATACATCTATTTGACTTATTGATTGCTGAGCACAGGTGGGATTTTTATTTAAAATATATTAAGTTTACGTGAGTCAAGCGTCTTTTTCCACCTGAAAGCTCTTTTAAAAAAATGTAATTGTGATTTTGTGTTTTTTTTTTTTTTTTTCTTTTGAAACACTTCTCTGCACATATGCCCATAAACTCCTTAATGTGCATGGACAAATACAATAACCTAGAGCTGCTTATACATGCTAAAGGAAAATCTCCAAAAACCTGTATAAGCAACATTGTTTATGCCAAGTGTCCATTGACCCTTAAAGTAACAATTGCTTTTTTATTGATGCACCTATTAAAATACCCACAGATCATAAAATCAAAGACCATTTAACTCCTAGTACAAAATAGCTCAACCTCATCCGGAAGGGTTATGTTGCACTCCCAGCCCATACATACATGTAATTATGATTGCTGTAAATATGCAGTCATAGGTGAATGAGTAATATCCAAGATCTGTAGGCTTGGGGTGAGACAGACCCCAATCCCAACACATTTCCCGGAATCAAGTTCAGCTTCTTCAGGAGATTGCATAGAAATGCAAAATCTAAATTAAAACAAAAAAAAAAAAACATGTTACAGTAACCCCTTCACTCCGACGTAACACAAATATGCAGCCCCAATAGACTGGGCTTTTTTTTCCGTGGGGTAGCATATTTGAGTATCTCCTGTTGTGTTGGGAGCGTGCACACCTATACAATGAGTGGGACCTGAAACTCAAGATTCCGTGTCCCCTGATTGCTGTGATAGCCTCTGATTGGCTATCACAGTAATTAGTCACTGTGAAGCCTGCCCCCATGTTTTCTTTCTTAGTGGATCGAGGAGAGAGATGCATCGAATCTCTCTGGTGGAGAAAAAAGTGTGTGTAAAAAAATTAAATAAATAAATAAAAACCTAGATTAAGGTTTGATCTAGGTCTTGGTCAGGGTCAGTATTTTTTTGGACAGAGTTATACATATGTGGTATTGTTGTGATTGTCAGGAGCAGGAGAAATCAATTTGGTGAAAGGTTATGGTAGTACCAAGAAATATACAGCTAAATTTAAAAAAAATGTTTTTCTCTTCTGTTCATTGACTGGCACAGCTCCTGATCTTCTTGACCTTTGTATTATACTGCCCCCTACAGGAGTAGGGCACTAGGCAGAAAAAAAGTCTGACTACGCCTATGGGCAGTCCCAGGGGGTATAATCCCTGTCTCTGCTATAGGTAGGTACTCAGTTTTTTTTTCTGCCTAGTCAGGAGTAAGGACCTAGTTCCTTGCTGGGATCTCTGGTCCTGGAATTTTTTTCTTTTTAGATAGAAATATTTTTCTCTTGTTATTTTTTCCTGTGAGACCTACAATCAACTGCCGGGCCGGGTGACTGGCTGGATAATCTAGAATCAGTCATCACCCCAGTCTGGCTAGGGAGCCCACGCAGACCTCAGCTCCACGTTGGGTTGGCCGCGAAATAGCCCCACTGGAATGAGGGCTGGCCTGCGAGTTAAATGCCTCGCGAGGTCGCATATGACCAGGTCTCGGCCCGAGTCGCAGCGTTCCCCCTAGCCGACAGCCCCCACATTTAGATGGAGAGGAGGTTCTGTCTGGAGCGGGGCCTGCCTGGTTTACCGGTACTGGTATGGTAGCTGTCCCCCCCCCCCCCCCTCTCCCCCTGGAGGGTTTTGGGGTGGACGTGGGCCCTCCTTGGGACGGTCAGAACCCCATGTTTCCCTCCTTCCCATGAGGCTTCTCCCTTCATCTTTGCCCCCTTCTTACCCCCCTCCACTAATGCTGGGGCTGTGGGTGGTCTGGTTCACCTCCTTGGTGTGGGGGAAGGGCACTATGCTGGCGATGGGGCGGGGGGTATACGGCCAGTGACGGGACAATCGGCTGTGCGAGGGGGGGATTGTACCTGGTGGAGGCTCCTGCTAGGGCCCCCCATCTTGCTTGGGCCTGTCCTTGAGGTCTAGGGATCCCTCCTGGGTCCCTGAGAGCCTTGTGGTGCCACACAGGGCTGCCATTTTCTTGTAGCCAGTGGTCATTTTGCGGTGGTTTGCCATTGAAAATAGTGGCGGCAATGACAGTGGTGCCCTGTGGGTGGCCATTTCGGCAGTGGGAGCCCCTCCTTATGCCCTGGTGCTGACTCCTGGATCTTTTCACTTCCTAAACGCCTTGCGTGGAGTGCAGATTGTCCTGGTGGCTGCAGGTGCCTGTTTCTGCTGGGTGGTGAGTCTGGTGGGGTCCTCTCCCTCTCTGCTGAGGATCTCTTGGTGCTTTGTGCCTGGCGACCGGGTGGTGCTGCCAGCCCCAGGGGGTTTTCCCTATGCAATGTTTTACACTTTTTGTGGGGTCCCCCGTGTTACCCATGCAGTCTTTGGAGCACATTTCCCCATTTGATCCCCTCTCTGAGGCTGCGGGGCCCTCCAGGTCCCAACCATCCATCGATGCACTGTTGGCGGTCCTGGAGTCCTTTGTGTCCCTGTTGGAGGTGGCTTTCGGGCGCCCTCCCCCCTTCCCCTGCCTGATCTGTCTCATCAGATCCTGAATCTGATTTGGCCACTGTGGACTTGGGTCACCCTGTTGGGTCTGCGACCACGCTCCCTCAGATAGTGACACATCCGCAACCGTGCACAAAAAGGTGCTGGTGGAAGCACTGATTGTATCTGTGCGTGAGACCTTAAAGATGGTGGATGCAGCTGCGACGGAGACGCATGTTCCCTTTGGCACTCCCAAGCCATCCAGAGCAGCAAAGGGGTTCCATTTTCTCAACCAGTTTGCTTACCAAGCGAATTAAGCTGTCTAACAGTATGCGTTAAAAAACAGGGGTTTAGTTAGCACACATTTGCAAATGTGTAAGCTTCAGTCCACTTCACGGCACCCTGTATTACCTGCTGTCCTATCTCCTGTAAATTTATGATAGTCTACACAGTGGAAGCACATGCACTCTAATGGATAGATAGGGGGCAGGTGAGCCTGGAGGTAGCCCAACCCTCCTTAAAAGTGCTTGGGGCACAGTGGATGCCCAGCTGATAGCACAATGGCAGCAAAGGCATCCAGTGTTTCCACTCACCAGTATACATCAACAACCAACAAAATGGCCCCTGCCCCCACCTATAATGGACCTTCATAGCAAAGAGCACATGGAATGGCAACACATGTAAGACAAAAGCAGGAAAAAGTCCCAGCTCAGTTCACCAACCAGTTTGCTTACCAACCGAATTGACCTGTCTAACAGTATGCGTTAAAAACAGGGGTTTAGTTAGCACACATTTGCAAACGCATGTGAATTTTTTCTGCTTTTGTGTCGCATGTGCTGCCTTTCCATGTGATCACCTTGTGAAGCTTGTCAAGCCCGAACTGCTTAAGTGCCTGCTTTGTAAGTGTACCACCTTGAATTTTTATGCTGATTAAAATAGAGAAACAGAGAGCACTAGAGTGTTTGTTTTTTGTCCCTATATATGCCGTGGAGCGGTTTTGAAAGTGTGTGTCCTGGAGGAAGGAGGAGAGGAGTGAGCAGTATTTTGATTGATATCCCTATAGGGGAACAGCTCTATTTGATTCACTGGTAACACAGGAGTCAAACTTTAAGGTGTGCAGCCTGCTAGCACAGCTGGAAGTGAGCACCAGCACATTCTTATGTGGATTTTCTGCACCAGCACTTTATACATATATTGGCACTGCACTGTGGAACCCTAATGAAGAAATGTCTTAGGGTCGACTGACAAGGGCTCGAGCCTTTCAGGGCCTCCTCTGGAGGATCCGAACGAACCTGGTCTGGCAAGCCGAGAGTGGGCTTTTCCTGGCCCGTGGACAAGGCTTCTTCAGCATGAAGGTGCCCTCTCACCCGTATCGGGTACGGCTACAAGATCGAGTTTCGCTTTTCTCCCCCGGCAAGATTCTTTCTTTCCAAATTGCACCTGTCCCCGGACCACTTACAGGATCTGTTTGGGGCG
This sequence comes from Pelophylax lessonae, assembly GCF_965119305.1. Taxonomy (NCBI): domain Eukaryota; kingdom Metazoa; phylum Chordata; class Amphibia; order Anura; family Ranidae; genus Pelophylax; species Pelophylax lessonae. Next base: position 196,884,177 of record NC_138772.1, read on the forward strand.
GTACAAGACCTGTTACTTCAAGGGGTGATTGACTTTTACTCAAAACTGCTTGCAGTCCCTAGGGAGGAAAGCATGGTGCATCCAATCCTGGACCTCAAGGCACGGAACTGCTGTATGCGGGTGCAGAAGTTCAGAATGGAGTCCATTCGCACGGTGGTGGCATCCCTTCATCAGGGGGATTTTCTTGCCTCTATGCTTACCTTCACATTCCAATATGTGCCAGTCACCAGCGCTTTCTCTGCTTTGCCATAGGAGAGGAGTGTTATCAGTTTGTGGCGTTACCCTTTGGTCTTCCCTCTGCTCCTCGGGTCTTCACAAAAGTTTTAGCCTCGGTGCTGGCATTGTTACACCAATGGGGGATCGCGGTACTGGGCTACTTGGACAACCTCCTTCTGCGGGCAGAGTCTCCTACTGCTCTGGTGGAAAACCTGGAAATCACCATACGAACTCTGAGGGTGTTCGGCTGGATTCTGAGTTTTCAGTAGTCTGCTCTGGTTCCATCCACAAGGCTGGACTATCTTGGTCTGACTCTGGATTCAGCCTTAACCAGAGTGCTCCTTCCTCTGGACAAACCAGAAACTGCAGGCTGTAATTCGTCTCCTGCTATCCAGCAGATGGTCATCCCTCTGCATGCGGGTGCTGGGCCTGATGGTGTCTACCTTCGAGGCGGTTCCGTTTGCATAGTTCCATAGCTGGTCCCTGCAAAGGGAGATTCTGACCAAATGGGACAAGAACCTGCAGTATCTGGACAATCCGATCCGGCTAAGCCGGGGAACGAGGGAGTCCCTGATATGGTGGCTTCGTTCTCCAGCGCTTCAGATGGGCGAATCCTTCCTCCCCTTGTATTGGACAGTAGTCACGATGGATGCCAGCCTGTCCGGCTGGAGAGGCGTCCTCAGCATAAGTTCTGCTCAGGGGCTCTGGACACTGGCAGAGTCCAAACTACCGATCGATGTCTTGGAACTCTGAGTAATCAGACTGTGCCTGGACCATTGGACCGATCGTCTTCAGGGATGTCCAGTGCGCATTAAATCGGAACAGTGCCACTGCCGTTATGTCAATCACCAGGGGGACACAAGCATTGATCTGGTGGCTCTGGAGGTAGCCGGCATTCTAAGGTTCATTCCAGCCCTCTCCGCCGTACACATTCCTGGGGTGGAAAACTGGCAGGTGGATTACCGCAGTTGGCAGGTGTTGACCAAGGGGAGTAGTACCTTCATCTGGAGGTGTTTCATCAGTTGTGTCTCCAGTGGGGCATCCCCATGGTGGATGATTGGATGATTGGCGTCTCCCCTCAACAGAAAGGTGCAGAGGTTTGTGGCTCAGTCACAGGATCCTCTGGTGGACACCACAAATGCGTTGGTAGCCCCGCGGGTCAGTATCCTCTGGTTTACGCCTGCCCTCCTCTCCAGCTTCTGCCAAGACTTCTACGCAGGATCGAGGCAGAAGGGTTTCTGGTCATCTTAGTGGCTCCGGACTGGCCTCGCCGTGCTTGGTACGCCAATCTGGTATAGCTGGTCACTGATATTCCTTGAAGCTTCTTCTCGAGGAGGATCTGCTGTCCCAAGGGCCAATCTTTCATCCTGCTTTACATTTGCTGGCTTTAACAACTTGGCTGTTGAACGCCGGATGCTGATGGATAGGGGTTTGTCAGTGATTCTAATGCTGCTAAAAGCTAGGAAATCTACTTCTAGGAAGATCTACAATTCGTGGTGTGAGTCTCTTGGGGTTCATCCCCGCTTTTTCCAAATCTATCCAAAGACACACCCAGAGATGTGCTCATGTGGATCCACTTTTTCCAAGTGAAAGAAAAAATACTGAAGTCATTTTGGAAAACTGGCTCTCACCCGGAGAACTTAAGAGCTCTCCAAGTCTTCCCGGATTATTCGCAGCACACCATGCACAGGCGCCAAAACCTTGCCACTGTTACCATAATGTCCCTTTATAAATGGAAATACCCGGCCACCTTGATAATCACTCATGATGGCTCTTCTTCAACGGTCCGATCCCTGGATGAAGGTTTGGCCTTCCGCAAACGCCACCTCTCATCGTCGGATTCCTCTCATCGTCGCAATCTTCCAATACTTGCTCCCGCGGCTTCCCCGAGACAGCCTTCCTCTCTGCCTGAGGTCCCTTGAACGACCACAATGAACCTCTACCAGTTATGCAAAATCCCTGATCTCTTCTGCATTCTGGACACCAGACTTTGTTATTGAGCATTTCCGCTCGACTTCCCCCCATTATGTCGCAGCCTTCGCTGCCCGAAGCCCTATTCCTTAGGGTCTTCCCCTTTTTAGGCCTCCTGTTTGAGGCTTCCCCCCTCCTCCTTTATCTCCTTGGTTTCCTATGGGGTTACAAATTCACCTTCCTCGATCTTTGGCTTCCTCCACTTATGATCTATGCCTTCACCGTGCTGGTGTTGCCTCCCAAGTTGTTCCTGTGCCTCCCCTCCATCTGCATTCCAGACTCAGCATTGGAAACCTTATACCATTGTGATGCCTTGAACTTTCTGCGCTTGGTCCCTCTCTTTAAAACGCTTCTATGACTCCGTCTCACTCTCCCCCGTTGGCACACCAATGGGACTTAAGCTACTAACTTTGAACGCCAATGGCCTCAATCATCCGGCCAAATGCAGAACTATATGGAAAGAAGCGGTGAAACATGATGCCGATATCCTGAGGATTCAGGAAACTCACTTCCGGAAAGACCGGAAAGACCACGCTGCGAACACCCTGCCTATCCCCATATTTTCCTGTAGTCCGATCCTGTCAAGAAAAGAGGTATCCTTTTGGCTATTAAAGACTCTGTGGACTTTGTGCTTCACGAATCTGATATCGACGACGATGGTAGATAGGTCATTCTTGTTTGTTCTATTAATTGCACACCGTTGAAACTTGTATCATTGTACGCTCCCAATGCTCACCCTTTGAGATTTCTCCGAAAACTTCTCCGGAGGATAATGAAGGTGCGCAGGGGGAACCTTGTTCTATGCGGAGATTTCAATATTGTCCCTGATCCTGAGTCCGACTCATCCTCCCGAGGTAGGGGCCGTGTCCCTTCCTTGCGTGGCCTACTGCACCGGTAGGATCTTTATGACCTGTGGAGATGCCTACATGCTGGTGAACGAGACTTCTCTTTTTACTCTCATAGACACAAATCTTACTTTAAGAATCGACCTTGTATTGGTCGATTTAAATGGCTCCTCCAGAAGGGGTCATCTGTCGACATACACGACACCTTGTGTTCTGACCACGCTGTGGTGACTGCCACCTTCGCCCTCGGCCCTACAGCCCCCACCACAACTGGTTGATCCAGGACCCCGAACATGCTAAACTATTACAAAGCCACCTTGACACCTTTTTCTCCACCAATGATGCCCCTGACATTTCCAGCACCACCCTATGGAACGCCCATAAGGCATAAATGCGGGGCATCCTCATACAACTGAATGCTAGGGAAAATAAGAAATATCAACAACAACTCTCCTCCATCCTCACCGACATCCACAGGTTAGAAATGCAGAATAAATCCAGCACTGTGGCGGCACTGTCCGATCGGTTGCTGAAACTGAGAGCGGATCTGAGATTACTATTAATACGAGACTACGACAGAATGCTTCGCTCCCTAAAACTGAACTACTGCCACCTCCACAATAAAACGGGCAAGTTCCTTGCTAACAGGCTTAAATTGCGAAAATTCAAATCTAAACTCCCGTACATATTCCATCCCTTCTCGAAGTACAAACTGATAAGCCCGCAAGACATTGCTAACGCCTTCATGGACTACTACAGTGCTCTCTATAATCTTAAAAAAGACAACTCGACCCACCAACCCTCTGATGATATCGTCCGTTTTCTTGACTCCCTACACTTGCCCTCCCTCACGGCAGCCCAATTGGCGACCCTCAATTCGCCATTTACCGCAGAAGAAATTGCAAAAGTTATTAATACGCTTCCCACTGATAAGGCCCCTGGACCCGATGGGTTCACCAATGCCTACTACAAAGCCATGGCTCCCACCCTGATCCCGTACTTTCTTAAACTATTCCAGGACCTTCCATCGTCCCCCTCGCCTCCCCGCGAACTCCTTGAGGCACATATAGTCACCATTCCCAAACCGGGCAAATCCCCCGATTCACTGGCGAACTTCAGGCCAATTTCGCTACTCAATACAGACCTCAAAATCTATGCAAAATTACTAGCAAATAGACTAGCATCTTTTCTACCCTCTCTGATCAAATTGGATCAACTAGGCTTCATGAAGGGCAGAGAAGCTTGCAATGCCTCCAAAAGAATCCTGAACCTGATCCACCATGCAAACTCCTCAAAAACGCCTTCTTTGCTTCTTCCTATAGTCGCAGAGAAGGCGTTTGATAGAGTGCACTGGAACTATATGCGCCTAACGCTAAGAAAATTTGTCTTTCAGGGCAGAATCCTGGATGCAATTATGGCCCTCTATTTTTCCCCATCAGCCCAGGTCTACATGTCCGGGCTCCTGTCCTGCCCTTTTAATATAACTAATGGAACGAGACAGGGCTGCTCCCTTTCCCCCTCTATTTTTAACCTCATGATAGAACCCTTCGCCGAGGCCATCCGCTCTAACCCACATATTTCGGGATTTAAACTCAAGGTTTTTTTCCCATGTAATCAGCTTGTTCGTGGACGAAGTGATCCTATCCCTTACCAACCCCATCATATTACTCCCATTCGCACACCGAATCCTAGAAGAGTTCAGCAAGATCTCTTATTACAAGGTCAATTTCGATAAATCCCTCATCCTAAACCTGGGAACCCATCACTCCCCCAGATCCCATCTGGAACAATCCCTTCCTTACTGCTGGAACTCCTCCATCATCCCATACCTGGGAATTAAATTGACTCCTTCCTTAAATGCCATAGTGGACTCCAACTACAAACCCTTGATCCAGAAAGTGTCTCCGATTCTCTCTCAAAAACCGTATACAGAACCCTCCTGGATTGGCAGGATAGCTGCTCTGAAGATGATGGTGCTTCCACAGGTGTTCTATATTTTCCGTGCTCTACCGCTTCCAGTCCCCACTTATTACATATCATCCCTTCAATCTTTATTTAAAAAATACATCTGGCAGAATAGGCGGCCCCGTTGCCCTTGGGCACAGATAATCAAACCCAAACGGGCTGGGGGACTGGGAATTATAGACCTACAATATTACTACCTAGCTACACAGTTGACACACATGAAACATTGGTTTTCCTCCCAGTCTGACACCAAATGGGTGCTAGCGGAACAAGCCTTGGCGAATGTACCCTCCTTACCCATTCTAAAGATGGCAGACTGCTGGAAGCCCCTCTCCTTATCTCAATACCCCCCCCCACTACCCAAGCCTCCGTCCGTGCATGGAGATCCATTCTCCAAAATCATTTGGACCTCACGGATCCCCCTCCAATACGAATTTCCCTAGAAACACGAACGGTCCTCATCCCGTACCTACACCTCCGACATTGGCTGGACAACAATATCCTGTGGATTGACCAGTTACAGGAGGGCCTCTCTATAAAATCGTTCTCCGCCCTTCACCTTCCCCCCCAATGAGAGTACAATTGCCTACGCATTTCATCAAAACCCACCCTATACCGGTCATTAAACTTCACCCAAAGCTATGGAATTTCTTCACCAACAGTTCACTAGCGACAAAAGGTACCTCGCTGTTCTATGAATCACTCCAACATAAAGACTTACTCATCAAAACTGCATCTCTGCAGAAATGGGAGTCTGATCTCCACAGAACTTTTACCTTAGATCAATGGCGATAAGCAATCCACCTCGCATACTCCGTTTCACATTGTGCCAACCACTGGGAGCTTTCATACAAAGTAATATCTAGATGGTATTTGACCCACTTTCGCCTCAACTCCTTCTACCCGTCCCACTCCCCTCTATGTTGGAGGGAGTGTGGCCAAGTAGGCAATCTCCTCCATATACTATGGTCCTGCAAAGAGTCTTACAAGCTTTTGGCACAAGATATTCTGATTAATTTCCTCAGGAGTTTTCATTTCTCCTATGATTGTCCTATCAGACTTCAAGACCCTTAATTCTCTGTCTGATCATGTCTGGACAGTGGTGATTGGCCCTGTGCTGATCACATGTACCCTCCCAAGAAATAAAAAAAAACATCCATCAATCAAGATGTGACATCCTACCCACTGTGTTCTTTTTAGTTACTGGGCATGGAGGAGGAGGGAGGTACTGGGCTGTCATTTAGGAACTGTATACACGCCCAAATGCGTGATGTTTATACCATGTTACCTGAATAGCTCAGATAAGGAAGTTTTCTCTGAGCAATAGAGACCAAACTGAGCATGTGCACCTGAACTACACTTACTGTGTTTATCTATACTTGTCCAAAGTGAACTTGCAGGAGCATCTGTGCATACAGGATCACACAGCCTTTTTACACAATGCAGAGGATTAATAACTTAAGTTACACAGTGAGTATAACAAGCACGCTAGTCTGCATCTATAGACAGATTTTGACAAGTGGGAGGCACCAATGCGCTACCAAGGAGGTAAATGAATAATTAATAAAAAGAAGAAAAAGTGGAGCACCAAAATTAGCAGCCGATTGTAGTAGTGTCACCACCAAGAGTTAAGAAGGGGGGAATCGGTGCTCAATTTCTATAATTGGTGGGCCACAAGACACTTAAAGTAGATGAAGAATGTCCAGAAGTAATGAAAGATGAAAATCACAATATGTAAAAATACAATACGCAATAAGGAACATTCAAATAGTAAAAAAGCTGATAAGGTGATCAAATATTGCCAAAATATGCAAATAAGCCAAAGGTGCTGAAGTGCTGGTGAAGTAATAAAATAAATGATCAATAATAAAGGTGCAAAAGATGCAATGGAGCAGCACACAAAAGTGACTGTGAAAATGCTGAACAGAAAATGAATAATCAATAAATGACAATAAAGGTGCAAATAATGCAAAGAAGCAGCATACAAAAACACTTGTGAAAAAGCTAGCAGCAATAATAATAGTCCATGTGCCAATAAGTGATGTGCACAAAAATAAATATATGAATAGCAAAAAGTGAAAAAGGTGTTCCGGTGAATAAAACTGAGAGTCGCATTCAGTGATATTCGTGTACGATTAATTTGTGAACTTTAATCTTAAATTAAGTGCAATGGCCGCTTACCTCCATTAACACTCAAAAGAGCGTTTTGGTGTATTAAATCACCATCAAGGACATCGGGGGGTTATCCAACGAAGTGTAAATGAGAATGGACAGTGGATGTCTCCTCAGATCTTAGGTGGATGTCTGTAGTGGAAATTCCTCTCCTTCTAGGGACCTGTATCCTGGTGTTTTCCTATGCCACTGCTTTGTACCACCGTGTAAAATAACGGTCCACAACAGAAGGAAAATCTCGAGATCCTTCAGCCATGTAAAGGCAAAAGACAATTCAGCAGCAGTTCCTGGTAAAGCACTGAAACGTGCAAAGAAAGGAGCTTTGCTTGTGGTGTGGACCGAAGAGTGCACTGTGACTCCCGATACAGACTTGAGAAAAGGAACTGCTGCTGAATTGTCTTTTGCCTTTACATGGCTGAAGGATCTCAAGCTTTGCCTTATGTTGTGGACCGTTATCATTTTTTATAAATGATATAGGATCTGGGATTAAAAGTACCATTTCAGTCTTTGCAGAGGACACCTAGCTATGCAGTGGAATAACTTCCTTACAGGATGTCTCCAACTTACAAGCTGACCTCAATGCACTGTTTCATTAGGCAACTATGTGACAAATGAGGTTTAATGTTGATAAATGTAAAGTGATGCACTTGGGGGCTAAGAATATGCATGCATAATGCATACTAGGGGGCGTACAACTGGGGGAATCCATAGTAGAGAAGGATCTGAGTGTTCTGGTAGATCATGAGCTTAATAATAGCATGCAATGCTAAGCAAGCAAAATCCTTTCTTGTATTAACAGAAGCATGGAATCCGAAGAGAGAGATATAATGTTGGCCCTGTTCAAATCATTAGTAAGACCTAATATGGATTTCAGTTTTGGGCACCAGTTCTCTAAAATGATATTGGAAAACTGGAGAAAGTTCAGGATAAGAGGCATGGAGGAGCTCAGCTATAACAAAAGATTAGAGGAACTGAATTTATTCTTTCTTGAGAAGATTATGGGGGGATATGATCAACATGTACAAATACATAAGGGGCCCATATAGTGATCTCAGTGTTGCGTTATTCACTTTAAGGTCATCACAGAGGACAAGGGGGTACGCTTTACATCCTAGTGGAAACAAGATTTCATCTCTAAATAAGGAAAGGTTTTTTTCACTGTAAAAGCTGTGAAAATGTGGAATAGACTTCCTCCAGAGGTGGTTCTGGCCAGCTTAGTAGATTGCTTTAAAAAAAAGGACTGGATTCTTTCTTAGGTGTACATAATATAACTGGATCACCTGGATCACCTGTGGGTATAGGATTGTGTATATGGGATTTTATGGTTGGGTTTCCTTTTTTTTTTTTTTTTTTTTTCTATTGGTTGAGCTAGATTGACTTGTGTCTTTTTTCAGCCTGACTAATTATGTAACTAATTTTCATGTGAACGAATGTGTAAAACCCTTGGATATTTACAGAAGACTTCAAGCACAGTACAGCGATGAGGCGCTTAGCCGCAGTAAGACATCTGAATGGTGTAAACAGTTTTTAAGAAGGCTGTATGTCCATCAGTGACTATCTCGGCTGTAGTGGTTCCCAGCCCATAGCAGTCATTCCTGTGAACATTCTAAGCGCGGAATGTCTGATCCTAGGTAACGGACGCCTAATTTGTCATGAAATTGCAAAAAAAGATGAATCTTTTTGTGGGGCACTGATGACAAAGTGAAGCAGGCTGTCCTAGGATGGTTCAGGCTTACTGACAAATCTTTCTATGCCGACACTTTCCAGGCATTAGTTAAATGCTGGGATAAATGTGTAAATGTAGCAGGGGAATGTGTCAAAAATAAATACAGTTTCCACTTGAAATTTGTTCTTTAATCATATAAACTCAAAAGTCCCGTTTTCACTTGCACAACGCTCCTAATATCTAGTTGCCTAAATATCCACCTGTGTATCATATTGACATTTCACACAGTGCGCTGCTACCACACATATCCAAGGGAAGCTGAGCTATCATAGATAATCACACTTGAAGATAAATAATGTGCACCTAACAAAAAATATGGAATCTTTCATGATAAGGGGCACCAAAAGATTAAAAACCCCTCCCCTTTTACCAACATGTAATGCGGTATACCGTATAAAGTTACATAAAGCATAAGTGGCTAAACAATGATGACAAACGTCCATTAATGTTGGAGTAGTGGTATCCTCTCGATTTAGGCAATATATTAGTCCTCCAATGTCTCTCCCTTTTCTAGATGGTACAATAAATGGCAATATTGGACTCCTGTATTTATAGGGCCTTGAGAACCAAATTGCTGCTGCATTTCTTCCTTGTTAAACTATTAGAGTAATATATTCATACTTTTGTACAGTACTGTATGCTTTTGTTAAACAAAGCAGATACATGTATTTTGACCTGACACAAACTTAAACAATTCAGACTGAGTTTATAAAAAAAAATGAATCATTGGAGGTTAACTACGGTTAAACCGCAAATCCACAGAATGAAGCTTTATTTTTTCATGAAAGGTTCACATGTCTATTTAACTGTATTTGTCTATATCTCTGAATCTACTGAAAATTGACATGTAGGTTTTTTCAGGTTTTGTTACTGAGGATTACTAAGTAATACATTTCTGAATTTTTCCTGATGACAAACTTTTAAGATTATACCTGGTTTGGCTGCCATTAAGTAAATGGAAAGTGCCTTCATTTTAATTTTTTTTTTTTTTTTTTAGCTTGTGACATATAAAAACTGAATGTTATAAAAAGCATGAAAACCTTGTTGTTAGTGTTGCACGTAAAGTGTACAGCCGTGGCAAAAAGGTTTCAAAATGACCCAAATAATAATTTTCACAAAGTCTGCTGCCTCCGTTTTTATGATGGCAATTTGCATATACTCCAGAATGTTATATAGAGTAATCAGATGATTTGTAATTAATTGCAAAGTCCCTCTTTGCCTTGAAAATAAACTTAATTCCATAAAAAAAAAAAATTTACTGCATTTGCAAAGAAGGCTTTAGGGCGCCCAAGGAAGTCCAGCAAGGGCCAGGACTGTCTCCTACAGTTGAGTCAGCTGCAGGATTGGAGCACCACCATTGCAGAGCTTGTTAAGGAATGGCAGCTGGCAGGTGTGAGTGTATCTACATGCACAATGAGGCACAGACTTTTGGAGGATGGCCTGGTGTCAAGAAGGGCAGCAAAGGAGCCACTTCTCTCCAGGAAAGGCATCAGGGACAGACTAATATTCTGCAAAAGGTACAGGGATTGATCTGCTGAGGACTGGGGTAAAGCCATTTTCTCTGATGAATCCCCTTTCCAATTGTTTGGGGCATCCAGAAAAAACCTTGTCGGGAGAAGAAAAGGGGTTGCTTCTCAGCCCAGGGAGTAGGCTCACTCACAACTTTGCCTAAGAACACAGCCACGAATAAAGAATGGTACAAAAACATCCTCTGAGAGCAACTTCTCCCAACCACCCAAGAACAGTTTAATGAAGAACTGTGGGAGGGTATCTTTCCACCTGCCTACTGTAAACCTGTTGTTTATTATCGTGGTGTGTTAAAGTGCATCTCTTCGGGACGCAGAGCCAGGCATGATCAGGCTCTCACCTAATTACGTTTGATGATGCAAGTTTCAGGCAATGGATGCCCGAGTGTTCCCGTTTTGGTTTTATATTTGCTCCCTTGAACACTAAATCTTTATCATTGTATGGCCATGTACCTGTTAATTGTTTGCTGAACCTCTAATGCTTGTTTGTTATTATTTCTATGAAAAACTAATAAAACTTTTAATTAAAAAAAATAATGAAGAACAATGCCCTTTTCACCATGATGGAGCACCTTGCCATAAGGCAAAAGTGATAGCCACTATTTTTTTTTTTACTTTGATAGCAAGGCCGAATGACGGCAACTTCTTGGCGCTATAAAGTATATGGAAAAAAAAAAAAAGAGCTGGAAATTAAATTTAAAGCCGATAATGACAGTCAGAGCCAACTATATGTACAAACTGTATATACTACTCTTCTCCTGTCCTGCCTTTCTCTGCTCCAACTCCTCCCCCCCCTCCACATTTGTCTGCAGTACACACAGCCCCCCCACCCGTAGCTACATTTAAACAGATTTTTCTCTTACGTCCTCCGACAGTCGCCGCCACTTCATAATCTTTACTATTGGGGTAATTGACCTTTGCTCCGCAGGAGTAGCTAGGCAACAAGATTTGTTAATATCAAAGCTTTTAGCATATCACACCCCTAGGGGGTGGTCCCCTCAGTCAATACCTCCCTGCTTCCAGCATTCTCAACTCAGTTTTCAATTGCCTAGCTTAGGAGTGGCTGGCTGTTACTGTGCTGGGGCTTTCAGTCTCAGCCTTCTATTCTCTTTTTGATTTTATTTCAAGTATTTTTCTCTTTCTTTTACTTAGCTGTTTTTTTCTCAGCATTAGTTTAGTTTTCTTCGGATGAAGATGATCGTGCGGAGCTGGGTCTCGGTCTGGCCACCCTGGATCCCAGAGCTGAGAGCCAGGGGTTTCCCCAGCCTGCCATCGAGCGTTCAGCTCAGGTTTCCCTGGCATATTGAACGACCCATCCCTGTTCGCTGCAGGGATGCTGCCTGTGAGGTGGCTACCTCACCGGACGCCATTTGCGGTTTCGCACCGCAGTTCACTGCGTCCTGGCTGCGACACTCCCTGTCCTCAGTACAGCGGTTTGGTCGCTAGAGAAGGCTCCCCACGCCATCCGGACTGGTAAGTAAATTTCTATGTGGGGTCCTGTCTGTTTGGGTGTCAGTCTGTGACTGTGTGACCTAGCATGTCTTTGTAAGTGCTGAGCTCCCTTTCAGATTCCTGTGTGGAATAGCTGCCTTTCTGTGGGCTGCGGGGGGGGGGGGGGCTCTCCCGCTCTGCTGTGTGAGATGTATGGGGCAGGCTGGGCTCAGACATGCTATGCGGCGACCGCTTATGCGGCCCGCCATTTTTCTCGGCAAACTGTGGTGACCGGCCCTGTGTGTTACAGCGCGGTGTTTTGGCGCCAAACGCCGCCATTTTGGCGGCGATCGCTCCTGCAAGCACATGTCGGCGCCATTTTCTTATTGCCTTGATTCCCTCAGCCGAGCGGCCATGTTTGTGAAGCCTTCATAGGCTATATAGGGAGGTCAGTCATTGCATCACTTCCTTTTTCACTGGAACAGCGATCGGTGGCAGCAGTTGTGTGCTCTCTCCAGGTTTTTGCCTTCCTTTTCCTGTATTTCCTTGCTCAGTGCTCCTTATCCCTGCGGGGGTCGGTACATACAGTAGTGTGCAGTGGGCTGCGCTCGCCGCGGTCTTAAAGGGGCAGTACTTTATTTTCAGTTGAGACTGGGGCATGGATTCTCAGGATTGCAAGTTTCCTCCCACCTTGGTGGGGGGCCAAGGGGCTGCTGCATCCCCCGAGGGGGCTGATCTGGCTGCTGTTGTAGCGAACTTGGCTTCTCAGGTGCAGATGCTAATGGCTGATCGATCCGCAAAACGGCCCAGGTTATCTATTTCCTCTGATTCAGAGGGCGATGGGGCTGCTATGACTGGAGTGCCCTTCTCAGGGTCTCGTTCATCTCTGGACCTTGTGGGGTCTGAGGGGGAGGCTAAGGTAGAAGGAGTTGATACTTTCTCCCCCCGGCTCGCCTGAAGAGCTTGCACTCATGGATGTGTTGATTACTTCTATCAAGGAAAAACTGCATCTGCAGGATGAACCGTGTCCTCCTGCTTTGATGTCCTCTTATGGGACGAAAAGGAAACGCAAATCAGCGCAGGTTTTTCCCTGCCCTGCGGAATTTCAGCGCGCTGTTGATGAGCAATGGCGCAATTTAAAGAAGCCTTTTACTGTGCCAAGTAAGTTCAAGCTGCGTTATCCATTTTCACCCACCACTGATGAGCGTTGGTGTGTGCCGCCTCAGGTGGATCACGCGGTGGCAGTTTTGAATAAATCTACTGCGATTCCTGCCGAGGATACCCCGGTGTTCCGGGACCCTACGGACAGGAGATTGGAGTCTCTGGCCCGTCATACTTAATACGGTTGCTGGTTCTATGCTGAAGCCTATTTTTGCTTCCATTATGGCAGCCCAAGCTATTGCAGATTGGACGCAGGTGCTCAGGCGCACCCTGGTGGCTGACTCTGCTCCGCCGACAACGTTGGCTATGGTAGATCAAATTCATCAGGGTGTCATGTATTTGTGCGATGCGGACTTGGATTTAGTCCCTTTGGCTGCACGCCTCTCCAGTGTAGCGGTGTTGAACCGTCGCCTGATATGGCTGAAATGTTGGTCGGTTGACCAATCTTCTCGCAAGACTCTAGCTAATCTTCCCTACGCGGGATCTCGCCTTTTTGGCGAGTCTTTGGATTCTCTGATAAAGGGAATTTCCGAGGGTAAGAGCACTCTCTTACCCCAAACTCACAAGAATAAGTTTGTTCGCGGTAAGAAGAATACCTCGTTTAGGCCCTCTCAGGGGTCCTTTTGTGCCTTTCGGTCGCAATACAAGGGCAAGACCTTCAAGGGCCAAGGCTCCCAGAAGAAGCCGTGGGCAGGTAAGCAGAAGTCCGGCCAGTCCGGGTCCGCTGCCCATACCAATTTGGCTTGAAGGGGCGCCCTCACCCGGTTCTGGGGTGGGGGGACGTTTGCTCGGTTTTCTTCAACCCTGGCTGGCCCGCATTCGGGACAGGTGGGTTCAGGAAATCGTTCGATCTGGATACAAGATCGAGTTTCTCTCTCGGCCGGCGAGCAGATTTTTTCCCTCAAATCTTCAGCTGTCTCCGGAGCGTTTGCAGGATCTGCACCTGGCGGTGCGGGATCTACGGGCCCAGGGAGTGGTGGTTCCGGTGCCTCATCGGGACAGGTTTCGGGGGTTCTACTCCAATCTGTTCACTGTGCCCAGAAAGGAGGGCAAAGTGCGTCCGATTCTGGACTTGAAAGCTCTGAACCGCTTTGTGCGGGTTCGCAAGTTCCGCATGGAATCCCTGCGCTCAGTGGTGGCTGCCCTGAGTCCGGGGGAATTCATGGCCTCCATCGATCTGAAGGATGCGTACCTTCACATCCCCATTTTCGAGGGTCACCAGAGGTACCTTCGATTCGCCATTGCGGAGGATCATCACCAATTCGTGGCGTTACCTTTCGGTCTCGCTTCGGCTCCGCGGGTTTTCACCAAGGTGCTTGCGCCGGGCCTGGCTTTATTGAGAGCCCAGGGCATCTCTGTCTTGGGATATCTGGACGATATCTTGCTTCGGTCTGCGACCAGTCAGGGCCTGGTGAACGACCTGTCCACCACGATGCAGACTCTGCAGGAGTTTGGTTGGATGATAAATTTTCCAAAATCGACGTTGTGTCCGTCGGTTCGTCTTCCCTACCTGGGGATGATCCTGGACTCTGCTCAAGCGAAGGTCTTCCTGCCGGAAGACAAGCTCCGGACACCTCAGGACGAGGTCAGGTCCCTCAGGGACACTCAGTGCTCGTCCCTCCGGACATGTATGAGATGTCTAGGTCTAATGGTCTCGACTTTCGAGGCGATTCCCTTCGCCCAGTTTCACACGCGGGGTCTTCAGGCGGAGATCTTGGCCAAGTGGGACGGGCGTCCACAATCTCTGGATCGGCAGCTTTCGTTGAGCCGCCACACCTGAAGGGGTCTTTTGTGGTGGCTCCAGTCCCCGGCGGTGTCGGGGGGCAAGTCCTTTCGTCCCTTGTCGTGGACGGTGATCACCACGGATGCCAGCCTGTCGGGCTGGGGTGGTGTTCTGGGCGTTCTGTCCGCCCAGGGAACTTGGTCGGAGGAGGAATCCTCCCTTCCGATCAACATTCTGGAATTGCGAGCGATAAAGCTTTGCCTTCTGCATTGGTCGCAACGGCTTCAGGGCCGTCCGGTTCGGGTTCAGACGGACAATGCCACAGCGGTGGCCTACATCAACCATCAAGGGGGCACCAGGAGTGCCCGTGCTGCTCGAGAAGTAAACAGCATTCTGTCGTGGGCCGAGACGCACGTCCTGGCGATAACGGCTGTACACATTCCGGGGGTGGAGAACTGGCAGGCGGACTATCTGAGTCGCCAGACCCTGGACCAGGGGGAATGGTCCCTTCACCTGGATGTCTTCCAGATGTTGTGCGAGAAGTGGGGTCTTCCGGATGTGGACCTGTTCGCGTCTTGCCTGAACAACAAGGTAGAAAGGTTCGTGGCAAGGACGCGCGATCCTCGGGCAGACGCCTCAGACGCGTTAGTGGCGCCCTGGCGTCAGTATCGTCTGATGTATGTTTTTCCACCGATTCAGCTGCTGTCCAGGCTGCTTCGCAGATTGGCCTCGGAACCGCACGCGGTGATTCTGGTTGCACCGGACTGGCCTCGCCGGTCTTTGTACGCAGACCTCGTAAATCTGGCAGTCGGCGCTCCGTGGCGTCTGCCGCTTCGGGACGACCTTCTGTCTCAAGGGGCGATATTCCATCCTGCTTTACAGTCGCTGGCTTTAACGGCCTGGCTGTTGAAAGCCAGGTCCTGAAGGATAGGGGTCTCTCCCCTGAGGTCATTCCCACTTTGATCAAGGCTAGAAAAGCCTCTTCGGGAAAAATTTACTACCGTACTTGGAAAGCGTACTGTGCCTGGTGTGTGTCCAGGGGATATTCCCCTCGCTCATACTCGGTGTCGAGAGTATTGGCTTTCCTCCAAACTGGAGTGGACCAGCGTTTGGCGCTGGCCACAATTAAGGGTCAGATTTCTGCGCTGGCCGTTCTTTTTCAGCGCCCAGTGGCGTCTAATTCATTGATTAGCACCTTTGTTCAGGGGGTGCGACATTTGGCCCCTCCTAGGAGGGAACCTTTGCCTCCATGGAACTTGAACTTGGTTCTGTCCGTGTTACAACGGGCTCCCTTTGAAAAGATCAGGGAGATCTCGTTGTCTCTGTTGTCCAAAAAGGTTGCCTTTTTGGTGGCGATCACTTCGGCTCGCAGGGTGTCGGAGCTGGCGGCTTTGTCCTGCAGCTCTCCCTACTTGGTGATTCACTTGGATAAGGTGGTCTTGCGGCCTAACCAATCTTTTCTTCCGAAACGGATCTCGGAGTTTCACCTGAATGAGGACATTGTCTTGCCTTCGCTTTGCGCGAAGCCTAAGCATCCGAAGGAGGTGGCTTTGCATGCCTTGGATGTAGTTCGGGCGATCAGGGTTTACCTGTCATCGACTAAGTCCTTTCGCAAGTCGGATTCCCTATTCGTCCTTCCAGAGGGACCTCGGAAGGGCATGGCGGCGTCGGCTGCTACCATCGCCAAATGGATCAGACAGACGATTGTGCAAGCCTATGCTTTGAGGGGGAAGGTTCCTCCTTTCCCTGTGAAGGCGCACTCTACCAGATCTCTGAGTACGTCTTGGGCCTATCGTCATCAGGCTTCTGTGGCCCAGGTGTGTAAGGCGGCGACTTGGTCGTCCGTTCACACCTTCTCAAAATTTTACAAAGTGGATGTTCAGGCATCGGCAGATGCTTCCTTTGGCCGTAAAGTTCTTAGTGCGGCAGTGCCTTAGGGTCCCTTGTTTGGGCCCTTGGCTGTTGGGGTGTTTTTACCCCTGGGTTACTTGTTCTTCCTGGGTTGTTGCTCCTGTTGAGCACGTTTTCCTGTTGCCAGGTTGGTTCTCTTACTTTGGTAAGGTTCCTTTCTCTGATGTGGGTACTGCGTTGCTTTATGCGTGGCTGCGTTTTTTTTTTTCCCACCCCTCATGTCTACACTGCTTTGGGACGTCCCCATTAGTGAAGATTATGAAGTGGCGGCGACTGTAGGAGGACATAAGAGAAAACTGAATTTTTGTAAAATCTTACCGTAAAATTCCTTTCTCTGAGTCCTCCGACAGTCGCCGCCCCCGCCCCTCTTTTGGGGTTTGTTTATGTACTCTACTGCTATGCTACTGAAACTGAGTTGAGAATGCTGGAAGCAGGGAGGTATTGACTGAGGGGACCACCCCCTAGGGGTGTGATATGCTAAAAGCTTTGATATTAACAAATCTTGTTGCCTAGCTACTCCTGCGGAGCAAAGGTCAATTACCCCCATTAGTGAAGATTATGAAGTGGCGGCGACTGTCGGAGGACTCAGAGAAAGGAATTTTACGGTAAGATTTTACAAAAATTCCGTTATATATATATATATATATATATATATATATATATATATATATATATATATATATATATATAATATATATATATTATTGAGCGTCTACAAAGGCTAGCTTTTTACCATATCTCCCTGACCCCTTCCCGACCCCCTCAGTACTTTATATTACTTAAAGAGGTTGTAAACCCTTTTTTTTTTTTTTTTTCTTTTTCACCCTGCAAGAGAAACACATAATGAGCTAGTATGCATCGCATACTAGCTCATTATGAAATACTTACCTTAGAACGAGCCCCCGTCGTGCCGCCCGCTTAGCCGGATGATGGGCGACATGTCCAGTCGCCCGTCTTCCGGGATCGCGGCATCCGGCCATCTGATTGGCCGGAGCCGCGGTGACATCACTCCCGCTCACGCGCGCGGGAGCCGACAGTCACGGCACGGGTCTCTGAAGAAACGGCACCAGCGGCCGTTCCTTCAGAGCGCATGCACCAGTGACGTCACTGCACTGCACTGACAGCAGAAATGAGTCACTGGTTGTTGACGCTATGACCAATGCAAAAACGGATGCAACAACGGACTGCTTGTCCTTTTTAGATCTGTTTATCCTGTGTGAAAGGGGCCTTTAGTAAGCTGTCAAAGGTGGACACTAACATTCTGGTAAAGTTGTACAATTTATTAGAATAGGTTCTGATTTCATCATACATCAGGACAAAATATTCCCTAGTTCAATACTGGAATGTTAGGGGATTTACCCATCATCAGTTCATTTGCCTCTCACTCTGCCTCAGGGCCAGTTCACACCAAAAAATGTTGTGGGGAAGGCACGTTCCATGCACATATTCAAGCCTTTTAGAAACACATTTCAATTGTTTTACATTGTATTTAAGTGTCAGGTGTTTTTGTTTTAGCTGATGGAAAGCGCTAGGGGAAGGAAACCAGTTCTTGCATGCTGAAATGGCCTGAAATACACTTGCACAAAAAAAAAAAAAAAACTCAAACACTTAATTCAAGCATTTTCAGGTGTTCCCTTTGAAATCTGTTGTGCCAAAAAATGTCCACATCTGCCTCAAATGTACTGTAGCTCATGCAGCTTCTGAAGCATCAGGCAAAGAGCTACTAGCTCCTTCAGTCACCATTGAACCTAATAGAATTTTTGAAGTTGAGCATTTTGGAGCTTCAAGTGGTTGTAAAGGCACAATGTTTTTTACCTTCATGCATTCTTTGCATGAAGGTAAAACACCACCTGTGTGCAGCAGGCCCCCTAATACTTACTTGAGCCCCCTCTTGATCCAGCGATGTCCATAAGAGCCTTGCCTCTCCAGGGACTCGCACTCCTGTCTGGCTTTTGACAGCAGTGGGAGCCATTGGCTCCCACTTTTGTCAGTCACAGCCAGCAAGCCAATCCGAAGACGGAGGGGGTGGGGCCAAGCCGTGGCTTTGTGTGTGAATAGAAACAGAGAGCAGCAGGTCAGGAGCGTGCCGGCTTGGATGCCTCCAGAGCAAGCTGCTTGCTGTGAGGGCACCCGGCAGGGAGGGGCCAAAAGCGCCAGCGTGGGACCTGAGAAGAGGAGGATCCCGGCTGCTCTGTGCAAAACCAATGCACAGAGCAGATAAGTATAACCTTTTGGTTATTTAAAAAAAACAAAAAAACAAAAAAAAAAAAGGCTTTAATATCACTTTAAAGCTATAAAATGCTCAGGTTTGATAGGGACCTAAATCCTAATACTGTGTTTCCCTGAAAATAAGACTGGGTCTTATATTATTTGGCTACAAAAAACACACTAGGGCATATATTCAGGGAATATCTTATTTATTTACGGTATGTACAAGGACTATCTTAAAGTGGTTGTAACCCTAAAAAAAAAAAAAATTCTGATCTTTTAACCAGTTCTGGACCGGAAGGATTTGCCCCTTAATGACCAGGCCCTATTTTGCAATTCGGCACTGTGTTAATTTAACGGACAATTGCGGGGTCGTGCGACGCTGTATCTAAACAAAATTTACATCCTTTTTTTTCCCACAAATAGAGCTTTCTTTTGGTGGTATTTGATCACCTGTGCGATATTTATTTTTTGCGTTATAAACAAAAAAAGAGCGACAATATAAAAAAAAATATATATATTTTTCTCTTTCTGCTAATATTACATTCCCAAAAAAGCAAAAATTAAAAAAATCTAAATTTTTTTTAAATTTGGCCTCGGTTTCCACTAGTGCGGCTACGAAGTCGTGCTACTTCTAGCACGACTTTGTAGCAAAAGTAAACCGCGGCTTCAGTTAGACTTGTCCCTCATATATAGAGGGAAGTCGCGCTCAAAAGTAGTACACGATTTACTTTTGAGGTCGCGGCAACTGAAGCCGCGGCAGTGGAAACGGTCCCCATTGAAAACAATGGGTTTTGACTTGCTGTGCGACTTGACATGTGTCAAGTCACACCGCAAGTCGCACTAGTGGAAACCGAGCCTTAAGGCCAATTTGTTTTCTGCTACATATTTTTGGTAAAAAAATTGCAATAAGCGTATTTTGATTGGTTTGCGCAAAAGTTATTGGGTCTATTAACTACAGGAACGATTTATGTAATTTTTTATTGTTTTTTTTTTTTTACTAGTAATGGCGGCGATCTGCGTTTTTTTTTTTTCTGTGACGTTGCGGCGGACAGATCGGAACCCCAACTTACATTTGACACTTTTGGGGGGTACCAGTGACATTACTACAGTAATCATTGCTAAAAATATGCACTGTTACTGTAATAATGACACTGGCAGGGAAGGGGTTAACAGTATAGGTGATCAATGGGTTAAATGTGACCCTATGGGAGTGATTCTAATTGTGGGGGAGGCGTGGCTTCCGAGATGACCACAGAGACATGTGATTCTATATCACAGGATCACATGAGCTCTGCGATCATCCCAGGGAGAAGGACAGTCGGCTGTGTTTACAACAGCCGACCATCCTTCTCTCTCAACGGGGAACGATCGCAGGTGTCAGATGGCAATCAGAGCTGCCTGACACACGCGCGGGCTTCCCTGCTGATGATGGGGGGCAGGAGTGCGCTCGACCCCAGCTCCTCTCAGGCGAGCAGCGTAGGTCTATGTCGTTTTGCCTGCCCGAGCCACCCTGCCGCAGTAAATAGGCGGCGGGTGGTCGGGAAGTGGTTAAAGCACGATAGACAGCGCAGTCATTGTGCTGTGTCATTTACCCCTCTCTATGTTTAAACCTGGAACAAAACAATAAAATATTTTTTAAAGTGTTTTTGTGTCCCCTGTCTACTCTTCTCCTCTTCCCTTGTCAGCTCATAAATCAGCATTATAATATTCTGTAATCCCAAAAATAAACCTTGGTTAAAGTCATTGAAAAATGATGTAATTTGTTTTGTAAAAATATTATATAATGTCCAGTGAGTCTCCATTTGTAACTTTATTGTAAAAAATACCTTATTTACAGCGCCGCTGGGCGCTCACGTGACCTGCCAGGGCTCTTCTTCCCTGCTCCAAATACTGCAGAGGAAAGGGTCGAGATCCCAGTTTGTCAGCCCTGCTCTGAGCACTGCAGAGGAAGGGGTCAATGACGTCAGCTGGGAGGAGAGGGGAGGATCTCCCGCTGGTCACGTTAGCGCCCAACGGCGCTGTAAAAAAGGTGTATAAGGTAAGGTATAAAAAAACACTGCGCATTATATAATCTTTTTCCAAAACGGATTACATGTTTTTACAAGGATTTTAACTAGGGCTTATTTTCAGGGCAGGGCTTATATTGCAGACATCCCAAAAAATCACGCTAGGTCTTATTTTCGGGGTAGGGCTTATTTTCAGGGAAACAGGGCATTACCATCTCTCCAGGTGAAATTAATAAAAAAAAAAAAAATTCTCTATATGAAAGTTTTAGTTTTTGGATTAATTGCCACTTGGATTTTTTTTTTCTTTCCTTGTTTCTGTCCCAAAACAATGGAAAGCATTTTATTGTAGTTCCCATAGGATAGTCCTTTTTACATGATGTCTTTTGTTCTTTATTCAGGAGGATGACAGTGAGGAGGAACCTAAGTTGAAATATGAAAGGCTTTCGAATGGTGTGAGTGACATCTTACAGGAAGATGCAGCAAGCTGCATGACAGTCCACGAGAAGGTATGGCTTAGCTATTGAAACTTTATTCTTTTATAGCGTGTTTTAAAAACATTTTTGAACGTGATCATATTGCCTAATATTAGTGAGCACCTTTTTGTTTATACATAACTATTCTTTTTAGTTTTGGGTAGTAGGTAAACCCCATAGCGTTTTTTTCTTTTCCAAGGTCAGCTTTTTTTTTTTTTATCTCTTGCCCCATTCAGGACTTCTCATCATTTCTGTCCCAGTGCACCAGCGCAGGGTACAAGGGGAAATATCTTAATGGGGGCACAATGGCAATAACAAAAAACTTCCATTGGGGTTTTATTGCTCTCTGTAGCCCTATTTTTAGATATTTCTTATTCTTCTAAACAGTGACAATGTTATAATGGGGCAGAGAATGAAGAGAAATCTCCTATAGAAGCACAGACAGCAAACATGCTGACATGTTCTAGCTCTTCCCTAAAAAAGTAGACTAGAGATAATCTTTACCTACTTGTGTACTGTTGTATGTTTATCAGTGGAGAATTGGTGGCCCTTTATCAAGTTCCGTTTATAAACGGCACTGGATAAACAGCTGTTGGGCAGCCGATCCATTGGGTTATCGTGGTCGTTAGACAGCTGGGTACACAAGAGACCCTGTACCCAGCCGATCCAAGCCAATGGGTACCATGTGATTGGTCATGACAGCGATGACATGGTGTTACTTACAGTGCTAATCCCTCTCTTCCCCTCACAGCGGGGGAAGGAGAAAGACCAGTATATATGAACAGGCACAGACTGAATAGTTCAGCTACTGTATGCAGCTGCTGATCCATTCATTCTGTTGCAGTGACACAAGGATCCTTCTTTTTTTTTTTTTTAACTCTTTCCTGCCCCCCTTCTCTCTTATGCATAATGTGTGTATATATATATATTGTAAGGGGTTGGCTCAGTAGCGGGTGTGGGTGACCCCTTGGTGTGGGTTCGCTACACAAAGAGACAGCCGAGGAGTGGTTGAAAACAACGGTCTATGGTTTAAACAAGTGCAAGCATCCAAACAGCATAAATCAAACAAACATAAAATAAACCCTGGCCACTTGGGGCGTCTACCTTCACAACACAGGAACCTACCTATGGAGTCTGTCCCAACCTACTGCTGGGCAGACACCGCTGGTCATACAGCAGAAAACCAATAGTCTATTTGTATTCTTTTCACACAGAAAAAGTCAAAACCACCTCACCTTCAGAAGTCTCTCTCAGCTCACTGCTCTCCTTAACGCAAAAAGCCTCAGGAGGCAGCAATCAGTAGTTATCCTCTGGATAACTTATAGAGGCCTTAATTTCTTCATTCTGAATAGCTGAAGCTTTCCAACGTCCTTAAACCTCTCTGGCTACCTCCGCAGCCAACACCTGATAGTAATTGGTGAATTGTCTAAACAAGGCAGAAATGTATCTCCCGTCTGTGACAACACCCACAGATTTATCTGACTTGCTGTCACAATATATATATATATATATATATATATATATATATATATATATATATATATATAATATAATGCTACCTCTAGTGTCCTGTAAAGTCTAACCCATTACCTCTTTTATCCTACCCATCTGATCAGTAACCCCTTCATCCCTGTTTCCACTGTATGTGATCTGTACATTAACCCCTTCACTGCCTCCTTCTGTGAATGACATTTACAATTATTGTATCTAGTGCAGTAGTAGCAAAAAACGAGATCACCTTGAGGTGTCTGTTTTCCAAAAAAAAAGGGGGTTTTAGTACTATTGTTGAATTTTCATGTGAACCCTCCTCTTATGTTAGAATTCTGTTATTATCCATGATGTTTAGGGTCGGTTTTGACCCGTGTTTTAAATCCGCCATAAAATACCCTCTGAATAATTATTTATCATCAAATTTGTTTCTTACCTCTTGGCTACCTTGTTAGGCTTCTTTATCCTTGAAAAGATTGCTTTTAATATTTTTGGTGTGACCCCTTAGACCTTTCTTTTGATAGCATACCTCTCATTTTCAAATTTAAAAAATGGTAAAATAAAGTCAGCAACTCTGAAATGTATTGGTCCTATGTTTCTTCACTTTATTTAGAGAAGCAGACAAGCAGGAAAAGAGATAGGTCCCTCCCTAACTACAGCTCACAGGGTTGAGAGGTGATTGGCTGTCAGTGTTACTAAGCAGAGAGAGTGTTTATGATTTCAGTTTTGGCACTTATTAGTGTCCTCAAATCCTATATTATAACTGGGTCAGAATTGACCCTAACACCATGAACGTCTTAATTTTCACCACAGTATTTTATAATTTAGTGAAAAGGATTATTTTTCTATTACATTGTTTAAATAGAGGTTCCTGACAAAGTATAAAAAATCTTGATGCAATAAACAAATTTATGTGATACTTGTAGACATTCAAAACCTGAAAACGGGTCGGTTCTGACCCTAACATAAGAGGAGGGTTAATAGACCGTGAGGAAAATTTTGTTTTTCTCTTTTTTCCCCCCTTTTTATAGTAGTAAAAAAACAGCAGTTATTAAATGCCCCCAAAACAAAGCTTTATCTATCTAAAAAAAATGGTATAAAGCTCATTTGGGTACAGCATTGCATGACTAACTGTCAGTCCTATTATTACAGAGCTGTAAACTGAAAAATAATGCAAGGGGTACTACAGGCTGGTAGTCCAGTGGTTAAAGAGGCGAGTACATTTTTGCAGTTTCTAGCAGCAGTTCTAACCCTCAAAAATGCAGATTACCCTACCTAGTACTGCTCTAAAATGTCCTTAACAAAGTAATGAATGTATGGGGAGATGTACACATACTACTGGCTGCTGTAGAAGCTGGGAGTGTGTGTAAAATCTCTGCTTTCACTGATGTGGTAGACCCATATGTTATGTTTTCAACAGGATAAAGAGCTACACAACTGATCAATTGTAATTTACTCATTCTCCATGGAGATTAGTAATTGCATATCCTTTACAAAAAAAGCTCTAGCTTTTTCAGCAGAAGGGTTCTAGCTTGGTGTCCCTTCTTTTACCCATAGAAATACAAAAAGGAGCGCCGGATCAAAATTAGATAAGAGTCCAAGATCATTTTAAATGTTAAAAAAAAGTCCTATAAAAACAGCCAACGTGTTTCAGGGGAACACCACTTGTTTGTCCCTAACATGCTTTTGATGGATTTATATGCCTTTTTATCAACATTTAAAATTATCTTGTACTCTTTTATCTGATTTTGGTCTGGCACTATTTTCTGTACTGCTATGATTTGAGCTACTGTTGAGTGCCCATCAAGGTAAGCCTTGCTGTAAGGGAGCTACGTTGCCAGAGCTATTGAGCTTGTTTGACATTTTCCTTCATTTAACTTCACTTGCAAGTCTAAAATTTCCCAGTGCCTCTTTGAGTATGTTTGACTAAATCAGAAGCTTGGTCCCCCTGGAAGCATGGTTGAAAAATGACCAGTTTGCAATCCCCATATCCTGCCCTGTTGCAAAGATGCAAAAAAACATTGTTTTTCACTCCTGTAATGCAAGGAAGTGGATGGAAGTGAGCTTCAAAAGAATAAGTTATTACCTGATAACTCCCTTTCCAGGAATCCTCCAGGACGGTCACATGAGAGATGGCTCCTCCTCCTACAGGAAACACAAGCACAGTTAAGTTTAAAAGGCTGCCCCACAGTTGTAAAAAGATGAACTGGCCTGCTTAAGCGACTAGCTCAAACTATAATTCTAAGTATACAATTTATTAATAGGGTGGGGGTCCACCGTCCTGGAGGATTCCTGGAAAGGGAGTTATCAGGTAATAACTTATTCTTTCCCAAGTCATCCATCAGGACGGTCACATGAGACCCCAACGATGCATACCTAGGGTGGGACTACTGCCTGGAGCACTTTGCGACCGAAGGATAGATCCTGGGCGGAGACCAGGTCGACCCTGTAGTGTTTGACAAACGTCAGATCACTTGACCAGGTGGCTGCTTTGCAGATTTGCTCTGCTGAGGCCCCAGCCTTTTCTTCCCAAGATGTTGATATCGCTCGGGTGGAGTGTGCCTTGATGCCGGCTGGTAAACTTTTGTTTTGCCCTGTGTAGGCTGCGCAGATAGCCATTCTGATCCACCTGGCTATGGATGATTTTGAGGCTGCTTTCCCTTTCTGAGTGCCTCCAAAAAGTATAAATAAGTTAGCTGATTTCCTGATTTCTCTGGTGCCTTCTATGTAGTGTAGGATACACCTCTTGACGTCCAGAGTAGAAAAAAACCTCCTCCCCTGGTGAGGTTGGGTTTTGACAGAATGATGGAAGGACCACTTCTTGTGTCCGATGGAATTCTGATGATACCTTCGGAAGGAAAAGAGGGTCCGTCCTCAGGATTAATTTTTCCGGAAAAATCTTTAAGAAAGGTTCCTTCATGGAAAGGGCCTGTAGGTCGCTCACAGAGTAAGATTCTTTAAGTTGCATTCTTCTAATGGTTCAAAAGGGGCTTTGGTGAGTGCCTGTAGTACTAGTGTTAGATCCCATGGGGCCAAGCTAAGATCTTTGCTAGGCCTGGATCTTTAAATGGATTTGAAGAACCTCTTTACTAAAGGATCTTCTCCTATAGGTTTTTCCAGAAAGATTGACAGAGCTGCCGCCTGTACTTTAAGGGTGTTTACGGCCAGACCTTTGTCTACTCCGTCTAGAAAAAATTCTAGCACCGTGCTAATATCTTTTAGATTCTTGTTGCTGGGCTCCATTTTAAGTCTGTATGTCTTCCATATCTTGTTGTAAATCTTCCTAGTTACCGGTTTTCTGCTCTGGAGCAGTACATCCGTGACTCTTGTAGATAGTCCTTTATTTAGTAGTATGCTCCGTTCAGGATCCATGCTGCTAGTTGTAGCGTCTGACTGGAAGGGTGATGTGCTCCCTTTTGGGCCAGAAGGTCTTCCTGAACTGGCAGAATCCAGGGTTCTTCCTCCGCCATTTTCCAGAGTGGAGTGAACCATGCTCGTTTTGGCCAGAAGGGTGCCACTAGGATTACCCTTGTCCCTTCTTGATGTATTTTCCTGATTGTCCTCGGAATCAGTTGGATCAGGGGGAACGCATGCGCCAGGCCGAAGCTCCAGGGAAATGCTAGGGCATCTATGCCCAATGCGTCTCTTTCCTTGTGTAGGGAGAAAAACGACCTTACTTTTCTGTTGTTTTCTGTGGCGAACAGGTCCACCTCCGGTGTGCCCCACTTCTGTACCAGCAGATTGAAAACCTGTTGATTTAGTTCCCACTCTGCTGGGTCCAGGTGCTTCCAGCTCAGTAGATCTGCCAGCACATTTGTTGACCCCTTTATGTGCACTGCCGAGAGGGATAAGCGGTTTGCTTCCGCCTCTAATAGGATGTCTTGCGCTATTCTCATCAGGTGCTTTGAGCGTGTACCACCTTGGTGGTTGATGTAAGAGACTGTCGTCATGTTGTCCGACTGGATTTGGACATGTTTTCCTTTTGTCTCTTGTTGGAATCCTATCAGTGCTTCTCTTACGGCCGCCAGTTCCCTCATGTTTGAGGACACTTCTTCCCCAGATTGGCACCAGGTTCCCTGTCTCACCTGATATCCTATGTGGGCTCCCCAGCCGAAAAGGCTTGCGTCCGTCATTATCCTGACCTGTACTGTAGGCATCCAGAGCCTCCCTTGAGATAGGGAGTCTTCCTTTAGCCACCAGGTTAGTGACTTTTTTACCATTGGTGGAATCGTTATTAGACCGTCCAGTTCTGAGGTCTTCCCATTCCAGTGACTCAAGAGATGTCTTTTGTAGGGGTCTCATGTGTAGCTGAGCCCACTGTACTGCTGGGATGGCTGCTGACATGAGGCCCAGGACCACCATAGTGTCTCTTCTTGATATACGGCGTAACTCTATTAGGCGTCTCGTAGCTTCTTGGAGCTTCACAATCTTGTTCTCTGGTAACAGGATTTTTTGTGTCACTGTGTTGATTCGATAACCTAGGAACACTGTCTCCTGTGAAGGGATTCTGTTGGATTTCTGGGTGTTGATCACCCACCCCAGTGATGTGAGGAAATCCTCTGTTGTTCTGAGATTTTCCAACGTTTCTGCTTCTGATTTGCCGTATATCAGGAAGTCGTCTAGGTAGGGAATTATCTGGATCCCTCTTACTCGAAGGTCCTGGACTACCTCCGCCATAATCTTGGTGAAGATTCTCGGTGCTGAGGAGATTCCGAATGGGAGTGCCTGGAACTGGAATAGACGTATTTGTGACCCCAATTTGGTTGCGAACCTTAGGAACTTTTGATGCCTTATGTGTATTGGCACATGTAAATAGGCATCTTGGAGATCTAGGGTTACTAGGAAAGCATCTTCGGGAAGTAGTGTCCTCACTGAGAAGATGGATTCCATCTTGAACCTCCTGTACCTTACTCTTCGGTTGAGGTCCTTGAGATTTAGGATTAGGCGATGTTTGCCTGATGGTTTTAGTCTTAAAAAAACTCTGGAAAAGAACCCTTCCCCTTGGTGTGCTAAGGGTATTTCCTTTATTACCTCCTCCTGTAATAGGTTCGATATGGATATTTCCCAAGCTTCCTTTGCTGGTGATGATCTTGGTAGGGAGGTTACCCGAAATTTGTGAGGGGGAGTTGTCAAGAATTCTATCTTGTAACCTTCCTTGAGGATATGTACTATGAAACGGTTGGTGCAGAATTCTTCCCATTGGGGGGAGAAGAATCTCAGTTTCCCCCCTACCGGCTGTCTGGCGTCACTGGGGCTTGCTGACATTGCTGCTGTTATTGGGGAAGGGGTTGTTTGGTCTACCCTTGCCCTTATTGTATACCCACTTCCTCTGGGTATTTGGTTTTCCTCCCTTGGGCTGTGTATCGCCTCTCGGGCGGCGAAAAAATCTCTTCTGTTTTTCCTTATTTTTAGCGGGGAATCCTTTTGATTTGTCTGCCGATCTTTCCAGGACCTTATCCAGTTCCTGGCCGAAGAGTAGCTTCCCGTCAAAGGGGATACTGCACAGCTTATTTCTAGATGCGTAGTCACCTTCCCAGGTTTTGAGCCAGAGGGCTCTTCTGGCAGAGTTTACCAGACCAGTGGTTCGGGCTGCGATTCGTACCCCTTCCGCTGCTGCATCTGCCATATAGGCCACCCCTTTTTCTATCAAGAGGAGGGAATCCTGTGCCTCTTCGCTCCCTGGGACCTTTTCCAGCTGTCCCCTTAGCTGTTCCAGCCAGAAGGACACGTTCCTAGCCACGCAGGTATTTGCCATATTTGGCTGAAAAGATGCTGCCCCCACCTCATAAGCCCTCCGAAGTGTCACGTCGATCTTCTTATCCATCGGGTCTTTTAAGTGGCCCATGTCTTCAAAAGACAGGTCCGACTTTTTTGACACTTTGGCTAGAGGTGCGTCAATTTTTGGGCATTTGGACCAAACTCCTACTGATTCCTCAAAGGGGAATCTCTTTTTCATTGCTTTCGGGAAGAAAAGCTTGTTTTCAGGACATTCCCATTCCTTCTTGATGATCCCTTTCAGGGATTGGTGGACCGGAAAGGTACGTGTCTTCGGAACCTGTAGGCCTCTATATAGTCGGTCTCTTACCGATCTTGGTTCTTCCTCTTCTTGGAGGTCTTCTGTGACATATATTGCTTTCAGTAGTTCCTCCGTCTCTTCCGTTCGGAATAGGTGTCTGGTCACTTTTTCCTGTACCTCACTGTCATGCTCTTCTGAGTCTGTACTGTCTCCTCCTAAGAGTTCTCCTTCCTCGTCTTGGGAGTCTGATTCTGAGGATTCTTCCGTTAGCCTTGTGACCATTTGAATCCTTGCCGTTTTCGTGCGGTATCCTGACGTGGATGGTTGGTCTGCTCTTTTCATCCCTTCTATGGATGACTGTAGTGATTTTAGCGTGGACGTGACTTCTTTCTTGAAATCAAGGAAATCTTTCCTTAGTGGCTTGGATTCTTCGCTGATAACTTTCTTAATGCACTTTTGGCATAATGGTTTGTATGAATCCGTTGGGATTTTTGTCCCGCAGATGCGGCAGTGCTTCTTCTTTGGTTTAACCAACGTGTCTGTAGCTTCTGCAGGTTTGGGCTGTAGATGGAGAAAGCAGAGAGAGGCATAAAGCCAATTATCGCCCGTCCCTGGGGTGTGCTTTCTCCCTCCCCCTTTCCCCCCCCCCTTTTCCCCCCCTCAAAGGGTCCTTGAGTCTCCCCCCCCCCTTTGGTAAGCCAAAGAAAAAAGTCCCCCTTTTTTTTGGGGGGGGGGGTGGGGGTGATGGGGTTGCACCCTACCCCTCCTCTTCCCTCCACTTACCATACTCAGGCTGGGGCCGCAAGTGACAGCCTCTGGTAGCAGGGACTGGTCCTCCGCCATTAGGACCGCCTGGAGGGAAGGAATCCTGCAGCAGCTGAATGTAGCCAAGTATAGCCCGATTGTTGTGTGAACTGGCGCCTTTTGAAGTTGAATTTCCCGCCAAAGCTTCGCTGTCGCTTTTTCCAGCGTTTCCGGCGCTTTTGCCCACATCCAATATGGCCGCCGCCCCACTTCCGGTGGCGGCGCCATCTTAATTGCGTCATTTCCGCCGCGCCAGCGGCGACGCTGGCTGCTACAGTACACGCTGGAGACTCCACCGGGAGCCCAGCGTGAGGATGACCTTTCCGAAGGGGATGGCGAGCGGCTCAGCGCGGCCTCCGGCTGGCCGCCATGTTTCCTTCTTTGGTCGGCTTCTCCTCGGTCCCCTTGGAGCAAGGTAAGCTTTAAGGCAGGTTTACTGGAATCTACCTGCCCTCAGGTCTCCAGCCACACGTCTGCCCCTTCGAGAGAGAGAGAGAGGAGAGGGTATCTTCTGAGCTCTCACGACCCCCTCCTCCCCCTAGGAAGTCCTCCTCCCTCGCCCCCATTACTGGCACCAGCCCGCCAGATATCCTTATCGGCCCAGGCTGGTGGAAGGAGGAGGTATCCCAGGACGTCTGCCCAGGATAGGGGAATTGAAAATAACAAACAGGGGATGTTAAGGACCATGCTTGTGCAAGCAGGACAGGAAACACAAGAACTGTGGGGCGGCCTTTTAAACTTAACTGTGCTTGTGTTTCCTGTAGGAGGAGGAGCCATCTCTCATGTGACTGTCCAGGAGGATGACTTGGGAAAAGTTTTCATGTCCTAGAAACAAGGCAAAACATGGGTATTGCTATCTGGGAGTTTTTCAGTCCACCTTCAGAGAGAACACAAATGGCTCACAGGTATGACAGTAAAACGGAATGAATGTTTGGGGGCGTGGTGACCGCGACCGAGGATGGCTGCATTCTAAGAGATCTCCGCCGGGCCTCGAGTGTATCCACAGCCATCCGCCTTGCTGGAGCCCCCATCCCGCCAGAAAACACTTCCCCTCACCTGCTGGGCACCCCGGGAGAGGCCCAACCTTAAAATTAGTCAGCCAGCGCCAAGTTATTTTATAGGGATTCTTCAAGCCTGCAGGCAGACAGATCAAGAAGGAACAATATTAAAATAAGAGGCATACCTGAAACTATTGCACCCTCTCAACTCTTACAATACACTCATCATACACTGATCTGTCCCCTCTGGAACTGTCTATAGAGTACATAGACTCCCCAAACCTACATTCATTGCCTCTGACGCTCCAAGGGATGTACTGCTGAGAATGCATTTTTTTAATCTAAGGACAAAATCATGTTAGTAGTCCACAATGCCACACAGGTTCCAGACTGCAATGCTGCCCTACAACTACTCGCTGACCTCTCCCGCCACACCCTCCAACGGAGAAAGAACTTGGCGACTATCACTAAAGCTCTACGGAACTATAACGTTCCCCATAAATGGAGGCACCCCGCTACCTTACTGATCACTCACAATGGTACTCCACATGTTGTGCATACTTTGGAGGAAGGCCTCTCGCTCCTGTACCAATGGGGCATTATCCCCGAATCCTTGCCGCCTTCTCAACAGGCCCATCAGCCGGCCCACCTATCCCAGTACTGACAACTAGTCTCCTGGAAGCGTTCTTCAAAAAAATCTTTAAACCACCAAGGCTCCACAGGCCCTAAGCCTACTTCTCCTCCTTAAGCTCGAGGCCCGGGCAGGACCTCTACCTTATGGTCTCCCCACGTCTGGTTATCACAGTGTATCTGTGCTCGTCTTGCAGGCAAGACCCCATTTTTTACTTTTTTTTGTTTTTATTTGTTCGTTTTATCTCGTTCTTTACTTTCATCTGGCACGCAATGCCTTAGCAGTCAGATTCTGTTTCTCAACTCCGGAATTTGTGTTGCACACACACACACACACACCTCCTTGCAGACCTGACCCAATGTCGATGACACCCTTCAACCTATTCGGACCGCCTTCCACACCAATTTTTTCTCTACCGAACTTCGGACATTCTGTACTCTAAGCCCACCATGTCCCAGCGAGACTCCTCCTTACGGCCATGCAGCTTAAATTTGTCTCTCTAAATGTTAAAGGACTCAACTACTCCGCCAAACGCTCTGGAATGAAGCACGGTCAATGCGGATGTGATCTGCGCCCAAGAGACCCACTTTTCCCTCACTGCAACCCCCCGAGATGTTCTCACAAAGACTACCCTCATGTCTTTCTTTCTTGCCAGTGTTTTAGAAAAAAAGAGGGGGGTACTGCTTGCCATCAGGAACTCTGTCAACTTCACCCTCAAGGAATCCCTCCTAGATGAAGATGATCGTTACATCATTCTAACGGGATACCTGAACAATTCCCCGTACACTTTGGTCTCATTGTACGCCCCCCGAATTCCCACCAGATCCGCTTCCTGAAGAAACTCCTTAAAACTGTTCATAAGGTCAAGTATGGGCAAGTATTGATCTGTAGGGACTTTGTCACTGCTAATCCGGAGATAGATGTTAAATCATGGGCTTGTAGAGCCCACCAATCTTTGAGAACCCTGCCCCATGCGGAGGGACTTTACGATGTCTGGAGGGGCCACCACACGACGGAGAGGGACTACACCTTCTTTTCCTCCAGGCATCGTGCGTACTCCCGCATTGATATGTTGTTGGTGGACCAGTGGCTTCTCCAGCAGTTGTCCTAATCCTCTATCCAAGATATTACGTGGTCTGACCATGCCGCCATTTCCCTGACTATAGAGGAGAAGGATGCCTCCGTGAGGTCTAGACTGTGGAGGTGCAAAGTTGGGGTACTGCAAGAGAAAAGCTCTTCTGACCTTCTCCGCCATCATATCAAAGAATTTTTTGTACTAAAACCAGGGCTCTGTGGGGTATGCATGCACTCTCTGGAATGCTCACGAGTTAGTCATTAGGGGCATCTGCATCCAACAAACTGCCAGACTCAATAGAATGTATAACAACAAGCTTTATTGACTGCCATTCATGACCTGGAAACCCACAACAAAAGGGACCCCTCACCCTCTACTTCCCACTCTCTCACCAAGCTCAGATAATCCCTGAGAAATCTCCCCATTAATAGGTATGACAACCACATCCACCGTCTCAAAGTAGCCCACTATGGGGGAGCCAACAGAACAGGGAAATACCTAGCATCCAAATTGAAGGCAGTGCAAGCCAAGTCTAGGGTCTCACATCTTATCCGCACCCCAGACAGGGCCCATATCCCCAATCCTAAAGAAATAGCAGATGAATTTGCAATGTACTATGAAACCCTTTATAACTTGAAGAATGACCCTTCCACACCACAACCCTCCATAGAGGCTATACAAACATTCCTCTCCTTACTGAATCTTCCCTCCTTAACAGCCCTGCAGTTGGACGCCTTGAACGCCCCCATTACTGAACGGGAAATTAGTAGAATGATTAGGTCCCTACCTAATAACCAGTCTCCCGGTCCGGATGGACTACCAAACTAATATTACAAAATTTTTGACCCTCTTTTATCCAAGTTTCTCTCAGACATCTATAATAAAGCTAAAGCTGAAGCTTTCTTTCCCCCCTGACATACTGTCCGCCCAAATAGTTACTTTACCAAACAAGGCAAATACCCAAACACCCCGGGAAACTTCTGCCCCATCTCGTTGTTAAATTCGGGCGTAAAAATATACGCAAAACTGTTGGCCACTCGTCTCATGACTATTCTTCCATCCCTGATAGGGAAAGATCAAACTGGGTTTATTTCAAGGCGCCAAAAGTCTGATGCCACCAGGATGGTGGTAAACCTGATACATTATGCGAAAAGCATCCGAACGCCTTCTCTGCTGGTTATATATGAAACTGGCATTACAAAAAATCAGCATTGAAGGTATTATTCTCAGCGTCATTCTGGCCTTGTATTCCTGCCCCACTGCCAGGGTGAATGCCTCGGGCATACTGTCTAGAAACTTTGCAAGTACCAATGGCACCCGCCAGGGCTGCCTGCTATTTCCGACCATCTTTAATCTTTCCATCGAACCTCTGGCGGAAGCGATACAAGCGCACCCAGACATATTGGGATTTGTCATACACGACACGCAACATAAACTCAATTTGTTTGCCGATGACATAATCCTATCCCTCACAAACCCAGCAGTGTCACTCCCGGCAGCCTACACCACACTCCTCCATTTTGGATCCCTCTCTTACTACAAGGTAACGCCTCGAAATCCCTGATACTTAACCTAGGCACGGACAGGCTAACAAAATCCTTACTTCAAAAGTGCTTCACCTTTTCATGGAAGGACGAGGGGATTCCCTATTTGGGGATTACCCTCTCCTCTTCAATTTCATCTATGGTCCACACTAACCACAAGCGTATCCAAGCAAAACTAGACAAAGATCTTTCTAACTTAACCCCTCAAGAGATATAGTGGTTTGGCAGAATTGTGGCCATTAAAATGTTCATTATTCCCCAGATTCTATATTTGTTCAAGTCCTTGCCAACTCCCATTCCAGCTTACCACATTTCAAATCTATCTTGGATGATACACTCGTATGTCTGAAGTGGAAAAAGAGCAAGATTCTCCCACCGCACCCTTTCACTCCACAACTCTCTAGGGGGAGCTGGTTTGCCGGACCTTCTCAATTACTACTAGGCAACGATGTTGGAACAAACCAGCAACATTCCCAAATGGGTGGACCTGGAACCAGCAACATTCCCAAATGGGTGGACCTGGAAGCCTCCCTAATCCCAGAGGGGGACCTGTCCCTGCTCCTTTTATCGGGCCACTGGACGCCTCTGACTCTAAAACACATGCCCCCCACCATTCAGGCGTCAGTACTGGCATGGAGAAGATTCCCCAAATTAGTCACCAGACGACACTCCTCTATTGACCCATATAAGCAGACATATTCCGCCACCTCATCCCTGACTTGAATATGCACCTACTACGCCCCTTTGGTTTCTCGCACCTGCACGACCTGACGGCACACGTAGGCAGCAGCCCGTTGGAAGAACTAACAAACACAATCTCCCTCTCCGGGCCCGATTTACCTGCTTCCATATCTTGCATTTCCTAAAAACGAGCAGAACAATAGGTGGGGGGGGGGGGGAGTATGCCGTCGGACACAGTGATCTCCCCATGGGGGTGTCCGGGGTGCAGGCCCCTCCACTACCACTGACGCTACACCCACGCTTGCCTATCCCGTACCACGGGCCTCTCCCGGCTCCACTCCGCTACCCATCAGGTTCACTACTTCCCTGCAGGTCTGCATGACACTTTCACCTGTTATCTTCACCTGTCATCTTCTAGCCACAATTTGCACATACGCTCCTCTGTGTTTCTTCACTGACTGCTATGCTGGTATGATTTGTACTTTTTATTTACTTTCTATTTGTTCCATTTGTTCTACCACGATTCTTGTACATTAAACTGTTCTTTTGATTATTTGTATTGTTGAAAACTCAATAAAAAGTATCTTGGAAAAAAAAAAGAATGCATGTTTTACATTTACTGGGGTCTCTTGACTGCATTGACTGTACTCTGGAAAAGGTCAACTTTGCCTTTAAGCTTAACTAGCTATAAATAAACGACAGGCTATTATTCATCATCCAGGCCAAAGACTTCAATCTTTGTTTCATCAGACCAAAAATGTTATTTCTCATGGTCTAAGCGATACTCCCCCTCTACCATACAGGCCTGATTGGTGGAGTGCTGCAGAGATAGTTGTTCTTCTGGAAGGTTCTCCTCTCTCCACAGAGAAATTTTGGACCTCTGTCAGAGTTACCATTGGGTTCTTGGTCACCTCCCTGACTAAGGCCCTTCTCCTCCGATCGCTCAATTTGGCCAGGCGGCCCTCTGAAGCAAGAGTCCCGGTAGTTACACACTTCTTTCATTTATGGATAATGGAGGCCACTATGCTCATTGGGACCTTCAGTGCTGCAGAAATTTTTCTGTACCCTTCCTCAGATTTGTGCCTCAATACTATATTGTCTCGGAGGTCTAAAGACAATTCCTTTGACTTCATGGCTTTGTTTGTACTCTGAAATGCAGTATTAATTGTGGGACCTTATATAGACAGTGTGCCTTTCCAAATCATGTCCAATCAACTGAATTTACCACAGGTGGGCTCCAATCAAGTTGTAGAAACATCCCAAGGATGATCAGTGGAAACAGTATTCATCTGAGCTCAATTTTGAGTGTCATGGCAAAGGCTGTGAATACTTATGTACATTTGATTTTTTTTTTTGCCTTTTTATTTTAATAAATTTGCAAAGATTTCAAACAAATTTTTTTCACATTGTAATTATGGGGTATTGTTTGTAGAATTTTGAAGAAAATAATGAATTGAATTCATTTTGGAATAAGGCTGTAACCTAAAAAAAGTAGAATAAGGGAAATGCTGTGAATACTTTCCAGATGTACTGTATATGTCCTTTTGATGATTTGTTAACCTCTTTAAAACCAATAAAAAAAAAAAAAACACCTTGTACGCAAATAGGTATTGGTAAATTCATGTAGTAATACAGTTCTGTATAGATTCGGTGGATCACCACATTGGAGGTGATTTGGTATTAAGTTTGATTTCATTGTTTTCTTCTTTGAGGTAACAAACCAAACACATACAAAACATTTTAGCCAATACATGGCCGTAATCATAGTGCTTTGAAGTAGAACAGTGTCAAGCACTTTATCTCTATTTGTAAGAAATAAAGCACCCAAAAAAATCCTGTTTTAATTTCTAAATAATTGTGTGTTTTCCAAGAGAACCTAATAAAGACATTGTTAATGTCATTATTTTTTCTGAGGAGCTGATTACTTGATGTGCAGACTGCTTGCCATGTGTGATGATCGAGCACTTGGGCGTATATATTCTCAAGAACAGCAAGTGAGCTGTCACCTATCTTGATTTACTACATTTATTGTGTAATTGAGGCGTGTTTTGGCCTCAGTCTACAGAATAAGTTGTAAGGACATAAGATACTTTTTTATTTGTTAGCAGTCCAATTTATTGTTAGACCTGCTGTATTTTCTGAACTGGGTATGATTTTTAGCACAGCTTGAAAGGAAAATAATAAAATCCCTTATTATTCTAATAATAAACCTAAGATTCTTCAGAAAGTTGAGCATTTTAGCTGTCTGTACGGACACTAAAAACGCAGCTGGTGTTTAACTGTAGTACTCTTCTTTTTTTTTTTGTAACAGATTATATTTAAGTAAAGCATTTTCCATCTCTATTGCTTTTATTTCATCAGAAACTGAAAAGCCTGTGAATTGTAGAATGCGGAAGCTCACCGGCAATTTTTTGGATTATGGAGTCTGTTCTTGGAAACCTTCAATCTGAGCCCACAGAATCCATTTTCCATTGGCTGTATCATTGAAACCTTTATTAATAGAGTGCTGTCATCATCTTCCTTTGCCAGACTTTGTATCACTTTCAGGTTTGACCTATACGAAATGTTCTAACAAATTGCAGATCCAGATATGGGCTACAGGGATCAGTATTTTTAAGGGCCCTTGTCTGCACTTGACAGACAGGAAATGATTATAATGCATAGGTGATGGCATTTTTTTTTCTCCTGAATATGACTGTTGGAAATGATTGGAAAACAATTGTAAATTTAAAACTGAACAGGTTTTTTGAAATCCTGA
This sequence comes from Pelophylax lessonae, assembly GCF_965119305.1. NCBI lineage: Eukaryota > Metazoa > Chordata > Amphibia > Anura > Ranidae > Pelophylax > Pelophylax lessonae. The sequence continues at coordinate 196,921,509 of NC_138772.1, forward strand.
TATGAATACCTTTATACCTAAAGCCCACTGACCATTTATCTTAAGGATATTGAAACAGCAGTGACTTAAGTCTAGTGCTTCTGTTAGGGGATTTGCACAAGAGCTGCAATCTGACTGATGTTTTTATGTAACCAAAACATGTGGAAACAAAATTGCACTACTGTTATTTTGGGCATTGTTTAGACGAAAAAATATTGGATGAAAACATAAAATCTGGGGTATTCTCCTCTGTTTGGGATTAGTAACAGACTGTTAGGAGAAACTGACCCCTACTAATTACCAAAAGCTTGAATATTGCATATTGCAGTAACCCCTAGCAGCGCGTCAGAATCTTTTCTTCATATTCTGATAAAATTAATAGGATAAATTGGGGATTTTCTAGCTGTGTTGCTGGGATTTAGAAAGACCTGCGGCACATTGCGACAGTCATCTCAATGAGCTATTGCAGAATACTGTAGCAAATGTTGGGGGCGTCATATTTGCATGCAGTTTAAAAAATCTGTGAGAAATAGCCATTTGAAAAAATCTAAATCTCTAGTCTTAAAGGACAACTGTATTTTTGGTACATTTGGTAAAAGTTGTTCTTTTATGAGTGCAGCCCACCATATCGGATACTCCTCTTCCTTCCCGATCTAGCAATTTTCATTCTGTGGCCCCAACAGGTGTTGCCCCTCCTTAGATATGAAAACATCCTTCTTGCTTCCTCTTCAGTCTGTCCATGCATGCCATGGCCCTTTTTTTCCTATTCGTAGCTGCACAAATGGTGGCCACCCTGCTGAGTATTGCTCTTTCAGTAGGATTAAATAGGACCATGGCATGCATGAACAGGCTGAAGAGTACCCAGAAGGATATTTTCAGACTGTGTGGCGCCCCAGCAGGAGTCTAAAGTGAAGATTGCTGGTTTAGCAATGAAGATACATTTTGTATTCAATAAAGGACAGCTTGTACCAAAGGTACAGTTGTGGTTTATGCTCAGTGCCTGTGTGTAAGCCCCCTATAGACGCTGATCTCTCTCCTGCTTGCATGCAAGCTCGTCGTTCCCAACATATTCACAACATCAATGCCTCATTATATTGATGTCAGTAGAGAAGGCTCTCCATACGTTGGTGGCCGGTGGAAAAACGCACCCTTACATTGGTGGTCATTGGCTGTTAATTAAAAAATTATCCTGGCGGTAGTCAGTGGCAAAATGCTCACCTACATTGATGGTCAGTAGGAAAGGTTCCTCTTACATTGGAGGTCACTGAGACAAAGACCACACTACACTGGTGGTCAGTTGAAAGAATGCCTTGCTAAATTAGTGTTTAATGAGACATTTGCGCAGTTGCATTGAGGAACAGTGAAAAGAATGTCTTTATATTGGTACTCAGTGGGGAAAAATGCCCCACTCACAAGCCACTATAGAAATCATTGTCAGTAGCTACTTACACAAGAATTAAGACTTTAGGCTCTGCCAAGTGTCATTGCTGCAAGAATTCTGCAGGTACCATCAGGCAGAAAATCAATCTGCCAGAAACCCTAACAATTTCTAGAGGACATATGTCAAATACAAAGCCTGCGGGTCAAATACGGCCCTCCAGGCCTTGTCATGTGGCCCTCACACCCAGTTTTGCAGCTTGAACTCCATTCCACCACCTCCAGCTCTCACCCTCCGCTCCTGCTTCCTGCAAGGTGAGGCAGAGACACATACACAGGGAGGTACAAGAGCTAGGCAAGGTAGGAGAGAGAGATGCAAGGAAGCTTCAGGTGGGGGGTTTACTGCCCCTAAACCCTGCACTCTGTACACAGCACACCCCTGAACTCTGTACGTAACACACTACTGAACCCTGCACTCTGTACACAGCACACTCCTGAGATATGCACTCTGTACATAGTATAATCATGAGCTCTGCACTCTGTACATAACGCACTTCTGAACCCAACACTTTTTACGATAAAATGGAGTTCGACACCCTTGTTCTAGAAGAACCCTAGGCTAGTATACTTGCAGAGAAAGATTAGTCTAGGCCAGTGATGGCGAACCTTGGCACCCCAGATGTTTTGGAACTACATTTCCCATGATGCTCATGCACTCTGCATCATGGGAAATGTAGTTCCAAAACAACTGCGGTGTCCAGGTTTGCCATCACTGGTCTAGGCTAATAAAGGAAAATAAATCTTCAGTTAAAAGAGCTTTTTCTTTTCCGTCATGTAATGCTATCAACAAAGCACTTACTATATGACCGTTTTATGTCCATTATTAGCACCAAGCTCAAGCAAAAGATAGGACAACCTATAAGAAATTTGGAGTTTGGAATTATTTGATATGCACATTTGTGGATGCTCCTTTTTGAAAAGGGCATAACTAACCAGCTAAACTTGCCGTAATCCTGAAGTATGCACGGGTTATAGAGACAGCTCAATGCGATATTGCTGTGCTAAGCTAGATATGTGCCATTCTGAAGTGAGTGGCTTTATTCCCAGTGGACCATTTTGCAAACAGGTGCTTTATTGCTGCACTTTAACACTGTATAACTGAAAAAGCAATCAGTGCAAATATACAATAAATTGATAAGAACAGTTTGTTTAGCAGCTTGAAAACTTATAGGTGATCACAGCACCTGAAGGTAAGTCAAGAGTAAGAAAAGTGCAGCGCAAACACCAAATGAAATACCAAAAATCATATAAATAATAAAAGTCCAAAAATAATCTGTAAGATGAACTATAAAGCTCAACGGCATCAGCAGGGACCATCCATGTGTGGTAGCAGAGATCCAAAACCACAGGACAAATGTGACAATCCCTCCACCAAGATTCCTGCTCGCTCACCTTAGTCAATGGACCCCTGAACTAACAGGAAGTCAACAGCGCCTGTCCCTCTAGGGGTAAAAGATAGCCAAGGAAGCAGGTACCGGTCTCCAGATGGTCCACCAAACATGATATATATGAAATAAAGGACATCAAAGTGCTCTCTGTTTAAATACTTCAGGCTTTATTCCAAATAAAAAGATCCTACTCACATTTAAAACGCTAATATAAGCACAATGAACATAGGGCAGAGTACTAGACGATCTACGTCTCATAGGATGGAAGCGGGTGACGTTATCCGAACATAGCCCCTCCCCCCGTACGCATTACATCCAATAAGACCCCGCTGACTAAGTTTAATAATATAGTATATTTAAGGCTTTGTTAGAGAGCACACCATGCTTGCTGTGCAAATTATAATGCATTTCAATGTGTATAACAATTACATAATGTTCACCAGACTTACTAGAAGGCAACGTAATTTGCCTACAGTGGCTCTTTAATGCAAAGTATACTGTACTATTTGATAACCATGGAATCTGTCCCCTACTTTTAATTGGTCTGGCAGTACAGAAGTATTTATTGCTGAAATGGAAATGTAAAGGTGAAGCAATTTACATCCTTTTGACCCATAGCACTCTGTAGAAGACTTTAGCCATGTGCTTCCCCCAGCTTAAAATGACACCACTGTATTTTACTGGCCTGAATACAGTAAAATAAGATGATGTTATGGCCCAATGCAGGTTGCTTGATTAAATTCACAATGGTTTTCCTTGATTCTGGATGTCTTTTTTTTTTTTTTTTTTCTTTTTACTCACCTTTAACATAGCCTAAAGGGTGGACACAGTCTCGTCCATTTTCCAAATTGTTTTCAGTTGCCGACGTGTGAATTAGCATCTGCAACCTGTGTCTGATATCTTGTAAAAAAGTGTTTGTCTGTAGCCTTATTTAAAACCCACTGCTACCACTGCCATTATAGAGCTGTCCTATTTCATATTTTGCAAATGTTGCTAAATTATAATAACTTTTTCTTCACTATGGTTCTTGAAATTTTCATATACTATTTTCACAATGTTTAAAGGCCAACTCCAGTATCTGTGATTCTAGCAAAGGATTGTGTTTTCAGTATAATTCAGACTTTCTCCATTGTTCATAAAGATCCCTTAGATGTGTGGTTTTTCTTACCTTCATCTACAGTAGGAGGACACTATGGGCCAGAACTGTCTAGTAGCTTAACTACTTTCTGTCAGAAAGCATTTTCCCCTAGCATCCAAAAATAAAGGACATCCCTCGCCAAGCTCCTGGGTTAGAGACTTTTTTTCCATTCAATTGTAATTTTTTATTTTTTATTCCCAAGATCTTCAATCATCAGCTGAATGGGTGTCAATCTGGGTATCCTAGATCCTTGTAGTATCCTCAGTTCAGCCATTAAGCACACAACACAGAACCCTGGACAGCCCTACTGTTTTTAAAAGGGGACAGTGGGTGTGGGGAGAGGACCCCTCATCTGCTGTTATAGTGGAAAGAGTGAACAGGGCAAAAGCTGAAATGTTACACCCTAACTACCAGCTGGTCTTTCTTACCCAAATTTGTTTTGTCCCAGGTTACTTCTAGGTGTATGTCCCTATTTGTTTTGTTGACCACATCAGAATGGGGGTCTGTTTTTCCTTTCACTTAAATGTATTATTGTTTCACCAGTTTTTTTTTTTTTTTTTTGGTGAGTTTTGGTTGACCACCTTTTTGTTGGTTCAGGTTTGGTGTTCACTTCTGTGTGGAGTCATTCCCTTTAGTTGTGACCTTTTTACATTTAAATCTCAATCATCAGGGTGACGTTCTGTACTTTCCCTCTGCTCTTGTTAGCGGGTTCCCTATTTGGAAGGGAGCGGAACTTCATCCACTTGGATGAAGACTCCGACATTAGTCCTTCAGGTGGCCCCATGGGCTACAGGCAACCTCCAGTTCTTTTTGTTGGGCCTGTCAGCGGTTGGTGCTGTGTCATTGGGCCTACTTTTGGACATCCCAACAGTATCTGAAATCCTGTGTGTGTCTCAATAGATGATTTGTACTTCCTGTTAAATCCTCTTTTCTCTTACGTCCTCCGACAGTCGCCGCCTCTTCATATTCGTCACATATGGGGTATTAGACTTTGCTCCGAAGGAGTAGCTAGGCAACAGAATATGTTAACAATAAAGCTTTTAACATATCCCACCCTCAAGGGGTGGTCCCCTCAGTCAATACCCTCCTACTTCCTGCAACCATATCCCAGTTTTAATGTCTAGCTTGTCAGGAGTGGCTGGCTTTTTCTGTGCTGGGGCTTTCTGCCCCAGACTCTTTCTTCTTTTTAAAATTTTGTTTGAGTTTTCTCTCTACCTTTACTTAGCTGTTATTTTTGTCAGCATTAGTTAGTTCTTCGGACGAAGAGGATCATGCAGACTGGGTCTCGGGCTGATCCCCCTGATCGCAGGTCGTGGGTCAGTGGCTTCCCAGTCTGCCATCGAGCGTTCAGCCAGGTAACGCTCCTGGCACAGTGAACGACCCATCCCTGTTCGGTGCAGGGATGATTGGTGAGGTGGCTACCTCACTGGACGCTGTGCGGTTTCTTAACCCCCATTTTGTGCGTCTTGAATGCGACTCTCCCTGCCTCATGTGCAGCGGCTTGTTCGCCTGTGCGGGTTCCCCACGCCATGTGAGGTAAGTGTATTTATGTGGGGACCTGTCTGTCTGGGGGGGTGTCAGTCTGGGACTGTGTAACCTGCCTTTAATCACACTGCTTGTCTCCCTATCTCTCGGCTGCATGCTGTGGGCTGCAGGGGGGGGGGAGATGTGTGACACTGTCTGTGTCAGGCTGATCAGTGTGTGAAGCTGTGTGCTGTGGGGCATGTTTTTTGGCATGTTTGGGCACTGTACAGCGATCGCTGCGGCGATCTGACATGTATTCTGATACTGGAATGTAATGTGTGTTTTTTACTGCACTGTGGAGCGGCGGTTTCGGTGCCAAACGGCGCCATTTTGCCTACTCCCGCTCTGGCCACATGTTTTACATGCATGGCGGCCATTTTCTTGTAGCCTCCATAGGCTTACATAGAGCGCCCTGGCAGCATCACTTCCTCTTTCCTGGAACACCGATCGAGGCGGCAGCAGCGGCGAGGGTCTCCTCAGGTTTTACCCTTCTGTTCTTGCTATCCATTGCCTGTGTTCAGTTTGCATATTCCCTGTGGGGGTCTTATTGTGCTGAGTGTGGTGCGGTGGGCTGCGCTTGCCGCGCTTGCTTAAAAGGGGCAGTTAACCCGTTGTTGTCTGGCATTACAGGGGCAATGGACTCTCAGGAGGGAAAATTTCCTACAGCCTTGGTGGAAAGCCAGGGGACCGCTGTCTCCCCCCCAGGGGGGGATTTGGCCACTATTGTGGCTGGCCTTGCTGCTCAGGTGCAGATGCTGGTGGCTGCTCAATCTACTAAAAGGCCCAGAGTTGCTCTTTCCTCTGATTCTGAGGGTGAGGGTGATAGGGCTGTTATGGCAGGGGCCTCCTTATCGGGGTCCCGCTCCTCTCTTGATCTAATAGGGTCTGAGGTGGAGGCTGATGTTGAGGGGGTTGATAATTCTCCCCCTGGCTCGGCTGAAGAGCTTGCAATCATGGATGAGTTGATTGCTTCCATAAAGCAAACGCTGCGTTTGCAAGATGAGGTGTGTCCCCCCGCCGCCTTGGCGGCTTATGGGACGCAGAGAAAACGCAGGACGCCGCAGGTTTTTCCCTGCAATGATGATTTTCAGCGCGCTGTTAAGGAACAATGGCGCAATCTACGCAAACCTTTTGCTGTACCAAGTAGATTCAAGCTGCGTTATCCTTTTTCACCTTCCACTGATGAAAGGTGGTGTGTGCCACCCCCAGTGGATCACGCAATTGCGGTTTTAAACAAAGCCACTGCGATTCCTGCAGAGGATTCCCCGGTGTTCCGTGACGCCACGGATAGGAGACTGGAGTCTCTTACCCGTCATACTTATTCTGTTACGGGTTCTATGCTTAAGGCTCTGTTTGCTTCTCTCATGGCGGCCCAGGCGATCGCAAGTTGGACGCAGATGCTTAGGCGCGTCCTAGTGGCCGATTCGGCCTCACCGGCGACCCTGGATATGGTGGATCAAATCCACCAGGGTGTCATGTATCTGTGTGATGCGGACCTGGACCTGGTTCCGTTGGCTGCACGTGTGCACAGTGTGGCGGTGTTGTCTCGCCGCCTGATTTGGTTAAAATGTTGGTCGGTGGACCAGTCTTCACGTAAGACCTTAGCCAATCTACCTTATGATGGGTCTCGCCTTTTTGGGGAGTCCCTGGATGTGTTGATTAAGGGGATCACCGGGGGTAAGAGCACTCTCTTGCCCCATTTCCCCAAAGCTAAGGGGGCTTCTGGGAAGAAGCATGCTAATTTTCGGCCCCCTCAGGGGTCCTTTCGTGCCTTTCGGCCGCACTACAAGGGCAAGCCGTTCAAAGGTCAAGGCTCTCAGAAGAAGCCCTGGTCTGGTAAACAGAAGTCCGGCCAATCCGGATCTGCAGCCCATAACAGTGCGGCCTGAAGGGGCGCCCTCACCCAGTTTTGGGGTGGGGGGACGCTTGCTCGGTTTTCTTCAGCCCTGGTTGGCCCGTGTGCGGGACAGATGGGTTCAGGAAATCGTTCGATCTGGTTACAAGATCGAGTTTCTCTCTCGGCCGGAGAGCAGATTTTTTCCCTCAAATCTTCAACTGTCTCCAGAGTGTTTGCGGGACCTGCACCTGGCGGTGCGGGACCTGAGGGCTCAGGGAGTGGTGGTTCCGGTGCCTCATCGGGACAGATTTCGGGGGTTTTATTCCAATCTGTTCACCGTGCCCAGGAAGGAGGGCAAGGTTCGTCCAATTCTGGACTTGAAGGCTCTGAACCGCTCTGTGCGGGTTCGCAAGTTCCGCATGGAATCCCTGCGGTCGGTGGTGGCTGCCCTGATTCCGGGGGAATTCATGGCCTCCATCGATTTGAAGGATGCGTACCTTCACATCCCCATTTTCGAAGGTCACCAGAGGTACCTTCGATTCGCCATTGCGGAGGATCACTACCAGTTCGTGGCGTTACCTTTTGGTCTCGCCTCGGCTCTGCGGGTCTTCACCAAGGTGCTTGCACCGGTTCTGGCATTGTTGAGGGCCCAGGGCATTTCTGTCCTGGGGTATCTAGACGACATCCTGGTTCGGTCTGCGACCAGCCAGGGTCTGGAGGAGGACCTGTCTGTCACGATGCAAACTCTACAGGAGTTTGGTTGGACGATAAATTTTCCAAAGTCGACGCTGAGTCCGTCGGTTCGTCTTCCCTACCTGGGAATGATTCTGGACTCGGTACAAGCGAAGGTCTTCCTGCCGGAAGACAAACTCAGAACTCTTCAGGAGGAAGTCAGGTCCCTCAGGGACGTTCCGCACTCGTCTTTAAGGACGTGCATGAGATGTCTGGGATTGATGGTCTCGGCCTTCGAGGCGATTCCCTTCGCCCAGTTCCACACGCGGGGTCTCCAAGCGGAGATCCTGTCCAAGTGGGATGGGCGACCTCAATCTCTGGATCTTCAGATCTCGTTGAGTCATCGCACCAGAAGAAACCTTCTGTGGTGGCTCCAGTCCCCGATGGTGTCCGGGGGCAAGTCGTTTCGTCCTATCTCGTGGACGGTGATCACCACGGATGCCAGCCTGTCGGGCTGGGGTGGTGTTCTGGGCGTTCTGTCTGCCCAGGGAACTTGGTCGGAGGGAGAGTCTTCCCTTCCGATCAACATTCTGGAATTACGTGCGATAAATCTCTGTCTTCATCGCTGGACGGACCGGCTGCAGGGCTGCCCGGTTCGGGTGCAGACAGACAATGCCACGGCGGTGGCCTACATCAACCACCAAGGGGGCACCAGGAGTGCCCGGGCGGCTCGAGAAGTGGCCGACATTCTGTCTTGGGCCGAGACTCATGTCCCGGCGATAACGGCAGTTCACATTCCGGGGGTGGAGAACTGGCAGGCGGACTATCTGAGTCGCCAGACCCTGGATCAGGGGGAATGGTCTCTTCACCCGGCTGTCTTCCAGATGTTGTGCGCGAAGTGGGGTCTTCCAGATGTGGACCTGTTCGCGTCTCGTCTCAACACCAAGGTGAGAAGGTTCGTGGCAAGGACGCGCGACCCTCGGGCAGACGCGTCAGACGCGTTAGTGGCCCTGTGGCATCAGTACAGGCTGATGTACGCGTTCCCACCGATTCAGTTGCTGTCCAGGTTCCTTCGCAGGTTACTCTCGGAACGCAGCACGGTGATTCTTGTGGCACCGGACTGGCCTCGCCGGTCCTGGTACGCAGACCTCGTGAATCTGGCGGTCGACGCCCCTTGGCGTCTACCTCTTCGAGACGATCTACTGTCTCAGGGACCGATTTACCATCCTGCTTTACAGTCGCTGGCTTTGACGGCCTGGCTGTTGAGACAGAGGTCCTGAAGGAGAAGGGTCTCTCTCCAGAGGTCGTTCATACTTTGATCAACGCTAGGAAGTCTTCCTCGGGGAAGGTTTATTACCGTACTTGGAAGGCCTATTTTGCCTGGTGTGAGTCCAGGGGGTTTTCACCCCGCACGTACTCGGTTTCCCGTGTGCTGTCTTTTCTTCAGACGGGTGTTGATCAGCGTTTGGCGCTGGCTACGATAAAGGGTCAGGTGTCTGCGCTGGCCGTTCTGTTTCAACGTCCCGTGGCTTCCAACTCCTTGGTTGGCACTTTTATTCAGGGTGTGCGGCATCTGGTTCCTCCTAGGAGGGATCCTTTGCCCCCTTGGGACTTGAATCTCGTTCTATCTGTGTTACAACGTGCTCCTTTTGAACAGATCAGGGAGATCTCGTTGTCTATGTTGTCCAAAAAGGTCGCCTTTTTGGTGGCGATCACTTCGGCTCGCAGAGTGTCGGAGCTGGCGGCTTTGTCCTGCAAGTCTCCGTACCTGGTTATTCATTTGGATAAGGTGGTCTTGCGACCTAATCCTTCTTTTCTTCCGAAACGAGTTTCGGAATTCCATCTTAATGAGGATATTGTCTTGCCTTCGCTGTGCGCGAAGCCTAAACATCCGAAGGAGGTGAGATTGCATTCTCTGGATGTTGTTCGGGCGATAAGGGTTTACCTTAAATCGACTGAGTCTTTTCGTAAGACTGACTCCTTGTTTGTTCTTCCAGAGGGTCCTCGGAAGGGCATGGCGGCTTCGGCCTCTACCATCGCCAAATGGATCAGGCAGACCATTGAACAGGCCTATGCTTTGCAGGGTAAGGCTCCTCCTGTCCCTGTGAAGGCGCACTCTACTAGATCTTTGAGTACGTCTTGGGCCTGTCGTCATGGGGCTTCTGTAGCCCAGGTGTGTAAGGCGGCGACCTGGTCGACCGTGCACACTTTCACAAAATTCTACAAAGTAGATGTTCAGGCATCGGCGGATGCTTCCTTTGGCCGCAAGGTTCTTAGTGCGGCTGTTCCATAGGGTCCCTTGTTGGGGACTCCTGGCTGTTGGGATAGTTTTTTGTATCCCCGGGTTTTTTGTCTTCTCCTGGGTTGTTGCTCCTGTTGAGCACTTGTTTTTTGCTGTTGCCCAGCTGGTTTCCTTCCTTTGGTAAGGTTCCTTTCTTTGATGCGGAGACTGCGTTGCCTTTTCGGCGCGGATGCGTTTCCCACCCCTCATGTTTGCACTGCTTTGGGACGTCCCCATATGTGACGAATATGAAGAGGCGGCGACTGTCGGAGGACGTAAGAGAAAACTGAATTTTTGTAAAATCTTACCTGTAAAATTCCTTTCTCTGAGTCCTCCGACAGTCGCCGCCCCCGCCCCTCTTTTGGGGTTTGGTTGTATACTCTACTGCTATTCCACTAAAACTGAGATATGGTTGCAGGAAGTAGGAGGGTATTGACTGAGGGGACCACCCCTTGAGGGTGGGATATGTTAAAAGCTTTATTGTTAACATATTCTGTTGCCTAGCTACTCCTTCGGAGCAAAGTCTAATACCCCATATGTGACGAATATGAAGAGGTGGCGACTGTCGGAGGACTCAGAGAAAGGAATTTTACAGGTAAGATTTTACAAAAATTCCGTTTTTTTTTTTTTTTTTAGGTCAGTTTAGGGACACAAGTCTCACCCTCTGGTTAATGTCCTTGCTCTTGCTTGCTACAAACTGGGGCATGCTGGGTAGAAGGGGGTATTCCTGTGGCTGGCTTACATTTTTTTTGGCAGTGTCCAAATCTCCTGTAGGTGGCTGTATAAAATGACGGTATCTGAATTCCTGTGTCCTTGGATTTTACCAGGAGTGCAACATTTCTTTTTTTCCGCATAAAAAAATATAAACAAACTATAAACTCACACTTGTACTTTAAATGTATAGTGCAAAAAGTAAAATCGCAGAAAGCTAGAGGGCTTCATCTGAGCATGTCTTGAACGTTTGATGAATTTCATTTAATAGACAAGAAGGAAGAATGTTACAGTACCGCTCTACTTACTGTTATGTTTTATTGGGTGGAGAGTAAGGGAGATAAAATGCCTTTCACTGAATGAGAAAGAGATCCTAAATCTCCACTCTCCAAAAATAAATAGCTCAAAACTTTCTGAGTTACTCTACCTACTTTTCCCATTCTTTGTCCCTTAGCTATTTCTACTTTGAAATTAATTTTATTTTTGCCCTGTCTTTTCCACTTGTTTTTGGATTTTTTTTTTTCCGTGTGATATCGGCTGTCTTCCAGGACACTTAGTCACCTTGAAATGAACAGTTTATGTTTTCTTGACTGATAGAAAGACTTTGCTTTCAAAGCAGCCATTTGTTTGTTTCCGTTCGAATAAAAGGATGTTCATATCTTAAAAATATGTCTTGTAACTTAAAAATACTCTTTGTGATTTGACATGGAAGGTTTGGTATATGAGGCGGTCTGTTAATGCCATTGAGGTTGTCTGTAGAAAAGATTGTTTCTTGTGGTAAGTGCGTGATTCTTGTTTGTTACGTTTAATGCACTCTGTGAAAGTTTTCTTTCCTTAAAAGTATGAAGGTCTTGTAACATCAGAAGCAGCGATGTGGCTTTGTTGATGAGCAAAGTTTTATTTTCGTTGATCCTCTATTTAGTAGGGTATAAAATAGAGTGCACAGATGTCCTTCATGTAGCCAGGTAGGGCAATTTTCAAGTTTCTGTTGCAGTTGCTCTGTTACCTGGATAAAATATTTTACAGTGATATATCTAATCCATTTTTAATTAATAGTCCTAGCATACACTTTCTTTTTTCTTTTTTAACATCAGCATTGTAATAACCGTTTGAGCTCTGGAAGATTTTACTCCCTTCATAACCAGGCCATTTTTTTCTATTCGGCACTATGCTACTTTAAAGAGGAAGTAAATGCATGTAAAAAAACCGAGAAAAAAAAAACCTGTAAAGACAAAGGCATAATGAGCTAGTATGCATCACATTAGCTCATTATGAAATACTTACCTAAAAACGAAGCCCCCGCAGTGTCACCCGCTCAGCAACAGGGCGGCCAACATGTCCGGCCTCCCTGCTTCCTTGTTCGCGTCCTCCGGCCATCTGATTGGCCGGAGGCGCGATAACCTCACTTCCGCGCATGCGCGTGGGAGCCGCCGTTCACAGTATAGGGTTCTGAAGGAACGGCACAGGTGGCCATTCCTTCAGAGCGCATGCGCCGATGATGTCATCGGCTGCATGTATTGTAAATATCTCCTAAATGGTGCATGTTTAGGAGATATTTATAGCACCTATAGGTAAGCCTTCATATAGGCTTACCTATAGGTAAATGTAAAAAAAGTGGGTTTACAACCTCTTTAAAGCGGTACTAAACTCTCATACTTCTACCCGAAAAAAGACATGATGAAATTGATGAAGTTACTTTAAATCAAAGCACCGCATAGATAAAATACATTAAGGCTTCTTACTTTGTATTTAATAAAGCTCTTTTTTCCCTTTGCAGCCACCATGCTGACTTCTATCTCCCATGTTCAATAGGGTTCTTACTTCCACCCTTACTCCCTTTCCATGTCCCTAATCTCGCGTGTGCCCAGTATTTATCAAGCTAAGCGCTTGCTGCCGGAGCTGACATCAGGCAAAGGAAATGACGTTGCCCAGTGTGTAAACACAATTTTTATGGCAGATTGATTAGAAAAGGACAGATTACACAGAAAGGGATAAGGTAGTAAGCGTTTTAAACAGAGCAACAAGTTCACTAGGTAGGAAGGCTTATTATGGTGGAAATAGCACAGGATGGGTTTACTACCGCTTTAACTGGTAATTTTGCGGTCATGCAACTCTGTACCCCAAAAAAAAAAAAATATATATATATATATATATATATTTTTTCACACAAATAGAGCTACTTTTGGTTGTATTTGATTACCATTTGTTTTTTTATTTTTTACGATATAAATGAAAAAATGTCCAAAAATTTTTAAAAAAGAACCCCAGTATTTTTTACTTTCTGCTATAAAGCATATCTAAAAAAAAAAAATGTATTCATAAATGTTGGCCAAAATGTATTTTGTTACATGTCTTTGATGAAAAAAAAATCCCAATAGGTGTATTTTGATTGATTTGTGTGAAAATTATAGCGTCTACAAGCAATGGTATATCACTGCCATAAGTAGTAAAAAAAATAAACATTCCAGTATATAATAACTTATAATGGGACTGCAATAGTGTGGTGGGCAATGAGATGGGAACTGACTTAGTGCTAGTTCTAAACATAGAAAACTGACGACAGAAAAAAGAGTAGTTCGAGTCTGCCCTTTTTTTTTTTTTTCATTACTTTATTGGCTGACTATAGATCTATGTTTGTCCCAAGCATTTTTGAAGCCTATTACTGTTGACTGTTTTACTTTCTCTGCTGTTAGTTTAGTCCAAGCATCAACTACCCTTTCAGTAAAAGAATACTTTATAAGGATTACAAGGATCTAAGGATTACAGTGCTTCCTGTACTGACTCCGCCTTCCAAAACTCCTTCTGTCAGCACCTCTATAGTTCAGATGGCAGACTCCGTGAGACGTGTGATACAGCAGTGCCTTCTCACAGGGCGTAGTGAATATGTGTCACAGAATTCAGAGAAGTAAATATGTAGTCTTCTTCAAAAAGTAGGTTTACAAACTTTAAGACCATTCAGATTAATAAAAGAAGGTTAGAAATAATTAATATACAATGTGGAAATAGGATTTTAAGTTTTGACCATGGATACGCTTTAAAGGACAGCTCATGCTGGTCAATGTGCCCTCTTTTGCTGGTGGTCACTGTGCCTCCTTACTCTTGTGGTCAGTGTTACCTCCCTTATACTTGCGGTTATTGTGCCTCCTTACATTGCTAGTTAGTGTACTCCCTTACATTAAGTGATTTATTGTAGGAGAGAATAAAAGGTTGGGGGCTTTATTTTATGGGTCTGTAAGGCAGTTTAGTTTAGGGGGCTTTGGGAGGTCAGAGTTTTTAGTTTCAATGGCTTAAGTTTGGTGAGCATAAATGATCTGAGACATTAGGGTGGCTCAGTCCTCCCCCTGCTTCCCTCAACAGGCTCCCCTGTTCTCCTCCTCCGGGCTTATCTATGAAGAAGAATGGGGGAGCCCGCTGAGGGGAGGAGGATGACTAGTGCATTCTGTTGCATTACTGGATGTTTCCTTGAGCTAGGCCACTTTGAAAGAGTTCACACTTCCACTAAAACTCATCCCAACTATTTAAAGAGGCCCTTACTTTTTGACCTGTTAAAATTTTAAGGTTCGACGTGGAATGTGAGAGTTTAATAACAAGAGTTTGTGGTGGTGGTGGAGTGAACATGTTTGCACCTATATTTCCGTTTACTCATTTTGGATGGTGACCATAGAAGAAGATTGGTTGAATGGACTTTAATGTGACATGATTTCAAGCACTTGTTATTATTTGCACTGCATTTAGGTGTTGGTTTATTGTATATATCATATGCTTGGGAACTTGTTCAGTTTATTTTTTTGAGCACGTTGATGTCAATATTGATTGCGTTTTGCAGTGCATTTCTTTGTACACATTTTTGCGAAATTTTCACATTGAGCACTGCTGCTATTCAGGATTTTGTAGGCGGGGTGAGCACGAAGAAAGTTTTGATCAATACCATTTTCAAAATTCTTGCCATTGCTACAGTAACAGTAAAGCACATGGAACTGAGTGCTGATGTCATTTGTTAGTTGAAGTGCTCTTCATGCACACCATTTGGCCTAGAGGAAGCACCATGTCACTGCTGCTCCAGAAGCACAACATAGATCTGGTCTCGGGTATCCTTCCACTACCCACCTACAGTAACTTGGTTACATCCAGGCTGCTTTTGACCTTCATTCATTTCAGCTGCTAGGTTTTTATGAGTATGGGAGGACCTGCCTCAGTTGAACCTAGTGGTTCTCCAATACATTAGGAGCTGGGGTTTTTGTCTTTCTCTGGATCAACTGCGGGTATAGGATTGTGTATATGGGATTCTATGGTTGGTTTTTCATTACTGTTTTTTTTTTTTTTTTTTTTTTATTGATTGAGCCAGATGGACTTGTCTTTTTTCAACCTAAGTAACTATGTACTATGGTACAAAATGTCTTCTCAAAGACACACACGGGGCAGACTCGCTGAAAGAGTGGCCTCAGCCCATATTTTCCGAGTGGTTCTGGGGGCGTGTACACAGTACACCTAGAAGGAGCCAGCCCCTATAATCTAGAACCGGAGTCTCCTATGATAATAGGGTTGCCCTTATCTGAATCTTTTCAGCTCTGTAAAGCAAGGCAGAGGGGGGACCTCCTTATCCATGATATTTTATCTATTTTAGCAATGCAGAGGTTCTAAGCATGCTCCTGCACCATTCTCTGCAGATTCCCCTGTTACCATCTCTGATTCAAAGTCCTCCCAGTCTACCATTAGAGAGGTTGCTTTTGTACAAACTGCAGATGCAGCGATTTTTCCTAGCCTACTTGATGCGGCAAATGCTGCCCTGCATTTAGATGATCAGCCTGCTACTTCATCCTTAGAGTCTTTTGAAGCTCATCTGTGGGGACTGGGAACACTGTTTAGCATCCTGGGCCCTTTCAGAGAAAATGTTTGAACTTTTTCTATTGGATAGGAATGTACTGCTCCGTGATCTTTCCCACCATAGACATACAGCAAATGGGGCGATGGAGTTCTAACTTTTCAAGATTTTACTCAGACGAATTGATTCCCTACTTAGATGCCAGTTTGATTTAGCTGGAATCACTGTTTGCTGTGATTTTAATTTGTGAATTACTTTGAGTTACAGGGTAACTCAACTTTCGTGGGAAACAAAAGTGAAAAAAATGACAGCATATACAATTGTGACATATGGCTTTTTGTAGTTAAATGTTTTTAAAAATTACCTTTCTTTTTCAATCTGTAGCACTGTAATTTTCTGTAAAATCCAATACAATATGGCAACCTAGAGGTATACAGAATACATAGTTACATAGTTTGTGAGGTTGAAAAAAAACATCAGTCCATCCAGTTCAACCTATGATGTGTGTGTGTGTGTTTGCTGTTAACCGTACATTGTATACCCCTTTATGTTGTGGTCTTTAGGGTGCCCATATAATAGTTTTTTTAAACTATCGATGCTCCCTGCTGATACCACTGCTTGTGGAAGAGAATTCCACATCCTTACTGCTCTGACAGTAAAGAACCCCTTACGTATTTTAAGGTTAAACGTTTTTTCCTCTAGTTTTAGTGAGTGGCCACGCGTCTTATTGTATTCCCTTTCTCTAAAAAGTTTGTTCCTTATGCTAGGGTCATCACCTGTACAGTATTTGTACATTGATATCATATCCCCTCTCAAGCGTCTCTTCTCCAGAGAGAATAGGTTCAATGCTTGTAGTCTTTACTCATAGCTGATGTCCTCCATTCCCCTAATTATTTTTGTTGCCCTTCTCTGGACTCTCTCCAGTTCCAGCACATCCTTTCTGAGGACCGGTGCCCAGAACTGGACGGAATACTCCAGATGTAGCCGGACCAGAGTCTTGTAGAGTGGGAGAATAATCTCTTTATTTCTGGAGTGAATCCCCTTTTTTATACATGCCAGTATTTTGTTGGCTTTGCTTGCAGCAGCTTGGCATTGCATGCCACTGCCAAGCCTGTTGTCCACTAGTACCCCCAGGTCCTTTTCCATCTTAGATTCACCCAGAGGTTCCCCCCCCTAGTGAGTAGCTTGCTTTCGTGTTTCTGATGCCCAAGTGCATTACTTTACTTTTTTCAACATCAAACCTCATTTGCCATGTAGTTGCCCACCCCCATTATTTTGTTCAGGTCTGCTTGTAAGGTCTCCACATCCTGCATAGAAGATATTGGCATGCTTAGTTTAGTATCATCCGCAAATACCGAGATTGTGCTGGATATCCCCTCCTCTAGATCATTTATGAATAAATTAAACAGGATTAGCCCCAGGACAGAACCTTGGGGGACCCCACTTTCCACACCCACCCAATCCGAGTACTCCCCATTTATCACCACCCTCTGGACTCTCCCCTGGAGCCAGTTCTCTATCCAGGTACTCACCCTATGGTCCATACCTACGTACCTTAGTTTGTACAGTAAGCGTTTGTGGGGGACGGTGTCAAATGCCTTTGCAAAGTCCAGATACACCACATCCACAGGCCTTCCCTTGTCTAGATGGCAACTCACTTCATCGTAGAAGGTTTAATAGATTGGTCTGGCAAAAACGATTTTTCACGAAACCATGCTGATTACTACTAATAATACAGTTTTATTACTAAAGTCTAAAGGTAAAGTAAATACCCCCCCAGAAATGTAATTTCCTGCTTGTGTGATTGGCCTGCTGATTTTCTCAGAAGTTTTCACACAGATGCATTTGGGCCCGGGTGGAGGTGGCCTTGAGAGGGCGAGGTACGCTGAAACGTTTCTCCACCTACCCCTACCTATTCTGATGTCTTGGCTTCTGAGTCTGACTCAGCCGGCGCAGATGGAGGCCTCCCTGCCAGGTCTGTTACATCGGCGGCTGTGCCTGGGGCGCGGGTTACATCTGGCACGCATGTATCCGAAGCAGCCTAATTTGCTAGCATGCACATAGAGCATGTGACCATCTGAGATGTTCCCCTGGGGTATTTAAGCCGCTGCTAGACGTTACCTTTTTGAGGAGTCTCTGGTAAGGTGGACTGTACTGCCTAAGGCTGACCTACGGTCTCTAGGCTGAATAGGGGTTCCGTTGTTCCGGTGGGGGGGATCCCCATTTTTTGAGGACCTGGGGGATAGGATGGCATGGGCTGTGGCCCATTAACTGTACTCCCTGGCGGGGTCTGCACTGGGTACAGTGTTTATGATTGCCCTTGCCACGAAGACTCTGCGGGCAGAGTTACAACACTGTGACTTGGTGAGGAACAAGTCCCTCCTGCCCTTGGGGGAGCTGTTGGACAACTGACGCAGGTGCTGCAATTTGTTGCGACAATAAGGTTTTTGACACTCTGTATAGCCTTAAGTTTTACATAACAGGTATGGTTTGCCAACATCCCTTATTTATACAATGCAGGTTTTTTTGGTTCCTCAGACCAAACAAAAATTGGGACTTTTTAGGCAATTTTATACAATTTTTTCATAGATGCGATTATAGCGATTTGTGCAATTTTATATAAAATATAAATTATTTTAGTATATTACAAGTGATTTGTACTTGAGGTAGTGCTGCACGTGGGCTAAAGGCCCAAACGTGAGTTGCGAGAGAGAGAGTAATAAAGTGTGACATATGTGATAATGGTGACTTATAGTGTTGTTCTCTGTCATCCATGCAATTTTCTTGGATGTACAGAGGGCGTTTAAGTCCAACGTGTTTCGGCTGCGTGCATTTATCAAGGATTCACCATATCTAAAATTACATTAATAGCGATTAAACAATGTGTATCTTTTCGTATTCCATGGTTATTAGTGATAAGTTTTATAAAAAGTTGCTTACATTTGTTTTTTTATGCAGGTATATTTTAACCACCTCCCACCCGGCCATTGTACATATACGGCCGGGTGGGAGCTTCCTCCTTCTGAGTGGACGTTACGGAACGTCCTTCAGAAGGAGGGCGATCCCGCCGCCGCATGCACGCGCAGCGGCACGATCCCGATGTGTCTGTGTCCCTAGGAGACAGAGCATCTCCGCTGGGCAGGAGGGCTCTCTGATTGGCCCTCCTGATCACATGACGGCTGTGTCCAATCACAGCTGTCATGTGATGTCAACAAAGCCGTTCTAACGGTGATCGGCTTTGCTTCTCCTCTGACAGAGGCTGTCAGTGAGGAGAAGGAGAGCCGATCTCAGCTGCCAGCCAGGGATCAGTGAGTATACAGCATTTTTACTGCTTTTTACTCACTGATCTGGGTAACCAGTGAGTAAAAAAGCAGAAAAAGTGCTGTATACAAACTGATCCCTGGCTGGCAGCTAAGATCTGCTCTCCTCCTCACTGACAGCCTCCGTCAGAGGAGAAGTGGATCGGATTTCTGTAAAAAAAACAGTGTCATGCAATAAAAACACCTGTCCCACACATGTCCCACATCTGTCCCACACATGTCCCACGTCTGTCCCACACATGTCCCACAACTGTCCCAATAAAATATTCTATCCCAGTAAACATTTTCCACATCTGTCTGATCAACTGGTGCGCACCTGGCTTACATCTGACACATCTGTCCGTAATCCTCTGTCGCACATCTGTCGCACATCAGTCCTTGATCTGGTACACATAATTTACCACATCTGGCGCACATCTGCCACATCTGTCTGCGATCATACGGTGCACATCTGGAACATCTGTCCGTGATCATCCGATGCACATCTGGCCCACATCTGGTGCACATCTGGCCGTGATCATCTGCCACATCTGGCGCACATCTGCCACTTCTGTCTGTAGTCATCTGGCGCACATCTACCACATCTTTCATCCCAGTGATCAATCTGCCACTTCTGTCGTGATCATCCGGCGCACATCTGCCCCATCTTTCATCCCAGTGATCAACATCTGGCACACATTATCTGCCACAGATCAGCTGTCACACATTATCTTCCACATCTGGCGCACATCTGTCTGTAATCTAGTGCACATCTGGTGCACATCTGCCACATCTGTCATCCCAGTGATCAACATCTGTCACACATCTGTCCCAGGAATCATTTGCACACATCTGTCTACGTGGCTAAAAAATGATCCAGGGCCTTCAAAAATATGATAGGTACTCAGGAAATGAAATGTGTAATTTATGCACCTAGAACGTCTGACGGTGCTCCCCGCATGTTGGCCCTCTGTATGTGGCCAGCTACGTAAAAGTCTCACACATGTGGTATCGCCATACTCAGGAGGAGTAGCAGAATGTATTTTGGGGTGTCATTTTTTCTATGTACATGCTATATGTTATAAATATCTTATAAATTGACAACTTTGTGTAAAAAAAAACTAAGTTTTCATTTTCTTTCTACGTTTTCCATAAACTTGTGGAAAATAATGACATGTTCAAAAGACTCGTTATGCCCTGTAGAATATACATTGGGGTGTTTTCTTTCCAAAATGGGGTCATTTTTTGGGTAATTCCATTGTCCTGGTGCTCCAGGGCCTTCAAAAATGTGATAGGTACTCAGGAAATGAAATGTGTAATTTATGCTCCTAGAACACCTGACGGTGCTCCCTGCATTTTTGGCCTCTGTATGTGGCCAGGCTGTGGAAAAGTCCCACACATGTGGCATCGCCATACTCAGGAGAAGTAGCAGAATATATTTTGGGGTGTAATTGTTTAATCTAAAAAAAAAAAAAAAAAAAAGTTTATCTATGCCATTTGAAAGAAATAACTTGTTAAAGAGGTTGTAAACCCTCTTGTATAACTTTTACCTATAGGTAAGCCTATATTAAGGCTTACCTATAGGTGCTATAAATATCTCCCAAACTTGCACCGTTTAGGAGATATTTACAGCGCAAACTGCCGATGACGTCATCGGCGCAGGCGCTCTGAGGGAACGGCCACCCGTGCCGTTCCTTCAGAGCTCAGTGCCGTGAATCAGATGGCCGGAGGACGCAAACCCGGAAGCGGGACGGCAGGACATGTCGCCGTCCTGTCGCTGAGGAGGCGGCACGGCGGGGGCTTCGTTTTAAGGTAAGTACTACATAATGAGCTAGTATGCGATGCATACTAGCTCATTATGCCTTTCTCTTTACAGGGCTTTTTTTTTCTCGTTTTTTTTTTTTTTTTTGACTTTACTTCCTCTTTTAATATGACAATTTTGTACGAAAATTTTTTTTTTCATTACCCAAACTATTGTGGGCAAAAAAAATTGCAACTTCAAAAAACTCACTATGCCTCTTACTAAATACCTTGGACTGTCATCTTTACAAAAAGGGGTAATTTGGGGGGTATTTGTACTGTCTTGACATTTTAGGGCCTCAAGAAATGAGACAGGTAGTTAGTACATCAGGATTGATCAATTTTCAATGATACGTAGCCTAGCTTGTGTGCTCTATACCTTTCACACAAACCTATTATCCTACACTTATTGGGATTTTTTTTACCATAGACATGTAGCAGAATACATTCTGGCCTAATTTTATGACAAAATTTGATTTTATTGGATTTCTTTTATAACAGAAAGTAGAAAATATTGTTTTTTTTTTCAAAATGTTTGTTATTTTATCGCTTATCGCAAAAAATAAAAAACCCAGCGGTGAATAAATACCACCAAAAGAAAGCTCTATTTGTGCAAACAAAATGATAAAAATTTCATTTGGGTACAGTGTAGCATGACTGAGTAATTGTCATTCAAATTGTGAGAGTACCAAAAGCTGAAAATTGGTCTGGGAAGGAAGGGGGTGAAAGTTCCCAGTATTGAGGTGGTTAAGATCAATGCGTATAGGGTACCTCTCTTTTCTCCCTCCTTCTCTTGAGCAACAAGAGAGCCCATACAGGTTGGAGTGCGGCAGATAGTGGAGCGCTATAAAACATGACAGAAGTTTTATGGAGTTACTTCTCACTCCATATATGGGGTCCTCAAACAGTGTCATATTGAGTTACATGGTCTATAACAGGTATTTTGAATGACGGATCCCATCATATTCCTGTTCCCTCTTATGGTACCTTTCAGTTGCCTGATATTGAAAAGTACATATAACTTTGCTCAGATTGCATGAGCATATAGTTCATGTAATATAAATAAGGCGATGTTTAACTTACATTAGGGATGCCCAGGTTTACTAGGGGCTAACTTTACTCCCATCAGATGAGGTTGGTGCCGGTATCTGGTTTAATGGAGAAAAAGTTTTTTTGTAAAAAAAAAAGCCAGTTTCTATCTATTTGGTGATAGGAGCCGTGGTCCTCCTTAAGTTTGTGCAGTTATCTTGCATTCCTTGAGAGACGGGGGGGGGGGGGAGGAAGAGTCCTTCTGCCGTGTAAGTCAATATGACACTGTTTGAGGACCCCACACCTTATATATGAAGTGAGAAGTAACTCCATAGAAATTTTGGAAATGCCCTTTGCTTCATAATCCTTTCAAGGCTGCGGTTTTTCTTCCACTAAACTTTCCATCAAAGTGCTTGGATACAGCACTCTGTGAACAGCCAGCTTCTTTAGCAATGACCTTTTGTGACTTACCCTCCTTGTGGAGGGTGTCAATGGCTGTCTTCTGCACAACTGTCAACTCAGCAGTCATTCCCATGATTGTGTAACCTACTGAACCCAACTGATAGACCATTTAAAGCTCAGGAAACCCCTACAGGTGTTTTGAGATAATTAGTTGATTAGTGTGACACACTGAGTCTACAATATTTAACTTTTTCACAAAATATTTTAATTTTCTGAGATACTGAATTTTGGGTTTTCACTAACTGTAAGAAATAATCATCAAAATGAAAAGAAAGAAATGCTTGACATATATCACTCTGTGTGTAATGAATCTAGAGACTTATAGGAGTTTAACTTTTTGAATTAAATTACTGGAATACATTAACTTTTTTTTATGATATTTTTGAGATGCACTTGTATATGGGAATTTTCACAAAGTATGTTTGCAGACTTTGAAACTGCTAACTTCAAAATTGAGTAATAGGAGTAGACTAGAAACAACTGAAAGCCAGTTCTACATTTTGTCCACAGAAACCATGCAAACATAAAAGCATTACTAACATATAAAATAAATACTATTTAGAATTGTAAAATCCTCATACAGCTGGAATTCTCTGAACTGGTACTATGGACATATCCTTTTTAACACAAAATAAAAAAAGTTAAAATTTTGGATTTCTTTAGAAATCAACCACACAATGAGTAGAAAAGCCTGTCCCTTGGCAGAATGCTGCAAAGAAGTACCCCTCTCTCTGTGTATAACCACTTGCCGACCGCCGCACGACTATCTACGTCGGCGGTCAGCCCCTCACAGGCAAAGTGACGTAGGGCTACGTCACTAGCTTGTGAGGGTCTGATTTTTACATTTTTTTTGGGGGGAATTTCATATAAAAAAAAGGGAAAAATATTGCTATTTTTGCAAAATGGACGCTCTTTTTTTGTTTATAGCGCGTGATCAAAAAATCGCACAGGTGATCAAATACCGCCAAAAGAAAGCTCTGTTTGTGGGAAAAAAAGGACGCCAAATTAGTTTAGGTACAGCGTCGCACGACCGCGCAATTCTCCGTTAAAGTCACGCAGTGCCGAATCGCAAAATACCCCCTGGTCGGAATGGGGGTAAAATCTTCCGGGGCTTAAGTGGTTATATAAACAGGGCCCTGTCTGCAGAGGTCGAAGTTCTCTACTGAGTCAAACTCCTAGCTCTATAATTGCAAACTGCATGCTCCGCGGTGATTAGAAAGTACTAGCTTTGACTCAGAAGGGGTATGTGTCAGGGCTCTGGAGAGAGGCAACTGTTTACAGAAGGGGGACAAGGGTCCTTCTCTGCGGCATGCTAGCCAGGGACAGGCTTTTTTTTCAGATTGTGACTGCTTTTTGCAGAAAACCTACTATAAGACTTTGCTCACTTTTTTCTAATGCACATGGAATGTACAGTGGGGAAAATAATTATTTGATCCCCTGCAGATTTTGTAAGTTTGTCCACTTACAAAGAAATTATGGGTCTATGTTTTTTTATCATGTCTATTTTAAATAATAAAAACAGAATATCAGCCAAAAATCCCCAAAAAAACACAATACAAATGTTATATATTGAGTTGCAGTTAAGTGAGTAAAAAAAGTATTTGATCCCCTAACAACCAATAATAATTCTGGCTACCCCAGACAGTATATGCTCATGTGGTACACAGGTTAGTCCTGCCAATTTAGGAAGGTGCTCCTAACGACAACTCCTTATTTGTATAAAGGACACCTGTCCACAGAATCTTTCTTCCATTCAAACCTCTCCATCATGGGCAAGACCAAAGAGCTGTCAAAGGACGTCTGGGACAAGATTGCAGACCTACACAAGGCTGGAATGGGCTAAAAGACCATCAGCAAGAAGCTTGGCGAGAAGGAGACAACTGTTGAAACGATTATTCGCAAATGAAAGAAATACAAAATAGCCATCATTCACCCTCGGTCTGGAGCTCCATGCAAGGTTTTCCCTCATGGGGTAAGAATGATCATGAGAAAAGTGAGGGATCAACCTAGAACTACAAGGGTGGAACTTGTGAATGATCTCAAGGCAGTTGGGACCACAGTCACCAAACAAAACATGCTTGGAGGAAGAAAAATTACTAGGACACTAAGAACATCATTCTTGCAGTCAAGCACGGAGGTGGAAACATTTTACGCTTTGGGGCCGTTTCCCTGCTAAAGGTAAAGGCTGACTTTGCCACATTGAGGGGCTAAAGGACAGGGCCATGTATTGTAAAATTGTGGATGAGAACCTTCTTCCCTCAGCCAAAACACTGAAGATGGGTCATGGTTGCGTCTTCCAGCATGACAATGACCCAAAACATTCCACCAAGGCAACAAAGAAGTGGCTCAAGAAGAAGCACATTATGGAGTGGCCTAGCCAGTCTCCAGACCTTAATCCTATAGAAAATGTATAGAGGGAGCTAAAACTTCGAGTTGACAAGCGACAGCCAAGAAACCTTAAGGATTTAGAAAAGATCCGTAAAGAAGTGTGGACCAAAATCCCTCCTGAGATGTGTGCAAGCCTGGTAACCAACTACAAAAAACATCTTACCGTTGTGGTTTCCAACAAGGGTTTCTCCACCAAGTACTAAGTCATGTTTTGCTTGGGGATCAAATCCTTATTTCTCTTATGTCCTCCGACAGTCGCCGCCCACTCACAAGTCGTCACCAATGGGTATTGACCTTTGCTCCGCAGGAGTAGCTAGGCAACAAGAATTGTTAATAACAAAAGCTTTTAGCATAGACACACCCCTAGGGGCTGTCCCCTCAGTCAATACCTCCCTGCACCAGCATTCCCAACTCAGTTTGATCTTGCCTAGCTTAGGAGTAGCAGGCTTTCCTGTGCTGGGGCTTCAGTCTCAGCCTTCTACCCTTTTTTGATTTTATTTCAAGTATTTTTCTTTCCTTTAACTAGCTGTTATTTTTTGTCAGCTTTAGTTTAGGGTTCTTCGGATGAAGATGTTCAATGCGGAGCTGGGTCTCGGACTGGCCGCCCTGGATCTCAGGGCTGAGTGCCAGATGGATCCCCAGCCTGCCATCGAGCGTTCAGCTTAGGTTTGCCCTGGCACATTGAACGACCCATCCCTGTTCGCTGCAGGGATGCTGCCTGTGAGGTGGCTACCTCACTGGACGCCATGCTGCGGTCTATGGCTGCGATCCACAGGCGTCCTGGCTGCGGCACTCCCTGTCTGCCTTGATAGCGGTTTGTCGCTGGAGACGGCTCCCCACACCATCCGGTACGGTAAGCACCTTCTGTGGGGGGACCTTCTGTGTGGGTGTCAGTCTGTGGCTGTGTAGAACCCCCATGTCTGTGAAAATGCGGGCTCCCTGTCAGATCCCTGTATGGATGAATTGCCTGTGGGCTGCGAGGGGGGGCCATCCTGCTCTGCTGCGAGTTCTGCTCTGGGTGCAGATATAGGTACAGGCATGTGTTGTGCGGCGGCCGCTGCTGCGATCCGCCATTTTTTTGCATATATGCTGTGGCCGGCCCTGTCCCTGTACAGCGCTGTGTTTTGGCGCCATTCGCTGCCATTTTGGCGGGCCGCGATAGTTCGGGCACATGTCGGCGCCATTTTCCTGTAGCCTCATCCCTCAGCCGAGCGGCCATGTTTGCGGAGCCTTCATAGGCTATTTCAGTCAGCCAGCTATTGCATCACTTCCTCTTTCTCTGGGACAGCGATCGGTGGCCGCAGCCTGTTTGTGCTCTCTCCAGGTTTTTACCTTCTTTGTCTTGTCATTCCTTGCTCAGTGTCCTCTATCCCTGCAGGATCGGTGCATACAGTAGTGTACGGTGGGCTGCGCTCGCCGTGGTGTTAAAGGGCCAGTACTCTTTTTTCCTTTCATTGCTGGGGCATGGATTCTCAGGATAGCAAGTTCCCCCCCGCCCTGGTGGGGGACCAGGGGGCTGCTGCACCACCCGAGGGGGCTGATCTGGCCGCGGTAGTGGCGTCCTTAGTTTCTCAGGTGCAGATGCTGATGGCTTATCAATCCGCAAAAAGGGCAAGGTTGTCCATTTCCTCTGATTCAGAGGGCGATGTGGCTGCTGTGGCTGGCGTGCCCTTCTCTGGGTCTCGCTCATTTCTGGACCTTATGGGGTCCGAGGGGGAGGTGGAGGGGGTTGATGTTTCTCCCCCTGGCTCGCCTGAAGAGCTTGCACTCATGGATGAGCTGATTACCTCTATCAAGGAGACACTGCACCTAGAGGATGAGCCCAATCCTCCTGCTAGGGTGTCCTCTTTTGGAACGCAAAGAACCCGCATATCAGCGCAGGTTTTTCCCTGCCCTGCGGAATTTCATCATACTGTTAATGAACAGTGGCGCAATTTAAAGAAGCCCTTTACTGTGCCAAGTAAGTTTAAACTGCTTTATCCGTTTGCGCCCTCCACCGACGATCGTTGGTGTGTGGCGCCTCAGGTGGGTCACGCGGTGGCCATTTTGAACAAGGCTACTGCGGTTCCTTCTGAGGATACCCCGGTTTTCCGGAACCCTACGGACAGGAGGCTGGAGTCTCTTGCCCGTCATGCCTATATGGTTGCTGGATCTATGCTGAAGTCTATTTTTGCTTCCATTATGGCGGCCCAGGCTGTTGCAGATTGGACAAAGGTACTCAGGCGCACCCTGGTGGCTGATTCGGCTCCGCCTGCCACGTTGGCTATGGTGGATCAGATCCATCAAGGTGTCATGTACGTGTGTGATGCGGACTTGAATTTAGCTCCCTTGGCTGCGCGCCTGTCCAGCGTGGCGATACTGAACCGTCGTCTGATATGGCTGAAAAGTTGGTTGGTCGACCAATCTTCTCGCAAGACACTGGCGGATTTTCCCTACGCAGGATCTCGCCTTTTTGGCGAGGCTTTGGAAGCTCTGATTAAAGGAGTTACGGGGGGCAAGAGTACTCTCTTACCCCAGTCTCACAAGCATAAGTCCTTCCGTGGTAAACGGAATTCCTCGTTTAGGCCCTCTCAGGGGTCCTTTCATGCCTTTCGGTCGCAATCCAAGGGCAAGCCCTTCAAAGGCCAAGGCTCCCAGAAGAAGCCGTGGGCAGGTAAGCAGAAGTCGGACCAGTCCGGTTTGACTTCCCATGCCAATTCCGCCTGAAGGGGCGCGCTCACCCGTTTCTGGGGTGGGGGGACTTCTGCGCGGTTTCCTACAACCTTGGCTGACCCACATTCGGGACAGATGGGTTCAGGAAATCGTTCGATCTGGTTACAAGATCGAATTTCTCTCTCGACCGGCGGGCAGATTTTTTCCCTCAAATCTTCAGCTGTCTTTGGAGCGCTTGCAGGATCTGCACCTGGCGGTGCGGGGCCAAGGGGTGGTTGTTCCGGTGCCTCATCGGGACAGATTTCGGGGGTTTTACTCCAATCTGTTCACGGTGCCCAGAAAGGAGGGCAAGGTGCGTTCCGATTCTTGACTTGAAAGCTCTGAACCTCTTTGTGCGGGTTCGCAAGTTCCGCATGGAATCCCTGCGCTCAGTGGTGGCTGCCCTGAGTCCGGGGGAATTCATGGCTTCCATCGATCTGAAGGATGCGTACCTACACATCCCCATTTTCGAGGGTCACCAGAGGTACCTTCGATTCGCCATTGCGGAGGATCACTACCAATTCGTGGCGTTACCTTTCGGTCTCGCTTCTGCTCCGCGGGTTTTTACCAAGGTGCTGGCGCCGGTTCTGGCCCTGTTACGAACACAGGGCATTGCTGTCTTGGGGTATTTGGACGATATCCTGATAAGGTCAAATGCCAGTCAGAGCCTGGTGACCGACCTGTCCACCACAATGCGGACACTGCAGGAGTTCGGTTGGACCATAAACATTCCGAAGTCGACTCTGTGTCCTTCGGTTCGCCTTCCCTACCTGGGAATGATTCTGGACTCTGCCCCAGCGAAGGTCTTCTTACCGGAAGACAAGCTTCGGACACTTCAGGACGAGGTCAGGTCCCTCAGGGACAACCGGCACTCGTCTCTCCGGACATGCATGAGATGTCTAGGTTTAATGGTCTCGGCTTTCGAGGCGATCCCCTTTGCCCAGTTTCACACGCGGGGTCTCCAAGCGGAGATTCTTGCCGAGTGGGACGGGCGGCAGCAATCCCTGGATCTGCGGATCTCGTTGAGCCACAGCACCAGAAGAGATCTTCTGTGGTGGCTCCAGTCCCCGGCAGTGTCGGGGGGCAAGTCTTTTCATCCATTATTGTGGACGGTGATCACCACGGATGCCAGCCTGTCGGGCTGGGGTGGTGTTCTGGGCGTTTTGTCCGCCCAGGGAACTTGGTCGGAGCAGGAGTCCTCCCTTCCGATCAACATTCTGGAATTGAGGGCGATAAAGCTTTGCCTTCTGCGATGGACGGACCAGCTTCGGGGCCGTCCAGTTCGGGTTCAGACGGACAGTGCCACCGCGGTGGCCTATATCAACCATCAAGGGGGCACCAGGAGTGCCCGGGCGGCTCGGGAAGTGGCCAACATTCTGTCTTGGGCCGAGACGCACGTCCCGGCGATAACGGCAGTTCCCATACCGGGGGTGGAGAACTGGCAGGCGGACTATCTTAGTCACCAGACCCTGGACCAGGGGGAATGGTCCCTTCACCCGGATGTCTTCCAGATGTTGTGCGCGAAGTGAGGTTCCCCAGATGTGGACCTGTTCGCGTCTCGTCTAAACAACAAGGTGGAAAGGTTCGTGGCAAGAACGTGCGATCCTCGGGCGGACGCCTCGGACGCGTTAGTGGCGCCCTGGCATCAGTATCGTCTGATGTATGCCTTTCCCCCGATTCAACTACTGTCCAGGCTGCTTCGCAGATTAGCCTCGGAACAGCATGCGGTGATTCTGGTGGCACCGGACTGGCCTCGCCGGTCTTGGTACGCAGACCTCATAAATCTGGCAGTCGACGCTCCGTGGCGCCTGCCGCTTCGGGAAGACCTTCTGTCTCAAGGGCCGATATTCCATCCTGCTTTAGTCGCTGGCTTTAACGGCCTGGCTGTTGAAAGCCAGGTCCTGAAGGATAGGGGTCTCTCCCCTGAGGTCATTCCCACTTTGATCAAGGCTAGAAAAGCCTCTTCAGGAAAAATTTACTACCGTACTTGGAAAGCATACTTTGCCTGGTGTGAGTCCAGGGGGTATTCCCCTCACTCATACTCTGTGTCGAGAGTGTTGGCTTTCCTCCAAACTGGAGTGGACCAGCGTTTGGCGCTGGCCACGATTAAGGGTCAGATTTCTGCGCTGACCGTTCTCTTTCAACGCCCTGTGGCGTCTAATTCATTGATTAGCACCTTTGTTCAGGGGGTGCGACATTTGGCCCCTCCTAGGAGGGAACCTTTGCCTCCATGGGACTTGAACTTAGTTCTGTCCGTGTTACAACAGGCTCCCTTTGAAAAGATCAGGGAGATCTCGTTGTCTCTGTTGTCCAAAAAGGTTGCCTTTTTGGTGGCGATCACTTCGGCTCGCAGGGTGTCGGAGCTGGCGGCTTTGTCCTGCAGCTCTCCCTACTTGGTGCTTCACAAGGATAAGGTGGTCTTGCGACCTAACTCATCCTTTCTTCCGAAAAGGATCTCGGAGTTTCACCTTAATAAAGACATTGTCTTGCCTTCGCTCTGCGCGAAGCCTAAGCATCCGAAGGAGGTTGCCTTGCATTCCTTGGATGTTGTCTGGGCTATCAGGGTTTACCTGTCGTCCACTAAATTTTTTTCGCAAGTCGGATTCCCTCTTTGTCCTTCCTGAGGGACCTCGGAAGGGCATGGCGGCGTCGGCTGCGACCATCGCCAAATGGATCAGACAGACCATTGAGCAAGCCTATGCCTTGAAGGGGAAGGTTCCTCCCTTCCCTGTGAAGGCGCACTCTACCAGATCTTTGAGTACGTCTTGGGCTTACCGTCATCAGGCTTTTGTGGCCCAGGTGTGTAAGGCGGCGACTTGGTCATCCATTCACACCTTCTCAAAATTTTATAAGGTGGATGTTCAGGCATCGGCCGATGCCTCCTTTGGCCGTAAAGTTCTCAGTGCGGCAGTTTCTTAGGGACCCTTGTTTTTTTTGGGCCCTTGGTTATTGGGGTGTTTTACCCCTGGGTTACTTGTTTTCCTGGGTTGTTGCTCCTGTTGAGCATGTTTTCCTGTTGCCCAGTTGGTTCTCTTACTATGGTAAGGTTCCATTCTCTGATGTGGGTACTGCGTTGCCTTTTTTACGGTTGCGTCTCCCACCCCTCATGTCTACACTGCTTTGGGACATCCCATTGGTGAAGACTTGTGAGTGGGCGGCGACTGTCGGAGGACGTAAGAGAAAACAGAATTTTTGTAAAATCTTACCGTAAAATTCCTTTCTCTGAGTCCTCCGACAGTCGCCGCCCCCCGTCCCTCTTTTGGGGTTTTTGTGTACTCTTACTGCTATGCTACCAAACTGAGTTGGGAATGCTGGTGCAGGGAGGTATTGACTGAGGGGACAGCCCCTAGGGGTGTGTCTATGCTAAAAGCTTTTGTTATTAACAATTCTTGTTGCCTAGCTACTCCTGCAGAGAAAAGGTCAATACCCATTGGTGAAGACTTGTGAGTGGGCGGCGACTGTCTGAGGACTCAGAGAAAGGAATTTTACGGTAAGATTTTACAAAAATTCAGTTATCTCTTACGTCCTCCGACAGTCACCGCCTCCTCTAAGTCATCACTATTGGGTATTGACTTCCGCTCCGCAGGAGTAGCTAGGCATAAGACTTAGTAAAAAGAACAAAAGCATTTGCATAGACACACCCATGGGGGCTGTCCCACTGGTCAATACCCCCCAGCAGTGACCCTCCCAACTCAGTTTGTTTCTGCCTAGCGTCAGGAGTAGTTAGGCTTCCCTGTGCTGGGGCTACAGTCTCAGCCTTTCTAATATGTTTTCTTTGATTTTCTTTGAAAATGTCAGTTTTTTCTTTGATTTACTAGCTGTTTATTTTGTCAGCTTTAGTTTTAGTCGGATCTTCGGATGAAGATGGATTCTTGCGGATCTGGGAATCGGACTGACTGCCCTGGTTCTCCAGGGCAGAGGGTCAGAGCAACTCCCAGCCCGCCATCGAGCGTTCAGCCATGTGTTTGTCCTGGCATTATGAACGACCCATCCCTGCTCGCAGCAGGGATGCAGCCTGTGAGGTGGCTACCTCACTGGACACATCTGCGGTGCTGCAGTGTTCTGTCCTTGGCTAACGGCATTCCCTGTCAGATGAGGACAGCGGCTTTCCGTTCATAGAGGCACCCCACGCCATCTGGTACAGGTAAGTACTTCTGTGTGGGGCCTCTGGGGTGGCAGTCCTGTGTTGCTGTGTGTCCCCCATGTCTGTGTGGGGCTCCCTGTGGCGGTCTTTTGTACATGCGGTGCTGTGTATTGTTGGGGGCCCCTTCCCCTGTGTCACTTGGTTTTTTTTTCTGGGGGTGCAGACGATGTGTGTGGCGGCCTCAGTGGGGAAAAACTGCGCGGTCCGCCATTTTCTCTATGGGCATGCATGTCTGGCTTCACTGTGGGCTACATTACATGTTGTTTTGGCGCCATACGGCGCCATCTTGCATGT
Source organism: Pelophylax lessonae (assembly GCF_965119305.1). NCBI lineage: Eukaryota > Metazoa > Chordata > Amphibia > Anura > Ranidae > Pelophylax > Pelophylax lessonae. Next base: position 196,953,405 of record NC_138772.1, read on the forward strand.
GGCAGACCGATCGTTCCGAGCACGTTCGGCGGCCATTTTCCCGAAGCCTCCCATTCAGTTCTATGGGCAGCCATTTTCCCTGGGTTATTGCAGCTTATAGTTCAGCCTCTTATGACCTCACGTCCTTTTCCTCTGAAGCAGCGATCGATGTGGTAACACCCTGTGGGGCTCTGCAGACTGTCTCTTCCATAACTTTCTGTTTTGTCATTCCTGGCTCAGTTTCTTCTCTTTCTGGGGGTCTTTAGTCACTGTACATATAGCGGTGGGCTGCGCACTCCGCAGCGGTATTAAAGGGCCAGTACCTTTTATTGCACTGTTGTTTTCTAACTTGGGCAATGGATTCTCAGGACAGCAAATTTCCTCCAGCTCTGGTGGGGGACCCCAGTCCTGCTGGGGCCCCTGTTATACCTGACTTGGCCACCGTAGTGGCATCTTTAGTGTCCAAAATGGAGGTACTGATGGCTAAACGTGCTGCTAGGAAAAGACCCAGATTATCTATCTCCTCTGATTCAGATGGCGATGTGGCTGCTGCGGCGGGCGTGCCCTTTTCAGGGTCTCGCTCATCCTTGGACCCTCTGGGGTCTGAGGGGGAGGCGGAGGTGGAGGGGGTTGATGTTTCTCCCCCGGGGTCGCCTGAAGAACGCGTGACCATGGATGAGTTAATTGTTTCTGTAAAAGAAACACTACACTTGGAGGATAAGCCCAGTCCTCCGGGCATTGTGTCCTCTTTTGGTACACATAGGACCCGCAAGTCGGCACAGGTTTTTCCCTGTCCCGCTGAGTTTCATTACACTGTGAATGAATTGTGGCGCACTTTAAAACGTCCATTCATGGTTCCTAGTCGGTTTAAACTGCTTTATCCCTTTGCGCCGGCCACGGAATCGCGATGGTGTGTGCCTCCACAAGTGGATCACACTGTGGCCGTCTTAAACAAGGCTACCTTGATTCCTACTGAGGAGACCCCGATTTTTCGGGGTCCCACGGACAGAAGGTTGGAGTCTCTAGCCCGCCATTCCTACACAGTGGAGGGTTCCTTGCTCAAACCTGTTTTTGCCTCCGTTCTGGTGGCTCAGGCGGTGGCTGATTGGACTAAGGTGCTTAGATGCAACCTCGCGTACGATTCTGCCCCCCCCTGCCACGCTGGCTATGGTGGATCAAATTCACCAAGGATTCATGTATTTGTGCGATGCGGCCTTAAATAAGGCCCCTTTGGTAGCACGCCTATCTAGTGTTGCGGTGCTTAACCGTCAACTGATCTGGCTGAAGAGCTGGTCGGCTAACCAGACCTCACAGAAAACTGTTGCTGATTTTCCTTATGCAGGTTCTCGCCTTTTTGGCGAGGCCTTGGATACCTTGGTAAAAGGTGTCACGGGGGGTAAGAGCACCATGCTGCCCCAGAACCCCAAGAACAAGTCCTTTCGTGGCAAGCGGGGTTCCACCTCTCGACCCAATCAAGGGTCCTTTCGTGCCTTTCGGAATCAAACCAAGGGCAAGCCCTTCAAGGGCCAAGGTAGCCAGAAGAAGCCCTGGGCGGGCAAGCAAAAGTCCGGCAATGCCGGTGCGGCGGCTCAATCCGCCTATGCCTGAAGAGGTGCCCTCACCCGTTTCAGGAGTGGGGAGACGTTTGCGTGGTTTCCTCCAACCTTGGCTGCTCCGAATTCCGGACAGGTGGGTTCAGGAAATCATTCGAACAGGATACAAGATCGAATTCCTTTCCCGGCCGGCGGACAGATTTTTCCCTCAAATCTTCATTTGACCCCGGGGCACCTGCATGACCAGGGGGTGATTGTCCCGGTGCCTCATCGGGACAGGTTTCGGGGGTTTTATTCCAATCTGTTCACTGTGCCCAGAAAGGAGGGCAAGGTACATCCTATTCTGGACCTAAAATCGCAGAACCGCTTTGTGCGCGAGTTCAGAGTCTCTCCGTTCGGTGGTGGCCTCCCTGAGCCCAGGGGAATTCCTGGCCTCTATAGACCTGAAGAATGCGTACCTGCACATCCCCATTTTCGAGGGTCACCAGAGATACCTTCGTTTCGCAATCGCTGAGGACCACTATCAGTTTGTGGCGTTACCTTTCGGTCTCGCTTCGGCTCCAAGGGTCTTTACCAAAGTGTTGGCGTCTGCTAAGGGCACAGGGCATTGCGGTCTTGGGGTATTTGGACGATCTCCTCTTAAGATCGAGTGTCAGCCAGAACCTACTGCGCAATCTGTCCACCACGGTACAGACACTCCAGGAGTTCGGATGGACCATCAACGTACAGAAGTCAACCTTGTCTCCTTCGGTTCGTCTTCCCTATCTGGGAATGATCCTGGACTCTGCTCAGGCAAAGGTGTTCTTGCCGGAGGACAAGCTCCGGACCCTGCAGGACGAGATCAGGTCCCTCAGGGACAATCCGTCTTCGTCGCTCAGGACCTGCATGCGGTCCCTGGGGTTGATGGTATCAGCCTTCGAGGCGATACCCTTTGCTCAGTTTCACACACGGTCTCTTCAAGCGGAGATCCTGGCCAGGTGGGACAGACTACCTCGGTCCTTGGATCTGAGTGTCTCATTGAGTCGCTGAACCAGAATGGATCTTCTGTGGTGGCTCCAGTCCCTGGCAGTGTCGGAAGGCAAATCTTTCCGTCCGTTACTCTGGACGGTGATTACCACGGATGCCAGCCTGTCGGGCTGGGGTGGAGTCCTGGGCAACCTGTCTGCCCAGGGCACTTGGTCGGGGGAGGAATCCTCCCTTCCGATCAATGTGTTGGAATTGAGAGCGATAAAACTTTGTCTCTTCCAGTGGTCAGATCGACTTCGGGGCTGTCCTGTTTGGGTACAGACGGACAATGCTACCGCGGTGGCTTACATCAACCACCAAGGGGGCACCAGGAGTGCCCGGGCGGCCCGGGAGGTGACTGACATTCTGTCTTGGGCCGAGACTCATGTCCCGGCGATTTCAGCAGTTCACGTTCCGGGTGTGAAGAATTGGCAGGCCGACTATCTGAGCCGCCAGACCCTGGACCAGGGGGAATGGTCCCTGCACCCGGAGGTTTTCCAAATGCTGTGTCCGAAGTGGGGATCCCCGGATGTGGATCTGTTCGCCTCTCGGCTAAACCAAAAGGTGGAAAGGTTCATGGTAAGAACTCGCGATCCTCTGGCAGACGCCTCGGATGCGTTGGTGGCCCCTTGGCATCAGTATCGTCTGATGTATGCCTTTCCTCCGATTCAGTTGTTGTCCAGGTTCCTTCGCAGGTTAGCCTCGGAACCGCACCTGGTGATTCTGGTAGCTCCATACTGGCCACGCCGGTCCTGATATGCCGACGTTGTTCACCTGGCAGTGGCGCCTCCTTGGTGGCTGCCAATGCGGGAAGATCTACTGTCTCAGGGACTGATCTTCCATCCTGCTTTACAGTCGCTGGCTTTAACTGCCTGGCTGTTGAGACCCAGGTCCTGAGAGACAGGGGTCTCTCCCCTGAGGTCATTCCTACTCTGATCAAGGCTAGGAAAACCTCATCTGGTAAAATCTATTACCGTACCTGGAAAGCTTACTTCGTGAGTCCAGGGAGTTCTCCCCTCGCTCATACTCGGTGTCGAGAGTGTTGGCTTTCCTCCAGTCTGGGGTGGACCAGCGCCTGGCGATGGTCACAATAAAGGGCCAGGTGTCTGCACTGGCTATTCTTTTCCAACGCCTGGTGGTGTCTCATTCCTTAATTTGCACCTTCATTCAAGGTGTGCGACATTTGGCTCCTCCCAGGAGGGAGCCTTTACCTCCATGGGACTTGAACTTGGTTCTGTCCATGTTACAGCGTGCTCCCTTTGAAAACGCCCGGGAGATATCGTTGCCTCTGCTGTCTAAGAAGGTTGCCTTTTTAGTGGTGATCACTTCGGCTCGCAGTGTCGGAACTGGTGGCGTTGTCTTGCCGCTCTCCTTACTTGGTAATTCACAAGGAATAAGGTGGTCTTGCGACCTCATTCGTCTTTTCTTCCTAAGGTGGTCTCTGAGTTCCACCTTAATGAGGACATTGTCCTGCCTTCGCTTTTTACGAAGCCTAAGCATCCTAAGGAGGTTGCTTTGCATTCCTTGGATGTTGTCAGGGCGATCAGGGTTTACCTGTCGTCTACTGAGTCCATTCGGAAGATGGATTCCCTCTTTGTCCTTCCTGAGGGACCTCGGAAGGGCATGGCTGTGTCTGCAGCGACCATTACCAAATGGATCAGACAGACCATTGAACAGGCTTATGCTTTGAAAGAACGGGTTCCACCCTTCCCTGTTAAGGCGCACTCTACCAGATCTTTGAGTGCGTCCTGGGCCTATTGGCATCGTGCCTCGGTGGCCCAGGTGTGCAAGGCTGCGACTTGGTCGTCGGTGCACACCTTTTCCAAATTCTAAAAGGTGGATGTTCTTACATCAGCTGATGCCTCCTTTGGCCGCAAAGTTCTCAGTGCGGCAGTGCCATAAAGAACCCTTGTGTTTTTTTGTGGGTCCCTGGCTGTTGGGGTGTTATCCCCTGGGTTATTTGCTTTCCTGGGCTGTTGCTCCTGTTGAGCCTTGTTTTCTGTTGCCCAGAAGGTTCTCTTACTGTGCGGGTACTGCATTGCCTTTTCTACGGTTGCGTCTCCCACCTCTCATGTCTACACTGCTTTTGGACATCCCAATAGTGATGACTTAGAGGAGGCGGCGACTGTCGGAGGACGTAAGAGAAAACTGAATTTTTGTAAAATCTTACCTGTAAAATTCCTTTCTCTGAGTCCTCCGACAGTCGCCGCCCCCGCCCCTCTTTTGGGGTTGTTTTCTTGTTTACCTACTGCTATTCTACCAAACTGAGTTGGGAGTGTCACTTTAGGGGGGTATTGACCAGTGGGACAGCCCCCATGGGTGTGTCTATGCAAATGCTTTTAGTTCTTTTGACTAAGTCTTATGCCTAGCTACTCCTGTGGAGCGGAAGTCAATACCCAATAGTGATGACTTGGAGGAGGCGGTGACTGTCGGAGGACTCAGAGAAAGGATTTTTACAGGTAAGATTTTACAAAAATTCAGTTTTTACTCACTGAACTGCAACTCAATTTATAACATTTGTATCATGTGTTTTTTTCTGGATATTTGATATTCTCTCTATCATTTAAAATACACCTATGATACAAAATTATAGACCCTTAATTTCTTTGTAAGTGGACAAACTTTCAGAATCTGCAGGGAATCAAATAATTATTTTCCCCACTATATTAACAGATTTAAATTGTACATGACCAATTTTATTTGAAGAGGATTTTTTAAACCGTCTATTCTAGTTAAGTGCATCTTGTACGTAGTACATCAGTTTGTAATATAAATGGAAGCTTATATTTAATAAATAGCAACAATGTTAATGGAATACTAGGAAATGCATTACATTTTGTAGATGTAAACTGAATTTTGCCAAAGGCAAAAAGTCCTGCTACACTTCTCTCTGCTATACACGCTAAATTTTTCAGCATCCTTCCATTGTTGTAAAATGCTTCAGTACAGGCACATAACCTAGCATTTACCATAGCATCTTTATTTATTTTAAATTTTATCACAGTTTATAAAATACATTCTTTCATTTTCTTGTACTCACACAGGGTCTCTAGCGAGGTTATGTTTAAAATATTAAGGATGAGCCAGGGATTTGGACCCAAGACCTCAGTGCTGTATTGCATAGGTGCACTCCATAGGTGACTGTGTAGGCTGACAAAGGGGGAAAGAAACCTGTTGCAAATGTCAGTTGTGGTCCATGACTTGTATCAGCCAATTATAAATCCCCTTTTATTTGTCTCATATAGGTATATAAGAAATGGTGTGCGTGCCACTTTTTCCTGCATACAACTGATATGTTCTGCAGCTCAAGCCTAAATTGCCTAACCAAGCTTTATGGTCAATCTAGGTAAACCAAGTTGATGTACTGCCTTGATAAAAGTATTAAAACTGAACTTCAGACATGTCTGCAGGTTCCCACGAATCGCCGTACCTGTGAAAACAATTCTGGTGGTGCGGACCCACCCCCATTCACCACAGGGGAAGCTGATGCATGGGGCCAGCGGCCGTGATTGCTGCTGGGCTACTGTGATCGCTCCCTGGGGGTAGAGAACGACGGTCTGCTGATGTAAACACAGCAGACCGTTGTTCTATCAGTAATCAATACAGGGCTCCTGTGTTTCTCCTATTTAGAAACACAGGTCCCTGTGTTCATTACACAAGCCCATCCCCCTCACAGAAATCACCCCCTAGGCTGACATTTAACCCTCTGATCTCACCCCTGGTTGTTAACCCCTTCCCTGCCAGTGTCATTACTACAGTAACAATGCATATTTTTAGCACTGATTACTGTAGTAATGTCACTGGTCCCCCCCAAAAATGTCAGTTAGGGGTCCAATATGTCCGCCGCAATGCCGCAGTCCTACCTAAAATTGCAGATCGCTGCCATTACTAGTAAAAAAAAAAAATGACATAAATCTTTTCCATAGTTTGTAGACGCGATAACTTTTGCGCAAACCAATCAAAGTATAGGGTTGTTCTGGTTTATCAGTCAGGAGTAATGTACAAAATGTCAGTAACCAATCATTCACTGATTTCACTGTTGTAAACAAAATTAGGATTGGTTCCTAAAGTTTGCCTGGTATGAAAGCTAATCTCTGAGAAACTGAGCTTTCCCCACTACCATTACCTCCATCCCCTTCTAAATAATTGCTGGGTTACAAAGTAAAAAAAAAAAAAGTTACCATCTGGCGGTAGGGAGGTGGTTAAAGGCTAAGTTCACCTTTGGAACATATTACATATTCCACCCATCATAAAGGTGAAACATGCAACATGTTCCAGTGTCTGCCGCCTTTCCCTCCTGATCCCCCTCCATGGGACAGCGGGCGGGACGCCTTTCCCCGCACCTGCTGTTTAGAATTTGAAAACTGTTTTCATGTGAATGAATGCCTACAAGCACCACCAGTCATTGCGGCTGATGGCTTGTTGTTCTCAATGAACGTCCTCGTAGTCCATTGATCTTCCTGCTCTCGGGTACCTGTCTGCCTATACAATGTATGGCCAGACAACTATCCTCTGCGGATGGCGGGTGCAATGCTCTGAAGGCCCCTTTGAAAAAAATAAATAAATAAATGCATATCTTTTTTACAAGCCAAAAAATGTGCTTTTGTTATTTTTTTTAAAAGGTGAACTTATCATTTAACCACTTGCCTGCCAGGCACTTTCATCCCCCATCCTGCCCAGGCCAGTTTTCTGCTTTCAGCGCTTTCACACTTTGAATGACAATTGCGTGGTCATGCAACACTGTTGCGTGGTCATGCAACACTAAATGAAATGTTTAGCATTTTTTTCACATAAAAAAAGATTTCTTTTGGTGGTATTTAATCACTGCTGGGTTTTTCATTTGTTTGCTAAAAATGTCGCACATTTAAAGAAAACAGTTTTTCTTAGTTTCTTTTAGTAAATTTTGTAAATAGGTAATTTTTCTCCTTCAGTGATGTGTGCTGAGGGGCACTGATAAGGTGGCACTAATATGCCTCACTGATATGCGACACTGATAGGTGGCACTGGTGGGCAATGATGGATGGCACTGATCGGCTCTGATGGGTGGCACTGATGGGCAGGCCACTGACTGGTGTCACAGGGCACTGGTTGATGTCACTGATGGGCACTGATTGGTATCACTGATGGGCACTGCTGGGGTTGTACTGTAATCAGGGCATTGATGATCAGTATCCTGATTACCTGTACAGGTCTCCCCTGAAAAGAGATGCCGCTGATCGGCTCTCCTTGCCACTCACTCTGTCAGTGTGAGGGGAGGAGAGCCAATAAACGGCACATTCTTGTTTATTGTAATTGGACACAGCCGATCACATGGGTAAAGACCCAATGGCGCGCCATCGGCTCTTCCCCGAGATTGGGGTTGCACTATGCCCTAGGAACATGGCGTAGCCTCAATCGCTATGCTGCATGCCGGTTCTGGGGCGCCATCATATGACGGCATCTCAGAACAAGAGTACATCCTGCCCGCCCTAATTTTACTATACAATGGGCGGGAAGTGGTTAAGGTATTTACATATTCTTAACAAGCAGTATAAGAGCTTTAAAACAAGTAATCGCCAACCTTTCTAATGTACTGTACTGTGATGTAATTCATCTTCAAAGTTCTACATAGTTCACAACAGAGACGTTAAAGACTTTAAAGCAGGGGTCTTCAAACTATGACCCTCCAGTTGTTCAGGAACTACAACTCCCATCATGCCTAGTCATGCCTAGTCATGTCTGTGAATGTCAGAGTTTTACATTGCCTCATGGGATGTGTAGTTCTGCAACAGCTGAAGGGCCGAAGTTTGAAGATCCCTGCTTTAAAGTAACACTATTGGCACTTTTCCACTGCAAGTACCAGCTCGGCTCTACTCGGCTCTACTCGGCTCTACTCGGCCCTGCTTGGCCCTGTTTGCTTTTCCACTGCTGGTACCGCATGGTGTTGGAACAGTTCGGTACGGTACGGTATGGTTTGCTTTTCCACTAAAGTAGTACTAAAGTTAAGTGGGTGGGATAACAACGGGGTGGGTGGGATTCTCTGATCAATCAGTGGCTAGTAGTGACTGCATGCAAAGGATTGTGGGATATGGTACCGGTTATGGTACCTCTTGGAACCACAATCGAGTAGGTACTGTTTTTGAGAGCCGTACCGTTCGGTTCCATGCAGTGGAAAAGCGCCGCTGTACCGTACCGAACCGTTCCTACACCATACACCATACCATGCGGTACCAGCAGTGGAAAAGCACAAAAGCGAGTTGAACCATTCGGTTCCATGCAGTGGAAAAGCGCCATAAGGCCCCTTTCACACTTGTGCGACCTAAAAGTCGTGCAATTTTACCGCAATTTTTTTGCCGTGATTTTGATGCAATTTTGACTTGAAGTAATGCCTATGTCTATGGACCTCAAAACGCATCAAAGTTGGACCAAAGTAGTGCAGGGACGATTTTGAACTTGTTGCAATTTAAAGTCACACAGATATGAAAAGTACTCATTGGAAATCATGGAGTTTGACTTTTCATGTGACTTTGCAATCCCAAGTCGCAGGACAAGTTGCACAAGTGTGAAAAGGGCCTTTTCTTTTTTTAATATCAAAATAATAAACGTGTTAAACTTGCTATATGCAATGGTATTGCACAGAGCAGCCCGATCCTCTTCTTCTGAGGTCCTCCTCCTTCAGCGAGGGCCCCAACTCTTTCCATGGGGGCATTTGTGCAGGCTTGCTTCCAAGCTGCCCTGTCTGTCCCCCCTTAAAGTTACCTGAGCCCGATCCAGCAATGTGCCCATGAGCAGCGGCCTGTGCCGTTGCCTCCCTCCTCACTGGGCATATTGCTAGCAGAGGTTCCTACTGCTATCAATCAAATTCTGTGAAGGAGGTTGGGGGGGGGGGGGGGGGGCTGAGCTGCCCGGTCTGTGTCAATAAACGCTATTAAGTGCATGGAGCCTAATGCTTAGTATACACATTGAGATTATCAAACTAATAATCTATTTTTTTTTCTTTTGCATGCTAATCTCGTATCAAAAAAAAACAACAGAGGTTATTTATTTTTATTTATTTATTTCAGGTTCTTATATAGTGCTGTCAATTTACGCAGTGCTTTACATATACATTACACATTCACATCAGTCCCTGCCCTCAAGGAGCTTACAATCTAAGGTCCCTAACTCACATTCATGCACACATAGTAGGGACAATTTTTTTATACAGGATCCAATTAACCTACCAGCATGTCTTTGGAGCGTGGGAGGAAACCGGAGTACCCGGAGGAAACCCACACAGGCACAGGGAGAACATGCAAACTCCAGGCAGGTAGTGTCGTGGTTGGGATTCGAACCAGCAACCCTCTTGCTGCTAGGTGAAAGTGCTAACCACTGTGCCACCCATACTAAAGTTGCCAAAATTTCCGTACAACAGAAGAAAAATTTGGAAGTGATGAAGTATATCTGTATATTATAATGTATTTGTATTGTATTTTTGGACGACAACTGTATTAACCACTTCCTTACCGCTGAACATCATATGACGTCCTGGGCTTTAGGTGGGGATATCATTTTTTTCAGCCCTTGATTCCCTTCACCATTAGAACAATCATAGCAATTGATCGTTTTTACAGGCGGCCAGAGGGGACACCCATTAACCCCCTGCCACCCTCCGGTGCTTCTACCGGCTCGCCCGATACGATTGGTGAGCCGGGGAAGGAATCAGCCAGTGTTTTTTTTTTTTTTTTTTAAAAACACATTTTGAAAAATTTCTGCACAAATACTGTGTGACATAAAAAGTTGCAATGGCCGCCATTTTATTCCCTAGGGTCATATATAATGTTTGGGGGTTCCGAGTAATTTTCTAGCAAAAAAATTATGATTTTTACATGTAGCAGCGGAGTGCCAAAAATTGCGAGGCATGGAAGTGGATAAATCTAAAATCATATGATCTGGTATTGTGCGAGAACTTTTTGTGCTTGTCCCTTTGGATAATTCCAGATGAATTATTATGATCGGCTCTGGAAAGCTGTGTACCAACGATCAGATTATCGTATGATTGCTTTGAAAGCGGTATTTTTCATACGTTTTTCTGATTGTGTGCACAGGCCATTAAGGCTTTAGAACCACTTTAACAGCTTTGAAAGCACCTCCTTTGTGCTTACGTTAGAATGTTGGCAGGCCACCAAGATTCTGCTTGCATGGAAAATAAAGCAGAAAGATGTGATTTCAGTGCCTTTGTTTTAAACTTTGAAGATTCATTCCTCCACAATGCATTGAGCTACAGAGTTGAATGAGGGTCTGTTTTTAAAGTGCTTTTACTGCTTGTCCGGAAAATGGTAATAGTTTAATGTGCATAGTTTTGGGACAGGTTCACTTTAAGCTTCTGAACCCACAGCAACCAATCAATAAAGCTCAAAATCAGTATTCAAATATATTAGAACAATACAACATGATTATTTTCAGTGGAATAATACTATTTACATACATGCTTTTATCAATTCAGTAAGCTGATCATTGGCTGGAGGTAATTCTGAATTTAGAGTTGTCAAGTAGAAGCTGATAGCTCATCATGGGTAACTGCAATTTACACATTTGAATATACTATAATATATTCTAATCTATATTTGTATGCCTGCTGATAGCTGGCAGGAGACAATCTTGAATTTAGAATCCTTTCCCTTCACAGTAGCTTAAAATATTTTTAAATGTTGGCTCTTAATTTAAACTGTTTATTCTTTCCCTTATGTTGGTAATACTGTCTTCAAATTAGCATTATTTTTATGTTTGTGTTTACCCACTTACCCCTCTTATTTGAGCTGTAGAGCATCATATTTTCACCAGGCTGGCTGTCTGCCGTGGATGAATAATCGTCATGGCACCCGGTGCATTCAAGCAGGCCTGTGCTCTGGAATAGTCATACCTAGTTATGTCAGCACACCTGATGTTTTATTAACAACTATTGATTTTTTTACCCGGGGGACTTTGCTTTTTTTTCTTCTTGGAAAAAAAAGGGCAACCTTGCAGGAGAAAAAGCCAATGCAAGGTATGAATTGATAATGAACAGCTTGCTCACATTTTATTTTATTATGATGATTATAGTTATATTTTATATCTATGATATTATTTTTTTTATATATATAATGGGTATCTAACCATTTCTGCACTAAAAAGCTATTCCATTTCTACTGTATATGTGCAGTGCTGTCTTTTTTCTAAAGGTCATTTATTTATATATGTTTGAGACACTGCTAGCAGTTTTGTAGAATTGAGCATTTCATTATAGATGGCAATGAACCATGCTTGAAACCAGTGAATTAAATATAATCTGTGAGGATCGGCAATAGGTGTTTCTAGATTTAAAGAATTTACAAGTAAAGATTTTTTTTTTTTTTTTGTATACCAAAAAGCACATTGACTAGACTTGTAATGCACTCACATTCTGTAGTTGATTTTATTATTTTTTTTTTTTTTCATTAAAATAAGGCTTTCATATTTAAATATCATAGCTAGAACAATACACTGGAGTCAATGTATTTTGGACTTAAATTTACATAAACTGAGTGATTTAGTTTTAGTTGTGTTGACTTTATTTTTGCAATTATGTGCAAGAAAAACTATATTCATTTTAATACCCTTGCACATGATTTCAGAGTGAACAGAGATTAAGGCTACATGTACACTAGCCTGTCCTGACCGCAGCCACGGAAAAACGCAAACTGCGTTTTATCGCTATTTTTGCCACGGTTTGCATTTTCCCATGGCCTGCGATTTAAAATGTTCCTATCCTGAATGTATTTCTTGTGCGTTCAGGAGAGGGAGGTTTAACCTCACCTAAATGCAGAAGCTCCTAACCTCTGCTAAAAGCCTATGTGTACATGGACATGTATGCTTTTTTTTCCATAATAATAATGCCAAAATATCCTAATCTCAAGTTTAGGAGCTGACAGTGTACATGAAGCCTTTATTCACTAAATTAAAGCAGAGCTCCAGGCTTAAAAAAAAAAAAGGAAAAGTCAGCAAACACTTACCTGCCCTTGGATCTGGGGATGTCCTCACCCAAGCCGATTCTTCAATTGGCTTCGGGTGCAGGTGTCGGCACCTGAACTAAGGATAATAGGAAGTGAAGGCTTTCAGCTCAACAGACGCTTGCCTACTGCGCATGTTCGAGCCGTGCTGCACCTTGTGAATGGTCCTGTAGGCTTCCGGGACCTGTGGCGTGTCCCAAAAGACTGCGGGGGAAGGGGGGGAGTTACACCGCAGTAATCTGGGCCAGAAGTGGGAGCAGGTACCCGTCAATTTCAGGTACCCACTCCCCCTCCCCTTGAAAAGTGCTAAATGTAGCAGTGAAGGGGATAGGGTGCAAACAAGCAGAGCTTCCCCTTTTGGATGGGGCTCTGCTTTAATGAAAATTTACTTTAGCAAAATGAATAATCACTTTTAAAAGTGAAGCCTCTGCTCCTTCTGAGGAAACTAACCCCAATATGTTTGAGCTGCTCACCCAAATCAGAGTCCTAAAGTAGAACATTAGGATTGCACATCTTGTTTCTCTAAAGCTGATCAAAAAGGAAAGTAATACTGTTCTTGAATTTCTAGCTCTTTGATCGTTTTTGCCTAATTAGAATCATGGTGTTTCACTGCAGGGGCAACATCACCATCCTTCAGGCAGGATCCTGGGTAATTCTAATTAGCCCAGATCTCGGAGAAGGATATGGACTACTCCTATTTGTTTTTTTTTTTTTGGCGTTTTAAAATGTGGGAGGAAGGTCCCACTAAATAGGTGGGCCGTGCATGGTATTTTACACACTAATTCGCAAATTAAATTATAACATTCCACAATGTTGGACACTGACTTTCAACCTGGAATTAAACTATGCTGTACGTTAACCACTTGCCAACTACCCTATAGCAGATATACTGCTACAGGGTGGCTGATGTGCGCAGGATCATGTGTGTGTGTGTGTATATATATATATTATATATATATATATATATATATATATATACATGATCCTGCGCTTCCAAGTAGCAGGCGTGAATACCCGCTCGCTCCCGCTGTGATTATACGCAGTGGGAGGCGATCAGCGGGTACTGTGAACTCGATGCACCCGCCGATCATTTGGTACATGTAAACAAGACAGATTGCAGTTCTGTCAGTAGGCAAGGCTTTGGTCCTGTGTTCCTGCAAAGCAGGGACAAGGATCCAGGTCTTCCCTTAGAAAAAGCACCTCCCATACTGTACAAAAACACAGGCTTAGGCACACAGTTAACCTTTTGATCGCCCCTTATGTTAACACCTTCCCAGCCAGTATGATTAGTTCAGTGACAGTGCATATTTTTTAGCACTGATCACTGTATTAGTGTCACTGGTTCCCAAAAATGTATCAAAAGTTTCAGTTAGTGTCCGATTTGCTGGCTGCAATATCGCAGTCCCGCAATAAGTCGCTGCCATTACTCTTAAAAAATTAATTAAAGTTCATAAACATGTTTTATTTGCGTATTTTTAAAGGTTCTTGCGGTTAAACTAAGGAAGCTTAGACTTCTGTAGTGTATCAATGCCTTTACTAAACAGAAAAACCCATTCAAATGAGAAACATACTTAGCCAACTCCTTTGCAACAGACATCCACTGACTATCTCTGACCTAGGTAGGAAGGGTGCACACCTTCTCCTCCTTGACATTAGAGACCTTTGTTGCAGCCTTACTCTTCCAAAACAGTGTACGCAACATTTTTCCTCAGCACAAGGAACAAAACCCACCACAGAAAAATATGTCTACTTTAGTAAAGCTTTAGCGCAATCCCGGACGAGCCCCCAAATGTTTTACTTGCGTCTTTTTAAATGTTCTTGCAGTAAAACCAAGGAAGCTTAGACTTGTAGTGTATCAATGCTTTTACTAAACAGAAAAGCCCCACATACAACTGAACAACTTACAAAATATGCCAACGACATGCACAAGCCAATTATCCTTTCTAGCAAAATAAGAATGTACAATATGTATTCAATAAGTAAACTTAACAGTTCTTCAAATTAGAGATGGAATTAAGATGTAATGTCCTTGGTCAAAGTTCAACTCAAAACTTCTCCAAAGTCCTCCAGCTTGAAGCAGCAATGTCTTGCCTCTTTGTCTTCCAAAACATAACTCCTTTGTCTCACCACATGCTTATTTCAAAACCTAATCCCCTCCCCCTATGCTGCTCTACCTCATATACTGTAAAGCTCTTCCTCTAAAACCATTTGCATATCAATAGGGGGGGCCCTAGATTTTTAAAACACATGGCCTCAAAAATCGAAGTATGCTATACTAACTAACATATACATATACTAAAAAATCACCTAAATCCATAGCAACACATCATATCCCATAGTTTGTAGACGCTATAACGTTTCTGCAAACCAACCAATATATTATTGATTATTATGATTGGGATTTGTTTTTCACTCCACAGATTTTCCCTTGTATTATTTTTTTCTGTCACTAGATGTACTCAGTCTGATAGCCAGCATAATTTAACCCACTTCCCCTGAGCCCACGTCAACCTGCCTGTGAAAGGAAAACCAGCTCAGTTCTGAGCGCATTACTCTTTCATCCTGCGTTATCTTTTGATCAGCATGTAAGTGGGTTCTTGTGCTGGCATTTTCTAATGCCCAGTGTGCACAAGGCCTTAGTCTTTATTCAAATTATAACTTTTTATGAAAACTTTCCTCAAAGCATGTAACTATAGGCCGGGTAACTATAGGCCGGTCAGCTTAACATCAGTAGTCTGCAAGATTTTGAAGGGGATGTTAAGGGACCACATGCAAGACTTTAGTAATGGTATTATTAGTAGTAATTAGCATGGATTCATGAAAAATTGTTCTTGCCAAACCAATCTATTAACCTTCTATGATGAAGTGAGCTGCCACGTAGATAAAGGTAAGCCTGTGGATGTGGTGTACCTGGACTTCGCAAAGGCCTTTGACACCGTTCCCCACAAACGCTTACTGTTCAAACTAAGGAAGGTAGGTATGGACCATAAGGTGAGTACCTGGATAGAGAACTGGCTCCAGGGGAGGTTGCAAAGGGTGGTGATTAATGGGGAGTACTCAGATTGGGCGGGTGTGGAAAGCGGGGTGCCCCAGGGTTCTGTCATGGGGCCAATCCTGTTTAATTTACTCATAAATGATCTAGAGGAGGGGATATCGAGTAAAATCTCAGTATTTGCGGATGATACTAAACTAAGCAGGCCAATATCTTCTGGGCAGGATGTGGAAACCTTACAAGCGGACCTGAACAAAATTATGGGGTGGGCAACTACATGGCAGATGAGGTTTAATGTTGAAAAATGTAAAGTAATGCACCTGGGTGCCAGAAACCAGAAAGCAAGCTACTCATTGGGGGGGACCTCTGGGTGAGTCTAGGATGGAAAAGGACCTGGGGGTACTGGTAGACAACAGGCTTGGCAGTGGCATGCAATGCCAAGCCGCTGAAAGCAAAGCCAACAGAATACCGGGATGTATAAAAAAGGTGATTCACTCCAGAAATAAAGAGATTATTCTCCCACTCTACAAGACTCTGGTCCAGCCACATCTGGAGTATGCTGTCCAGTTCTGGGCACCGGTCCTCAGGAAGGATGTGCTGGAACTGGAGAAAGTCCAGAGAAGGGCAACAAAAATAATTAGGGGAATGGAGGACATCAGCTATGAGGAAAGACTACTAGCACTGAACTTATTCTCTCTGGAGAAGAGACGCTTGAGGGGGGATATGATATCAATGTACAAATATTGTACTGGCAACCTTAGCATATGGAAAAAACTATTCAGAGAAAGAAAATACAATAAGACACGTGGCCACTCACTAAAACTAGAGGAAAGGCGGTTTAACGTTAAAGTACGCAGGGGGTTCTTCACTGTGAGAGCAGTAAAGATGTGGAATTCTCTTCTGCAAACAGTGATATCAGCAGGGAGCATTGATGGTTTCAAAAAACTATTAGATGGGCACCTTAAAGACCGCAACATACAGGGGTATACAATGTACGGTTAACAGCAAACACACACACACACATCATAGGTTGAACTGCATGGACTGATGTCTTTTTTCAACCTCACTAACTATGTAACTATGTAACATGTTTTTAGCCACCTTATTGCCCCCTACTCTATTTTCAGGGCCAATTCACAACATGTGCATAGGGCTGCTAGTCCGGGTACAATACCAAGCTGAAATGTATTGTTTTTCAGTGCTTTACATTGGTGTGCACTTTTAAAAAATGGAACATGTGACGACATGCTTGCAAAGCATAACAGTGTGCTGCTATTCTGGAATGGTAAAATGTATTTTGGCTCCTTCTGTAAACACAAACCCTGCACATCAATGTATTTGCATTGTGTTAAAAAAAATGGATAATGATGCATTTCGACATAATTACATTTAAACTCACGTTGGGCCCCTTTTACACCAGCAGGCCGATCTGGTCCGCCTGTCCATGTTTCAGGCGGACCTGATCTGGCCACCCATTGTCCTCTATGGGGCGGCGGATTTCAGTGGACAAATGTCCCATTAGTTTTCACTAGAAGTCATTTGGTTTTTGGATTCCTATGATTGTCAGCTCTGTCTAACGGCCAAAATGTGACATATTTTCCTGAAATACTTCAATCAGAGACTATACTGCATCTTGGCCACCAGATGGCAGTGACCTTCATAGGAGGTCACAGCAGTAGAGAAAATACAGAAAAAAATTGTGCAGTTTGGTTGAATGCTCGTGACATGGAAATGGATTTTTGCTTATCTATTTAAATTACACCAAAAATTTTTGGACATTAAATTAGATTTGCAACCATATTTCGTGCAATTTTTAGGCTCACTTAACACTAGTGTGATTTTTTAGATGTGACTTGAGTTGCGGAGAATCACATGACAATAGAAATAACATTATTTTCAGTGGTTCCTGTTTACATCAATGCTCCGCACGGTGCGATTTTGGAAAAGGTACCTGTACTACGGTCATGCAATTCCAGCATGATTTTTGCCCCATAGAATGTGCAAACCACTTCACAGTAGCATTAAAGTTGCATTACATAATCGCACTGAACGTCAGATCAAAATGGGATCGCAGCGGTGTGAACCTAGCCCAAACTCTAATTTATGTATGTTTGTTCCCATTAGGTTATTTAAAGATAACATTGTGAATTGTATAGCTCACTACTACCAGGCTTACAATGTGTTAGCTGGACAGCATCCATCATTATTATAATGTTTCCAGAACACTGCATTCACTTTGCTCTTTTAATGGTTTTCCAGCAGGCAATGTTTAAACAAGTAACAAGGCGTTGTATGTCTAATAGATGATGTTATGGTAATATGACTCAACAGCATCTAATGATGATTTAGATGCTGCATCCTTTCCACCGTTTGGGGGGGGGGGGGGGGGTGTAAAAAACAACAGTAGCAATGATAACTCTTTTATTCTCTCTTTTTTAGTTCCTGGCCTTGGGGACTCACAATGGGAAGGTTTATTTGCTGGATATCCAAGGAAACATGACTCAGAAGTTTGATATTGTAAGTATTCCATAAAAAGTGTATGTATAGAGTAGGATTTACAAGAATCCTCTTCTGGGTCTATAGGGCTCTTTCGGAAGGGCTTCTCCTATCCCAGTTTTGCCTTTAGGCTCCATTCACACCTGGGCGTTTTTGTTTCAGGCGTTTTTTCAGGCGTTTTTTTGTGCAGGCGTTTTTAGATTGAATAGAGAACAATGGAAAACACCTGTAATCTGCCCAAAAAGAAGCTCATGTACTTTTTTGAGCATTGGGCGTTTTGCTTCAGGCGTTAAAATGCTCAGATGTGAACAGGGGCCATTTAAATGAATGGGATTTTACTTGTTGGGCGTTTTGGAAACGTTTTTTTTTGAGCGTTTTTGGAGCTGAAAACGCCCAGGTGTGAATGGAGCCTTACTGCTGCTTGAATCTTTCATAATCAAAATGAATGAAAATGCAGATTTGTCACATGCAGTGTTCATTTTGTCAACGAAAACATTTTCGTCATAGTTTTCATCAGCTTCATATTTTCAGTGACAAAAGGTAAACAAAAATACAATTTAAATTGGGTCAATTGACCAAAACTGAGGAACATCAATTCCAATTTTCATTTAGTCAACTAAAATCAAATGGGTTTAGTTAAAGTGGAGTTCCACCCTAATTTTATACTTACCTCCATCTTCTCGCTCCAGGTCACCTGAAAAACAAATGGATAATCGCAATTTTTTTTTTTTTACTTACCTTGTAGAGAAAATATACTCACCCTACTTCCTTCTTCCTCCCCTCGGCAGCCACGGCGATTCGTCACTCCCTGGCTTTTGCAATGATTCCTGGGAGCTGAACGTCATCGCTCCCAGGAATCATTGCGCCTGCACCCGCCCCGACGTCAGTTCTCCGGCGCGCATGCGTCATTCCCTTCTAAACAGCTTCTGGGCATGCCCAGAAGCTGTGAAGGGATGACGCGCGCGCACCAGAAGTGACGGCGGGGCCGGCGAAGGCGCATTCTGGGACAGAAGAAGAAGGAAGAGGACGCCGAAGAGGATCGCGCTGGCTTCAAGCTGCCCACACCTGAGATAGCAGCGCTGGAGAATACTTTTTCAAGGTAAGTATTTCTCCTAAAAGGTAAGTGCAACCGGGACAGATCAGAGGCTAGCCATTGTGGAATGTACTAGCCCTGACTGTCCCGGAGGTATTTTTTTTTTTTTTAAAAAGTATCCCCTGGGTGGAACTCCACTTTAAATTATCATGTATTATTTAAGCATTTCTCTAGAATTTTCAAACTCCTTATTTACTCCTGGAGTAAAAACCTAATAACATGTTATTATTTATGGTATTACGGTTTGAACATGCACTACAGACACAGATTTAGCCATTGCGATATATAAGGTTTTTTTTAAATCCAAGTTTTATAAACAAACAAAAATATCACTTTTTGACAAACAGAAGTCCAACTTTAATATATATAAATATATAAAAAAAAACTGTAAACTCTATTGGCTGTAATACCAGTCTGCAAGTGGGCATGGGGAAGTAAATAGGAGTGAGGGAGTACCCAGGGCAGGGTGCATTATACTTTGGGGATGAGGAAGTAAATGGGAGTGAGGGAGTGCACAGGGCAGGGCGCATTATACTGTGGCGATGGGGGAGTAATTGGGAATGAAGGAGTGCACAGGGCAGAGCACTGGACAGTCTGGGGAGACTGTTATTTTACACAGTGGTAAGCACTGCTACCTTGCTTGGAGGGGAAACACTCACCACATCACATCCAGACAGACACACATCTGATAGAGGAGTTCCTTTTCTGTGGTTTGCAGGGCATTGTTCCAGAACTCCCAGGCAGCAGACGGAGAGCCTGTGTCTCTCAACCAATAAAGCTTGCCAATAAAGTCAGGGGGTTGGGGCTTTAACAGACATAAAGAGCTCAGAGGAAAGCAGAGGTTCAAGTGGGTACTGGAGATTTTAGTTGACTAAAATAGGACTAAATATAAAACCATTTAGATGACTGAAACTAAAATGGCATTTTAGTCAAAAGACTATGGGGTTGGTTTACTAAAGGCAAATATACTGTGTTCCAGAGCTTAGAAAATGAGGTAAAGCTTCACTTTGAAAAGAATACTTAATCACATGCAAGTAAAAGAAAGAACAACATGTTTGTTTACTTAATAGAAATCAGCAGAGCTTCCCCTCATTTCAGACTTTACCTTAGATCTGGAAAAACTACACTTGCAGTGCACAGTATATTTGCCTTTAGTAAATCAATGGATATGACTAAAACTGAATCGAAATTTGACATCAAAATTAACACTGGGCACATGGAAAAAGCAAATACACCCCTACATTCACCACCACTTCATATCCATGAATTTACAACGAGATGTTCCAGAATAGGTGCCAATGATTAGAACCTTTGTAGGGATTATGCAGGTAAACACTCCGATATCTAGGGTCTGGTGTTCTCTTTGCTATTTTAGTTTATGATGTCATCATGCCAAGAACAAAAAAGCTGTCTGGCAATACTCTACACATCTGATTGCACGTGCAATGTATGTAAATCTCCTTTAGAGGTACCAATGTAAAATGAGAACACACCTGAACAATCCATTCAACCTGTATCAAAAAAGGTAGGCCCTTGTACTACAAAGGTGTCACATTTTATAGCGTATGGCCAACCTAAGCCTAAAAGGGTTGTGGATGCCCAGGAGTCTAAATAAGGTCTTAAAATATTGACCAATTGTTTTAAATCTATCCTTTCACTGTAGTGCCTTATTCACACTGCAGCTCAAAAAAGCTGCTGTTTCAAGCATTTGAGCTGTTTTTTCTCTGCGTGTAAACTCTCCTCCATCTTGGTCTGTGTCCATGCACATTATAGGCGTTTTCAGGAGTTAACAGACAAAAAAAAAAAACATTCCTGTGTTATTGTATTCTAAAGGCCGATATTCTTGTCAATAGATTGCAATAACGCCAGACCCGTGAACGCACATTAGCGCCCATGGAAAAACATGGATTTTTAACGCATTTTTGATGCTCTAAACTCCTGTAGTACAGAAGAAGAACATTTTCAGGCTCTTCGTGTGCATGAGGTCCAAGGAAGATAATCTACAAGTGGGGTAGATTTCAAACAACTTCTAAATTCTCCAGAACTGACTGGCCTAGCAAGTTCAGCCCAAGAGCCAACTGATACTAAAATAAGTCAAGTCCAGATTCCAAAATGTATTATGGGATCTGCAGGTAACTCTTGCAGCAGTTGGTGTCATTGTGCATGCATTTAAGTTCAGAAAGAGCTTTCACCAATTCAGCCTGCATGGGATGTGTGCCAGTAAAAAGCCTTTGCTGTCCAAAAAAACAGCTTGTCATCATATAGGCAAAGACCAGTCTTCCTAGAACAATGTGCTGTGGACTGATGAATTCCAAGTTAAGATATTTAGCTACAGTATGGAGGAGTGTGTGTCTGACTCCTTCTTCTCATCTACTAGCACCAGAGCTTGATTACTGGTCCAATGCTAGTACATTGGTCCAGTGCTGTCACATGGGCAAAGCACAGGTTTTCTGTAAATAAAGCATTCTTGAGAGGTCATTTAATGACCTGTGAACTTCAGGATGAACTTCAGAAGTCATTAGTCATTTTAAGGTAAACATGTTCATCGCATGAAAGGATGTGAGTGCATGCTCAGTAAAAACCCCACACCAAAATGAAGTAAGGCAGCTTTATGGAAAATTGCATTAATAATTGTAATTTAAAAAAAATAAGTGGGATGAGCGATTTCTTTTATTTCATTGCCAAATAAAATATTAGATCAAGAAAAAAAAAAAAAATAAGTGTTCTTGATAAGGAAAAATTAGCTTGCAGCCATCTTGCGATAAAAGCATGGGAAGTTTTTCCACAATATCCTTTTTTAGATGCAATAATTTTTATTAAAGTTTGACAAGTAGAACAAGGGTAAGCTGCCAAGTGAGCAAATCAAAGCGGTACAAATGGGTCAAGGCATAACTTTAGATACAGCAAGTACAAACATCATCATAACTTAGCATACGTATACAGGCAAGTGAACTGAGCCATACAATGTGTGACATCATCCCCTGGGCACCCCAAGGGGAACAAACTGTGTCCCAGGGAGATGACAGATGAGAGATCTTTACGGGTTCACTTCCAGCAGCCTAAGTAATCTTACACTCAAATGACTATAACAACATGCTCTGAACTCAGAGCAAAGCACCCAGAATTGACCCAGACACCAAGGTAAGTCACCTGGAGGGGGTAAAGGCTAGAAAGACAAAATGGTGGGAAAGAAGAACAAAAAGGGGACGGGGACGGAGGAAGGGAAGAGAAAGAGAGAGAGAGGAAAAGGGTAGGAGATGAAGACGAAGAGAGGTCCAGCTACATCCCAGTCATGAAATCATATTGTCTCAGTCCGAGACAGTACACTTGGGGTGAGATAACCAACATTCCCACTTCCTCCGGAATGAGGGAGTGGCAAAATTGGCACTTGCAAGCAATCTTTCCATCATACATTGGTGGTTAAGCTCAAGGATGACTTCATTATGAGAAGGGGGTACAGGAGATTTCCAATGTGTAGCGATAGCAGTTTTCGCTGTGAGAAGCAGGTGTATGACTACTGTTCTATGGCAAGGTTGAAGGTCTTGAATATTGAGATGCAAGATAGCTAATGACGGAGATGGGGAGACAGTGTCATGTGTAATCTCCGAAATCAATGTGAATATTCTGTTCCAGAAGGAGCGCAGAGAGACACAGGACCATAGTGTGTGATACAGGGTCCCTATCTCTCCACACTGTCTCCAGCAGAGGGAGGAGTGGGACGGGTAGAACTTAGACAGTTTAAACGGTGTAAGATACCAGGAGTGGAGTACCTTCTGGTATTGTTCCCAATGTGTGGCACATTTAGTGGCAGCATAAGTGGAGGCAAAGGTTTTTAACCAAGTGGAATCAGAAAACGACTCCGACAGGGTTCGTTCCCACTTGATGACGGAGGAGGGTTTAGAGAAAGTGTAGTGGTTATTATGGAAGGCGTAAAACAGTGTAATGCCTTTCATATGAGGAGCAGTGTTCTGAAGGAAAAGATGTACCAAGTTAGGGAGTTCCAAATAAGTGGGAAGCGGATTCTTTTTAAGGAAAGAGCTAACCTGGAGATAAGTGAAGAACGTACTCTGTGGTAAATCAAAACGGGCCTGTAATCTATCAAATGGACGTATGCGGGAGTCCTGGAATAGATCGCTCAGGAGCGATATTCCCCTTCCCAACCAGGGCCGTAGATCAATGTGAGGGATGAAGTGGTTCAGCACTTTCAGTGGGATGGGTATAGTGCTCACGGAAGCTTCAGGAGGCTGCAAGCTGCAGAATTCCTTCCACTGGGTAAGAGAGGCTAGCGTTATCGGGTTTTCAAGAGCAGTAGGCCTAGCACCTAGTGCGGCAGCAATGAGAGACAGTCGTAAATCGGTACAAGGGAGTTCAGAAGCTTCGATGGATGCCCACGCTTTGTGTGGAGTTGGTGCCCACCAATATCTAAGCTGATCTAAAACACACGCCTTATAGTAGGCTGCCAGGTTGGGGACACCCATGCCGCCGTGCTTTCTGTGTAAGACCATGGTTTTAAGAGGGCATCTTGGGGGCTTAGCGTTCCACACAAAACGTGTCAGAAGTTTTTGGAGAGCTGAGAAACACAATATCCTTTTTTGTATGCCAAATAAACAACCTCTCACTAGAAAAGTATAGACTAGTGGTTATCAACCCTGAGACCAGGACCAGGTAAATTCTTTCCAAATCCTTCATGCTCCGACTGTAAAATAGTTAAAACTGATACAATAAAAGTATAGGAATACAAACTATGTATTGAAATTCTGAAAGGCTCTAGATAAGGCTGGGTTTCATTTTGATGGGTGGGGTTTGTTAATGGGGGTTAGGGGACTCTGTAACCAACTTGGTGGCCCATTGGAGGCACTATGGGGGGTAGTTGGGGCTCCGTAGCAAAGTAGGGGACACTGTAGCGGATGGACAGCACTGTGGGGTTGAGAGCTCTCAGGGTGCCTGAGGGCATTGTGGGAAGTTGAGGGGGACTGAAGTCCAATATTGGAGACTGGGATAAATATGGGAATTGGGAAGCACTGTGGCAGATTAGAGAATCTGCAGCTGGCTTGAGGTCCAGAAGGGAGGGAGACTGAAGCCTTTTTCTTCCTGTATGCCACCAATTTTTCTATGCCCTGGGCTCTTTCCACTGGGACTTCACCCTGACCCATATTTATAAGGGGGAGATGGGAGACTCCAGGGAAGGAAGACCTGCAGAGTAATTGCGGATAATGTGCAATTAGAGGGGCTCTAGAACTTGGAGTGAGGTTGCCATCCAAATTATAGAGTTCTGCATAATCACAGAACAGTGAGGAAGTCCTGGAAGAATGTAGGACATCTTCCTCATTAGAGGCCAGAAGTTTATGTACATGTGAGTGTGGGCATGCCACTTCAGAAGAGCTCTGGCCAACATCCAGCCACATTTGTTGCAGTGCTCATAAGGTAACTTAGTCCTATTTTATATTGACTAAAGGCACATGAATTAAAAAAAAAAAAAATGTGTGCATATGTATTTATTTATTTATTACTGCTAGATATGCCATGTCTTTTATTGATAAGGTTTTATAAAAAAACAAAAGACTTGACCACCTTCCTTTTATTCCCCATTGAAACATGCACATCTCATAAAAGACAGGTGTAAAGGCTCATCGTTACTCATTTAATTATTCATAGTTCTCTACTCATATGCTATGATGGGAATGTGATAAGAAGTAATCTTTTGACAGGTCTGGTTGCCTTTATTTAAATTGGCTCCCAAGTGCTGCGTTTAATGCTAAATTATAAGAACATTATGTATTGATCTTGCTTGAGAGAGCTTTTTGCACAAATGTTTATGGCTCTGGTTAATGAACTGTCTCTTAATTGAAGGGAACCACAGTTGTTTTATGGGTATATTTCTCACACTGTTGCTACTGTTGTTTATAGGAAGTTTTTGAAGTTTACCTCTTTAACTACTTGTTTCTAGAACAGCCTTTCTCAACCTTTTCAATACAGAGTAACCCTTGAAATACATTTCTGGTCTCGGAACCCCTGCTAAAAATTAAAAATATTCAGCTCATGACACATTAGTGTAACAGTCAGTGGGAAGAATGCTCCTTACTCTTGTTATCATTGGGAAGAATTACCCCCTTACAGATAGCTAAAAGGAACAACGGTGTCATTGGAAATTTATCGGAGAGGCAGAAATTGCTCATTGCTCAAGGAACCCCTAGCAATCTCACGAGGAATCGTAGGGTTCCATGAAACCCTGGTTGAGAGACCCTGTCCTAGAACAATGCAAGATAGTATATAGTGTGTAGTTTGTGTTTACCTGTAACTAAAAGTGCCTCAGTCAGTGATTTTGGGTTTGCAAGATTTTTTTTTTCCGGGGGGGGGGGTTAACCTTCAATATGCATTATTGAATTTACCAAAGAAAGGACAGAAGATATCAAATACTGTACATTCTAGATCAGCACAGAAAATGTGAACATTAAATAAAGGGTTACCGTACATATCGGTATGATATGTTACAATGTGATACATTAAAATAACACACATTATTGACATAAACCTTTCTAATGCATTTATATAATGTTAACAAGAACAAATAATCTGTACGAACGGCCTTGTTTATCATATGCAGTCACCACAATAAAGATTTTTTTTCATAAGCTCAGTAATGATGTTAACTGCTCTGGAGCAGAAAAGCACACTCCAGATAAACATGATTACATTTAAATAAACACTGAATCAGATCTTCACATTGGCATTTGTCTTGCTAGTATCTTTCTTGAATGGCCCTGAGTGCCGATTCACACATATGCAATGTGGGAACCCTGCGAATCCACTGAAGGTTCCCGCATCGCACCCAACTTGCAGGCAGTTCACACTGCCATATGCAAACTATGTCAATACAAAGTTAACGACACCCCCAGATCAGTTCGCATATCGCAGTGTGAACTGTCAATTTGGACAGGAATTAGATCGCATACCCATGTGATCAGATTCTGGTGCGGACCAAAAAAAAAAAAAGGGTCTTGCACGACTTTGGTCCAAATGCAATGTAATTCAGCCATACAATCTGTATGGCTGAATTTGCATCGCACAGACATCGCATGTGATTTGCATAGCAGTGCGGTGCGAATCACATGCGATGTCTGACATCGCTTGAAGTGTGAACCGGCACTGAGTTAGATAACTGCAAAAAATGCTCACCGTTTCTGGTTTTAGTAGCATTTATATCTGAGCCCACTTTAGCCTTACCCACAGCCTGGGGCATAAAAGAGGCAGTACTGCACAATATATTGAGACAAAGGGTGAAATATATACCCACAAGTTATGAGATGTTTTCTAATAACAAAACTCTCTTGTTTAAAAATCAAACAAAAAAAAAACTCTTTACAGTGGCTTGCCTATTCTGCTTCTCAGTCCTGTTCATAATAATAAAAAAGTACCTTTCATCAATATAGCAACCCTGTCTAATTAATAGGGATGCACCGAAATGAAAATTCTGGGCCGAAACCGAAACCGAAAATGCAGGATGCCCTTGGCCAAAAACCGAAACCGAAAATTACTTTTTCCCCCAAATCATTTTAAAGTGGAGTTCCACCCTATTTTTATACTTACCTCCATCTTCTTGCTCCGGGTCACCTGAAAAAGAAATGGATAATCGCATATTTTTTATTTTTTTTTACTTACCTCGTAGCGAAGAAAAAATACTTACCTTACTTCCTTCTTCCTCCTTCCTCGGCCGCGGCCCGTCGTCACTTCCTGGCTCTGCAATGATTCCTGGGAGCTGAACGTCATAGCTCCCAGGAATCATTGCGCCTGCACCGGCCCCGACGTCAGTTCCGGGTCGCGCGCGTCATCCCCTTCTAAACAGCTTCTGGGCATGCCCAGAAGCTGTAAAGGGATGACGCGCGCGACCCGGAAGTGATGTCGGGGCCGGCGCAGAGCATCGTGGGACCAAAGAAGGCGGAAGAAGACGCCGAAGGGGATCTCGCTGGCTTCAAGCTGCCCACATCTGAGATGGCAGCGCTGGACAAGACGTTTGCAAGGTAAGTATTTGTCCTAACAGGTAAGTGCAACCCGGGACAGATCAGAGGCTAGCCATCGTGGAATGTACTAGCCCTGACTGTCCCGGGGGTATTAAAAAAAAAAAAAAAAATCCAGGGTGGAACTCCGCTTTAAAATAGATAGAGGGGCATACACCAAAAACAGGCAGCGACGTACACCTGTCGCTGCCACCCTGTCACGGTATATGTACTGTGATGGGTTGGCAAAAGGTTAATTTAATTACCAATGGTATTTGTATTATGCAGCATGAGGGGGTTAATATTGCCACTGCTGGTCACTGATGCATTAGTGACCGACCAGTGGCAGTTATTTTAACCCCTTTGTGCTGCATTAGTGCAACCAGTATCATTGTTAATTAACACTGGTTGCACTGGTACTGGTTGCACTAATGCAGCACAAAGGGGTTAATTAACTGCCACTGGTCGGTCACTAATGCATCAGTGACCAGCAGTGGCAATATATTAACCCCCTCATGCTGCATAATACTAATACCATTGGTAAGCTCACCTCCGCTCCCCCCCCACTGCCTCAGCGTTCCCCTCGGCAGTACACCCCCCCCCGCCTCAGCGTCCCTCCCCATCCCAAGGATGCAATCTCCTTACTCTCTCTGCTCCTCCGGTGTCCTTCCAGTTTCAAATACGCGCCTCTGGCCGGTGGCTCGCCTCCCTGTGATGTCACTACTACTACGATCTGTGCATGAATGAACTAACACACCGGGCGGGAAGGAGGGCAAGCGGCCGTTAATATCTATAACTATGTCGGCGCTTCACTTCCCTGTCAGAGGAGATACCCGCATGACAGGGAAGTGAATCGCTCACATAGTTATAGCTATTAGCGGCCGCTCAGCCGCCCTCCCGCCCGGTGTGTCAGTTCATTAATGCACAGATCGTAGTAGGGACATCATTGAGAGGCGGGCGGCCGGCCAGAGGCGGGACTTTTCAAACCTGCGCTGCGCCCTCCTCCTTCCTCACGGGGGCCATTAATTTCGGCATTTTTAACCCATTTTCGGCCGAAATGGGATAGGCCCATTTTCGGCCGGAAATTTCGGTTCATCCCTACTAATAAATAAAATTCCAAGTTGACGATTACCTGAAAAGAACTAAGTATATGCTCGCCTTTCGCCTTTCCTGGCAGCCAAACCAGCTGCTGATCTCTCTGGTGGTTGCAATCACACTGGAAGAAATAACTTTTTCACTTCTGGTCCATGTACCTTGTTTTGAATCCAGCCCTAATGAATGGATATTTTTGGACCTCCAAAACACATTGGTACTTTTTTGCTTGACCCCCTGACTTTTATTGGAATAAAGTTGTATGTGATAATCTTAGCAGTGGTGTTGCACTTCAGTTTCTATTAATGTTATATAACCATGTGTACAGCACTGTCTGACCGCAATGCTATCTTGTTAGCAGGCAGCCAGGGAATGGTAAATTGCCTGTTTTTACCAACCTCTGGTAGCTTATGTGAACAAGGCCTAACTTTATGTAAAAGTGAAAGCAGGTGGTTGGTCCTAAGATTTTAAAGATGGATTCCAGGAATTCAGCTCCTTTGTAAAAAGTGAAGTCACACTTTGAGTTAGTCCAGGGAAGGTACATGACATCTGGGCTTATCTCTATTTTTTACATCTGACCGTTTTATTGCAATCCCAGAAGAGGCTGATGCTTCAGGTCTAAGCATCTTCAACAGAGTCAGTGCAGCTTTTATGCTCCTCCCCTCCTGCTGCCCGATTTAAAGAAGTTTTTGTATTATGTGAACTCATTCACAAAATAGGCTTCTCTGAATGGGCAGGAGAGGGGGAGGAGCAGGCATAGCTGCTCTGTGTGCCTCTCTCTCCTCACAGCCCCAAAGCTCTGGCAGAGCCATAGGACTGTTAGATATAAATAATAGAGATAGGCTCAGGAGATGTCATGCACCTCATTGGACTTAACTCCTGGTGCGCCTGCACTTTTTTAAAAAAAGTGGCTGAATTGCTGGAATTCAACTTCACAGGCACCAGAATGAACATGATTGTGATTGTGTAAACCAGGGGCAGGCAACCAGACCTCTCAGGCTCCCGCAGCTGCCTCCAGCTAGAAGGGGCTCTGGGGACACAAATGACAGAGAGAACAACACCATCTAAGTGCAGTATGACTGCAATTTAATATAAAAAAAGGTACAAAATACACTCACAATGTTGAAAACAATTCTCCCGACTTTCCTGCACCTGTTTGGTGCCAGTTATCCGTTTTCTCCAGCCCCTGGTATCTTTCCAGTCCCCTTGTCCTCCCACCTATGATGTGGTGTCAGACCCTCCTTAGCTTCCTTCACCTGGTGCCAGTCCACTGCTGCTTTTCTGTCCCTGGTACATTGTCACCCCCAGTCACCCCCTCCAATGTCACTTGTACTGTGCCAATCACCCTCTTTCTCATCATGTCCTACCCCTGGTATTGTGCAAGTTCCCCCCATACTGCAACTAGTATAATGCCAATTCTCCCCCACCTTTTGTGCCCCTGATATGATCCACCCCTCCTGTCCCTGGTATGGTGAAAATCACTTTCTGCCTGCCTGTGGTACAATGGCAGCCCCCATCACCTGGTTTAATGCCAGCCCTGCTTCTAGCTTAGTGGCAGCCCCTCCAACCCATCCTGCCCCCAGTATAGTGACAGTTCCCCCATCATCCTGCCCCTTGTATAGTACCAGTCCCCTCCTGTTCCTGGTATGGTACCAGTCCCCTCCTGCCCCTGATATAGTGCCCCCACCCCTCCTGCCCATGGTATAGTACCATTGACTCACTTCCCCTGGTATAGTGCCCCCACCCCTCTCCTGTCCCTGGTATAGTTCCCAGTCCTCTCCTGCCCCTGGTATATTTCCCCCACCCCCTCCTGCCCCTGATATAGTACCAGTGCACTTCTACCTCTGGTATAGTGCCCCCACCCCCTCCTGTCCCTGGTATAGTACCAGTCTTCTCCTGTCCCTGGTATAGTTTCCCCACCCCCTCCTGTCCCTGATATAGTACTAGTACTCTGCAGCCCCTGGTATAGTGCCCCCACCCCTCCAGTCCCTGATACAGTGTTAGTCCCACCCCCTAGTATAGTGCCAGTCCCCTTGCCCCTTGGTACGGTGCCAGCCCCCCTTCTCCAGATATCCCAAGTATAGTTCCATCCCCTGGTACAGTGCCAGTTCCCTTGCTCCCTCTGTTGGATCCCTCTTCACTGCCTTTCCCTGGTCGGTTGTCCCTCAGATGAAGCCTTGGTTGGACATCACTTACCCCTCAGCAGGCAGCCCAGGCCACAGAGCAGCAGGCTCCTCAGCCTTGTGTTTCCGATGGGGCTCGGACATGGTGGTGGCTCCTCAGTGCTCCCGGCTCTCCCAACTGCCCCTCTCTGGCCTCTTCATTATGCGTGTGAGCGTCCTCTCCTCCCCCTCTCCCGCCTGGCTCCCGCCTCCTAGTGTGGATTGATAATTCCCCTTGTCTCCTGGGAACCGTCCGCTCTGGGAGCAGTGGGAGGGGAGAAGGCAGCGGGGAGGGGAAAATGAAACCTAATTGGTTGTTAAGGACGCAGTGGCCCACACTCCTTACAAACCAATAGTTGTCATTCAGAGCTATCTGTTTCAAGTATCGGTGAATTTACACGAGTACCGATACCCGTGCAAATGTCTTGTATCGGTATTGGTGTAACCCTAAAAATTATATGTGCATTCAATGTATTTTGTGCATTTTATTTAGCTGTAGAATACTTCCATGTGCTGACATCCTGAAGGCCTGAGACTGCTGCTAGGCACATCTACTTTGTATGTGATGGCTGCATATAATTTAAAGGTTATTTAAGGTGGTAAAGGGAGGGGCAGAGGAGCTGCACGACCAAAGAGTAACTGGACACTTCCAAAAGAAGATAAGGCTGTAACATGCATAAAGGGAACGGGCTGTGACTCTTCCTGAAGTAGTCATATTTTCTATCAGGTTCGAAGGCACATTGTAGAAGAATAAAAATATCTTCTGGAAATGGGAAAAAGTGTAGGTAACATTTAAAATACTTGCATTTTTGTGATTTTACCTGCAATTTTTGTTGGCTAAAGGCTCTCATTAAAATTAGCAATGATATAAAAAAAAAAAAACACACTGATGATCTAAAAATTAAGAAATTATCACAATGTTCAAGTGTTTTCATGTTCAGACTATACCCCTACTAAAATAAGAGTGTGATTGAGATAATTACACATTCTGTACACTGACACTGGTGCACCTTAGCTAAAATCCACTCTGTGGGCAGCTGCTCTGCTTTTGTCAGCATATACTCCAAATCTATTATGGAGTATCTGTTGTCTCTGAAATAGGACGCATGCTAGGTCGCTGACACAGCTGGCCCGGTTTGTGAAAGGTCAAAGGTTTTACTTGTTAAGTTTCCTAGATCTAATTATTTGTCTTGTTTCAAATATTCACAAGGAAAAAGCCCTTCAGACATTTTTCACAATGTTATTTAGTCAAAGCCGACCTTCTTCTGCAAGCTACAGTCAAGTTCAATCATATTGCTTCATTGGCTTGCATTTTGGCCTGGATAATCAGGCTTAAATAAGCTGAAAGTGTCCTTAGTCAACTGATAATACAGGAAAACTGTGATATATTTTAATATTGAGTTAAAATAACAACTACAATAACTATTTTGTAAAATAGGTTTGAAAAATAAATACAGTTTTTGGTAAATGTATTTGACCCTTAAATACTTCCTTGACTTTTATAAAATTTGCAACTTTATGGAAATGTGATGTTTCTTCCTTTTGTTTCACCCTTTTATACAGTGCATCCAGAAAGTATTCACAGCACTTCACTTTTTCCACATTTTGTTATGTTACAGCCTTATTCCAAAATGGATTAGATTAATTATTTTCCTCAAAATTCTAAAAATATTACCCCATAATGATAACGTGAAAGAAGTGTGTTTAAAATCTTTGCAAATTTATTAAGAATAAAAAATGAAAAGAATCACATGTACTTAATTCACATAATTTGCTCAATACTTTGTTGAAGCACTTTTGGTACCAATTACAGCCTCTTTTTGCGTTTAACCTCTTGCCGACTGCCGCACGACTATTTACGTTGGCAGTCAGCCCCTCACAGGCAAAGCGACGTAGGGCTACGTCGCTAGCCTGTGAGGCTATAGGGAGCTCCCGCGCGCCACCGGAGGCGCGCTCCTGCGCGGTCACGGATCCCCCCGTGTGTGTGATCGTCCGTTACAGCGGGAGAAAGGCAGGCGGCTAATGTAAACACAGCCGCCTGTCAGTGTCCCCTGTGTAAGAATGGAGATCAGACGGTTCTACTATGTAGGACCGTTGACCTCTGTTCTTACACTAGTAGCCAGAGCCAATCACAGTTAGAAACACGCCCCTAGGACACACTTAACCCCTCTCTCTCCAATACAGTTAACTCCTTCACTGCCAGTGTCATTTTTACAGTAACAGTGCATATGTATAGTACTGATTACTAGTAATGTCACTGGTAACCCCAAAAGTGTCAAAAATGTCAGTCAAGGGTCCGATCTGTCCGCCACAATGTCGCAGTCCCGCAAAAATAATCGCAGATCGCCGCCATTACTCGTTAAAAAAAAAAAGCACAAAATTGACAAAAATCTTGCCAAAACAAATTGGCCGAAAATGTTAAAAAATTTTGATTTTTACATTTTTTTTGGGAATTGCATATAAAAAAAATGTGAAAAATATTGTTATTTTTTCAAAATTGACGCTATTTTTTTGTTTATAGTGCATGATCAAAAAATTGCACAGGTGATCAAATACCACCAAAAGAAAGCTCTGTTTGTGGGAAATAAAGGACGTCAAATTCGTTTAGGTACACGACCGTGCAATTGTCCGTTAAAATCACGCAGTGCCAAATCGCAAAATAGGCCCTGGTCAGGAAGGGGGTAAAATCTTCCGGGGCTTAAGTGGTTAATGCTACAAGCTTGGCACACCTATTTTTGGGCAGTTTCTCCCATTCTTCTTTGCAGGACCTCTGAAGCTTGATCAGGTTGGATAGAACCTGATAGAGCTTTTCAGATCTTTCTAGAGATGTTCAATCGAGTTCAAGTCTGGGCTCTCGCTGGGCCACTCAAGGACATTCACAGAGTTGAACTGTAGCCACTCCTTTGTAAATTTGGCTGTCTGCTTAGGGTCATTGTCCTATTGGAAGATAAACCTTCGCCCCAGTCTGAGGTCCAGAGCGCTCTGGAGCAGGTTTTCATCAAGGATATCTCTGTACATTGCTGCATTAGTCTTTCCCGCAATCCTGACTGTTCTCCCAGTTTCTGCCACTGAAAAACATCCCCACAGCATGATGCTTCCACCACCAAGCTTCACTGTAGGGATATTGCCCAGGTGATGAGGGTGCCTGATTTCCTCCAGACATGACACTTGCCATTCAGGCCAAAGAGTTCAATCTTTGTTTCATCAGACCAGAGAATTTTGTTTCTTATGGTCTGAAAATCCTTCAGGTGCCTTTTGGCAAACTCTACATGGGCTGTCATGTGCCGTTTACTGAGGAGTGGCTTCCATCTGGCCACTCTACCGTACAATTTTAGGATTGAATGAACTTTAGCAAATGAAAACCACGCACTGTTAAAAATGTGTCTATGCAAAAAAAAATGTCCATCCTGCTCTTTTAAATTCTGTCATAACTGAGATCGAAACGGGAACGTTAGTTTGACCCTTTCTATCATTAGAAAGAACAAACAGATGTTCTTCCAGCATTCTTACAATGAAAGGTGTTGAATGAAATGAAATGCTCTATTGTATACCCAGCTTTAGGGAACATGCCATTATTTTATCATCTGTCTTTGTTTTCTGAAGTTTTAGTTTCAGGAATTTTACTAAAAATAATTTTGTAGGTGTTGGTAACAAAATCTCTTATGTGGATTTCAAATAGGCTAGGTACACCACAGGAGATGGTTGTCGACCAATAACTGGAAGTACCTGAACAAGGATCTTCATTGCAGGATCAGCATGTGCTTTTTCAATCACTTAACGACCGGAAGAATTTACCCCCTTAATGACCATGCCATTTTTTGCGATATGGCACTGCATTATTTTAACTGACAATTACACAGTCGTGTGATGCTGTACCAAAATAAAATTGATGTCTTTTTTCCCCAAAAATAGAGCTTTTTTTTTTTTGGTGATATTTGATCACCTCTGCAAATTTTATTTTTTACGCTATAAGCAAACAAATGTGAGAATTCTGGGGGGGAAAAAAAACAATATTCTTTACTTTCTGCTATAAAACATTCCCAATAAAACAATTAAAAAAAAAAAAAATGTTATCTTCAATTTAGGCCAATATGTATTCTGCCACGTATTTTTCATCTACAAACTAGGGGATAGATTTATGTCATTTTTATTTATTTATTTTTTACTAGTAATGACGGCGATCAACGATTTTTAGCGGGACTTTGACATTGCAGCAGACAGATCGGATACCTAACTGACACTTTTGAGGGCACCAGTGACACTAATACAGCAATCAGTGCTAAAAGTATGCACTGTTACTGTACTAATGACACTGACAGGGAAGGGGTTAACACCAGGGACGATCAAAGGGCTAAGTGTGTCCCTAGGGGATGCTTTCTAACTGTGTTGGGGGGTCGACTCACTGGATGAAAACAGGGACCTGTGTTCCCAAATGGGAGGAATAATGTAACCCTGTGTTCATCTCTGACAGAACAGAGGTCTGCCTTGTTTACATCTATACAAACTATGGCGGCTGGTCGGCAAAGTGGTTAATGAAAGCCGCAAATTTATATTGATTGAAAACCACTTTAATTTTTTTTTTACATGTTGATTGGGTTTAGATATATTTTAGACTGGAGATAGAGAAAACTAGAGATGACATATCAACCAGTAATAAATCCTTATTCACATCCTATATTAGCTATATTTGAACAATGGAAACTATAATCTGATATGGCTATCATCTGTATTTTCATTTCCTCTAGTTTTACTCATTCTTACAATGAATAAATCACTGCAGGCAGTTATGTATATATTATATGTTAGTTTACTTTCTTATGCAAAGGGGATCACTAGAGAAGGTGACTAATATTCGCCATAAGCAAACCATCTCAAAGTGTATTCATACTGTTGCATTGACAATTCAGAAACACGGGTTTGTCAATTCTTTTGAGAATACCATTTAAAGCCATTAGGGGGAATATATTACAATTTGAATGAGGCAATAGAGCAGGATTAACACTGTTCTAAGCACTTTGAATACAGTTCTAGAAATAAAATAAATATATGTGACAGATTTTTAAGGACCCCCCCCCCCCGCGCGCGTGTGACCGGTGGACCCGATGTCCGCCGGTCACTCACGATCGTCGGGTGGAGAGGGAGAAAGGCAGGCGGCTAATGTAAACAAAGCTACCTGTCATTCTCCCCTGTGTAAGAACAAAGATCCTGCTATGCTGTTACACAAACAGCCACATCCCTTCACAGTTAGAAGCACGCCCCTAGGGACACACTTAACCCCTCCTTCTCCAATAAAGTTAACCCCTTCCCTGTCAGTGTCATTTTTACAGTAACAGTGCATATGTATAGCACTGATTACTGTAGTAATGTCACTGGTAACCCCAAAAATGACAGTCAAGGGTCCGATTTGTCCGCCGCAAAAAATCGCAGATCGCCGCCATTACTGGTTAACAAAAAAAAACAACAAAAATGCCAAAAATCTTTGCCTTAGTTAGTAAACGCAATAACTTTTGCGCAAACAAATCAAAACACGCTTTTTGCTATTTTTTTTTACCAAACATATGTAGCAGAAAACAAAATGTTGGCAGAAATGTTAAATTTAGATTTTTACATTTTTTGGGGGGGGGGGGGGGATTTCATTTAAAAAAAAAATGTGAAAAATATTGTTATTTTTTTGCATAATTTACGCTCTTTTTTTGTTGATAGCGCATGATCAAAAAATCGCACAGGTGATCAAATACCACCAAAAGAAAGCTCTGTTTGTGGGGAAAAAAAGCCGTCAATTCATTTGGGTACAGCTTCGCACGACCGCGCAATTGTCCGTTAAAGTCACGCAGTGCCGAATCGCAAAATAGGCCCTGGTCAGGAAGGGGGTAAAATCTTCCGGGGCTTAAGTGTTAAAAATCTTATGTATTATGTATCTTATGATTGGTGTTTTTGTGTTTTTGTTTCTGAAAGTGCCACTCCTGTGTTATTTTTTAAACCTTTTGCTGGCTTCCATTTCTTTTCAAATATTGGCTCCTACAAAGCTGTCTGGTTGCAAAATATTAACCACTTGCCTACTGGGCACTTAAACCCCTTTCCTGCTCAGGCCGATTCTCAGCTTTCAGCGCTGTCTCACTTTGAATAAAAATTGCATGGCCATGCAACACTGCTCAAATTAAATTTTCTCTATCGTTCATTGACAGACGTAGCTCCATATTCTTCTTGACAATTGAGTTATGCTGCTCACTACAGGAGTAGGACACTAGGCAGAAAAAATCTTTACCACGCCTATGGGGCAGTCCCTGCAGGCATACACCCACTCACTCTGCTATAGGATTCAGTTTGTCTCTGCCTAGTTTAGGAGTAGGACCTAGTTCACGGCTGGGACTTCGGTCTTAGCTTGTCTTTTTTATTTTAAAGGGAACCTTTGTTAAAAAAGCTTTTAGCTAGTTATGTTCCTGAGAGAACTGCAATCAACAACCAGACTGGGTTTTGAACTGGATATCCTAGATTCTTAAGGTCTCCCAACCCGGACAGCGAGCGTGTGCAGGTTATATAGCCCAGTGCTAGTCCTCGCCACGACAGAGCCCCAATGGATGGGGGCTGGCCCACAAATGAAACGCCTCGTCAGGGACGTACACGACCTGGTTCGGCCTGACTCGCAGCGTACCCCTTGGCCGTCAGCACCCCCACCCCGAGTGGAGAGGTAGTCTGTCCGGAGTGGCGCCCACCCGATGTTGGTATGGTGAGTAGTGTCCCCCCCCATAGCTCTGGTGGTCTCAGGGCAGACGTCGGACCCTTTCTTCCCCTGGCCTCTCAGTATGTACCAGGCTCCCCCAAGGCCTCCCTTCCCACCTTCAAGAAGGTCCCTACCTCAGTCAGCAATGGGGGTCCTGAGAGGGTGGATGCGTTGATGCCGCTATAGCGGATCCACTGGGACCCCCTGATGCCACTAATAGTTTGGACCCCTTGTGGGGTCCTGGAGACCGCATGGCGCACCGAGGGGGCTGCCATTTTGCTATAGAATCATTCAGCCTCTTTTTGCAAAAATTCCCATTGAAATGCATGGGGGGCCATGTTTTTGTAGTTTCCCCATAAGAATGCATTGGGCGGCCATTTTCTCTGAGTCTGCGAACGCTGGACAGCAGGGCGCAGCAAGGCCTTTACTCTAGCGAATGACCCAGGTACTTCCTCTTCCTGTGAAGATCATTTTTTTCTACACAGCAGACCGATCCTGTTCTCCACCATATCGAATGGTGGTATGTCTGTTGGGGTCCCCTTAGGTCTCCTTCACTCACCCTGCTGTTGGCAATGCTAGTGGCTGGGACTTGTAGTAACGCTGGTGCATCGGTGTGGGTCAGTTTTCCACAGGTTTCTTCAAGTGACACTGCATTATTCCAGGGTTCTTATGGAGTCCCAGGAACAAATTTCACCTACATATCCCCTCCTTGCGGATACAGGGATCTCCAGGTCACAACCCCTGTCTGCCTTAACATCGGTTTTGGAAAACCTGGTGTCAAAAGTGGATTTGGTTTATAAAACTGCCACTAGTGGGGGGTGTGTCCAAGATGGCGACGTGATCGGCCGCATCTTTCTGAGCTCCGCCGGGCCATGATCAATATACTCCACTGTATACTCTCCTACCGGGACAACCTCCACTCCCTGGACATCTAGATGTGCCACAGATCATCCGGTGCTCAAGCTGGTAAGGGGAAATGGCTGCATTTCCTGCCAATAGCGGAGGGAACGGCGGTGTCTGGCACACTCCCCGTGCAGACTCGGGCCACGAGGCGCTCACACATGGCCTCCCAGACGGAATCAGTGGAGGCTGAGGCCTCAACACATCCGGTACTAGCAGATGTTATGGCAGCCATAGCCACGTGTCAGGCTGCTTTCACGGCCAAAATTGAGGCTGTCCAGCTGGACGTAAGTCTCCTACAGCAGGACCAACAGATAAACTCCGCTCCCGGATAACCGTGACGATTCAGTCAGTCTGAAGATACTGTGAGTGAGCATGGTGCGGACATTCGCTCATTAAAATCCAGGGTTAAGGCCTTGGAGTACAGGGCTGAGGATGCAGAGAACAGGAACAGGAGGAATAACCTCTGCATCATTGGGATGCCAGAGGGGGTGGAAGGGTTTAACCCGACTGTTTGTGGAGGATCCACCTATCTCCTTACTACACTGTGGAGCGGGCGCATCGTGTTCCCCTTAAGCTCGGTCCCCTCAGGGCTCCCCCTCGCATGCTAATCTTCAGATTACTCAATTTCAAGGACCAAGATGAAATTCTCATGGCGTCTCGCGCTGCGGGGGAACTCCGCTTTCAAAATGCTAAACTGCTCCTTTTTTCGGATTATTCGGTCAAGACGCAGAAGCTTAGGAAATTGTTCGACCACGTGAAGGTGCTGTTGCGGGCTCCCAATATCCGTTATGGATTACTTTATCCTGCACGCCTGAGAGTCAAAGATGGCGAGACTACCCGGTTCTTCCCAACCCCGGGCAAAGCTTCTACCTGGTTGGAGTCCCTGCCACCCCATCGCTTACCTTGGCTGGATGGGGATACCCTGATATCTCTCTGCTTTGAGCTGCTACACTACTCTTTGATCTTGTGGAAGGATCTGCCCAGGGCCTACCCTGTCTGTGGTGGTGGCTGCTCAGTTAATCTAGACTTCAAGTTGTCAGGGGACACCTGTTGTGCAACCTGTACTGTTCATTAGTAACGAAGATGGACTCCCTCAGCATCCTCCTATTAGCCCGGCGTAGTCTTAAACAGGGAGAGACAGCCCACTGTTATGCCCCCTCTGTGCTTCATTCAGCGGGGCAGCGGATTCCCCGGTTAAGAGGTCCTTGGTGTTCGAATTCCTGAAAACATATAATCCCCACATATGTATATTTCAGGAGGCTCATCTGGTGGGGGGTCGCACCTTTAGTCTTAAAAACAAAACGTGGGTTGGGCATCATTACCACTCCACTTACTCCAACTTTGCGAGAGGAGTGAGTGTACTGGTGCACAAGACACTCCCACTTGTGCTCCTGGATCTGATCCTGGACCCTGATGGCCATTATGTTATAGTTCATGCTAAGGTACAAAGTGTGATATGGATTATTGTGGCACTGTACCTCCCCCCTGGCTTCCTTGGTCCTGTTAAACAAAATCAAGGCCAAGATAGCAGAGTTTGAGTTGGACAATGTGGTCATTATGGGGGATTTTGATATGGTCCCTGACCCGGGTATGGACAGAATGTCAGTGGGTGGTACCCAGAGCCCTGGTCTGGGCTCTTGGGCGGATACCTATGGCCTTACGGATGTCTGGAGGTGGAGACATCCTCTGTCAAGGGTTTACACCTGCCACTCCGCAACGTACAAAACCTTTTCTCGCATTGATTTGGCATACGCTGGTGGATCCGTTCTCCCTAGGGTCAGGGACATTAAAATTCTGCCAAGGGGTATCTCAGATTACGCTCCGGTTTTTCTGAGCCTTGCCCGATCGGATGGCCCCTCTCTCATCTTATGGAGACTTTCCAGGTTTTGGGTTTCTGATACTGAGGTGATGGCAAGGTTTGGGGAGGTTATGCGGGATTACTGGGTTGCGAACCCCAGCACGGCGGGGGAGACTACTGTGTGGGATGCTTTCAAGGCCTTTACTCGTGGACAGTATCGCTCATTATCAATAGATTGTGTAGGGAAAGGAAGGCTGACCTTACTAAGGCGGAGGAGGCAGTGGGCATTCAGGAAGCCTTATACATTAGAACTGGGGATCCCCAGCATTATGCTAGGTTTAGAACCCTGACTGCGGAGGTGCTTCCCATCCGCACATTTCTTAAGCAAAAAAAAGCTCTTTTACCAATCCCAACGTATTTTTGAGCAAGAGGAGAGGAATGGTAAATTACTGGCATGGCTATCCAGAGAGCAAACAGGTGGAATTACGTTTCCTCATATACTTGACTCTAATGATTTTCTATTGTCTACTCCTAACGGGATAAATTCTTGTTTTGCCTCCTTCTATCAGACTTTCTACACCTCCTGGGTCTCTTATACTTCTGTTGAGCTACTCTCCTACCTAGAGCAGATTGACATTTCGACCCTCGCCCCCACTTACCGTGACAGATTAGATGCCCCTATTTCAAGAGAGGAGGTACAAATGGCTTTGAAGTCGCTCCAGCCAGGGAAAACTCCTAGGCCTGATGATATCCTATTTGAGTTCTACAGGGCCTATGCTGAGGTTCTGGTTCCAATATTGCATCACATTCTAGAGGGATCAATTGAGGGGGGATCCCTTCCAGACTCGATGGGGGAGGCGTCATTGTTGTGCTGCCTGAGCTGGGGAAGGACCCATCTTTATGCTTCTCATACCGTCCTATTTCGCTCCTAAATGTTGACGCAAAGCTATTAGCCAAAATCCTGGCTATTCTGCTGAATGGGATTATTACGGCTTTAATTCATTCTGATCAGGCCGGGTTCAGGTAGGGGCGGGGAAGGGACATTAATATTCGGCATTTGCACTCTCACATTGCCCTTGAGGAGGTTGGCGGGGGGGGAGTGGTAGCCTCACTTGATGCTGAGAAGGCTTTTGACTCGGTCGAGTGGGGCTATCTGTGGGTGGTTATCTCCAGCTTCGGATTTGGTCCACGGATACAGATGCTTTATGCTACTCCTACAGCGCGAATCCACACTAATAACACTCTGTCGGCCTCTCTTCCCCTTGGTCGTGGAACACGCCAGGGCTGCCCTCTTAACCCAGGTTTGTTTGCTCTGGCCCTGGAACCCCTGGCTATTTTGCTGAGGGAGGACTCTGGGGTGAAGGGAATCGTGGTGGGCCAGATTGAGGATAAGATATCTTTAAATGCAGACGATACCCTGTTGTACTTGGCGGATGCGTCCTCGTCTCTTCGCGCCACGCTGGCCTTGTTTGAACAATTCGGTCGCTACTCTGGCATCCGGGTCAATTGGGACAAATTGATCCTGTTCCTGCTTCACTCCTCTGTCCCTCGGATCGACACAGGTACCTCACTTAAGCTGGTGGATGATTTTGTATATCTTGGGATTAGAGTGGGTGGGAGGCAAACGGCATATCTGGGGAAGAATGTTGAACCTTTGCTACAACAGCTCAACAACAGATGTGTGGCGTGGCGTACACTCCTGTTGACTTACGTGGGCAGAGTGATTTTGTTGAAAATGGTTTATTTGCCTAAATTGTTATATTTTTTCTGGAACATGCATCTGTATTCCCAAATTCTTTTTTGCCCGGCTGGAGGGGGTGGTGATAAATTTTGTCTGGGCTGGGAGACCCCCTAGGGTGGCAAGGTGCATACTGTATCTTCCCCTGTCTGGGGGGGCTGGCGCTGCCAAACTTCCTGATCTATTATTGGGCTACTATTTTGGTTACCGTGAGGTGGTGGTTCTCCCAGCCCAGGCAGAACCCTGCTGTCACTTTGGAGGCGGCGATTTTGGGATCCTATGCTGCACTAAGCAATTTGGTGTTTTGGGGACATAAAGCGCATTCTGAGGTGACTAACCCTTTGAGAACTACTATACGGGTCTGGCAATGTGCTAGAGCAGTTTATAGGAGGCCTCTCCATCTCTCTCCGCATACTCCCTTGTGGAATAACCCCTTGCTCCCCCATTTGAACTCAGCCCGGATCTCTCCGTGTGGGCCAGGAAGGGGATTACTACTCTGAGACATGTGATGAAAGAAGGGAGACTTATGCCCTTTGGAGACCTCAGGCAACTATGTCAGCTCCTGGGATCCTTTGAGTTCAGATTCTGGCAGCTGAGGCATGCCATCAGGGCCCAGTTCCCGGAGCCTGTGATCCTGGAGTCGGATTCAGTGGAGCGACTTCTTATCTCCGGTGTGTTAAATAAGCCACTGTGCACTATTTATTTGTATCTGACTGTAGCTTATGATACCAAATCTGCTAGAGCCTTTGACAGATGGAGGGCAGACATTCCTGAGCTCATTGAGGAGGGGTGGGAGGATTGTGTTACTGCTTTTATCCCCTCTTTGATAGCAGTTAGGGATAGATTTATACAACTTAAGTTTCTCCACAGGGCATACTACACTCCGCTCAGGCTATCCCGAATATATCCCAGCTGAATCCAAACAGCACCAGATGTGGTCTAGAAGAAGGGTCCTTTTGGCACATAGTCTGGTCCTGCACTTTTGGGAGGCGGTGGTGTCCACCCTCCGTGGGCTGTGGGATATGGTGATCCCCCTGAACCCTCTGATTCTTTTACTGAGTCATTTTGAAGATATTGAGGGGGATAGATATCTCCAACTCTGCCTGACTTTCACCCTGTTCTATGCTAGACGAGAAATACTGCTGAAATGAAAGTCCTAGGATCCTCCTACCCATGGCTTCTGGCGGAGCGCGGTTAATTCGGCTCTGCCTCTGTACAGAATTACATATGGGGCAATGTCTGAGGACATTTGACAAAATCTGGTCCAGGTGGATTGACATGGAGGGTTAGCTGCGGCCTCTTCCTCCCCCTACTGTTTGGTTGGGTTTCTGGAACACTTATCCTCATTACTTGGTGGGGGAGAGGGTGGGTGGCAGGGCTTGGTGAAGTTTATGTATGGCACTGTTAGTATTGTATTGAGGGTTGAGGGACTGTGCTACTTTGGGGAATGAGATAGCGGAGGGAGACATCTCCAAAGAAGGCTCTTATGTTGGTTGAGATTTTTTTAAATTGTTACTGTTATCGAACTGTATCCTGTGGGGCGTTTGAACATAGTAGTGCATTTTCTTTGTCTGTGAATGATGCTTTTGTTATGCT
The DNA here is from genome assembly GCF_965119305.1 of Pelophylax lessonae. Classification (NCBI taxonomy): domain Eukaryota; kingdom Metazoa; phylum Chordata; class Amphibia; order Anura; family Ranidae; genus Pelophylax; species Pelophylax lessonae. The sequence goes on from NC_138772.1 coordinate 196,996,513, forward strand.
GATTTGTACAATAAAACATTTTTCTGTTAAAAAAATGCCACTAGTAAAAAGCGCCCTATGCCCTCTCCTGTATCCTCAGATTCTGAGGTAGGTATGGCCGCTGCGGAAGCATGCCATCCTGAGAGATCTGTGTCATCGCACTCGGATGGCAAGGACGATATATCCTCGTTCGCAGCCACGCGGGAAAGCGCACTGGTGGAGGCACCTAGTGTCAGTGCGGAAAACTCTAAAAATGGCAGATGATTCTGCAGCATCTGGGACGCAGGTGTCTTTTGGCACTCGCAAATCCCAGAAATCGGGCAAGGTTTTCCCTTGTCTTGAACTTTTTGACAAAATTGTCAATGAACAGTGGGGGTGCCTCAAACAGATGCTAGTGCTGCCAAAGTGTTTTAAAAGGTGCTACCCATTTGCGGACGCTGTATCCGCTAGATGGACCGTTCCACCGAAGGTGGACCATCCGGTCTCCAGACTGAACAAATGTACTGTGGTCCCGGTGAAGGAGTCCCCAGTTTTTACTGACCCCGTGGATAGACGGATTGAGTCCCTGTCCCGCCACTTACACGTAATAGCAGGCTCAATACTTAAACCCATCTTTGTGATCACTCTGGTGTTGCAGACCATAAAGGAATGGGTAAAGTTACTGAGAAGTGACCTAGAAACAGAACGGCTCCCTCCAGGCCTAGCAGAGCTAACGGACCAAATGGTCCCAGCCCTGCTATTTATATGTGATTCAGCCCCTCTTGTAGCCAGAGTATCCGCGGTGGGGGTAGTTATCAGACGCATGATGTGGCTAAAAAGCTGGTCTGCGGATCAGGCTTCAAAAAAGGCTCTATCAGGCCTCCCTTTTACAGGAGACCTTTTGTTTGGATCCTCATTGGACACACTAATCAAAGGACTCACAGGCAGAAAGAGTACTCTTCTTCCTCAATCTGCCAAGGACGTCTTATTTTACAGCCCACAGGCGGCCCTTTCATGGCTCCAGCACGCAGGAAAAGGGATCTAAGCCATTTAGGTCTTCTGGGGGTTCCAAGAAGACATGGTCAGATAAGCCAAGAGCAGGCCAATCCAGACCTGCAGACAAATCCCCATCTGCATGAAGGGACGCCCTCACCTGTAACTGGGGTGGGGGGACGTCTTCGCTTCTTTCCGGAACCATGGACTTCCTTGATTCAGGACAAATGGGTCAACGAACTGATCCGATCGGGTTACAAGATTGAGTTCAGGTCTCGACCGTCAGACATGTTCTTCCCAACCAATCTACGCCTATCTCCAGATCTGTTAAGGGATCTACGAGAAGCGGTACAAGATCTGCTGTCACAAGGGGTGATTGTGCCGGTTCCCTCTCTGGAACACTTTCAGGAATTCTATTCAAACCTGTTCACTGTGCCCCGGAAAGAAGGCAAAGTGCGTCCCATCCTGGACCTCAAGGCTCTGAACCGCTTTGTGCGGCCACGGTAGTGGCATCCCTACACCAAGGAAACTTTTTGGCCTCCATCGATATCAAGGATGCATATCTACACATCCCTATTTACGCTGGACACCAGCGTTTTCTTCACTTTGTGGTAGGAGAGGAGCATTATCAATTTGTGGCGTTACCCTTTGGTTTCGCCTCCATCCCCAGGGTCTTCACTAAAGTGTTGGCTCTGGTATTGGCATTACTGCGAAAACTTGTGGTACTGAGGTATTGCGGTACTGGGGTACCTGGACGATCTCCTCTTAAGAGCAGACTCGCATTCAGTCCTGTTGGGCGACTTAAAGCGGAGTTCCGGCCTCAAAAACCACTTTGGGCCATCCTCTTGCTGAAAATCCCCTAAAAAATGGATAGTCCCGTTTTTTTTTTTTTTCAATTACTTACCATGTTATTGAAGAAAATATACTTACCTTCCTTCCACTTCCTCCCTCTGCGGCCGCTGCCCGCGTCATCTCCTCCTGCTTGCATTGACTCCTGGGAGATGAACGTCATCATTCCCAAGAATCAATGCGCCTGCCCGGCCCCGCTCGTCACTTCCGGTGCAGGCATGTCATTCCCTGCTAAACAGCTTCTGGGCATGCCCAGAAGCTGTGCAGGGATGACGCGCCTTCCCCGGAAGTGACAAGCGGGGCCGGTGCAGGGCATTCTGGGACCGAAGAGGACACCGAAGAGGATGCCCTGGCTTCAGATGCCCGCACCTGAGATGGCAGCGCTGGACAAGACATTTTTAAGGTAAGTATTTCTTCTAGAAGGTAAGTGCAACCTGAGACAGTTCAGAGGCTATCCATTGTGAAATGCACTAGCCCTGACTGTCCCAGGGGTATTTTTATCTCAAAAACGTTTTCGGGGCCGGAACTCCGCTTTAACAATCATTGTACGGACTCTGCAAGAGTTTGGTTGGAACATCCATTTAAAAAAAACTGCTCTGGTACCATCCTCAAAACTGGATTATCTGGGCCTTACTCTGGACTTTCTTCCCCCGGAAAAGCTGCAAAAGTTGCAGGGGGTGATTAGTTTGCTGTTATCAAGCAATCTGGCCTCTCTGTGGACTTGCATGCGAGCCTTGGGCCTGATGGTGTCGACCTTCATGGCAGTTCCATTTGCTCAGTTACACACGAGACCCTTACAAAGGGAAATTCTTGTCAAATGGAACGAAGATCCAAAATCCTTGGATACTATGATTCGGTTGAGTCACAACACAAAGATTGCTCTATTATGGTGGCTTTGCTCGTTAGCCCTACGCCAGGACAAGTCCTTCTTCCCTTTGTATTAGACTGTGGTAACCATGGATACCAGCCTGTCCGGCTAGGGAGGAGTGCTGGAGAAGCTGTGAGTCCAGGGGTCCTGGACAGTAGAAGAGTCCAGACTTCCTATCAATATTCTGGAACTCACAGCGATAAAGCTGTGCCTGAGTCACTGGACAAATTGTTTGCAGGGTTGTCCAGTCTGGATTCAATCGGACAATGGCTCGGCCGTGGCTTACATCAATCATCAAGGGGGCACCAAGAGTGTCTTAGCAGCCTGGGAGGTGGCCGAGATCCTGAAATGGGCAGAAAATATTGTTCCAGACCTTTCCGCCATGCATATCCCAGGAGTGGAGTACTGGCAGGCGGATTACCTGAATCGTCAGGTGTTGGATCAGAGGGAATGGTCCCGGAGCAGGAGAAAGCCACGGGACATAGGGCTTTGCAGAGCGATAAGTAAACACTACAGATATGTGTCCAGGTCAAATTTCATGAATCAGGTTTATTTCCACTTTAAAGCAACTTAAAGTGGTTCTAAAGGCTAGACATTCTTAAACTTAATGCATCATCTGCATTAAAGTGGTTCTAAAGGCAAGACATTTATTATTTTAATGTATTCCCTAAATTAAAGTAGATCTATAGGCCTTTTTAAAATTATTTTAGATCGTAAGGGAGAGTCATATCTTCTGCCCATTTATTTTTTGTTGTCCGTGTCCCATTGGGGAGATTTCCCTTCACTTACTGTCCCATAGCCAAAACAGGAAGTGAGAGGAAAATACTGCATATTAGGGGATCCATTGGGGATCCCTAGTCCTTCAGAACTAGTTTCCCATTGGAAGATTTCCCCTCTATTGTTTTTCTAGGGGTGATATGGAAATTGCATATTACATATTAGTTAAAGTTGTCTAGGGGTCTCACAAATATTTAGGAATGCCTTCAAGCCTTGGCTAAGGATTATACAGGACAAAGTCTAGTTACTTTTAGTTAGGTCATGTGAAAGGAATGTGTAATTGTAAACTGACCAAGTCATTGAGAGGTCATATTGCAAAGGGAGTTGGCTTGGGGATTGTCGATTTCCTTATACACAAGTCTAAATACCACTGCCCAAACTGGAACAAGTTTGTCTTATCCAGAGCTGCATCATGCAACATGCAAGTGTCTGGTCTGATTACCTGGCCACGGCTTTATGGGGGGCCTCTGTGGCAAAACAGCATCTTTAGTTAAGTATTCTTGTTATATTTTCTAATATCTGTACCTGTCATTACTTTTAATAAATATTATATTTTAAGTATTTGTGTGATCTCTCTTTGCACATATGGAACACAGCCATACAAAACAAGAGACAACCCAAAATATGGGATTTTCATTTACTTTCACTTTCAGTAATAATGGTAAACTGGACAAATCCACAGGATGAATCCATAACTGGGAATAGACAGCAATAAAAACTGACAGGTGTTCTAATCCTGTTCCAGTCTATCCAAAACTAAAAAAAAAACCTTTGCATTTACAAACCCGATTCCAAAAAATTTGGGACACTGTACACATTGAGAATAAAAACAGAATGCAATGATGTGGAAGTTTCAAATTTCAATATTTTATTCAGACTACAACATAGATGACATATCAAATGTTTAAACTGAGAAAATGTATAATTTTAAGGGAAAAATAAGTTGATTTTAAATTTCATGGCATCAACACATCTCAAAAAAGTTGGGACAAGGCCATGTTTACCACTGTGTGGCATCCCCTCTTCTTTTTACCAGTCTGCAAACATCTGGGGACTGAGGAGACAAGTTGCTCAAGTTTAGGAATAGGAATTTTGTCCCATTTTTGTCTAATACAGGCTTCCAGTTGCTCAACTGTCTTAGGTCTTCTTTGTCGCATCTTCCTCTTTCTGATGCACCAAATGTTTTCTATGGGTGAAAGATCTGGACTGCAGGCTGGCCATTTCAGTACCCGGATCCTTCTTCTACGCAGCCATGATGTTGTAATTGATGCAGTATGTGGTCTGGCATTGTCATGTTGGAAAATGCAAGGTCTTCCCTGAAAGAGATGACATCTGGATGGGAGCATATGTTGTTCTAGAACTTGGATATACCTTTCAGCATTGATGGTGCCTTTCCAGATGTGTAAGCTTCCCATGCCACACGCACTCATGCAACCTCATACCATCAGAGATGCAGGCTTCTGAACTGAGTGCCTTTTAACAACTTGGGTTGTCCCTGTCCTCTTTAGTCCGGATGACATGGCGTCCCAGTTTTCCAAAAAGAACTTCAAATTTGAATCGTATGACCACAGAACAGTTTTCCACTTTGCCACAGACCAATTTAAATGAGCCTCCACCCAGAGAAAACGCCTGCGCTTCTGGATCATGTTTAGATATGGCTTCTTTTTTGGCCTATCAAGTCTTAGATGGCAACGGCGAATGGCACGGTGGATTGTGTTCACCGACAATGTTTTCTGGAAGTATTCCTGAGCCCATGTTGTGATTTCCATTACAGTAGCATTCCTGTATGTGATGCAGTGCTGTCTAAGTGCCCGAAGATCACGGGCATCCAGTATGGTTTTCCGGCCTTGACCCTTACACACAGAGATTGTTCCAGATTCTCTGAATCTTTGGATGATATTATGCACTGTAGATGATGATAACTCCAAACTCTTTCAAATTTTTCTCTGAGAAACTCCTTTCTGATATTGCTCCACTATTTTTTGCCGCAACATTGGGGGAATTTGTGATCCTCTGCCCATCTTGACATCTGAGAGACACTGCCACTCTGAAAGGCTCTTTTTTTACCCAATCATGTTGCCAATTGACCTAATGATTTGAAAATTGGTCCTCCAGCTGTTCCTTATATGTACATTTAACTTTTCCGGCCTCTTATTGCTACCTGTCCCAACTTTTTTTGGAATGTTTAGCGCTCATGAAATCCAAAATGAGCCAATATTTGGCAAGACATTTCAAAATGTCTCACTTTCAACATTTGATATGTTATCTATATTATATTGTGAATAAAATATAAGTTTATGAGATTTGTAAATTAGTCCATTCCTTTTTTACTCACAATTTGTACAGTGTCCCAACTTTTTTGGATTTGGGTTTGTAGTTGTACTTTAAGGTAAAAATCTCCTAGTAGTTGTATCACCCTTACCTCTCTTTATACTTACCAGTCCAGTTCTGTGCCCAACTGCAGCGACACTGGTCTATTTCTCTATTTTTACAGGCTCAGAGACAGCCTGTAAAAGGAGGGGGGAGCGAAGCCGGGACATGCTCTGTATGTCAATTAACGCATGCAGCCTGCCTCAGAAGAGAGCCCACAGGTGTGCCACCATAGGTGGTGGCACATAGAGAAGGGTAGGAGCCAGAGGGCTGTCAGGGGACCCCAGAAGAGAAGCGTATGGGTAAGTATAATGTGTTTGTTATTTTAATAACAAAAAAAAAAACTTTACAACAGCTTTAAATACAGAATACATTGCTAGACAGTTTAAACATGACATCTAATACATATTATATATTTTTTTCATGTTGCTAGACCATTATTAATTTGTATACTTTGTTATTTCTGCATGAAATGCACAAAGCAAAAGTGACAATAAGTTCCATTAAAAAGTTATGTTCCTTAACATTGTCAAACTGTTATTAATGTATTGTATTTTTGCAGTGACAATGTATTACACTTTTCTTGCTGGCAAGTGCATTCTAATAAATATTTCAAAATCGTTATTTCATACAATTTGTCGTCTACAGAGCAAGCATGAGATATTCTATATTATTATATAAAAATGTCCAAACAGCCACCTTTTTATAGGGGCCAAAATATGTAACATCGTTTTTGATAAAATTAGAACCTTTTGACATTCTTTGACGATGTTAAAATACTGTTAATAACCACTGCTGCCTTCCTGTCCATCTATCAGTCAGTAAGTCTATTTATTAGTTATAAATTGTTTGCCCTGTCTCTTTTTGTATAACTCGGTTTTTGTCAATCAAAATGGTCAAAAAGCTCAAAATGCTATTTCCCATAGTCACACATACCTATCTGTACTTTTATATACCTAGACATAAACAGTTAAACTGCAAAATACATAGTTGAAATACATCAATGTGACCTTTGTTACCTTAGAATTTATGTTCATCCAGTCCAATCCATACAGCCTAGCTAAACTGGTGACCTCACTATTTCTTGCTAAAAGTTGGGCAACCCAGCTAATCTATTTTCATACAACCGGTGTTTGAATGGACAGTGAAATAGCCGCAACTGCGTGATGAGGTCTTCTCCCTGCTCTTTCTATCTGGCAGCATATTTCCTATCAACGCCTGTGTATTCACAATCCCTGATTTAGCCCCAAGTACTTCCCATTCCCAAATTTAGGGTCCTTTCACACGAACGATCCAATCAGATACGCCTGTCAGTTTTTTAGGCGAATCTGATCAGATCCTTCATGCATCCCTATGGGGCAGCGGATGTCAGCGGAGACATGTCCACTGACACCCACTGCTATCCGCATCTGATCCTGTCTGTGAAATAGGGACGGATTGGAAACCCTATTTTCCATCCGTCCAGGGGATCCGATTCCCCATAGAGAGCAGCGGGGCTCTGACACCTCCCTCTCCGCACACAGAGCGGAGAGGGAGCTGTCATCTGCCTGCTCAGCGGGGATCAGTGTATAGATCCCCCGCTGAGCAGCACGGAGTCCGCCGACGGAGCGGACCGTGTGAAAGGAACCCAAGTCAAATTCAAGTAATTATGCTAGTTGCATTCAAAATATATTTAATTATGTTTTTATAAATATATATCTGTATTCATTGGCGTATATTTATATCTATCTTTGAATCAGATCAAATTTATTTTCTATATGTCCCAGCAGACTCATGGTAAGGGCTCCTGGCCATCTGAGCCTTACCTACACCAGGCAAAGTGCCCCTCCATAAACCTCTTTAATTTAACACAGTGTAAAACATTTATAAGGAACAACCCAGCATGAGTGCAATCAGATAAAGTTTTTTCTTCAGCAGCCTTTAAAAAAATAAAAATAAAAACAAACCTTTTACCCACTTCAGCTCCGGAAGGTTTTACCCTCATTTTTTGCGATTCGACACTGCGTTACTTTAAAAATTGCAAGGTCGTGCGACACTGTACCCAAATTTAATTAATGTCCTTTTTTCCCACAAATAGAGCTTTCTTTTGGTGGTATTTGATCACCTCTGCGCTTTTTAGATTTTGCACTATAAACAAAAAAAGAGTGACAATGTTGAAAAAAAAAAAAACACAATATTTTTTACTTTCTGCCATAAAACATTCCCAATAAAAAAAAATTAAAACTCTAATTTATTTTATCAGTTTAGGCCAATTTGTATTCTGCTACATATTTTTGGTAAAACAAAATCCCGAAAAGCGTATATTAATTGGTTTGCGCAAAAGTTATAGCGTTTACAAACTATGAGATAGAATTTTGGACTTTTTATTTTATTTTTTTGTTTTTATTAGTAATGGTGGTGATCAGCGATTTTTAGCGGGACTGCGACATTGTGGCAGACCAATCTGACACTAAGTGACACTTTTTGGGGACCAGTGACACCAATACAGTGTTCAGTGCTAAATAATATGCACTGTTACTGTACAAATGACACTGACAGTGTGAGCCTAATTGTGCTTACTAACTGTGAGTGGAGGGCTCTGTGAAAGGCACACAGAGATCGGTGTTTCAGCTTAGCTGAGACACACGATCTCACTGTGCCTGTCTGACAGGAAAGCCACATGCTTTGTTTACATAGACATGCGGCTCTCCTGTCAGTTCCCACGAAGATCGCGGGATAACTGGTGGTGATTGAGCCCGCTCCTCCAGCGGTCTGGCTCCCGCTGTGTCTAACCACAGCTGGAGCCCGGCTCCGCCTGCGCATGTGCGCTGACGAGACTGCGTGCACATAATCATGTAGATCTATGTAATTATGTGCAGCCGAGTCGCCCTGCCACAGTAAATCTGCGTGGGGATGTCGGCAAGCGGTTAATGAGAAAAATATGGGAGTTAACCATTCTTGTCATCTTTTGATAATGCCTTGCCTGTTATGATCACCCACTGTACTCATTTGTTCTTCTGTGGACGAACAAAATAATTATGCATATCCCACATTTTCCAGAAAAGTTATTCTATCTTTTACTAATCAGTGGCGCTCCACTGCTGTCTCAGCCAATAAGGAGGAGAGTCCCGGCCAGCCGACTACAACATCCCTGGATATATATGTGCTCAGGTAAGTTTTTAGGGGGTTGAGGGGGGCTGCTGCACAGAGGTTTATTATCTTAATGCATAGAGTACATTAAGATAAAAAAAACCTTCTGCCTTTTCAATCAAACCTGATCCCACCCTTGTTCTAAGCCCTATTCTAACTACTCTGTATAGTAAAAATGTCAGAATAAGTGTAGACATCTCGCCTAACCGGGTAGTTAGTATAGGGCTTAGAATGGGGGTGGGAGCAGGTTTAAGCTAGGATATTATTTGACTTCTACTTTAAAGTGGCTCTAAAAGCAAAATCTTTTTTCACCTTCTCTGCATTATGGTAAAAAAAAAAAACTTTTAATAGCAGTATCCCCACTCCCCCCCCCCCCCCAAGTACTTACCTGGATCATTTTTTGAGTCAGCACTGTCCTGTGTGAGGGGAGCGATGGTGGGGCTGAGCCACGCTGCCTGTGTCTGTGGATGCACACAGCCTGGTTCGGGGCATGCTCAGATAAGATGAGGAGTGGAGAAAGCTGGCAGAGGACCCAAGAATAGAAGGTAAGGCACTGCTCTGTGCAGAACCATTGTAACACATAAGGTATGTATAACATCTTTTTTATTTTAGGAAAAAACTTTCAAATTCATGCCATGGATTAAAACCATTTAGAAAACTCAAGCCGCTATCAGTGATCACAGATACATATGTGTTTTTAGAGAACGCTCATTAGCTCATCAATATCTAGGATTGAAATTGTCTTTTATAACCCAAGAATTTCTCTTGAGGTCATGCCTGGTAGAAATCGCATGTGATTTGCAGAGCAGTGCGGTGTGAATCACATGCGATATCTGTGCGTTGCAAATTCAACCATACAGATTGTATGGCTGAATTTGCTTTGCATTCGGACCAAAGTCGTGCAGGACCCTTTTTATGACCAGAATCGGATCGCATGGGTGTTCACACCTATGAGATCCGATTCCTGTCTGAATTGACAGTTCTCACTGCGATATGCAAACTAATCTGGGGGTGTCATTAACTTTGTATTGACACTTCCAGTATTTTGCATATGGCAGTGTGAAATGCCTGCAAGTTGGGTGTGATAGGGGAGCCCACAGTGGATTTGCAAAAGAAAAAAAAAAAAAAAAACATATGATTTCCTGGTGTAATTCTTGTGTTTTGCTTTAGTTCCATTTAAATACCAACACACTGTAAATTGCATTTTTGCATTGCTTAGCAGATATTTTAGGAAGTGTGTGCTATTGAACAACCCATTGTTATTCCTTTACTAATGGAGACCAAAATCTGCTTGGCTAATATGGATTTTAGCACGTTGTAGCTTTATCTTTTATTGTATTTATAGCCAACTCTGGGCAAAATATGTGCCCCTCTTATTTCCTCTCAACCAATCCTGCAGGTTTTTTTTTTTTACCTGGTGAAGCAAGGTATACCCACCTAAAGCCATAGTCTAGGTCGCTCGCTGGTACAGTTCCTGTGGGGAGGGGGACTGCACAAACGTTTTTTTTTTACCTTGATGCATAGAATGCATCAGGTTTAAAAAAAATCTTCTACCTTTACAACCACTTTAGGTAAATGCTGACACCTCTCACGTGAATATTTTTACCCCTAGTATTTGTCCAGTATTGTCCTTCATTTTTATCCTTGAATTTAATGTAGTTTAGAAACAACCACTGTTAATAATGTTTCCAAATGAAATGATAAATAGAGTCAACACATTTATACACAGCTTTGCTTTTCACACGTTTAGTGTGAGCATTACTTACATAAAGCATGTCTAAAAGCTTTTGAGTTTTAAACCCTTCAATGTAATGGCCATTTTAGATATGCAACATCTGCCCCTATAAACAGCCATGAACCGGTTACAGCTATAAAAGGGAGATATGAAGTATACAATATGTATGTGTGTGTGTGTGTGTGTAAATATATATATATATATATATATAATATAATTTTTTTTCTTGCACATTGATCTAATCCTAACAATATACAATTTAAAATTCATATTTTAAAATACGATTTTCTTTCTTGTTCATTGAGGGGCAACGGATTCAGAGGCAAATTTGGTTATACTGCCACCTTTTGGAGGATTTCGATAGTGGCGTGAAAAAACAGTGGCCAGCCTGACATAAACCTTCCACTTCCAGTGTGCTTTCGTATTTTTTTTTTATGCTAGTGTCCTAGATGGATAGACACTTTTCTCTACTTTGAAAATTTTAACTGTTTTTACAACTCGTTTTTCTTAAGATTTTTCTTTCTTCAACCAAGACTTTGTCTACAAACTGCTTGAGCTTGTCTCTTTATGGAGCTATCAGCATATCCTCAGCAATCACTTTGGAGGCATAGCCTTAGCAACAGCTTTGAAGGCTGTACCGGGACTGGACAATAGTGGGGTCTGTCTAAAATGTGACGTTCAGGCACTGAGCTCTTGCTTGTGGTGATCTCCATACCTCTGTGTACTGTGGTAAATGGCCACAAAGAGCTTTACAGGTGCCCTGGCATAGGCCTCTGGTGTGACCGAGTCTCGGAAGACTTTAGTGAGTAGGCCAAGCAATAGGAGTTACTTTTTTTATTACTCCCAATTAAACTGATGAACTGATTCCATCTGATAGTATGCATTGTGGCCTATGTACAGTTGTGAAACCGTATGTCCCAGTATTTCCTACTTGTACAGAGCCTCTAGGGACCAAGAAAATGGTTTTATGGAGCCTGCTTGTGGCAGCCATGTGAAATGTTGACTTGTGATCAGGCTGATGTGCTGATGCAAGAAATCCTAAATGTGACTTAGCCATCAGAACCGGCTATTTCATATAACCTAATTCCACTTCAGAAAGTAGAATCTCTCCTCCAGAAGGTGAGGTAATACCTTGAAAGGTGATTGGCCATAGTGGATAAGTCTGTCCTACATCTTTCCAATATATATTAAATAGTCTGAAAAAAAAACATTGTATTTGTCTGGGAGAGTGTATTCAAAGACTTGTGTTTACAAAATGTGGACATTTTCCAGCCAACAGGATAAAAAAAGTACTCCCCAATTGGTATTTTATTTATTTATTTATTTTTCTATCTTCTTCTTTTTTTTTTTTTTTTTTTTTTTTCCACACACAGCCACATTGTTGTATGTCCTTTTTTCATTCACGTATTTTTACCATTCTACCTTTGTACAAATTTCTATGTTCTTACCAGAAGAAATATTACATTTTGAAGTGAATGTTTTTTTTTTTTTTTTTTTTTGTGAAGTAAGGTGAGAATTTATGCTCCTAGAGAGATTGGTGCATTGTGTGTATCTGTATGTTTAAGTTGATTGGTAATCTGTATGAATTTGCATTGTGTGGCTGCTGATTTCATACAAATTAGTGTCAGTTTGTAAAAGCTAGCAGATTTGCCAGACAGGCATCTGTGTATTGGCATATGGTCACCTAGTAGATCAGTCAGCTTACAAACAGCAGGTGGTGGCAAGCTACCCAAGGTCATGTGTGTGGGCAGTAGTAAAATTAGTAATACCAGGATTCTAGCTTGCAGGACAGCTTGGGGGAAATTCAGAAGTCTGTGGGGATCACTTAAAAATAGGGAGTGTTTTGGGGCTCTCAGGTGGTGCTGTCAATGGGGTGGCTGCAAATTGTGGACAGGTTTCAGGGTAAAACCAAAAGGAAGCACCAACACATGGGAGATATATCATTAAGAGCCTGGGCACAAGGGGGGATTTAAAGTCTGTGTGCAAGTTCCTAGACAGACAGTGATGGTGTGCACTCTTCAAATCCAGAGGGGAGGGGGTAGAGAGAGAAATCCGAGGTTGACCCTGGGATGGATGGATGGAGGGGTTGTCACTCAGGGCAGCTGACCGGAGGAGTGAAGCAGCTCTGTATCAGAAATATAGAAGAGAGGAAAGCGCCTCTTGAGTGTTGTAAACGATTTAATGACAAAAATGATAGTAGTGACTCACATTAAGGTACTCGTTATCGTGTGTGGCGTTGTGCTCCGGAGGCTGGATGTCTGCTCAGTTCAAGTCGGTCTAATCATCCGGGTGGGCTCTGGAGGCTTGCTCTGCCGAATTTCGGGTAGACTCGGTGGAGGAACTTGAAGGAGCTCAAACAGCGGCCGGCAGCGTCTGAAAAAATAAATAATGGTCATTGATCATATTTATTGATTCTTCTGGTTTAATTTAAACCACTATTACTGCCATATGTTGGACACTGTAATTATTGTTTTTATTGTTATTGATTATAATATTTTCACTATTAATACTGCCAAGATATGTTCACAATTCCACAACCTAATCTTGTGTATCCCACCATCCATTCAGCTCATGAATGGTCCCCTACTGCTGAACTATCCCCACTGCTTTAAAGACACTATTGCCGCTTTAAATTTGATCCCAGCATTGCCGCTTTTATTGTTAGTACATGCCCGATTGTGTCCTATAAAGTTTGCTCTCTCCCTTTGCTCCGGACACTTGAGAAAGGAGTGCGCATGACTGAACCTGGCATCGACGTATGCTCCGAAACGCGTTGTGAAGCCCGGTTTGCCCTCACTGCCCTTCTCTGCACATGTGATGTCAGACGCTGCCGGCCGCTGTTTGAGCTCCTCCAAGTTCCTCCACCGAGTCTACCCGGAATTCGGCAGAGCAAGTCTCCAGAGCCCACCCGGACGATTAGACCGACTTGAACTGAGCAGACATCCAGCCTCCGGACCACAACGCCACACACGATAACGAGTACCTTAATGTGAGTCTCTGTGGGGATCACTTGGCTGCTCCAACGCCCTTCGATTGCACCTGATTGTATGTTAGATTGATATTTGTATCTGTCTGTGTGTGTCCCACTAGCTAGATATTAGGTCCCTTTAGTGGCGGCCAGCAGGTTGTAATAACTTTTTCATAGCTGGTTTTACCTTCTCAATGTAAGCTCTTTCATTCCTCCTCCACCAAAAAGGATCTCACTCCAGTTTGCTGTCAGAATGCAACTTTGATATCGGGTGGCAGTGGTGTGAGATGTGAAGAGTATGTATTGTTTTTTGGTTATTACCTTTGTCGTGTGGAGAACTTTGGGTTTTTGCAATTTTACAGAAGGACAAGGTAGTATTACTACAATTAAAAAATGTGTTCCACACTAGGATGTGTGCAACAAGGCTGCAGCCTGCCTCATAGAAACCAACACATGGGATATGCCATTGAATAAATCTAGGAAAGAGGTATAGGGTGCGCTACCTAAAACGTGTGTGATCCTCCTAAAAATATATAGTGAATAAATGAAATAAAAATGTCAATAAAATAATAAAGTGCTATCTTGAAACAATTCATACATAAAAACATAAGTGATATATTACATACATAATCCAATGGTGATCAAATATAACAAACTCCAACACACTATGTCCTATAGATCGAATAATGCAAAAATGTGCAAGAAATGTGCAAAAAATGCAGTACACAAATTATCACATAAATATCACAATCCAAAAATTTGTGAGTCCTAATGGGGTAATAAATAGGGTCTGCACTCGCTAGCGGATTAAACCCCTACAGGGGTCACAGACATCAACAGGTAACTGGAAAATGGTATATCTCCTTCTCCACCTCAGTATGTCATGTCACTGGGGGCTCCCATCACAGGGTATATGGATAAAAAGAGGCATCTCATAGTGTAACTCCATATGTTATATGATTATTAAATAAAGAAAATGCACTTACAATAAAACAATGAATAAAAACCGTATGTGAAAAGCTGTCCGTCCGTATGCTGTATCCGGAACGCAATGCGTTCCACAGGCCGGAAGTGACGCGTGAACTTTTTACACCTTTTAGTGTTCCCTATAAACTGTACAACTCAATTGAAAAACAAACTGAAATATTTTAGGTGGAGAGAAAAAAATAAATAAAAAAAATGTGTTTTCATAGGTGTGCACACCATTAAACTAATACTTTGTTGATGCACCTTTTGAATTTATTACAACAGTCTTTTTGGTTAGGAGTCTATCAGCATATATATTTGCCCACTCTGCTTTCCAAAAACACTCCAAATCTGTCAGATTGTGAGGGCATCTCCTGTGCACAGCTCTTTCAGATCACCCTAAATATTTTCAGTCGAATGTAGGTTTGGCCTCTGGCCATTCCGAAACTTTAATCTTCTGGTGAAGCCATTCCTTTGTTGATTTGGATGTATGCTTTGGGTTGTTATGCTGAAAGATGAAGGTCCTCTTCATGTTAAGCTTTCTAGCAGAAGGCTGAAGGTTTTGTGCCAATTTACTATTTAGAATTGTGCAGTGTTGTTTTTCCCCCAAACAAATCTTTTGGAATTATGACCAAAAAGTTCAACCTTGGTTTCATCAGACCATAACACGTTTTCCCACATGCTTTTTGGAGATTTAAGATGTGTTTTTTTCAAATTTTAACTTGGATGTTTTTCTTTAAAAGAAAAGGCCTCAATCTTGCCACTGTACCCCATAGCCCAGGCCTATGAAGAAGAATACGGAAGATTTTTGTTGTGTACCACACAGTCAGTACTTGCCAGATATTCCTGCAACTCCTTTAATGTTTTTGTAGGCCTCTTAGCTGCCTCCCTAACCAGTTTTCTTTTTGTCGCTTCATCAATTTTAGGGTAACGTCCAGTTCTTGGTAATGTTACTGTTCTGCCATATTTTCTCCACTTGATGATGACTGTCTTCACTGTGTTATATGGTATATCTAATGCCTTGGAAATTCTTTTGTACCCTTTTCTTGACTGATTCATTTTACCACTGAAATCCCTCTGATGCTTTGGAAGCTCTCTGCGGACCATGGCTTTTGCTGTAGGATGCGACTAAGAAAATGTCAGGAAAGACCTACTAGAACAGCTGAACTTTATTTGGGGTTTATTAGAGGCACTTTAGATGATGGCGGGTGTGTACTGGCTCCTATTTAACACGAGTTTGAATGTGATTGTTTAATTCTGAACACAGCTAGATCCCCAGTTATAAGAGGGTGTGCACACTTATGCAACCACATTTCAATTGAGTTGTACAGTTTATATGTCACATTAAAGGGGATTAAAGTTCTGAAATTATTTATCTTTGTCTCATTTTTTTACATCACAGAAACCTGACATTTTAACCAGGGTGTGTAGACTTTTCATATCCACTGTACCTTGAACTTTATCTAACTTTTATCCCTGGTGCTTTCTCTACATGAAAACTGTTTTTGTAAAAAAAAAAAAAAGTATTTCACTGAAAATTGTGTATATATACTATATAATATGCAGTAAATGATGCTGGGAAGATCCCACACATTTTTAGCTCGACAACACAGGTTTCATAAAGAATCTTTTTTTCCTTTTTAGTGTAGGGTGATAAATTGTTTCTTTTCCCAAAGAAAAGTAAACTGCACTTGGTTCAAATCAAAATAAAAATGCTTTTAAGCAACAACAATCTTCTATTTGAACACTTTGCAAAATTATTATTTTGTAAAAAAAAATAAAACCTTTATTACCACGCTGTTTTTCAGTTTTCAGTGCTGTGATAGTTTGACTGACAATTGCAAGACTCTACCAAAATGAATTTTATAAAAAAAAATTAAGACCAATAGAGTTCTCTTTTGGTAATATTTAATAACCACTTGTCTTTTTAATTTTTGCTATGTAAGGGAAACCGCACTGAAAAATTGGAGAAAAAAAACTTTTTCTCACTGTTTTAAAACATATCAAAAAAATCCAATCACAAAGTGCAATATTCATCACCTGAATGGTGTGTGATCCCAAGTGAAAAAGACCTCCACCTCATAGATTGGCTGCTTACCAGCTAGTATTTACCTCCTGTCATGGAAGGTCTTTCTCAGTTGTGCCTTTAAACCCAGCCTGGGCCTCTGTTCAGTCAAAGGGACTTAAGTTGAAGACAATGATACCCGCCACTCTTGAGGAGACTTGGTCACATATAACCCCAAAAGAGATAAAGCTTCATAGCATAAGATCTTATAAACGTTTATTAAAAATAATAAAAGTTACACTTACAGAATTTCTCTAAAAAAACATGTATGAATAAAAGCCAGCTGGTTCTGCACAACAGCCCGTCCTTCCTTCCTAGGGTGGAGCGACTTGCTGGCGTCTCACTGCATTTGCGCAGGTCCCGGAAGGACAGGCTGTTGTCAAGAGGTGGCCAACTTTTATTCATGCGTGTTTTTAAGTGTATTCTGTAATTATTCTTTTTTTTTTAAGATATTTTTATTGCGATTTCAAACAAACATACAAATACAACGAACCAACAGAAAACAAGACCTTCTTGACAAGAAGGGAAACAAACATTTCAATGCTAATAAGCATTACCTAGATTGCTGATGCTCCCCGGTGTCATGGTCTTACCTTCTTGCTGTTCTCCTTCGTTTGACATGTGCTGGCGGCCATCTTGGTTTCTGGGTTTCTTGTAGCCTCCCACTCTGCGGCTCCTCCTTCCCACTGGGAGGAGCTGGATGCCTAGCTCATATATATAGGAGGTCTGTGGCTTCAGTTCCTTGCTTGGTCCTCCTGTGTTCACATGCTTCTAAGACTGCTGCTGCTTCTGGTTCCTGATCCTGGCTTCGTCTGACTACCCTGCTGGTTCCTGATCCTGGCTTCGTCTGACTACCCTGCTGGTTCCTGATCCCGGCTTCGTCTGACTACCCTCCTGGCTCCCGACCTCTGGCTTCGCAAACACTCTGCTTCGGTTTTGCCATCCGTTTGGACTTTTGCTTTACAGCTTAATTTTCAATAAAGCCTTCTTATTTTCACTTATCTGTTGTTGTACGTCTGGTTCATGGTTCCGTGACACCCGGCCACACACACCCCCCCCCCCCCTCCCCCGGACCAACAAGATAGGGTAAGCTGTAAATTAACAAGACAAAAAGTTCAAGTCAATACTCAAGAAAAGATATGGTGCACTCAACACTCAGAACGGCAGTTATAATTCCTCACGGGGTAGCAGAAGGGGAACTCGTCTCTACAGAGCTCGGAGGAGGTAGAGTGAGAGGACTGGATACCCAGCTATGCCAAATTTTATCAAACAGGTGTGGATGACCTCGTAACTCAAAGGTAAGTTTGTAAAGGGGAAGGCAGTTGTTAATCAATTGAAGCCAGGCAGCAACCGTAGGTCCTGTAGGGCCCTTCCAGCACAGAAGAATCGCCTTCTTAGCATAAAAATACAGGGTGCGTGTAATTATTCTTAATAAAAGTTTCCAAGATTTTATGCAATGTAAGCTTTATCTTATTTGGGACCGAGTCTCCTGAGTGGCAGGTACCGTTCTCTTAAACTTAAGTCCACTTAATTGAACAGAGGCTAAGGCTGGGTTTAAAGCCACAAGTGAGAGAGACCTTCTGTGACAGGAGGTCAATACTAGCTGGTAAGTAACCAATTTTGTGAGGTGGAGATCTTTTTCACTTGGGATCACACACCATTCGGATGACGAATAGTGCACTTTGTGATTGGCTGGACTTTGATTTATCACTCTTTGGACTTTTTTTTTGTTTTCTTTTCAACATTTTAAGTCCATTTTGGACTATACTATTTATGCTGTGCGTATCTCACAGAAGAGTTTTCGCTGTGTATGCACATATTTTGTTTTTAGAGTATATAATTTTGAATAGCACAGTTTTTTATTTTTTATTCTTATAATCGCCTATATGGCTGTAGCATCAGTTTGATGCTGCAGCTGTCCCCTGCCAGTTTTAAGATCGAGAATGAAGTGATCACATGACTGTTGATTACTCAGTTCTCAGTTTTTACTGAGCGGGGACTGTCAGTCCCTGGCTCTTTGCTCTGCCCCTCCAGTGCTCACTGGAGTGCCGGGTTGTGGAGGGTGCAGGAGCGACTTACTCAGGCTCTCAGTGGCATGCTGAGAGGCTGAACCAGCTGCCTGTCGGGTATCTGGGTGGATCTGGCTTTGTGACATTAGACGACAGCAGGTCACAGGACTGCAAAAATAAGTGCACTGTGACCCAGAAGAGAAGTATGGGCAAAAAAAAGCTTTGTAATCTTTCTTTGTAAACTTAGGCCCAAATCTGATCTGCTAGGTTCCTTTTGTTTAAACAAAACCCCACATAGGTGTATATTATTTATTCTGTGTAAACACTAAAGAGTTAGCACATTTTGGTGTATATATCTGACATTTTTCAGTCCTAATGTTTTGACTGTCTATCTCATTACATTTTGGCAGGACACTGGCAATAGTTCAGATAGCTGTTCACATAGTTCAGTTAGCTGCATGGAGGAGGAGGAGTGAGCCGTGCGCTCTGTGCTTCCTCTCTCCACAGAGTCGCTGCTCACACAAGTTAACCCAAAGTAGGCTCAGACAGGGACGTGACCACGGCACCCTGCTCTAGGGTACCAGGGGGGTGCTACAAGTGGCAATGGAGTTTAGAGGAGAGCATCACA
The DNA here is from genome assembly GCF_965119305.1 of Pelophylax lessonae. Taxonomy (NCBI): domain Eukaryota; kingdom Metazoa; phylum Chordata; class Amphibia; order Anura; family Ranidae; genus Pelophylax; species Pelophylax lessonae. Next base: position 197,015,828 of record NC_138772.1, read on the forward strand.
ACTATCCTACAAAGAGAAACTATGTTGGCACTTGGATTTTTGTAAAAACACTCATTATTCATGTAGTATAGCAAATTTGAGAGGAAAAACCACTTCTGGCTAATAAACACTTTATTCTGCTTGCTGGAATAGTAGTTTGAAATAAAGCAAGCCTTTTAACATTAGATTATAGCTGGCTGTGCCTTTAGGCCTGTGGGCCTAGTAGTAGTTGCGATTTTCTGCTGCTGTAACATACCTACTAATGCACAGCTTAAAAAAAAATTGATTTATGTCTGCAGAACGTTGATAAGTTGCCTTGGCTTTCCTATAAAATGTGTAATTGGTAAACAAATAGTTACATTGCTTAAATTTAAATATTGCATTGTGTCAGTCTCAAAGTGCATTCCCATCTTCTGTTTCTTATCCACTCTACTTCAGTTCCGCTGGGATGCAACATTTGTGAAAGAATCAATTACCCATTTGTTAGTAAGGGAAGCTTTACAAATTATACATTAGTGGATTGATTTCTCAAGTTCACCATTGGGGGATGGAGGATATAAGCAGGATGGTGATGATCCTCCTGGGAGATGAAGTTGCCACAAAAGAACACAATTAAAAGAGGCCTCCTCAACAAGTCTTAAATTTATTCCTAATTGAAGAGCTGACAGAATCTATACTAAGTGTATTTGTTTCCAGCATTTTACATTAGGTAATTGAATATTGCACAAGGTGGATTTGTTACATGTTTGATTTTCTTGTCATTAAGTTTGGAAAATAAAAATAACTGAGCAGCTGGTGAAAACTAAACTGAACTATGCAAAAAAGGGACCAAGAAAAAAAGCACGTGTGTATAAATGTAATTTATTGTCTTTTTTTCAGCATTACATCCAGAGGTTAAGCGTGACAGCAGGCAGCTGGCATTTTCAGGAAGATGTCCACAATAGCAGCTACAGTATTTCTCTAATGAAAAAGTTCCTTTAGAGCCCCACTGTAGTTTGAATTGAAATAATAAAAAAAAATCTGGGAGCAGCAAAATAGTAACTGTGTAAATTACTTCCAGCCCCTGTGACAATAGTCAGGCTGAAGATGTAGACCCCTGTGTTCTGTCTGAGAGCAGTGGTCTCTCTGTAGTGGTCCAACACCCTAACCCCCAGGCCTTGTCACATTGGGGTTGATTTAATAAAACTGAAGAGTGAAAAATCTGGTGCAACTCTGCATAGAAATCAATCAACTTCCAGGTTTTATTGTCATAGCTTAATTGAACAAGCTGCAGTTGAAAGCTGATTGGCTACCATGCACAGCTGCATCACATTTTGCACTCTCCAGTTTTAGTAAATCAACCACATTATGTCAATTATAGCTCTGCAATTAGCACCACCCACTCTTCTACTTAAATGTTACATTTTAACTGCCTCTCTCCCTATATTTTCCACACATTTGCTTTGTGGCAGACCAGAATTTTTAGTTAAGGACCACTTTAAAGTGTATGTAAAGGCAACATTTTTTTCTTTCTTATACTGCCTCCTACAGGAGGATTGAACACTGGCATACAAAAGAGACTGTAATCCAGCTCAGAGTGTAACCCCTCTTACTATCAGCATGCATACAGATGTAAAATTTCCAAAAATGTTGAAGCCATCCCATTTTTTTTTTCCCCAGAAAAACTTGAAATTTTGTAAAAATTGAAAATAAAAATTCAGTATGAATTCGTTTTACAAATTGAAAGTCATTTTGTTACCATGGGAATGTGAAATGTAGTGTATATAGTAGTATTATGCTTAAATTAAAGTACAGCTTATTCAGTAAAGAAACCAAACTTGTTTTTTTAAAATGTTTTTTTTTGATTGGTTTGCGCAAAAGTTATCGCGTTTACTAACAAAGGGAAAGATTTTTGTCATTTTTGTTGTTTTTTTTTAACGCGTAATGGCGGCGATCTGCAATTTTTTTTTTTTTTTTTTTTTGCGGTACTGTGACATTGGGGCGGACAGATCGGACCCTTGACTGACATTTTTGACACTTTTGGGGTTACCAGTGACATTACTGCAGTAATCAGTGCTATACATATGCACTGTTACTGTAAAAATACACTGGTAGTGAAGGGGTTAACTTTATTTGAGAGGGAGGGGCTGTGTGTGTCCCTAGGGGCGTGATTCTAACTGTGATTGGCTGTGGCTTGAAGTGTAGGAACAATGATCAACAGTCCTACATAGTAGAACCGTATGATCATTGTTTCTACACAGGGGAGAATGACAGGCGGCTTGTTTACACTAGCCGTCTGCCTTTCTCCCGCTGTCACGGACGATCGTGAGTGAGCGGCGGACATCGGGTCCGCCGCTCACACGCGCGGGGGGTCCGTAACCGCGTGGGAGCGGGAGCACGCCTCCGGCGGCGCGCGCTCGCTCCCCAGAGCCTCACAGGCTAGTGACGTACCGGTAGGTCACTTTGCCTGTAAGGGGCTGACCGCCGCAGTATATGTACTTGCGGCGGTCGGCAAGTGGTTAAATAGTCTCAGAAATCTTTCATTAGGTCTTCAGGTCTCAGAAATCTTTCATTAGGTCTTCATGTTATATAGTTTGAATACCATGTCATAGATATATTATTTATTATTGTAAAATTACATATTCTACACCTCTTCTTTTTTTTTTTTTTCCAATTTTTTTTTTTTTTTTTGAGACGGGCACATGTCATTAAAGCAGTTGTCTAGTTTCTAGCAGATTCTGTATCTGATTGCCTTTGGCCTTGGTAGCTTCTAAACAATCGGCCGCAGAGTCACTCAAGTCCTTTAATGAAGGAGAAAGAAATTGGAGTGTTCGTACTCCCTGTAAAATTATTTTCTTGGCGTCCATTGAAGGACACATGTCCCACCTGCTTGTGTGTATGATCACGCACTTAGTACTGCTTTAATACAAAACTGATTTATGATGATAGTAGGAGGGGTTATACCCTGGGCTGGACTACAGTTTTTAGTTTGACAGTATCCAATCCTTTTGTAGGCATCCATATAGATTTAAATATTCAAGACGTCCTCTGTCATAGTGGGAAAGGGTTAGAGCCTCTGTTTTTTTTTTTCCCTTTCTTTGCCCATGCTTGTTAGTTGTATTTGTGACCATTATCTCCAAGACAGGAACAGAAGGGAAATTTTAGAGTTCTCACCAGAGTAAGTGGTAAGTAGTATTCATCCAATGGACACAAATGTTCTAATGACAACTGTCTAAGATGGAACTCCCCCTTCATTTGGTGGGATTTCATTTCATTTTCATTTATGTCTCTAGAACAAGAAGTGAAGGCAAATATCCCTAGAGGGACACAGGGACATGCTTCCCTAGTCCGAAAATCTAAAATGAAGATAAACTTTAATAGACTTTTTTTATTAGATTTTTTAATAGACTATATTTATTTACACCTTAAAAGCCTTTTTAAAAGGCTTTGTGATGCCAGTCAAAATCATGGGAATGGGGTGAAAGTTAAGTATTTTACTAGGCTGACTGCATTGAGTGTGGTGTTCTTCAAGTATAACTAAAGACAAAACGTTTTTCTTTTAGTTTTGGATAGAGTGGCAAGGGGTTATAACACCTGTTTGTTTGTTTGTTTTTATTGCTGTCTGTGCCCTTGTTAGGCTCGGTTTCCACTAGTGCGGCTACGAAGTCGTGCTACTTCTAGCACGACTTCGTAGCGAAAGTAAACTGCGGCTTCAGTGAGACTTGTCCCTCATATATAGAGGGAAGTCGCGCTCAAAAGTAGTACACTATTTACTTTTGAAGTCGCGGCAACTGAAGCCGCGGCAGTGGAAACGGACCCCATTGAAAACAATGGGTTTTGACTTGCTGTGCGACTTGACATGTGTCAAGTCGCACCGCAAGTCGCACTAGTGGAAACCGGGCCTTAGGGAGATACACCCTCTCCATTTGTCATGTTTACCATTATCAATGAAAGTAAAAGAGAATCCCAACATTTGGGTTGTCCTCAGAAGAAGAATTGTGGGGCTAATGCCAATAAGGACAGTAGTTTGGGTGATCATGGTAATAACCAGGTATTACCTCACTTTAGAGGGATTTTCTTTCACGTCCTGTTTTTGCTATTGGACGGGAAGTGAAGAAAAATATCCCCAAATGGGGCACAGATGGCAAAAATAAACCTTACAGGGGTTATAACCCTCCCTTACTCTATTCAAAATGAAAAAAAAAAAAGCTTTGCCTTTAGTTATTCTTTAAAGGAATGTTCCTAAGGACCCTTTCACAGGAATTTTTCAAGCGCCTAAAAAGCTCTATAAACCTGCTTCCCTTTAAATTAATGAATGTGTTTACACTGGGGCGGTGCGTTTCCATTGCAGTATAAAGAACCCTGCTCCAAAGATGCTACATGCATGTTTAGGGAGTTCAAAAATGCATTGGGGTGTTTTTTTGCTGCGGTTTTATAGCGTTTTCCGTTGCTTTCAATGGGAAGCTGCATTTTTTGTCTGCTTTTTGAGTCAGGTGTCCTTTGAAAACTGTACCACAAGTGCAGAAAAATTGTGGCAACGTTTTGCAACAGATCAGTGTGAAAGTGCCCTAAGGGTGAATTTATGCTTTGTTTATTTTAACTTATTTTCTTTTACTGAAATTTTATAGAATTTTACAATAGTAGGAAAGGTAGAAACATTACATTTTCGAAATGGTAATAAAAGGCATCAATACACATTGAACAGATAATCCTCCCTAAATTTGGGGCTAGGATGGAAACGACCAAATAACACAGTATAACTGGATTAGAGCAAAGCTTATGAAGAGTCCATTATTGAGAGGTAAGCAACAGTTTGTAATGTTAAAGGCGAACATTCACAGAAAATGCAAAAGAGACAGCTTCAGGGCAATCGAGTAAGTATCATGCTTACCAATCCACTAGCATCGTAGCAGTTCTGTAACCCAAATATACAATTTGAGCAAGAGGCTGAGAAAAATCAAATTTGGAAGGATGGAAACTTTTGGGGAAGGGTGTGGGAAATAAACAGCCATGGCTTCTGTTGCTTATCTGGATGCTACAAAAGCCCAACAAAGAAAGGATTTTTGCAACAAGAAAATAGAAGATGAAAGGAGAGAGAATAAGAGGGAGGGAAACAGTACTCCAGGGGTTCTAGGCTGTGTCACATAGAACCATCACAGTTCTAGGAAGTGGGAGGTCATTTGAAAAGGAGGAAAGTGGTCTAACCAGGGTTGCCAGATCTGTTGAAATTTTGTTTGTTCGTATCCTCCAGGCTCGCTGTCAATCTTACTTTTAAAATCGTTGCGTGGACTCGATTGCTAACTTCTTCAAAACTGGTGTTTTCGATGACCGTGCTACTGTTTGCTATTTTCAATATGTTGAATAAAATCAGGGATGCACCTTAGTAAATTTGTAATAATGTTCATACTACATCAGCTGCAAAATATAACGCACAGAAACATGCATATTATATAACTGATATAATAATTCATAAAGTACTGATATAGATTTTTTTTTTTTTCCAACTTACAATGTATAACCCCCAGTAGAACTAACGCAGCCCTTTACGGAGTTTTCCAACCCATTTCTACTCTATTTTCTGTTTAAGTTTGACTTGCCTACCTAAGCCACCAAATGTCCCTTCAGGTTATCTTAGAAGTAGGTTCCAGTGCTAATTATAGTTTGAGAGATATTTATTAATACAGTCTTGGGCTATGTATTAGTACTGTCACCAAGTTTCACTATAGCTAGAACAAGCAGAACTTTCATGTTAAAGGTTTTGTAAATGGTAGAATTAGAATTAATAGGCAGGCTAGGGAATAGAGTCTTGCGTCTATGTGTCACACTTGTTTAACCTTTGTGCCATGCCCACAAGATTTTGAAACTGTTCAAATGCACTGTATGAAATGGTTTTAGAACATCTATGCATACCAGCTACTCTGTTAAACTGGGAACATATTTTAATATACTATCTGATCTACTGATAAGTGGTTTGTGAGTTATAAATAGGTCATGTCTATATAAAGTAAAACAATTTAACAGGCTTTCTACTGCCCTTTCAGATGTACTATATCCTTATCTGTTTTAGAGCAAAACTATACTTTTTCGTATATCACGGGACACAGAGCAACTTGGTTATCCTTACTAACAGGGTTATGTGCTACCTACAGGTGATTGGATACTGGCAAGAAAGGGAAAGGTTTTAGTTTTTTGCCAGTATCTTAAGGTGATGGTCACTGCTGTGCAGCTCTCTGAGTAATAGTAAAGTCAGGTAGTTGATTTTTACCTACAGATAAGCCTATAATAAAGGTTACCTGTAGGTACAGTAAATATCTCCTAAACATGCACCGCTTAGGAGACATTTACTTTAGCAGCAGCCAGTGACCTCACTAACACGTGCACTGGGCTCTGAATTGACTGTGCAGTCCATTCAGAACTCTATGCCGCGGCTGTGACTTCCACATGCTTGCACAGGAGAGACACCATCTTGCCTCCTCCCTTCAAGCGGCTGAAGCCTGTGAACCCGGAAGTAAGACCGGGTGAAGATGGAAGCTCCTACAGCATTGACAGCGTGCCGCTGGAGGGCTTCATTTTCAGGTAAGTCCATCATTATATGCTAGGTATGCAGTGCATACTAGCACATTATGACTTTAATCGCCCAGGAGCCCAATTATTATTTTTTTTTATTATTTTGCAGTTTACCACGGCTTTACCAGATTCTGAACTGTTCCAACAGGGATCAGGAGAATTGTTCTATCCAAATCCATTTCTCCAGCTGTAATCCCTCAGAAGAATGGTACCTGGACCACACACTGGATGAAGAATAGATGTAACACAGGGATAGCTTGCATTACAGAACCCTGCATACTGATACTTTGCCTAATAATGTCTAGTATGATGCTATACAGATCCAAGGCATTGTTCCCCAGCATGGGGGATCGAGACCCTTAAGACTCGGGTGCAGCCTGCCATGATGGTGAAGGTTGCCCTTCTAGGAGGTGGCTCCTACAGCTGCACTGGTGAGTGCTCCTGGGCAGCCCTGCCATTTTTTTTATCATGATGGCCAGATCCCTCCTATCCTCACCTTGAGCAGTTGGTGATGGTGCTGTGTCCAGGGGGTGTAGTGTGCTGCTTGGTGTTCACAGATTTGTGTGGGAGAGTCTTTGCATCCCTGATAAATAGTCTCTGCTATACTTGTGTTATTTTACTGTTGAGAAGCCAAGTTCTGCTCTTGCTCCCCCTGCACTGTTCCCAGGAACCACGCTATGAAGCAGTGCTAAAGAGGCAGATCGGGGGCAATGGTGCCAGACTGCCCGCACTGTGCATGTTCAGCACAGCTGGATGATTTCTCAAATGAGGGTAGGGGCTGCTGGTGGTGGCCATTTTCTTTCTCCTCTTGTGGCAGTCGGAGGCATCTAGACAACAGAGCAGCAACAAAAGCTGGCACACTCAGTCACTTTGGTAGCCAGTGCTGAAGATTGGACACCCTACAGCAGCGCAGCAGAAATAACCTTTCATAGAGGCCACATGAGCAGTCCTTGAGCTGGTGGGTGCACTGACAGTCAGTGGGGAGTCTTTGCACTGGTACAGTAGCTCAGTGCCCTCTTGGCTGACTAAGATATTGTTACTTATCTCAGGTTCAGGTCTAGAGCATAAGCAGGCCATATGTCTTACAGATGGCAAAGAGGAGGGGGCACGAATGGAATGGGTTCCAAATACTGCTGTGAGGTTTTGAGAAACCTGGATGTAGCCCGCCCAGTACAATTTCCCTTGGGGGGGTCTATCTGCTTCTTGTCACTCTGACTTCCATCTCATGTTGAGTACTTCTGCTACCTATGGGGCATCTTCCTTCAGGAGGATTTCTCATCTGTGCTAGCAGAGATGCTCTAACAGCTTTCCAGCATTTTTTGGTGTGTTGAGATCAGGCTTTTAAGGAAGTGAAAGCATTCCCCCTCTTCCCCCCGCCCCCTATTAATAACCGAGGAGGAACTTGTGGAGAATGATGCAGAAGCAGACAATGGCATACCTGAGGACAAGAAGGCCTCTTCCAGAGTTTAATTGCAAGACTTTTTTTTTTTTTTTGCAAGACTTTTAGCCTCTTGATTCATAGTGGCCTCCATCACAAGATCCTTGCTCTGGTTCTAGGCCTTCTGCGCACACAGGGGTGCCTCTTCTGGGATACCTGGATGACTTGAGAAATTTATCTCTCATAATTTGCACTCTTCAGAGGTTTGGCTGGGTTTACAACCTCCAAAAATCAGCATTAATCCTAGCACAGTCATTGGAATATCTGGGTCTGATCCTGGATACTGCCCTGGGCAATAGTGATAGTTTTCCTCTCTTTGAAAAAATTCCTTGCTCAGAGGGCTCACTCAATCAATCAGGATGCTGAGGACTCCCTCAATTCACCTTTGGATGCGGATCTTGGGAAAAATAGTTGCTTTGTTTGAGGTGGTTCATTTGCTCAGTTCCTTTTTAGGCCCCTGTAATGGAATGTTCCACTGGCGTGGGACAAAAGGACACGGTTATTGGATTCTCCAATGTCTTTACACTCCAGCTTTCTTCACTCTCTAGTGGATGTTTTCACAGCTATTGAAGACAGGAAAATCTTTTCTCCCCCTCTTTTGGATGGTGCTGACAACAGATGCCAGTTTAATGGATTGGGGGGGGGGGGAATTCCTGTGTAAACTTACGGTGCAGGGAACATGGCCTCCACAGGAGCAGTTGTTTCCCATTAGTATTTTAGAACTGTGGGCGATCTGCCTTACTCTCATTGGTCTCATGAGTTGGTCAACGCAGTGAGCCATGTCATTTACTAAGACACACAGTCTACCTGTGTTTGTGGTTGATACTCTGGTGACACCATGGGACCAGTTCTCCCTGATTAATGCCTTTTTCCTGCTACAACTTCTTCCACTGATACATAACGAAATTTGGGTTGTAGGAATTCTGGTGATTCTGATTGCCCCAGCCTGTCCCAGAAAAACTTGATTTTCCAACTTTGTGAATATGTCAGTAGACAGTCCTTGGATCCTTCTGAATCATCCTGCCATCCTGTCTCCAGGGCAATTGGTCACTGCCTTTAAAAGTGTGTCTATTGAAGCCACTGTTTTGAGAGACCTGGAAATCTCTGATTCTGTTTTTCCTACTCTTTTAAAAGCTAGGAAGTCTACTTCTTGAAAGATTTACCACAGGACCTGTAAATCTTACAACGCTTGATTTATGCCTAAAAAAAGGTCATCCTTTGTAAGTATGTTGTGGGCCGTATGTTGGCTTTCTCTAGATGGGGGTTGATATGAGGCTGGCCTTTATTTCAATCAGGGATTCAAATTCAGCCTTGGCAGTCCTTTTTAGGGGCTCATTACTTGGCGCATGCCTTTTGTACAGGGTGTTCCTCCGGTCAGACCACCTTTGACCCCATGGGATCTCAATTTGATTCTTTCTGTTTTACAAAAACCTCTGTTTGAAACTGTCCCTTGATCCTTTTGACTCAGAAGGTAGCCATTACTTCAGCTCTTAGGGTTTCAGAACTGATGGATTCCACTTATGGTACTTCACAATGACAAGGTGGTGCTTCAACATCAGCCGTCTCAGCTTTTCATCTAAACTAGGACATTGTTTTGCCTTCCTTTTTGTTCTAGACTTCAATCGCTTTGGGACGAGGCACCCCACACTTTGGATGTAGCTCTTGATGTCAGTATTTATCTGAAGCTGACTACAGAAGTTTGTCACTCAGATTCCTTCTTTATGCTTCCTGAGGACCCAAGGAAAGTTCACAAAGCTTCTTAGTCCACTATTAACAGTTTTATTCATCAGCTTAATTCTCAAGCTGCTATTTGGTCTTCGGTGGACAATTTTACGAAGCTTTACCAGGTGGATGCCTGCTTGCAGTGTTTTTGCAGGGCTGCTGCGTGAGGTTTCATTCCGTTTGTTCTGGTTTAGGTTTTGGGGCCTGTTGCTGTTTTGCCCCCCCTCAGTCAAGTGCTCTGGGACATCCTTGTTACGAAGGATTACTTAAGTTGCTCTGTGTTTGGTACGATAAAGAAAACTGGATTTTTTACTTACCTGTAAAATCTATTTTTTTTGGAATATATCACAAGACAGAGAGATCCCTCCCCTTGATGTTGTGGTTTTTGGCTTGCTACAAAACTGAAGTGTTTCATACAAGGGAGGGGTTATCCCTATACCTGTCTCTTCTTGCCAGTGTCCGGTCACCTGTAAGGGGCACATAACCCGTTAGTAAGGATTACTAAAGTTGCTCTGTGTCCTGTAATGTACTCCAAAAGAAGGATTTTACAGGGAAGTTGAAAACCAATGATATTTTGGACCTGTAAGATATATGAATAGAAGTAGAGAATAAAAGTAGTAGTAAGCTATAGCATAAACTTTTGCTAACAGGCCTATGAAATGACAACATTTACAGAAGTAAAAAAAGTGATTTATGGTGGCAAAGCTTGTTGATCCTTTTTTACTAGCTTTTCCTTTTATTTGTATTGAAAAAAGACGATTTGTGTTAAGCATATGTGGTACCTATATTTTAAAGGGGTCAAAGTCTTCATTCAAAAATACTAGACCGGTAGGTTTTTCATTTTTCTTGGAAAGGTGTTTCACTGTATGTTAGAGAACCATGTGAATAATGAGACACCTGATGTTAAACAAATATGATTTCTTTCTGTTAGGCAGTGAAAAAAAAAATCTTTGAGGGTGGCTATGAATGTTGTGTAATTAGATGCTGCAAAAGAACTTGACATGGTTATCAAGAGTTGCCATATCGGTAAATTCACTATTGATATTGAGCCAGGAATTGGGCTCTAGCTTGTTTACAAATGTTGTAGAGTTTGGGGATTAAAAGGTGTTTGCCAGTGATACAAAACTATGTAGAGCAGCGTTATTGAATTAAAATTCATTGGGATCCCTTCAGCATTAACAAAGCTGACACGGACCAACCAATCCGCCTGCTCAGAGGGGATCAGCAGATAGATTCTCCACTGAACAGGCAGACTCCAGTGGAGCCCACCCTGTGTATAAGGGGCCTTACTGTATTACTGAATTGCATATTGACATTTATAGAGGAGGGGGAACTTTTAAAGACAAATGTTCCCCTTGCCAGCGTTTCCTCAAACTTGATGCCCAAAGGCACGGATTTATGCTTATCCATATAGTGTACCCTTTATGGTCATAAACCTAACATCAGTATGTAGAGATAGTCTGCACCTGAAAAGTTATCAAGGGTTTTTGCATTAAAAAAAACTGAAGTGAGTCCATAAAAGGCACAAGGACACCCCTTGGTATTAGAAAAAACAGTACTTTCCTGTAAGTGTCCATTCTCACTAATACGACTTGTCAGGCTGACAAGCCTGCCTAAAGGATAATGGTCGGACGGGCACACAGAGATGGTCCCTTTAGAAGGAAACCTATAATCGGGATCTGGAATATCCAGTGGGTCCTCTCCTTTTCCCACTATAATTAAGAGGGTTGTTGCCTACTTGGGAGTACTACTTAGATATTCGCCTGCCTGCATACTATATAAACCCCATGATAAGGGTCAACTATATTGTGTACTAATAGCAGTAGATGGTTTAATCTAAGCTTATGCTAATAATAATATATTGGGGCATTATATATATTACAGTGGGTGCATCATATTTAGACGCACAGGCACCCCAACGCTTTATGTACATATAGACCTTATAAGGATACGCATGTATCATTATACCATCACTGCTAACTGATATATTCCCCGTATCTGCTACACTACTTGAGCACACACATGGAATCTCCGTCCGCTCTATGGTCCTGCACTTAGTGGAACACTAGCTGGTTCTCTGATCTCTTAAGCCCTGAAGAAGCAAAACCAAGCGAAACGTGTTGGCTGCACAGGGTCCAACTCCATCTTTTCTTGTTGAGACCCACCACTTGGTTATCCAATTTGTGTTCTTAATTTTATGTCATGTTATATGTTGTGTATATATGTCCTTGGAGCATGTTGGTACATGCCTTTTTATGTGAACAGAAATTTATAAATAAACATGCGTTTTAATTAACTTACTGTGTTGCATCATATTTTGATCATCTCATCAGGACCTTTAAAACCCCATCTTTTTCTTTCCTCAATTTTCTGTAAAACAACAAATGCATTGTGCATGTGAATGATTCATAATCCCACTGTCAGTTTTTGTGTAACTTACCTCCTTTAGCTGTATAAAGCAGGTTTCTGTGTCTGTGAAGTGACTCCTCCAGTCCTGATACTACATATCCCATGATCCTTTGAGCCTCTGTAGCTTCAGGGCAGGCTATGGAAGTCAGTTGTACGAGTTCTGGGGGTTAATGTGGGTGGGTCCTAGGGTTACTGTGGGTGTTTCTGGGCCTTCATGTGGGTGGTGAAAGGGGTAAATGTGTCATACATCCTCCTGTTTTATTCTTGCCTTGCAGCATGCCAAAGAATACTACAGAAGAAGGACTATAGGAGCTTATTATGAATGTTTTGCCTTCATATGTAAATTAATCACTTCACAGAGAGCAGGGCTGTGGTAGAGTGGGATCTGAGGGGTGCGACTCTCCCTTTTCACACTGGTCGGCATATTTAACTGCTCATATGCATGCGTTTTACTTGCTCTTTTGGTGTTTTTATTGAAGTCTGAGGCCAAAATTGCGCTGCAACCACACATATACCTTTTCCAAAAAGTTCCAAAATGAAATTGTGTGATAAAATGGAATGAAAAATGAAAAAGTATTGAACACGCTAACTGAAATGTATTTAAAGTGGAGTTTCACCCATTTTTAATAAATTGGATTACATAGATGTATGTAATCCCCTTTAAAACGACTTTTACCAATGGAAAGTTTTTTGTTTTTTTTTGCTAGTAAATACCTTATTTTCTGCTTTATTTATCCTCTTCTCACTTCCGGGTCTGGTCGGCGATTACGTCATTCGGCGATTCGCAGTGTGTGCTGGGATGGCATGAAATCTTGCATTATTACACAGGAGATGAGCTGCACTGCGTGCTCTGCCCTGCCTCCGCCCCGCCTCCTCTCAGTGAGCTGTATGTATGTAGTGTATTGAGGCTGTGCTCCGCCCCGCCTCCTCTCAGTGAGCTCAGTGAGGATATAATGCTTTCAGTCCTCGCTCACTGAGAGGAGGCAGGGCGGAGCACAACCTCAATACACTACATACATACAGCTCACTGAGAGGAGGCGGGGCGGAGGCGGGGCAGAACACGCAGTACAGCTCATCTCCTGTGTAATAATGCAAGATTTCATGCCCTGAGATAAATCCCAGCACACACTGCGAATCGCCGAATGACGTAATCGCCGACCGGACCCGGAAGTGAGAAGAGGATAAATAAAGCAGAAAATCAGGTATTTACTAGCAAAAAAAAAACAAAAAAAAACTTTCCATTGGTAAAAGTCGTTTTAAAGGGTATTACACACATCTAAAGTGACTTAAATGGGTGGAACTCCACGTTAATACTTCGTACAAAATTCTTTGTTGGTAATGATAGCTTCAAGATGCCTCCTGAATGGAGAAACTAGTTGCATGTATTTTTCCGGTGTGATTTTGACCAATTATTCCACACAGTCTTTAAATCTTGAAGGTTCTGTGGGCCTCTTCTATGAACTGATTGTTAGCTCTTTCCATAGATTTTCTATTAAATTTAAGTCAGGTGAATTTCTGTTCATTCTAGCAGCTTTATTTTCTTTCTTTGAAACCATTTGAGAGTTTCAGTGGCTTTGTGTTTGGGATCATTGTCTTGCTAAAAAGTCCACCCTCTTTAATCTCCATCATTCTGGTAGATCACAGCAGATTTTTATCAAGAATGTCTTGGTACATTTTTCCATTCATCCTTCCGTCAATGATATGAAGTTTGCTAGTAATAAATGCTGAAAAACAGCTGTACACCATGAAGTTCCCACCTCCAAACTTCACTGTTGGTATGGTGTTTTTTGGGTGATGTGTAGCGCCATTTGACCCCCAAACATGGTGTGTATTATGGCATCCAAAGAGTTCAATTTTGGTCTCATCTGACCAGGCTATATTCTCCCAGTATTTCACAGGCTTGTCTAAGCTCCTGTTCACATCTGTGTGATTTGACATGTGATTTGACATGTCAAATTGCATGCCAACTTGCAGCCTATTGCCGGCAACGGCACTTTTCCAATCGGTGCACCACACTTTTTTCCAAAAGCAGTTTCTTCACTACCTCTGGCAACCTCAGGGGCGATTTCAATGGTCATCTGTGCATGAACCCACCCACATGTCTTTCAATTCGCCTCCGAACTCGCAAATGTGTTTTTGAAATCGTACAAATTCAGCTGAAGTCATACGATTACAAACCTGCGTTCAAAATTTTGTGCAACAAACTTTAAACCAGCTTCAACATGCTTTTTCTTCAGCAATAGAGACTTGTATGGTGAGCGTGCATACAGGCCATGGCAGTTAAGTGCATTATTTATTGTTTTCTTTCAAACAATAGTACAGTGCCTTGCGAAAGTATTTGGCCCCCTTGAACTTTGCGACCCTTTGCCACATTTCAGGCTTCAAACATAAAGATATAAACTGTAATTTTTTGTGAAAAATTAACAACAAGTGGGACACAATCATGAAGTGGAATGACATTTATTGGATATTTTATTGGATATTTCAAACTTTGTTAACAAATAAAAAACTGAAAAATTGGACGTGCAAAATTATTCAGCCCCTTTACTTTTAGTGCAGCAAACTCTCTCCAGAAGTTTGCTGCACTAAAACTGTAGATCTCTGCAGTCCATCCGGAGTGATCATGGGCCTTTTGGCTGCATCTCTGATCAGTCTTCTCCTTGTATGAGCTGAAAGTTTAGAGGGACGGCCAGGTCTTCGTAGATTTGCAGTGGTCTGATACTCCTTCTGTTTCAATATTATCGCTTGCACAGTGCTCCTTGGGATGTTTAAAGCTTGGGAAATCTTTTTGTATCCAAATCCGGCTTTAAACTTCTCCACAACAGTATCTCGGACCTGCCTGGTGTGTTCCTTGTTCTTCATGATGCTCTCTGCGCTTTAAACGGACCTCTGAGACTATCACAGTGCAGGTGCATTTATACGGAGACTTGATTACACACAGGTGGATTCTATTTATCATCATTAGTCATTTAGGTCAACATTGGATCATTCAGAGATCCTCACTGAACTTCTGGAGAGAGTTTGCTGCACTAAAAGTAAAGGGGCTGAATAATTTTGCACGTCCAATTTTTCAGTTTTTTATTTGTTAACAAAGTTTGAAATATCCAATAAATTTCGTTCCACTTCATGATTGTGTCCCACTTGTTGTTGATTCTTCACAAAAGATTACAGTTTTATATCTTTGTTTGAAGCCTGAAATGTGGCAAAAGGTCGCAAAGTTCAAGGGGGCCGAATACTTTCTTGGCACTGTACCTGCTAATTCCGGGTCTTTCTGAAGCTCTCCACATGTGGTCCTTGGGAGAACTCTTTTGATAATTCTTTCCACTCCTCTATCAGAAATCTTGCAAGTAACACCTGGTCGTGGCTGTTTTATGGAGAAATTATGTTCTTTCCACTCTATGGCCCCAACAGTACTCACTGGCACCTTAAGAAGTTTAGAAATTCTTCCTTAACCAATGCCATCAGTTTATTTTGCAGCAAAAAGGTTGCAAGGGTCTTGATAGAGCTCTTTACTTTTACCCATCATGAGATGTTTCTTGTGTACCTTGGTAATGAGACGCTTTTTATAGGGCCATCAGTTAAGACTGAACCAGCTGATATTAATTTGCCCTGACAAGAGGCAGACTTGCTTTCTAATTACTGATAGATTTTAGCTGGTGTCTTAGCTTTCCGTGCCTTTTTGCACCTCCCTTTCTTCATGTGTTCAATACTAAGTAGTGTTCAATAGAACTAGTTAAGAATTATCAAACTGCAACCTTTACAAAAATCATTAAAAAAAATGTCAGAAGGCCAGGCTTGTTTGGGTTCTATGATTTTCTGTGATTTTTTAATATTTGCATGATTTAATATAGGCTGCATTTGGATAATTCTGAAGGTAACCTATTATGGTAAATTGCTGGAGGTGTACAATAACTAAACCTATCTAATGTTCTGCTCCCCCTTCTTATTCCCCAAATTGTTAAAGGCACACTGCCATCATGCTAATGCAATGTGATTTTAGTACGTGCAGTTTAAAAATCTGGCAGAATTTTTTTTAACAGTTTTCCAGTATTCTATTTTCTGTGGGCTGTTCTAGTGTTTACTGTCCACCAAGGTAAGTGGACAGCAGGAATATCTTACTTTCTAGTCCTCCTGTGTACCTGCTTTGCAGAGTATGATTGCAGATTAAGGTACTACTCTGCACCCCAGAGCAGAAAGGCTTTCCCTCATTCAATTGAAATGTCATTCAGACGCAGTTGCAGTGAACCTAGGAATTGCCTTCTTCAAAAGTAAGCCCAGGTTGCAGCTGAATAAGCTTTATTTGGGTAATAGCAGCACAAAATTAAAACTATTATTTAGAGAACAAAGGAGCTGTGATAAGCCTTAAGCCCTTACTGTATGTCTAGATCTACACCATAAATAAATCACTAGGCTCACCATATTATTTCAAAACAAAATCCAGACAGGAGTAATCAGAAATTGTTTTAGCCAAATATTTCCTTTAAGGGTCTCTGGAACTCATGTGTCCTGCAGCTATGACAGTCAGTTCTCTACATGTTTCGACAGTAAATCCAACAGAGAATGGGTAACACAACTCACACCTCTGTTTTCGCATTCTGGAACTGCAGTACAATATGACTTTTTAGCTGATTTTTTTGACAGGAAATACCTTAAAATGCTTATAGCTCTAAAAGAAAATGCATTTCCTGTTCCCCCACTTCAGTATTTTTTGCTGCCACAATTGAGTAACCGCTATACCTGGCTCCTCCTCTTCTGTATCTGTCCCAGACACGCAGACTCGATCTCAAGCCAGGCTGTGTGCGTCTCAGCCCCGCCCCCTCTCCCTTCCCACAGGTTTTGACTAACAGCGGCAGGAGCCAATGGTTCCCTCTGCTGTCCAGTCTCCAGTGGGAAAAGAGAGAGGGAAAAAGAGCTGCTGCAGACAGACACAGGGCCGGATCGAGATTGAGCTCAGGTAAGTATTTAGGGGGTGGGAGGCAGATACACATTCATGTTTTTTACTTTAAGTGCCGGTTCACACTTCCGCGTGTGTGGCGATCTCATGTAATATCGGAGCGCACTGCTCCTTCATTACATGCGATCGGATGTGCAGTGCGAATTCAGCCATACACTTTGTATGGCTAAATTCGCACTTCACCCGCACAAAAGTCGCACATGAGGCATTTTTTCAGCCGCATCCGGATCGGATCGCACAGTGGTTCACACTTGTGCGATCCGATCCTGTGCGAACTGTCAGATCGCACTGCGATATGCGATCAAACTGGGGGTGTCGTTAACATTTCATTGACACCCCCAGCGTATCGCATATGGCAGTGTGAACTACCAGATGTGCGTTTGCGATGCAGGAACAGGCTGCGAATTTGCAGCTTTCCCACATCGCACAAGTGTGACCCGGCACTAATGCAGAGAATGCATTCAGGTAAAAAAAAAAAAAAAAAACGTTTTACCTTTAGAACCACTTTAAGACTGGAAACAGAGGTTGTTATTAGATTTCCTACCTGACTGATTATACAATATATGTCTTTGATTTAATTTGAGCTTAAACTTATACTACAGTTCCAAGGGATGACTTGTTAAAGTTTCAAATCTGTCTAATGTCTTTAAGTGCCCATGAGAGAGAATTTTATGGGTACATAAGAAGTTACCCAGTTAACCATTACTCTGACATAGAGTGTATCCTACTCTCTGGAGTCTGAACACCTCTTTATGTCATAGGCAGTGCATGAGAAGGAGCATGCATGCTCTGAATGCATGCACCCCCCGCTCTAGCCAGAACCTGAATGTGACATCAGCAGCTTTCCCTGAGTTGCCGAGGATCCAGGAAGCGCTGGTGACCACTAGCGTGGCCAAGACCAGCAGCTGCTCCTGGGTCCCTCTGCCCCACATCCTTCCACCCTGACCCGATAAACTACTACCAGCTACATGCGCTGTTGTACCTGACACACTGTGAGTTGTTACACTCATATTTTGGATTAAAGTTGTTTTACTACTGCACTTAGGGCGCTGCTCTTTCCTCTCACCCAGTTAACCGTTACTCTGACAGAGAATGTATCCTACTCTCTGGAGTCTGAACACCTCTTTATGTCATAGACAGTGCATGAGAGCTTGTGTTTGTGTGTTAAAATGGTACAAATATAATAAATCCGCATTCTGATTTTAAAGTTGATGGCACAAAATGTATAATGTGTGTGTCCATAGGTGATTTTTTTTTTTTTTTTTTAATACTTTGCAAGACATTTTTTTATGATCTTATATTATTTTGTTTTCTGTCCTGCAGAGCACTGTGAAAATCAATCAGATTAGCCTGGATGAAAGCGGGGAACATGTAGGCATCTGTGCAGAGGATGGCAAGGTATATCCTGTTTAATTACTATTTATAGTGAAGGACAGTATAATATCTTGTATTTAACATACATTTTATGGATAACAGAATTGGTAAACCATAATGAATAAAACTGTCAAAGCCCAATTGTCAAGTTAACAGTAGACAATACCTTTTGTCTCATGTTATGCAGTTTTTTTTTACCAAATGTTAGTCCCACCTACAAAATACTGTATGACAAATGACAATGTATTGTCTACTTCTTTCTTATGTTTACTCATATTTTCAGATATATAAATGAGACATTTGAATATGCTGTGCAGTATATCATACCAAAAGAAAGCCCTTTGTGACTACAGATTATTTTGTGTTATGATCATATTGCTACCTGCCCCACTCCAGCCTTGGCTCCAGTTAGCGCTGGAGGGGCAGGTGGCAGAGTGAAGAGAGGTAACTGACAGTAACCACTCTCAACTCCAAGAAGTCTAAGAACTGAGCAATCCAGTGGTTATGTGATCACTCAGTTCTCGGACTTAGCACAGAGGTAAGTTAGAATGTTTGTTTATTTATTTATTTTTTTTAAACCCCATACGTCTCTCTTAACACAGCTCCCTTCTCCCAATTCTGGCCCCATATCAGACACTCAGCATGTGGCCTTATCTGACTTAGGCCCCTTAAACACTGGTATGCT
This sequence comes from Pelophylax lessonae, assembly GCF_965119305.1. NCBI lineage: Eukaryota > Metazoa > Chordata > Amphibia > Anura > Ranidae > Pelophylax > Pelophylax lessonae. Next base: position 197,034,935 of record NC_138772.1, read on the forward strand.
TTTTACACCCTTTTCCAGGGTGACAAAAGCACACAAAAACTATAAAACGTTACATCCTATGTAACTGCAGGTGCGCTGCGCTTTGAGAAGTCCTGCATGCTGCATTTATGGTGCAGTTTTTCAAAGGCACAGCAAAATAGCACATTGCATTGTAAGTCAATGGGAACACATCAAAAATGCAGCAGTGTGAAAGGGCCCTTAAGCTGCTCAAAAGCACATCAGTGTAAAAGGGCCCTAAGATAGACTTCACCATGTCTGGTTTCTTTTGGAAATTCTCTGCCTTTCTGGAGTCCTTTAGTCTCCAGGGCCCAAAAGCTCTCTTGTGCCCCTTCTACAACCTGCATCTACTCAGGAGTATGCGCCCGATCCTCACAACTTCTTTGAGGAAGATATTGCGGTTTAGCTCCACACACTCTTGTTAAGACCATTTTACAACACGTGCCATGTGTTCCCCTACACTATGAACTCCTGGGCTCGAAATCTGGTAATTTCAGTTTTTCAAAGGCCTCCCATTAAAGTGATCTGGGATCCCTCTCATTGGAGGATCTCACCAGCAAGTTGGCCTTTTTACAAATTCTTTTTTATTATGAAACATAAAAAAGAGAACATGAGTACAAGCGATACATCATTATACAGATACAGATGTGTTGTAGCGTACAGAGTCAATACACAAAACAGTATGGGTGAGAAAGGTGGATGCAAAATGTCAACAAACCCGAGTTACTCAAACAGGGTAAATAGACAGCAGGTCCGTTCATAACATATAAGAACATGTAGAGATCTACTAGAGCAAACGGCCAACGTGTAGCGTAATCCCAACAGTTTCGTAAACAGTGGAGAGTAGCTTGCCTCAAAATAATATCAGAAAAGGTGAGCATACAACACATTAGGGAAGAGTACAAAGATACAAGGGGGACAATGATGGGGTGGGGTAGAAAGAAGGGGACACTGGGCAGCAGGGGGAGGAGAAAGAAGAGGGGCCAGGGTGGAGATAGAAGGGGATAATAAACTCTTAAACGTAAGACCTGCCCAGCGGCCATCGCTGAGCCCTCAGAGAGAAATAGACAACAGATCGGAGAGGAGGGGAGAAAAGGGGGGAAAGGAGGATGGTAGAAGGACAATGGTCAGCGGGCCCCGTGCGAGGCAGTGGCCCTGAGGGCCAGAAAGAATGATCAGTAGGAGTCCAGGAGCGCTCTGCCCTCGTCCGACAGGACAAACACGTTCCAATATCCCCACGTAGCTGAGTAGAGTTCCCTCCTGCCCTGCGAGGTCAGCACCAGGTCCTCAAAGTCACAAATCTGCTTGATTTTGGATAGCCAGAGCCGCATGGACGGCGGGGCGGCGGATTTCCAACAGGCCCCAATGCAGGCCTTCGCTGCGTTAAAGAGGTGGCGGAGGATGGACTTCTTATAATGTTCAGGCTTGATGGAGGAGCAATGGAGGAGGAAGAGCGCAGGGTCATCGCTGAGTACAAAGTCGGTCATGCGTTGGGAGATCTCCCTAACCCGCCTCCAAAAGTCGCTCAGGACCGGACAGCTCCAGAAGACATGCAACATCGTCCCACGATCCGCACGGCATCGCCAGCATCTGTCTGATGCTTCCGGGAAGAAATTTGCTATTCGCGACGGGGTATAATACCAGTGCATCAAAATCTTATAGTTCACCTCCTGGAGACGCGTACAGATAGAAGACTTCAGAGAGAAGCGAACAATATTCCGACGTTGAGTCAGTGTAAAAGTCCTCTGCAACTCCTGCTCCCATTTCAGGATGCCGGGAAGAACAAAGTCACCCCGGGGTTCCGAAAGCAGGGAATAGATCAGGGATAAAGCGTGCGGAAGGGGGGTGTCGTGAGTAAAAAGGGCCTCCAAAGCTGTTAAAGGCCTCTCGAAGGCGGACCGTGGGCCCAGGTCCCGGAGGAAGTGTAACAACTGTAGAGCCTGCCACCGGGTCAACTCAAAACGGCCCCCCGGTGCCGTCAGCTGGGTGAGGGAGGGCCAAGAGCCTCCAGAACCGAAGTGCGACACTCGGAAGTTCCTCAGCTCCAGCAAGGCCCGGAATCGACCGTCGTCACATCCCGATGGAAAGGCTCGGTTACCCAAAACCGGGAACCTGGGCGAGGCTATCTTCCGGGAGTCTCCCACCGCGAGAGCCGCGGCACAGACCCTGAGAGTCGGGCCGATCACAGGATGACGGCTGACGGCAAGCGGCACTGACGCTATGTGCCACGGGGCGCCCGGAAGATGTATCGAGCATTGGGATGCCTCAAGAGTCACCCAGAGTTTCAGGTGGGGATGTCTGCACCAGTCGACCAGACGGGTCAGATGAGCTGCCTGATAATATCTTTTGACGTCGGGGGCCGCCACACCTCCATACGACTTCAGCAGTGTAAGGATCGATCCCCGGAGTCGGGGGCGACGTCCAGCCCAAATGAATTCGGTAAAGACTGTGTTCACTTGCTTAAAAAAGGCGGCAGGGATCAAAACCGGGAGGGCCTGAAACAGAAACAAGAACTTCGGCAGTATTGACATCTTTAGAATATTACAGCGGCCAAACCAAGAATGTAAGCCAGCGGACCATTTACTCAGGAGGGCCCGTACCGTAGCCAGAAGAGGCGGAAAGTTCAGCCGGAAAACGTCCGTTGGATTGGGCGGCATTCGGGTCCCTAAATACTTCAGGGCCGACGAAGTCCACTTGAAAGAGAAACTGTGGCTGAGAGAGTCCAGTATCTGAGGTGGTAAAGAGACCCCCATCGCCTCCGACTTGTGGTAATTGATTTTAAAATTGGACACTACCCCGTAGAGATTGAATTCGCGGAGCAAATTCGGCAGGGATATCACAGGGTTGGTTAAGGAAAAGAGGAGGTCGTCTGCATAGGCCGATATTTTATGGGAGACTGCACCCACGGACAGCCCAGCAATATCAGCATTAAGGCGAACCCTGGAAAGAAAGGGTTCCAGGGAAAGGGCAAACAACAGGGGCGAGAGGGGGCACCCCTGCCTAGTGCCATTGAAGATGGAAAAAGGCGTCGAGAAAACCCCATTCGCCTTAACCCTCGCACGTGGGCAAGTGTAAACGCTCATGATCCAAGCCAACATACGACGGCCGACACCAAGGCGCTCCAGCACCCCAGTCATAAAAGGCCAGCTCACCCTGTCAAAGGCTTTCTCGGCGTCCGTGCTCAAAAACACTGTCGGGACGCCGGAGACCTTAGCATGATGGATCAAGTTCAGGGCTCTGATGGTGTTGTCCCTGGCTTCTCTGGTGGATATAAACCCGACCTGGTCCAAATGGACCAGGCCAGGGAGAAGAGGCTGCAGCCTAGATGCCACCATTTTAGTAAACAGCTTGAGGTCGGAATTCAACAGGGATATCGGCCTGTAGCTCCCACACGCCGCAGGGTCCTTACCCTCCTTAGGGATTACAGATATGTGCGCCAGTAGGGAGTCGGCATGGAATGCAGTGGTTTTCCCAATCCCGTTGAACACCTTAAGCATAGGAGTGAGCAAATGTGACTGGAGCAGTTTGTAGTAGAGGACCGTCAGGCCATCCGGTCCCGGGGCTTTGCCCTTTTTCGCTGACTTAAGGGCCGTAGCAAGTTCATCTGCCGAGAACTCCTCCTCCAGAGCCTCACGGTCCGGCGAGGAGAACCTGGGCAGGACCACAGAATCTAGATAAGAGGCGACCTCCGCGTCATGGGATCGTTCCTGGGGTAGGTGATACAGAGATGAGTAAAAATCACCAAATCTCTGTGCAATCTCTCTGGGCATATGCAGCTTACGGCCGTCACCAGAAGTCACGAAGGGGATATAAGAGGCCGCCCGTTGGTCCCTAAGAGCCCGAGCAAGCAAACGGCCACACTTATCTCCTGATTCGTACTGGAACCGCTTGCATCGCTGCAAGGCCGCTTTAGCGCGGTATTGCAACAGATCCGCTACCTGAGAGCGAAGGTTAGCCAGTTCAGCACCCTCCGCAATCCCCCGGTGCCTCTTGTGCCGATCCTCCAGGCGAGAAATATCCGCCATAAGGGTGTTCAGCTGCTTCTCCCTGTCTCTTTTAATTCGAGCGCCATGAGCCATCAGCACCCCCCTGATGACGGCCTTATGGGCCTCCCAGACCACTCCGGGGTCGCTGTCCGGGGTGTCATTCAGCCGGAAGTAGTCCTGAAGCTGTTGGGAAACATCCGCCAGCACCTCAGGGTCCTGCAGAAGGCTCTCGTTTAGCCTCCAGTGCCAGTCCGACTCCCTGCCCGGGCCCCCCAGGCGTATTTCCAGAAGTACCGGAGCGTGGTCCGACCAAGTGATGGAACCAATTTCAATGCTTTCCACCGAGGAGAGCAGGCGGTGCGGGACCAGGAAAAAGTCTATCCGGGAGTATACATTGTGAGGGGTAGAGTAGAAGGAATAATCGCGTTCTCCAGCGTGTAGGATGCGCCAGGCATCCACCAGCTGAAGTTCCCGAAGCAGCTTGACCACCTGCGTACGGGCACCCCGGGGCACTGAGGAAACCCCGGAGGACGTGTCCACCAGGGGGTCCAGGGGGATGTTCCAATCCCCGCCGACAATCAGGGTCCCTTCGGAAAAATCCATCAGGGCCAGCAAGGTCTTACGCAGGAACGAGTCCTGGTGTAAATTTGGAGCATAGACATTCGCAAGTGTCACCATCCGGCCGCCAACGCGGCCCTTGAGGAAAAGAAAGCGTCCATGCGGGTCCGTCCGTATATCAAGCAGAGACCATGGGATATTGCTCGAAAGCAGGATGGATACTCCTCTGGATTTAGATACATTATTGGTAGCGTGATAGGCAGTAGGAAAGAATCTGTTCTGGAGGAAGGGAAGGCCTCCAGCTCTAAAATGGGTTTCCTGTATGAACGCGATGTCAGAGCGAGAGCGTCGGAGGTCTCCCATAAGCATTCGCCGCTTTTCGGGCACATTTAAGCCCCTGGCATTCCACGTAGACACTCGCACGGGGTCCATAATGGTCAGGGAGGGAGGTTAGCAGGGGGAGAGAAGGGGGGGGAAGGGGCGGGGGAAAAGGGGGAGAGAGGGAGGAAAGAAAAGGGGGGGGGTTAAGTAAGTAGAGGTACCGCGCTGCGGAAATCTGTGGGAGTGAAAAGGTAGGGGTGAACAAGAGAGGAAATAGGAGGGGGAGATCAAGAGGAAGGTAAGGAGAGAAAACAACAAAAATGAAATACACCCTAATAAGGGGAGGAACCCTCTAGGGTGTGGGCCTAAGTGGGGGGTAGAACTGAACACAGCAAACGAGTCGAGCTCCGGGGGCCAGAGCTCCCTCTATGAAAACAAAGGTCAATGAAATAACATACCAAAACTTGATGTAATATAACAGAACATGAATTGCAGGAAAACGATAAAATCAGTACGGCTCTGTATAGTGGGGTCCGGGTCCACAGCAGACCACGAAGCAGGCCCGAGGAAACCACTCAGGGCGCGCTCCATGGGGGACCCAGGAGCCACCATTCCAGACGTCGCCATGGTAACAACAAAGTACCACACCACACCCCAATGAGACTTAGTTTGGCCAGCCACAAAGGGGGGGCAGTCGAGGATGTACCCAGAGAGGAAAACTCCCAGGCACTACAGTGCCCCTCCAGAGGCCATCTCCGCATGCCCCATAGCCAACAACCCAAGGCCGCCCCCCTGCCCAGCCAGGGCTCAATCCCCTTGCGTCACAAACCCCCCAACCCCCCATATGCAATTGCAGGAGCCCAGCACACACCCAGTTCTTAGAGCTCAGGTCCATGCATGGAGCCGCCGGGGAGGAAGAAGGGGACGGACAACCCCACTCCCCCCCAGGGGCACAAGCTGGAAGTCCCAACCTCCAACCAAGCATCCCCCCAGGACGTCCCCCAACCCCCCCCCCCCAGACAACCCCCACAAGAGAGCATCAAAACTGAAACATGGATACCAGTACAAGGCACTGCCAGTAGGGACAGCTATGGAAGGGATCTGATAGCAGGTGGCACACCGCATTCCGTCATGGACCCGAGTGGGGGATAGTCTAGAGTTCTCCAGCATGGTGCAGGGCAAAACAGGTTCCAAATATCCAGCAGTGTCCAGCCAACACGGATAGTACATGTCTCATCCTAGGAGTCACAGGGAGGCATCCCGGAGGAGGGGGGGGGCAGGGGGGGAGGCCGGGGCAAAGGCAACTCCGGAGCCAGAGGCGTCATTCATGGGGTGAAGCGCACCGTGTCCGCAAGGCACCAGCAAATAGAGTGAGATCAGGGGGGGGGGGCGGTAAACCGGTGGCCACAAGTCGGGGGGGCAGAAACAAAACCAACGTCTCGGTGACCCTGTGGCTGAAACCTGGCAAACAGCTAGGGTGGGGTGGCAACAGTCAGAGGGTGAAAGCAGGGACGAGTAGACATCTCAGACCTCTCTTACCTCCTGTGGTGTCGCAGGCACCAGCCTCCTCCTGCCTCTAGGGGTACGCGGCGGCATCCCACTGCCACGGCTGGAGGAGCCCGGGGGCCGGCGAGGCGGGTTCGGCAATTGCTGGAGCCAGTTAGGGACGCTGAAGGGGTCCACTTCCAGGAAGGAGAAAAGTGCCGGTAGGTCCTCTGGGTGCGACACAGTAAAGGAAGACGAGCCTTTACGGACCGTGAGGGAAATGGGGAACCCCCAGCGATAGGTGCAGCCCTTGTGGCGGATCTTGTCCAGGAGGGGACGCAGCAGCACGCGGCGCTGCAGCGTGGCCCGCGAGAGATCCGGAAGGATTCTAAGGGTGGCGCCATCAAAGTCTATGTCTCCAATGTCCCAGGCTCGTCTAAGGATGGATTCCTTGTGAGAGTAATGGTGGAGTCTGCATATCACATCCCGGGGTCTGGCAACGTCCGGAGAGCGCGGGCCCAGGGCACGATGAACTCTGTCGAATTCTAGTTCGGCTTGGGGGATATCAGGCACCAGATTGTGGCAAATGGACAGCAGGGTAGGCCGGAGCGAGTCCATGTCGGTGGCCTCAGGTAGGCCTCGCAGCCGGAGGTTGTTTCGCCTACTACGGTCCTCCATCTCTTCCATCTTCAGCTGCAGAGCAGTAACATACTGTGAGTGCAGCGAGTGGCCCTGCTCCAGCAGCGACACCCGGGCCTCCAGCGCCGAGAACGAGGATTCGCCCTCCGAGACCCGGTCAGTCAGCTGCTGAAGGTCTGCTCGAACCGCCTGGTAGTCCCTCCTATGGGCTTCCTCCACACGCTGAACCATGGCCTCCATATCCGTTTTGGTCGGCAGGGCCCGGATTAAAGCCCGTAGGTCCGCATCCATATCGTGCTCGGGCGTCGCCGGCGGGCGTCCCATCGGAGAGCCATGAGGGAGAGGAGTGCCCGGTAGCATCCACGGTTCCGATTGAACCGACGTGGTAGGCGACGGCGGCGCCAGTGCCATGCTGGAGGAGGGGGAGGAAGCCGCGATGGAGCCGGCCGCGTGAGCGCGGGCTGAAGCCGATCGTGTCTTAGGGAAGAACCGATGCAAATCGGACTTCGGGGATGATCGCAGGGGCTTCCGGGATCGTCTGCGGCGGCCAGAGTTCATGCCCGACGTGGATGAAGGTATAGAGCTGTAAACGAGGGAGATGGCCGGAGCTCACTCAGAACACGACTTCACACCGCCATGTCCAGGACACGCCCCCAAGTTGGCCTTTTTAGTGGCCATTACATCTGTCGGGCATGTTTCAGAATAAGGAACTGTGAAGGATGCCCTTCTATGTCTGTTCGCATGTTTCCTCTCCCTGCTTAAAAGACCATATGGAGTATTCGTTCATATGTCTGTGACAAATTCCACTCTTTTGAATTTGCCACGAATACCTGGAGAGGACTACTTGTCAGCCTCTTACCATGTGATTATGGTCCCATGTCGGAACACTTGTTTTCCCCTGCTGTTGAATCTGTACGTATGTGATCTGCCATTCAGTAATAATGTGCGCTCAGATCTAAGCTCTCCAGGGATATGTTGAATTTACCTGTGTTATGCAATAAGCTGCATAGTTATATAGTTTCATGTATTTTGCTGTCCTTGGGAGATGAGTGGATCACTTCTCAATTGTCTCCAGGACAAAAGACTGTGTAGAACCAGTTTTGGGCAGACAAGTCAGGCCAAAGAGACTTTTACAGCCAGGCCAAAGAGACTTGTACTAACTTTGGAACCCCTGGCCTGATTCATGCCATTTTTTAATATGTTGTTCCCCTGAATGTATTGATTGTGAATATGTATTTGTATACATTTTTCCTACCTGTGATAATTGTGTTAACCATTGTTTACCATAATTACCTCACAGACAGAGGGGGGGGGGGATTTATGGGGATTGTAACCTTTGTGTTATTGGTTAATGTGTATTTGTTGTGGGTGTCTCCCTTGCATGGGGGCAGGGGATAAAAGAAATTGTGGTTTTTAAATGCCTGTGGTGGCTTTCAGTAAAGCGTTCCAGCTTTCAGCTTTGGCTCATGTGTGGAATTATTCAGCGATACCAGCGATTTCTTATTTGGTGAATTGGGGATTCTTCAACTATTGGGGATTAAGGAATTACAAGGCGGTGAGATACAGTGATACTGTCACAGGGACTCTCTAATAAAATAACATTTTCTTATTTTTCATAAAAAGGAAGTGATCCTGAGGCCCACTCTTTTCTTCCTTCCCAAGGTGGCCTCTGATTAAATTTTTCTCCTCAGAGTCCCAAGAAAGGTAATCCGATTCCTTTTAAACTATAGTTAGGTGACTCAGGCAGCTTATTTCTAGGCCTTATCCGCTCAAAAGCAAAGGGTTCCTCCATTTCTCTTTCAGCGCACATTCCACCAGATTGCTTTGTGTTTCTTAGGCATTTCAGCATTAAGCATTTGTTTCACATGTTTGTGAAGCCACTCCCTGCTCTTCATTGCATACCTTCTCAAAGCTTTACTTGGTGTACCTCTAGAATTCTACAGATGCGAGCGTCAGCTGTTATCTGAGTGTTTTGAGTCCGCTGACCCTTGTTTTCCTGTAGTCCTATTTTCTCTAGTGTGCTATATTGTTGCCCACCCCTCAATTTATTGCTTGTGGATGCCCCGTGACCTATGACTACAGATCCTGTGCCCTCTCCTGTACTGTACAAGAAGGTTAATGGGAATTTTGACCTACTTCTTAATTCCATATCTTGGAGTACAATACAAGGATGCAGTTCTGTTTCTCCTTATTGTTTGCTACAACACCAGAGTGGGTGTGGTTATATAAGGGTGCCCTAGGGGAGCGTTCCCAGTAAAGCCTTTACAGTGTTCAGTCCCCTGACTGAGGGTAGCAGCATATACAGTGGGTACCGAAAGTATTCAGACCCCCTTACATTTTTCACTCTTTGTTATATTGCAGCCACTTGCTAAGATCATTTAAGTTCATTCTTCTTCCTCATGAATGTACACATAGCACCCCATACTGACAGAAAAACACAGAATTGTTGACATTGTTGCAGATTTATTAAAAAAGAAAAACTGAAATATCACATGGTCCTAAGTATTCAGACCCTTTGCTCAGTATTTAGTAGAAGCCCCCTTTTGATCTAATACAGCCAGGAGTCTTTTTGGGAAAGATGCAACAAGTCTTTCACACCTGGATTTCGGGATCCTCTGCCATTCCTCCTTGCAGATCCTCTCCAGTTCTGTCAGGTTGGATGGTAAACGTTGGTGGACAGCCATTTTTAGGTCTCTCCAGAGATGCTCAATTGGGTTTAAGTCAGGGCTCTGGCTGGGCCATTCAAGAACAGTCACGGAGTTGTTGTGAAGCCACTCCTTCGTTATTTTAGCTGTGTGCTTAGGGTCATTGTCTTGTTGGAAGGTAAACCTTCGGCCCAGTCTGAGGTCCAGAGCACTCTGGAGAAGGTTTTTGTCCAGGATATCCCTGTACTTGGCCGCATTCATCTTTCCCTCGATTGCAACCAGTCGTCCTGTCCCTGCAGCTGAAAAACACCCCCACAGCATGATGCTGCCACCACCATGCTTCACTGTTGGGACTGTATTGGACAGGTGATGAGCAGTGCCTGGTTTTCTCCACACATATCGCTTAGAATTAAGGCCAAAAAGTTCTATTTTGGTCTCATCAGACCAGAGAATCTTATTTCTCACCATCTTGGAGTCCTTCAGGTGTTTTTTAGCAAACTCCATGCAGGCTTTCATGTGTCTTACACTGAGGAGAGGCTTCCGTCGGGCCACTCTGCCATAATGCCCTGACTGGTGGAGGGCTGCAGTGATGGTTGACTTTCTACAACTTTCTCCCATCTCCTGACTGCATCTCTGGAGCTCAGCCACAGTGATCTTTGGGTTCTTCTTTACCTCTCTCATCAAGGCTCTTCTCCCCCGATAGCTCAGTTTGGCCGGATGGCCAGCTCTAGGAAGGGTTCTGGTCGTCCCAAACGTCTTCCATTTGAGGATTATGGAGGCCACTGTGCTCTTAGGAACCTTAAGTGCAGCAGAAATCTTTTTGTAACCTTGGCCAGATCTGTGCCTTGCCACAATTCTGTCTCTGAGCTCTTCAGGCAGTTCCTTTGACCTCATGATTCTCATTTTCTCTGACATGCATTGTGATCTGGAAGGTCTTGTATAGACAGGTGTGTGGCTTTCCTAATCAAGTCCAATCAGTATAATCAAACACAGCGGGACTCAAATGAAGGTGTAGAACCATCTCAAGGATGATCAGAAGAAATGGAAAGCACCTGAGTTAAATATATGAGTGTCACAGCAAAGGGTCTGAATACTTAGGACCATGTGATATTTCAGTTTTTCTTTTTTAATAAATCTGCAACAATGTCAACAATTCTGTGTTTTTCTGTCAGTATGGGGTGCTATGTGTACATTCATGAGGAAGAAGAATGAACTTAAATGATTTTAGCAAATGGCTGCAATATAACAAAGAGTGAAAAATTTAAGGGGGTCTGAATACTTTCCGTACCCACTGTAACCTATGGTCTATGAATACAGATTCTGTGTCCTGTACTGTACTCCAAGAAATGGGATATACAGGTGAGTCAAAATTCCTATTTGTTTAATTTACAACTCAACATTTTGGGGTTTTCCTTACTTTCAGTCCCTGGTGACCCTGAACACCCGGTCACATTGAGAGGGCAAATCTCCTTAGTGGGGACATAAATAGCACAAATCTCCTTAGTGGTGACAAAAATAGCCCAAAAAAAACCCTGATGTGTTTAAATCTACACAGCAAGACCAGAAACTATGGAAGCTGTAACGCAAAATGTGAAATCACAAATATTTTATAAACCTAATAAAAAAATCATAAACAATTTTACAGAGGGTTATTTGAAGCAAATTAGCAAGGGGTTAATAAGGTGTAAAAAAAATTGCAGAAACACTCTAATTGGTTGGTCACAGCTAGATTCAATGAGGTTGATTTGCTAAAGGCAAATAGACTGTTCACTTTGCAAGGGTTTTATTTCCCAGGAGCTCAGTGTTGAAGTTTCACTTTGCAAAGGATACCCAATCACATAGAAGAAAAAAAAAAAAAAACAGCATTTTTGCTCACACATGATTGGATGATGACCATTAGCAGAGCTCCACCTCATTTACTTATTTTCTCAGGAAAATTCTCTTGGAAAGATAGTGTTCCTTGCATATTTAATCTATTTGCATTTTTTTAAATCACCCCAAATTTACCAGATTTTTTTCTGTTTTTAACATGTACATTCTGATCAGTACTGAAATAGCTACTAATTTCAGCTTTAACGCACAAACCATGATCTCAGCTGGCAAATTTTACCAGGATCTCCAGCACTAGGATACAACTCTCCTTGTAGCCACATGTGTGGATGTGTGCTTAGCAGGAAAAGCACATTTCAGGACTGTCCTAGGTCCTGGGCTAATTAAGATTTCAGTGACTTATTGAAGGCTTTTGCCATACAGTGCAAGCTATTTCAGTCCATTCCATTTAGGAAAAGGCTAAAGAGAAGGTGTTATTGCAGTATCCTTCACTGTGGTTAATAAGGGAGAATTTAGCTTTGTGTGGCAAAACATTAGCCCCTCTGCCTAAGTAATGCCTTTGCTTTATTAAAAAGGTCTAATTTTATAAAGCAGAAATATCCCCAATTTATATCAATTAGGAGACTGTGGTTTAGGTTTAGGGCTCCTTTAAGTTTATGTTCTACTGCTAGGTTATTTTACTCTCTGTCAGTACACAAATGTGTACTTATGCTTTCTGCCTTACCAATGAGTTGACCTACCAACCCGATAGGAAGTGAAATATTGGGAGAACCTTCCCTAAATCTATGACTCTGTTATTATCAGACCTTGTGAGCTCCACTCAGAAATTTTCCCGATTATATCCAAATATATTTTTCCTCAAATCTGCCCCAGGAAAAAGTAATTACTAGAATGTCAATATTGTTATTTGTATTAGGTTGATTAACAGCTGCAGAAAAAAAAAGGAAAAGTAAGAATAAGAGGTTATAGCTAGTTTGAGCCATTATCCGATTTTCCCCTTGCGTTGCATTGCAGAGCTCTGTGCTTCTACACAATAGTAGACTTGTGCCTTGCCTGTTATAAATCTGCAAAATTGGATTTCTTTGAACTTGAGGTTCTCTGTCTTACATTAAGACACAGGCAAACACTTATGTGTGTTTCCCTTGAATTATTAAGACTTTTGATGAGCAATTGTAGTTTATCAGCCTATTAAAGTATCTTGCGACAGCCACATTAAATAGATGTAAAATCAATATATGTACAGTCCAATGCCAAAAAAATGGTGTCTACCTTTACATCTAGAGTGCATTTATCTTGGATGCTATATAACTAACAATTATCAGTGCTTCGAGGGAATGTGGGGCTCTGACATGTCAGGTATCTAATGATTGATTTTCCACTTATAAGAAGGTGCCATTATTTTGCAGTGCGTGTATGAAAGGTGTACAAAGAAATAGAAAGTTCAAGTAGGATGTTAGGGGCAAATTGCTAAAGGTAACTTAGAATTGTTTATTTCTTTAGTATACATTTTAATCGACCAATTTTTAAAATGTAATTTATAGATGTATTTCGTTTTTGCTTTATGGTAGCTTTTAAAGGATTTAAGGAATTAGGCATTAACACCCATCATTCCATATTTCAAACTCCTGCAATGTGCAGTTTTTAAGTTCCCATGACATTTTTTTCTTTGATAAGAGTATTGAAAGCTATATTTTTCTGTGTGAAGATTTCTGAGGTAGACATGAAGTCTAAGGAGCAATTAATTTTACCCTTGCCTACCAAACACAATTGAACGTTGACTGCCAGGATATTCCCAAGTTGTTAGCACTCTGATTTGAAACACAGATGACAATGTAGATAGGGGAGAGGGAGCTAACCAAGCTTTGTACCAAATACAGAGGCACATTATAGTTAAAAGCAACTGGCATAGTGTCGTGGTCAGAATGCAAGCAAGGTTTACAGGTTGTAGAGTAATCAAGGTCATTGGTTGGGTTGAACACCAAAGGACACGATACAGGTCAGAAGCCGAATAGGGTACGCATATGCCAAAGATCCGCTAGCATCAGAATTTGAATTTTTTTTTAAAAAGCCAAAGCACTTTACCTTTTATGTAATTGTCTGGGTGTGTATATTGCTTCGTCCAGTGTGCATCATATTTTTGAATCGGTGTTTGCACACTAACCTGTAATCTACAGACATTCTAGTAGGTTCTGGGCTCCCTGACACAAAGTGTAATGTTTATCTGCATTATTTGCTAGCCAGACATAACTTGGTTTACTAGTGTACCACTTAATTTTAGGAGCAAGAGAATTTTATTTTCTGGTTTACAAATATAGCAATTACTCTGTGCAGGCCAGTCAAGTTCCTCCACCCCAAACTCGCTCCTCAATGTCTTTTCTCTTACGTCCTCCGACAGTCGCCGCCTCTTCATATTCGTCACATATGGGGTATTAGACTTTGCTCCGAAGGAGTAGCTAGGCAACAGAATATGTTAACAATAAAGCTTTAACATATCCCACCCTCAAGGGGTGGTCCCCTCAGTCAATACCCTCCTACTTCCTGCAACCATATCTCAGTTTTAATGTCTAGCTTGTCAGGAGTGGCTGGCTCTCTCTGTGCTGGGACTTTTTGTCCCAGACTCTTTCTTCTTTTTAATATTTTGTTTGAGTTTTCTCTCTACCTTTACTTAGCTGTTATTTTTGTCAGCATTAGTTAGTTCTTCGGACGAAGAGGATCATGCGGACTGGGTCTCGGGCTGATCCCCCTGGTCGCAGGTCGTGGGTCAGTGGCTTCCCAGTCTGCCATCGAGCGTTCAGCCAGGTAACGCTCCTGGCACAGTGAACGACCCATCCCTGTTCGGTGCAGGGATGATTGGTGAGGTGGCTACCTCACCGGACGCTGTGCGGTTTCTGAACCGCCATTGTGTGCGTCTTGAATTGCGACTCTCCCTGCCTCATGTGCAGCGGCTTGTTCGCCTGTGCGGGTTCCCCACGCCGTGTGAGGCTTCCTTTGGCCGCAAGGTTCTTAGTGCGGCTGTTCCATAGGGTCCCTTGTTGGGACTCCTGGCTGTGGGGATAGTTTTTTGTATCCCCTGGTTTTTTTGTCTTTTCCTGGGTTGTTGCTCCTGTTGAGCACTTATTTTTGCTGTTGCCCAGCTGGTTTCCTTCCTTTGGTAAGGTTCCTTTCTTTGATGTGGAGACTGCGTTGCCTTTCGGCGCGGATGCGTTTCCCACCCCTCATGTTTGCACTGCTTTGGGACGTCCCCATATGTGACGAATATGAAGAGGCGGCGACTGTCGGAGGACGTAAGAGAAAACGGAATTTTTGTAAAATCTTACCTGTAAAATTCCTTTCTCTGAGTCCTCCGACAGTCGCCGCCCCCGCCCCTCTTTTGGGGTTTGAATGTATACTCTACTGCTATTCCACTAAAACTGAGATATGGTTGCAGGAAGTAGGAGGGTATTGACTGAGGGGACCACCCCTTGAGGGTGGGATATGTTAAAGCTTTATTGTTAACATATTCTGTTGCCTAGCTACTCCTTCGGAGCAAAGTCTAATACCCCATATGTGACGAATATGAAGAGGCGGCGACTGTCGGAGGACTCAGAGAAAGGAATTTTACAGGTAAGATTTTACAAAAATTCCGTTTTATGGACTTTGTTGTGTGCACTGGTCCAAATCATTTTGGTGTATAAGGGAGTTGGGCTTGGTCCTTTTAGTTCCAGTGAAAGGAATTCTTAAGGCATCAGCATACCAATACATTTTAGACCATTTCATGCTCTTAACTTTGTGGGAACAGTTTGGGGTTAACCCCTCCTGTTCCAACATAACTACGCCCAGTGCACAAAGCAAGGTCCATAAAAACTTTAATAATTAAGTTTGGGGTGGAGGAACTTGACTGGCCTGCACAGAGTTCTGAACTCAACCCGATAAAACACCACTTTTGGGATGAATTAGAGCGGAGACTGCAAGCCAGGGCTTCTCATCCTCATCCACATCAGTGCCTGACCTGACAAATAAGCTTCTGAAAGAAAGGTCTAACATTCCCATAGAAACACTCCTAAACCTTGTGGACAGCTTTCCCAGAAGAGTTGAAGCTGTTATAGCTGCAAAGGATGGGCCAACTCAATTTTGAACCCTAAAGACTGATATTTTGGAAAAAAAAAAAAAAAGACTGTGATGCCATTAAAGACAAAGGAGGTGGCGACACTTCCAGAATTAACATGTTTCACACTCATGTGCTTAATTATTGCTGAACAAATTAATTTGCTGATGTTCCTAGATCTGTTTGTGCATGACTCGTCCTTGTTTTCAATTATTTTTCAATAAACATGGACTCTTAACATGAACATCAGAATTGGCAGGTCCACCACTGGCGCCCTGTGCTTTTCACAGATGAGAGCACATGTGACAGACGTGAAAGGGTCTGGAGAAGCTGTGGAGAACGTTATGCTGCCTGTAACATTGTTCGGCATGACCAGTTTAGTGGTGGGTCAGTGATAGTCTGGAGAGCATATCCATGGAGGAACCCACAGACCTCTACTGGCTAAATGCCATTAGGTATTGGAATGAAATCCTTGGACCCATTGTCAGTCCCTACACTGGTGCAGTGGATCCTGGGTTCCCCCTAGTGCACGACAATGCCCGGCCTCATGTAGGGAGAGTATGCAGCCAGTTCCTGGAGGATGAAGGAATTGATACCATTTAATGGCCCCCATGCTCGTCTGACCTAAATCCAATAGAAAACCTCTGGGACATTGTTTTGGTCCATCTGATGCGACCAGGTTGCACCTCAGTCTGTTCAGGAGCTCAGTGATGCCCTGGTCCAGATCTGGATGGAAAAACCCCAGGACACCATTCATCATCTCAAAAGGAGCAAGCCCCGACATTGTCAGGCATGCATACAAGCACATGGGTACCAATTTAAGTTGCTGCAATGACATTTCAGAAAAGTGGACTAGCCTGCTGCATAATTTTTTCACTTTGATTTTTGGGGTGTTTTTGAATTCAGCCCTCTGTAGGGTGATATATTAATTCATTCATTTCCATAAAACGATGTGACATCCTTTCCTTCCTAACACATTACCCAGTCCATATCAGTATAGATATTCAACAAATATTTTTCCCCATTGAGATCTGATGTGTTTTCAAAGTGTTCCTTCAATTTTTATGAGCAGTATATATATATGTGTGTGTGTGTATTTGTGTGTGTATTTGTGTGTGTGTGTGTGTGTATATATGTGTGTATATATATATATATAGAGAGAGAGAGAGAGAGAGAGAGAGATACATAGCCCGGTTCCAGCAATCCTCCGTTGCACGTTTTGTAGCTTGCAGTGCAGTTCTTTGGGAAAATATGAATGCTGATAATTCGTCCTGGAAGTTGATGGCATTGCATTACACATCGCTTCTCAATGCAGTCCACATTTCACAGCAGCGCAAACATAGCACATATGTCCTTGTTTGTTTTCTTTCAAAAACAAAAATCCCATTCTTGTTGAACTTTTTTTCCCATTAAATCTGTTACGGAAAGTGACATTACTCAGACAGTTGCCATAATCAGCCACGAAAAAAGCAGATATTAATGTCAGGTTATTGCTACTAAAATGAATGAAGGTGTTAGTTTTCAATTCATTTTGGTGGCAGATACCTTGAACGCTTATATATTAAAAAAGGAAGGAAAAAAGAAACATATTTATTGTTTCCCTGGATATCAGTGCCTTAAATGCACATATGTCTTTGTCTGAACACTAAATGTTTTCTTTTGTAATTAGACTGGTAAAGCTAAAACAAAAGCACTACCGGATTTCAATTCTGCAAGTCTGTTTTGAGATTTATGGTGTGTTTTGTGGTTGTCAGAGAGATGATCTGTTTTTCTATGCCTGGATATATTGTAGTTCAGAAATGCACACTTGTTTAGGTGTCTAAAGGAGGTCGGGTTATAGTTGCAGAGACCTACTAAGCCAGGTTATGGTCAGTGGTGGTCAGATTATGATTATAATCAATAAGGCTGAAAGTAGGAGCACCACTCAGGACACTGGTTATCGCATTTGTGTTTGGAATATCTAGTCATAGACCCATGGTGTACAAGGTTAATTATCTGGCTGTGATATATATAAAACAATTAGAGTTCTAGTTATTTTCAGAGGTCATTTGACTGCCCAGGCTCTCTGCCCAATTATCTTTCCAAATGAGGGTGGGAAGGGTTTAGTGAAAGCACAGTGGTGTGACGTGTAAGGGAGAGTGAAATGCATTACTAGAGAGCAATTGTCGTTTCTTCCTGTATAGTCTTGGGCCCACCTGTCTCACTGCTTCGGTTCCCCTTGCTCAATAGTAAAGTGCAGCTGCTGTTTGGTGGCAAGGCTGCTACTTGGAGCCACTTTTGATCAGCCTAAACATGGCTGGATGGGTGGGCATGTCAACCAAGCTGAATAAAGATCTACAGGCACACCGTGCATTGCCAGTTTCCTGTAGCTCCAATTAGCTGAAAGACACAAACTGACCATGTCAGCAGGGATCTGCTTAAGTGCTTAGTATGGTCAAATTAATTAAAAAAAATGTTTTTTTCATTTTGGATGGAGTATGGGAGGGTTTTTGCCATCTGTGTTTCATTGTGTAGATCCCCCCGCACTTCCTGCCCTATAACCAAAACTGGAAGTGAGAGGAACTCACTGATTGTCCCTAGTGTCTCCATTGGGAGATTTCCCCTCTATTACTGCTGGTGCCTATCCAAAATTTAGAATTTTCTTTTACTTTCACTTTTTGTGATCATGGTAAATATGACGAATCAAGAGGGTGAATCTCCATAATGGGGAAAAGGACCGCAATAAAAGAAACCTGGCAGGTGTTCTAATCCTTCTCCACTCTATTGAAATGGGGAAGAAAAAAACTTTGCTTTTAGTTATGCTTTGGGGGGAAGAGGACTGTCAGGATCACTGCTGCTAATCATGAATCTTACATTAAAAAGGAACATGTACATAACTTAGTATGAATGCTGAAATACATGAATAGGATTTTAATATTAAGGTTTACACATACTACTTCACCTAGAATATTATGAAGGAACAGAAGCAGACAGATGAAGTCAACTTTCTCCTTTTGTCAGAAGCACATGGTGCAAAATGCTTCTCCCTTGCCTAGCCTTTTGTACAGGGAATTACAGGAGCGTGGTATATAAAGTACAAATACTAGCTCCATTTATCAATACATTTGATTATTTTTTTATAAATTCATACTACGATGTTACAGGATTATGCACAAGTGAGTATAAGCCATTTTGGATATTTAAAGGATAGTTTTAGGAAAGTACAGTTATCTATTAATCTTTAGGAGCTTTACCTCCATCAAGTAATGTGCCTCTTGCAGATAACACCATTTTACAATCTTAATTTCTCTAGCGCTCATCGACAGACGTAGTCCTCGGTGATACACCACCTTCGGGTTATGTTACCTCCGCAGGAGCAGGACTAGACAGGAAATTAAAAAGCTCTGGCCACACCCTAGGGGCAGTCCCAGAGGGTATATCCTCTCTCTCTCTGCCTCAGCAAATCAGTTATTTTCTGTCTAGTTAGGAGTAAGGACCTAGATACCTTGCTGGGATCTTAGGTCCTGGCAAGAATTTTTTTCTAAAAGGATTTTTAGACAGCTTTTTTTCTCCAGTGTTCCTGTGAGATCTTCAAGCAAGAAAGCTGAACTGGGCGACGGGCTGGATGTTGAGATCCGGTGGTCACCCCAGTTCAGCCTACGAGCGCGTGCAGGCCATAGCTCCGCGCTGGGTCGGCCGCGACAAAGTCCCATTAAAAGGACTGAACCCGCGAGTTAAACGTCTCGCTGAAACGCCAAAGACCATGAGTCACGGCGTCCGTATCGGTCGACAGCCCTCCCGCCCCGGTGGAGAGGGGTACTGTCAGGAGTTGGTGCCCGCCTGGTTCCGGTATGGTGAGTAGTATGTTCCCCCTTTTTCCCTGACGGGTTTTGTGGTGAACGCGGGCCCCTCTCTGTATGGTAAGAAAGAGTTCTTTCTATCCTATAACATGTCACAAATCCTCCTACTTTGAGTGTGATTTTATGTGTACAAAAAGCCAGGAGGCTTGGTTTGGGAGCTAACAATCTATTGTATACATGTTTTAAAGATGTAATCTGTGGCATTCTGGGAATCTTATGGGTTAAGTATAAGCTACCTACCAGTCAGAAGCCACGGACATGTAGACTGCCTTCCAAATCAGATCTCCAGCTATTAGCAGGCCTCCCGAACGGCCATGCGGTCCGCCAGGGCCGGTACCGCCAACCACGCCATATCCCCATGCAGAGAGAGTGTTGTGTGCCCTGCAGCACACCGCTAGTCAGCACAGGCCGCCGCCATTTTTTTTGCTGGATCGCACGAGCCGCCATTTTGGCGTAGCCTCGTGTCTCCAGCATGGGGGCGGCCATGTTTGAGGTGATCCTACACCTCGTGGAGCTTGGGGGAGGCGCCGGAAGGCGTGCAGAGGGGCGGAGCCGCCTCCCTTCTTCCTGGGCAGCCAGCCAAAAGACTTCCTGTTTGTCAGGACAGCGCTGTAAGCTGTTGCAGTTTAACTCTGAGCATCAAGTGGTGAGCCTGGGGGTCTATCTCTCTCTCTCTCGATCGATAGGGATCCCTAGCAGGTAACACTAAGGGGCTTTTTGTGGCGCTGGGGGTCAGAAAAAAAAAAAAAAAAAAAAAGTTTTTTTCTTTACTTTTGAATTATATTATCCAGGAAGTAACTGGAGTTATCATGGACCCTGCCACACATATTCCCCCACCTGTTTCCCTCGAGGGGGCCTCGGGACCCGCCGGTGCACAGAGTATAGAATCATTTACAGCAATCTTGGAGTCTATGGTGGCTCGGGTGGAGGCGGCCTGTCAGGGACGGGGGTCAAGGAAACGACCCCCGCCTACCCCTATACTATCTGACACCTCTGACTCAGATTCAGAGATGGTCACGGCAGTTGCAGGTTCCTCTGCAAGGGCTGTTATCCCAGGTAAAGCCCCCTCAGACAGTGAGGAGGACGCTTCTTCTCCTGCTATAATTCAGGAAGAAGCATTGGTGGACGCACTAGTTGTGGCAGTGCAAGAAACCTTAAAACTTGAGGCTTTACCGGCAGAGGCAACTGAAACAGAGAGGCCTTTCGGTACTAATAAGCCCATCAAGATGGCGAAGGCTTTTCCGGTACCTAAATGTTTTGGTAATCAGATTAAAGGAGAATGGGAGCATTCTAAACGTACCTTTACTATTTTCCAAACGTATTGCTAGACGCTATCCGTTTGAGGAATCCATCATTAAGAAATGGACGGTACCACCAGTCGTGGATCCGCCTATTTCCAGGCTGAATAAAGCCACGGTTATTCCAGTGGAGGACACTTCGTCCTTTAAGGATCCGGTGGATCGAAAGATAGAAGCAGAGTCCCGCACTATCTTTTCTCTGATAGGGTCAGCATTTAGACCAGTAATTGTTATTGGTCTAGTTTCCCAGACACTTACGGAATGGGCGAAAATGGTACGCCAAGATCTTAGGGGAAAAGATATTCCCCAGGAGACATCTGATTTGGTGGAACAGATCATACAAGGGCTACGGTTTATCTGTGACGCAGCCTTGGACACAACTCCCTTATTAGGGCATGCATCTAAGTTAGCAGTGATCCTCAGACGTGTGCTGTGGTTAAAATGCTGGTCAGCTGACCTAGGTTCCAAAAAGACCTTGACCAATCTCCCTTTTCAGGGGAATCGTCTATTTGGGGCCAACCTAGATGAAATCATTAAGGATGCCACTGGGGGCAAGAGCACTTTCTTGCCACAGGCTGCAAAAACTAAGGGACCTCGCAACAAGCGAGGACCTTTCTTTACCGCCCATAAAGGGCGCCCGGCTGGTACTAGCGGGAAAGGCAAGACTCCTCCAGGAGGATTCAAGAAGGGCTGGTCGGACAAGCAGAGGACCAACCCAGCCAAACCCGAAGCAAAGGAGTACACAGCCTGAAGGTGCGCCCCCACCCGGTTTCAGGGTGGGGGGACGTTTTCACCGGTATTCAGGACATCAGATCGAGCATCTACCACGACTACCGGTGCGATTCTTCCCTTCCAACATTTAAGTACCACAGGAAGCGGTAGTTACCGTTCCCTGAATAGATCTTTTCCTTTACCCTTTCCTAAGATTAGTCCCGATACCTCAAAGGAATCGGATCTGGTTGACCAGATAGGCCAAGTAGCCTCTAGTCGGGTGACTTCGGTCCCTGAGGTTCAACCAGAAAAGATCACCCTTCCTGATAACTATCAGGTATCTGATAAATGTGTGGAAACAGAAAACGACCAGATTTTCTCGGATGGTCGGGGCCAGATAGTTCTAGGGACGCCTGGTTCAGATCCAATCAGCGCTAGTGGTCCTAGAGATTCTAGGCTGGCCTCCTCAAGCCGGCCTGGCCGACTTGGACATGCTAGTCGCAGACGTTCCGTGGGAACTTCGTCTCAGGGAGTGTCTGTGGTCTCTAGGACCAAGTTACCTTCGTGCTTTACAGTCGCTGGTTTTAATGGCCTGGCCATTGAGACCCAAGTACTGAAGGACAGAGGTTTGTCTACTTCTGTCATTCCTACCCTTATTAAAGCAAGGAAAGCGACTTCCAGCAAAGTCTATTATCACACATGGAAGACTTATATTGCGTGGTGCGAATCTTTAGGATTTCCTCCACGTACCTATTCGGTGTCTCGAATATTGGCCTTTTTGCAACAAGGGGTTGAGCAGAAGCTAGCCTTGAGCACCATCAAGGGTCAAGTTTCAGCATTAGCAATCTTCTTTCAGAAGCCGTTAGCTACCAAATCCTTGGTGCGGAATTTCATCCAGGGGGTGCGGCACCTGGCTCCTCCAGTCCGCGCGCCCTTACCGCCCTGGGATCTTAATTTGGTTTTGTCGGTTCTACAGAAACCTCCTTTTGAAAACATCAGGGAGATTCCCTTGCTTACTTTATCCCAGAAGGTGGCCTTCTTGGTGGCTATTACTTCTGCTCGCAGGGTGTCAGAACTGGCTGCATTATCATGCCAGTCCCCATACCTAGTGATTCATAGGGATAAGGTAGTACTTCATCCTAAGCCATCTTTTCTTCCTAAGGTGGTTTCAGATTTTCATCTGAATGAAGATATTGTACTACCTTCCTTGTGTCCTCAGCCCAAGCATCATCGGGAACATGCGTTGCATTCCTTAGATGTGGTTCGGGCAATCAGGGTATACCTGAAAGCTACGGAATCATTCCGTAAGACGGATTCACTTTTTGTGATTACGGATGGCCCCAGAAAGGGTTTGCCTGCATCTGCCGCAACCATTGCCAAATGGATTAGACAGACGGTGGTACAGGCTTATTCTATTAAGGGTCAGAGTCCTCCGTTCCCTGTTAGGGCGCACTCCACTCGAGCGCTCAGTACTTCCTGGGCCTTTCGCCATCAGGCGTCAGTGGTCCAGGTATGTAAGGCGGCCACCTGGTCGTCGGTACATACCTTTACAAAATTCTATAAAATTGATGTGACGGCATCGGCGGATGCCTCATTTGGCCGCAAGGTTTTGCAGGCCGCAATTTGAGGAGACCGGTGGTCTACCTCGAGGGTTTTTTTCTGTTTGAAAATTTTTTTGTTGAGTCTCATCATTAAGGATGAGCATTGTAAACTTCTAGTTGGCACCGGTTGGGCCTTCTAGATTGGGATTTGATTTCCATTTTCCCACCCCTCAGTTGTGATACTGCTCTGGGACGTCCCGAAGGTGGTGTATCACCGAGGACTACGTCTGTCGATGAGCGCTAGAGAAAAATGGATTTTTGTAAAATCTTACCGTAAAATCCTTTTCTCTTAGCTCATCGACAGACGTAGTCCCCGCCCCTCTATTTTGGAGTTGGGTTGGGTTAAATTCTCTAAGCACTGCTTTTTCACATAACTGATTTGCTGAGGCAGAGAGAGAGAGGATATACCCTCTGGGACTGCCCCTAGGGTGTGGCCAGAGCTTTTTAATTTCCTGTCTAGTCCTGCTCCTGCGGAGGTAACATAACCCGAAGGTGGTGTATCACCGAGGACTACGTCTGTCGATGAGCTAAGAGAAAAGGATTTTACGGTAAGATTTTACAAAAATCCATTTATAATATATAATGCAATAATTATTGTTAATGTAATATCTAACTGCAATGTATAAAGTTTTTATCAGATCAAATATGCTTTTTATTTTTTAGTAGAGATAATGATGATACCAAATTTATCTCAGGAACCCTTCTCTGATTGTCTCACTGTACTGAACTGCTGCTTGTCATCCTGACACTTGAACCTGGAAGCACAGACACTTGTGGGCATATGACACCTGTTTTAGAACATATCCCAGCATGTTACTCATCTCTCCTCCAGACCTCCAGCAGCTTTCTCCAAAACACTGTCAGTCTTTTTCCAACCTTGAGTCCTTCTTCATTGCAAACGAAAGCTAGTCTTCAGTTTTCCTCTTTTTATCTCAAAGAATCTTGCCTCCTAGAAACCTAGTTAACCATCAGACCGCTAAAGGTTACTTTTATCTAGATGAAGACGAGGGGCTTAAAATGTTGGTCTTGAATACACATGGAACTATGTCATACTTGACATGTGAATAAACTGCTTTGCTGATTTAGCATTGGTGTTCTGCCAATTTTCCTTGACATGCTTTTGCTGAAAGACTGTACCACTAAATTGTTTTGGCACTCAACCTCTTGACTACAAGCAACTGAACTTCTGTAGGTAGTAAGTAAGTGCGAGAGTTGACAATGAAATTGTTGTCCAAGTTAGGCGGCAGAGTTGGGTATCAAGTCCTTTGTTGGGTATCACAGGCATGAGGCTTATTCAAGTGTCAAATTGAGCCGTTAAACGAAACCTCCCAGGGTCAAGTATTAGTCATGTTTTGTGTGTGCTTTCTTTATTATAGTTGGGGCTAAAAAATACAATTTAAAATTATATATATATATATATATATATATATATATATATATATATATATATTATTTTTTTTTTTTTTTTTAATTTGGTGAAAAAAAGATATGGGCCATTAATGTTTTGTTGTGTTTTTCTTTTTCCCCTAATTCTGTTTATTGAATTTTTGTAAAAAAAAAACTTAAAAGAATATAAAAAGCCCAACTAAGCGGGTGGGATAGCCCATGCAGAGGTGCACCAGTCAATGTATCACAAATACTTATACAAAGAGAATAGAGGTGCAGCCACTACAAAGGCTCTATTGCAGTCAGAAACAGGAAAGAAGAAGAAAAAAAAAGTATCTTACAATCCTAGTACTCGTGTACCCAGTGCTCGTGTGCGTGGTTAGCCCTAGGTCAAAAGGATATAAGACATACATTAGACCCATAGGGCCCGGTAGATGGTCAGTGCCCCAGATAACACTTCTGGTCTCAGAGTAAGGCAGTGTTTCGGTATACTCCCTTTGGTGACTCAGTGAGGGACCATGTCTGGCTTCATAGCAGTGGAAGCATTTGCAAACCAATAACCTGTAGAATTTCTTTATACAACCTCTATTAGCATAAGTATCCTTGTACAAAGGCACATTAATGTTCACCAATGCTGCCAAAAGCCAAGGGAAGATGGAGTAGGCTTTTTCCAACTGAGGGTTATTGCCTTTCTTGCATAAAAAAAGCAAGAGTCTCAAAAGACTCCTCTCCACACTGTCTTGGGGCTAGATCTTCCACCAGGCCCAAAAGGAAAATTCTTGGGAATGGGGGGAAAAGGAGGCGCTGGCAATTGTATTAATTATATTAAAGTATAACTAAAGGCAAAACACTTTTTTTAGTTTCGATAGAGGTCAGAGGGATTAGAACACCTGTCAGTTTGTGTTGCTGTCTGTGTCTCTATTAGTCCTGTTTACCATTATTACTGAAAGTGACGCAGCTCTCCATATTCAGAACCATAGGGTTATACTGCCCCCCTACAGGAGTAGGACACTAGGCAGAAAAAAGACTTGGCTATGCCCATGGGCCTTCCTAGGTGGTATACATCCCCCTTTTCTGCCCAAGCAATGTAGGTCTGGAGGATAGCTGATACAAATAACCAGGGTTTACAGGACAAGTTTTTTGGGAAGTTTTCCAAGTGTTATAGGAGGAAGTATGATTTGGAGAAGTTATGAGTTTACTGAACTATTTTTAAAAATGGAAATGGTATCTTACTTGTTAGGATGTCAGGCATTAGAAAGCTAAATACTTGCACACTATGTGCACTCTCAATCCTGGAAGCTAAAAGTAGTCTTTAAATAGGGATTATCATTTTACTGAATAAAGTTCTTATTTAAATAATTAAAGTCTAAGTTTAGTTTAAAGGTGAAATACAAACTGTTGTTAATATGAGCACCAGCAATGAAAAATTGATGTGAAATGCACATCTCTGAAATATATTTATAATAAATATATATATATATTATTTTTTTTTTGGGGGGGGGGGGGCTAAAGTGAAATACAGTAATATGTACCAGTCATATACAGTAAATGCCAATGTTTTACCCCTGTTTATAGGTGCAAGTGTTTGGACTGTATTCAAGAGAAGGATTACATGAAATTTTTGACTGTCCAATAAAGGTGAGTGCTGGCATGACCTCTTACATCCACATGATCAATCTGCTGATTAAAATTATATTGCCTATCCCTTGTATTTTAGGCACAAAAATAAGTGTCTAAATGGGACATTTGCCCTGTAACCCTGTGATTTTTTTCTGCTTGTCTGTGCATGCTTGGATAGATGCTTGAATGGGACATTGAGAAAAGCTGTGTTTGTAAGACATAAGCAGGGACTGTATTCAATCTTGTTTCCCACCTTGTCATCCTGAACTTGTACTGCAATGAAGCAAAATGGTTGTATGGTAACCTACTCACAATGTACATATGGCAAATGTGTATAGTAAACAATAGGACATCTCCAGGTGATAAAATACAATCACAAATGTAAAAGCATTATAAACCTAACAACCTACACCTTGTGTTTTTCACCTGCATAAGATGTACAGTGATCATGTAGTTCCATAGTGTCATTTATTGCCTTGTACGCACAGCCTATTGTAGAGGAAATCCTCACATTCCTTTGTCAACAGTTTCTATTTGTGTTCAAACATGAGGCATTGTGCAAATTAATGCATGACCTCTGTCTTGAGTCTGCGAACTGACACTTCCTGTGAAGAAACTACATAACCCACAACTCCTGGGTCTCTCAATCAAGGGTTCTGCAGGTAAAAGCTGCATAGTAATTAGATCTGACACAGCCACAAGCAGTCACAGCATTGAAGGGAAGAGATTTTCATTACATTAGCACTCCCTTGTTTGTGATGCAACACAGAGTAAATGGCAAGGCATGGAATGGATGCTGTGTGAGTTAGGACAACAAGTTGCCTGTTCTTCTTGCTAGTATTGACAAGCTAGGGGAATCAATCAGCCATCACACTACAAACTGCATCCACATGTGAGTCTGTCATTACAAGGTAAGGCAAACAATTGACGCAAGGAATATAACTAAACTAATACCAAGTTAAAGCAACAAAAATATTTGAAAATGTACAATACATTTAAAGAATATAAAATGAGGTTGAAGGATTGTGCATGAAAGTCAGCCAGCCCCCAGTTTGATGTACTCACCTTCCAGTCTGTCACCAACCAAATAAGACCTGTCTCTTGGTACATTTAAAGAATATATTAAAGTACCAACCTAAATGATGGTACTATCATTTTAGAAAAAAGTTTAATTTTTATTTTGATAGAAAAAAATAAGACTGTGGTAACATTTGTTTCAGAGCATTTTAGAACATTTAACACAGTTCTAAAAACTTTAGAATATACATTTATAAATTATTTGTATTTGTGCCTATCTAGTCCGCTTCAGACTGGCAGCAATCTGTACATTATCAGGGGACCATACGCTGCTAGATGACAGCTAGTGCCACAGTTAATAGAGTTGAACATTGAATCATGCTCTATTTATATCTTATTTTATGTTCCCTTTATGCAAGGAGGTATAACATTAGGAGGTTTTAAAACAAGGCAATTCATAGTTCTTTGCTGATGTCAGCTAGATGTAATTCCTCAAATGCTGTTCAATAGTTTGTATATCATTTGTAGCATAACTTTCAAGTACATTAGGCTTTGATTGAAAATGATGGAAATATCCCCTGCATGTAAAAGTATAAGCTGATATAATCACAGAAAATCATTAGTTATTGTACTGCTCTTTCTACTTTATTTCCAGCTCTTAAATTTCCAATAAAACATAATGTTGTTCCATAAATACAGCATTGCTCGATAATGATTGCAGCTGTTTTGATATCTTTTTCTATTGCTGAGAGTTGGTGAATAGAGTTGTGCATTTCTAACAGTGCCTGACTCTGAAAAGACACCTGTTATAATAGCTTTTATATACACAGAAGCATTCAAAATGCAGTTATTTGTTAGAAAAAAAGAAAAAAAGTGTAGTGGTCAACACAAACAGAAAATGACATAGCTTGACTCAGTTTTGAAAGCTTTACCAATCGGGCTAGCCTGTGAGTGATGAGTATTTACTTATTATTATCATTATTATAAGAATGTTCTCCCACAACACCAGCAGTCTAGCCAAAACTTTATTTTTACGAAGGGGGGTTCAAGTCAAACCAGGACTTTTGAGTTTATATAGTAAAAGAACAAATTTCAGGGAGTGGAAACTGCATTTTTTTTTCAACATACTCCCCTGCTACATTTATACACTTATCCCAGCGTTTACCTAAGGCCTGGAAAGCTTCGGGATAGCAAAATTTGTCAGTATGCCTGAACTACCCTAGGACAGCTTGCTTCACTTCGTCATCAGTGCTAAAATGCTGACCTCCAAGGAACTCTTTTTTTTTTTTTAAGAATCCAAACAGGTGGATATCACAAGGAGCAAGGTCTGGGCTGAAAGGGGGATGTGGCAATACCTCCCACCGAGTTGCTGTTATGTGCACGTAGTGCTGTTAACTGTATGAGCTTGTGCATTGCTCTGGAGAAACAGGATGCCCTTAGTGAATAAACCAGGTTATTTGTTCTTGTTTTGGTACCCAGCGTGCATTAACTTTTCAATAATGCAAATATCCGTACATTATTTTTTTTTCACCGTTTCCACAGAAAGATTTGTCTTTTGTGCAATTTCACAACAGGTTATGCGTCAGTTAGCTTGCATCAGGCGTTCCACGTGCTGAATGTTCACAGAAATTGCTGCTATGGGCTGAGAACCACCACGGCTGGGATTGTCACTGATGGATGTGCGCCCATCTTTGAAAGGTTTACGCAATTCAAATGTATTACTGCGGCTGAGCATCTCATTCAAATGCCTTACTGCGGCTGAGCATCTCATCACCGTACTGTGCTTGAAGTCTTCTGTAGATATCCACAGGTTTTACACCTTCGTCACAAGAAACTTCATTACCACACGCTGTTCCAGGTGCTCACAAACACTGTTGTCTGCCATCTTGATGGACATCACTCTCTGGACTGGCCCGCGCCATATGCACCACCTATCAGTAATAGGACACACTTGCCACTTACTACTGTGTGCAGTACCACCACACTAGCATCCTTTTTTTATACCTGTGAAATTATAAGTCCTGGTTTACTTGAACGCCCCTTGTAGATTTGAATAGAGCGAAAAAAGGTTTAGAGGCCTTGTCAGGTTTACTGCCATCCGTGGTACTGTTCACTGACTGTCACGTGGTTTCACAAGACTGGAAGTGATGCAAAATCTGTAGGAGGGATAACAATGACAGGGGTTCTAGCTTCCTCTACTCTACAAAAAAAAAAAAAATCTGCCTTGTTGCTTTTGGAGATATTCCCCAAAGCCTATCTGGTGAGACCATGGGTTCTAACTTCTCCTCACTTTAGTATGTATATAAAAACACTCCAATGCTCAAGCAGCAATCCGTTGCATCCGATGGGATCACCGTAATGCTTCGCCCAATGCAGCCTTCTTTTAGATTGAAAGAAACAACCGCATCAAAATACAACTCTAGCCGCAAGACAAAGGCGTCTATCCAAACCTGCAACCGTTGAAAGCTTAGCGTGCTTTGGGGAGTACGAGCCTTTCCACTGTTCCATATTTGGATAGACGCCTTTGCTTCGCAGCTGGAGTTGTCTTTTGATGCGCTTGTTTCTTACAATCTTTGGGAAGTACATTAACAGATGTTTGTTCAATACATTTGAATGGTAGTACTGCACTAGGCTTCTGCACTTTCCTGTGTGTTTTTACACTTTCCTCATTCTATGCAAAACTATAAAATAAGAAAGACTTATCTGACATACACTTTGTTATGAGAAAAATATAGGGCTGTTGGTCAAAAAAGTCTCACATGCTCAGTAACCTTTTATTGCACTGAAGGTATCTTCAGCTTGAGTGTTTATTTCTATCAAATTTGCAAGCAAAGGTGTGTGCCTTAAGTGGAACTACACTGTATCTGTGCACCACAAACCAAAAGCACTATTTATTATTATTATTTAAAGCAAACCCTCCCATCCATCCATGTTTCCGTGCTTTATTTTGTTTAGAAATCACTTACAAACACTCCCCCATAGCAGTTCTGGCCTTGGCCAGATGATCCATGTACCAATTACTTCCTGTAATCCATTTGCCTGTAGCTCAGACATGCAGGCAGGGAGGATGTGCTTAGCTGAGAAAACCTCTCCTCTCCTTCTGAAGACTCTTGGGATGTATGACACCATTTGCCTAGGCATGGAAACTAGGAATTAACTAAAGAAAGGTAAAAAAAAACAGTGTAAAACAGTACATATGATATACTTTCCTATCTATATACTAATGCTAGCAGTATAAGGCTTAAGTGTCGATTTTAGAGAGTTCCACTTTAACATCTTAACAGCTCATTCTATTACAAAATGTATTAAGGACTGAGAAATTATAGTGTATGTAAAGCTTCTTTTTTTTTTCTTCTTTTTTTGGATTAGCATAGGGCAGTCATTCTCAACCCGGGTTCCAGCAAAGGTTGCTAGGTGTTACTTGAAGTGTGGCTGATTGACCTTTCATTTGATGGTATTTTTCTTGTTCCAGGGCCAATGTCTCTTGGCAGAGCAAGCAGTGTGAAACCAATTATAATTTTAGCTGTCTGTTAGGGTGGCATTCTGAGCACCACTGTAAGTGTTCCTTTCTTCTTACTGACCACCAATGTAAGGGGCATATTTCCTCTTTTCCTGTCCTGGTTCCTCACTATCAGTGGTGACCAGGACAAATAGAATGTAGACTAGAATGTAGACAGAAATAAAAACCTGGCAAAAATTCTTACCCCTCACTGCTTTATCTAAAATTAAAGAAATTTTGTTTTTAAAATGTGTCGAGTTAACAGTGGTGCAAATCTGGTAGTGCAGAACAAAGCAAAGCAATTTTTTTGTTCTAATTTGGCCTTGGGTGTTTATAATTTTCTCGACATGTGTTATCTTTTTTAGATTGTTGCTGTTCATCCTCAGTTTGGAAAATCTAACTGTAAGCAGTTTGTCACTGGAGGAAACAAGGTAGGTTCTTTGCATTTAATGACATTACCACTGTTTTTCATTTATTATTCTCAATGTTTTCCTGCAAACAATTGTTAATTGGCTGTAAAGAAAGGATTGGCCTTGGAACCGGGCTTTCATACTAAGTTTCCATAGTTACCTTCGCCTCCAGTGGAAGAAGAACTGACCGCTTGGCCTGAACGGAGTGTAGGGAACAAGGGCTATGGATACCATTCAATATCCAGCTGTCACGTAGTGAGCCTGATATGCATAGGAAAGCCTTTCTTTCGTACAGCTTTGGCTCAGGAGCCACTGATAGTGAGACAGCAGCCACAGGAGCACAGCAAGGCATGAGTGCCTGTGATCAGTCCAGTAGTCTGTGTGGCAGCAGTCAGCAGGTGGATCTGGCAGCAGAACAGGCTGGTGCCAGATGAGCTGACATGGAGCTTGGCTGGTGGCAGACTGTGGTAGGCAGCTGGAAGCAGAAGTCAGATGAGAGCTTGCTGGACTGAAGAGCTGTAGCAGGCTGGATGAGCAAGATGCAGGATCAGACAAGCTGGGTTGGTAACGGTCATGCAGATCAGGCATAGAAAGCAGGATAGTAGAAAGGGGGCTGAAGCAGAATCCAGAGGCAAGCCCAAGGTCAGGGCAGGTAGCAGAAAAACACAGGTCAGAAGTAAGCTGGATCAGGATCAGAGGCCACACACCAGCTGCCCATTAGCCCATTTGGCACCTGCATTAGTGACCGGCGTGTGCATGGATGTGCGAATGCACTTGTGTGCGACTATGGCCATCTGCTCAGCCAGTTGCTGGTATGCGCATATATATGCGCCAAGAAACTCCATTTACGCTATGGACATGCCTACCCTGACACCAGCACAAACTGTGAATGCATTTTAACAAAGGTTTTACTCCCTTTATGACCAGACCATGTTTTGCTATTCAGCACTGTGGTACTTTAACTGGCAATAGCTCAGTCATGAAACCCTGTACCCAAATGCAATTTATATATTTTTTTTCACACAAATAGAGCTTTCTTTGGGTAGTATTTGATTGCCACTGGGATTTTAATTTTTAATTATATGAAAAAAAAGTTTTCTACTTTCTGTTATAATATCCAATAAAATCAAATGACTTCATAAAGGTAGGCCAACATGTATTCTGCTACATGTCACAAGTGCTGGCAGTGATTGGGGCTGATCCTGCTAGCACTGTGTTTTTGAGGACACTATACTATTAGAGAGACTAGTATAGTTCTGATACTGATTCATACAGACACTATACTAATCATGGCGGTAATCAACTTATAGTGTGACTGGTGCTAACTGCCACTGGCTGGGGGGGGGGGGGGGTGGGGGTGCCCTGACATCACTAGTGACACTAATAAAGTGACCAATGATAATACTGTATAATGTCACCTTACTAAGGCACTGGCTGGGTCACAGGGATGATCAGGAGGGCAATCAAGGGGATAACTGTATGCCTAACAAGTTTATACAACTGTATGTGTGCTGCTTGTACTCATTGATCTGGCTGGGTTTCTCTCCTTGCTTTCATTTATGAAAGGAAGGAAGAAATCCAGCCACTGTGTTGACAAACACAGAGATCTGTGCTGTGATTGGCCACAGCCAATCAGCAGGTATACAGCCAGGTATACAGCAGTATAGAGCCATAATCATTGTCTGTAACCTGCTGACAGACTCATGCTGTGTCCGATCACAGCACAGCTCAGTAAGGGAAAATCGGGAAGTACATTACGACGTACCCATAGGTTGCTGTGCCGCCCGCCCATAGTAAATGTGTATGCCCAGCCAGAACTTGTACTTTAGCATGTATTAGTGTGTTTAAGTGCCACCTATTTTCAGTGAAAAGCAATGTTTTGCTAAAAATGGTGCATATCCATTTTCTGTTCCATTGTTGTGCATTGGCTGCCCATTCAAATTTAATGGGCAGCTCAAATGCATTACACATTAACACACTGTAATGGACTGGCTTGGTGTGAGTGAGCCCTAAGTTTTGGAAAGAGGAAAGAAGAATTAGAACCCCTGTTGGGTTTTTTGGCTATCTGGGGCTCTGTTAGAGAGATTTGTCTGAAATATCTGCAACAGATGCAGCAGTAAAGTACTAACAGGGATACTAACCATCTCTTATAGTAAAATAGTTTTTTTTTATTGGTCTAACTGTGACAATAGGCTAGGGGAGATCTCTCTGGTTGTGCCCAAGATGGCAGTGAAATATATAGAGTAGTTATAATCCTACTCTGTCCAAAACTTTAAAAAAAAAAATTTGGCTGGACACACAATTTCAGTGTTTAAAAATTTCTTTAAAATAGCTTTCATAGGCTATTTGTATATGTTAGTATATGGTGGTATTTCTATTCAGCCACTTGTTATCTATGAATATCCTCTCCTAAAGTTGTTTATCCATATATTAGGTATAATAGAATATTTTGTTGCTGCTGTTAATCACGTCACTTCCAAACCATGATAAATGTACACAATACCTAGCACAAATAAAAAGCCAGAAATGTAACATATGGTCGGTCTCAATGGGTCTTAAATTATCTGTACAAGAACCATCAGAATGTTCAATAAAACCACATAAATGTGTTGAAAAGCAAATGTCAAGCAAGGTAAAGATAACATATGCATTATAGTAAGATATAAGCACTTGCTGTAAATCAGCTTTTACCCTTCTTCAAGGGCAGTTTATAATCATACTTTATGCAATACAGAACATTTTAAATATAAGAGTTTAGCTGCATTTCAACTGTCACACCGCTCTGTGTTTACAGCTGATGCTGCCTTGGGTTCCTAGTGAGTGAACAGACCTACAGTAATCTAAAGTAATCGTTCATTAGCCAATATTATCATCTGAAAAAATATTTTCTTATTTGCTACAAGGAACCAATAAAATGTAATTTAAAGTGGATATACAGTGCCTTGAAAAAATATTCGTTCCCCTTGAAATTTTCAACATTTTGTCATGTTACGCCCAAAACTGTAAATTTATTTTTTTTTGGAATTTATGTGATAGACCAACACAAAGTGGCACTAAGTTGTGAAGTGGAAGGAAGGATAAATGGCTTTCAAAAATGTTTACAAATACATATCTGAAAAGTGTGGCGTGCATTTGTATTCAGCCCCCTTTACTCTGATACCCCTAACTAAAATCTAGTGGAACCTTCAGAAGTCATCTAATTAGTAAATAGTCTACTTGTGTGTAAATTCATCTCCATATAATTACAACTGTTCTGTGAAGCCCTCAGAGGTTTGTTAGAGAACCTTAGTGAACAAACCGCATCATTAAGGCCAAGGAACACATTAGACAGGTCAGGGATAAAGTTGTGGAGAATTGTAAAACAGGGTTAGGCTTAAAAAAAAAATCACATGCTTTGAACATCTCATAGAACACTGTTCAATCCATCATCCGAAAATGGAAAGAGTATGGCACAACTGAAAACCTACCAAGACATGGCCGTCCACCTAAACTGACAGGCCAGGTAAGGAGAGCATTAATCATAGAAGCAGCCAAAAGGTCCATAGTAACTCTAGAGGAGCTGTAGCTCAGGTGGGAGAACCTGTCCACAGGATAAATATTAGTTGTGCACTCCACAAATCTGGCTTTATGGATGAATTGCAAGAATAAAGCCATTTTTAAAGAAAGACATAAGAAGTCCTGTTTGCAGTTTGCAAGAAGACATGTTGGGGGACACAGAAAACATATGGAAGAAGGTGCTCTGGTCAGATGTGACCACAATTTAACTGTTTGGCCCAAAAGCAAAATGCTGTGTAGATGAAAACTAACACTGCACATCACCCTGAACACGCCATCCCCACCGTGAAACATGGTGGTGGCAGCATTATGTTGTGGGGATGATTTTCAGCAGGGAAAGGGAAGCTGGTCAGAGAAGATGAGAAGATGGATGGAGCCAAATATAGGGCAGTCTTAGAAGAAAACCAGTTAGAGTCTGCAAAAGACTTGAGACTGGGGCAGAGGTTCACCTTCCAGCAGGACAACAACCCTAAACATACAGCCAGAGCTGCAATGGAATGTTTTAGATCAAAGCATATTCATTTTTGTTCGAATGGCCCAGTCAAAGTCCAGACCTAAATCCAATTGAGAATCTGTGGCAACACTTGGAAATTCGGTTTACAGATATTTTTTATCCAACCTGACAGAGCTTGAGCGATTTTGCAAAGAAGAATGAACAAACATTTTACTCTCTAGATGCGCAGAGCTGGTAGAGACATACCTAAAAAGACTTGCAGCTGTAATTGCAGTGAAAGGTGATTCTACATAGTATTGACTTAGGAGGGCTGAATACAAATGCGCACCACACTTTTCACATATTTATTTGTTGAAAAGTTTGAAAACCAATTATAATTTTCCTTCCACTTCACAATTAGGCTCCATGCACACAGGGCGTCATATAAAAACGTGCTCCAAAGCTGTTTACTTGACGCCGGGAAACAGCAGCTGTAAAAACGTGCTTCCAGTAGCTTTTTCCATTAGCTTTATTGCACGTTTGGCCACAGTAGCTGTTAGCAGCGTTTTTTCTGCCTCCATTCAAAATCAATGGTTCCCTATGGGAGCCTATTGATTTGAATGGAAGGCGCACCGCATCTGTGACATAAGGGGGCGGGGTCTCCCGATGATGTCATCTGGCAGCCACGCCCCTAATGGCTATATAATAAGCTGCAGAGACCGGAGATCGGCATAATCACCGGAGACGTCGTCGGAGGAGGACCGGAGGAAGAAGAAGAGCTGACAGCAAAAGAGCAGAAGACCGAAGAGGAGAAGACAACAAGAGTGGACAGCAAAAGAGCAGAAGACAAGAAGAGAGGACAGCAAAAGAGCAGAAGACCGGAGAGGGAGAAGACAGATGAAGATTTTTAATAAACTTTCCAAAACGTCTCCTGTCGTTATTTACACACACTGCCTTTTATGGGGTGAATGGGTAGGGGTACAGTGTACCCCATTCCCATTCACATAGGGAGGGGGTCCGGGATCTGGGGGCCCCCCTTGTTAAAGGGGGCTTCCAGATTCCGATGAGCCCCCTGCCCGCAGACCCCCACAACCACCGGCCAGGGTTGTGGGGATGAGGCCCTTGTCCTCATCAACATGGGGGCAAGGTGCTTTGAGGTGGAGGGTGCAGAGCTCCCCCTGCCCCAAAGCACCAACACCCCCCCATGTTGAGGGCATGTGGCCTGGTATGGTCCAGGGGGGGTGGGGCCGCTCGCTCGTCCCCTCCCCTTTCCTGGCCTGCCGGGCTAGATGCTCGGATAAGGGTCTGGTATGGATTTTGGGGGGGACCCCACGCTGTTTTTTCGGCGTGGGGCTACCCTCAAATTCCATACCAGACCCGAAGGGCCTGGTTTGGAACCTGGGGGGAACCCCACACCGTTTTTTTACCCATTTTGGCGTGGAGTTCCCCCTCAAGATTCTCAATTCGCACCGCAAGTCGGGGGATCATCCTGATCCGACTTGCGGTGCGACTTCCATTCAAATCAATAGGCTCCCATAGGGAACCATTGATTTTCAATGGAAGAAATAAAACGTATAACGTGGCTTAACGCACGTTAAGCAATGTTATGCAGCCTTTAGCAGCGTCAGACGTTTTTACAGCATGACGCTGCAGCTCCAGAACGCACAGTTCCTGGGTTTTTTTTGGAGCTGTAAAATGCCTATGCCACTTGGAGCTCCTAAAAGCTCTATGTGTGCATGAGGCCATAGAATAACATGGATGGGCGTTCTGCAGCTGCAAAAAAAAAAGTCTGACGCTGCTAACAGCAGCTCCAAAAACGTCCAGTGTGCATGAGGCCTTATATGCCACTTTGTGTTGATCTATCACATAAAATACCAATAAAATACATTTATGTTTTTGGTTGTACCATGACAAAATGTGGAACATTTCAAAGGGTATGAATACTTTTTAAAGGCACTCTATAACCAAATGTTTTGATTTTAATTGAGTAGGAAAGGGTTAAAACCCCTACCTTTTTTATCTTTTTTTTTTTTTTTCTGTCTGTATACTGTCTTTCCTAATACCCTATTACTTCCTGTCCTAGGGACACAACAGGAGGCTAGAGGAAATCTCCCAAAGTGAAGGACATTCCCATCTTAGACAGTTGTCCCTATTGGAAGAATTCCCCTGGCCTCTTGTTCTGGGGACAACCTTAAAATTTTGAATTTCACTTTACTTTCTGTCTCGGTGACAATGGACACCAGTACAAATAGGTGAGGCGAATCTTGTCAATGAGGACACAGGCAGCAATAAAACCGTAACAACCCTTTCACACTCTATCCAAACTCAAAAAGAAGGTTTTGCCTATAGATACACTTTATTTTCTGTCATCAGGCAGAAATTAAATTTCTCTTTTGTGTAGATATTTACTTTAAAGCGGAACTGAAGGGGTGAATACTTACCTATGCAAGAGTCCCTCACCAATGCTGTCATCATCTTCTGAATGCCGCCGTTTGGGGCTCTTCATTGGTCAGTGGGGGTGGTGTTATTCCTGCGTGTGTGCAGGAGCTGGTCAACCCAGCACTCAGAGACCGGCTTGGCACTGTAAGCTGAGCTGCACATGTGAAGCATTGTTTACAGCGCCAGAGAACACATTTTATTGATGAAAAGCCTGTCTGCTCCTGCTGTTTTTTACAGCAGAACTTCAGTTCCACTTTAAATATATCTTTTTAAAATGTTAATGTAAGCAAACTGCTGAATGTGCAGTTGAAATTCATATTTCAGAACTTTATTGCCTGCCAAACAGTGGGATTGATTTACTAAAGCTGGATAGTGCAAAATCTGCTGTAGCTCTGCACAGGGTTGCCAACCTCCCGCAACTTTTTTTAACTGACAGAACATGGAAAATTTACTGACAGCACATTTTTCTCGATCGTTCAGTGACGAACGCAGTCTCTGATCTGCATATCAGTAGCGTTATTCTGCCCCCTACAGGAGTAGGACACTAGGCCGAAAAAAGTTCTGGTTACACCTATGGGCAGTCCCAGGGGGATATACCCTCTCTCCCTGCTATAGGATGTCAGTTTTAGACTGCATCGTCAGGAGTAAGGACCCAGTTCCTTGCTGGGATTTCTGGTCCTGGCAAAAGTTTTTTTTTTCTAAATAGTTTTTCTCCGTATTCTCCGAGATCTACAAGCAACTAATCCGGATCTGGGCAACGGGCTGGCTATATAGATCCAGTGGTCACCCCAGCCGGCCAGCGAGCGCAGACCCTAGCTTCCTGCTTGGTCAGCCGCAACATAGTCCCACAGACGGGACTGGCCCCGCGACTTAAACGTCTCGCCAGGTCGAATACGACCGGGTCTAGGCCCGAGTCGCAGCATTCCTATTGGCCGACACTTCGGCGGAGATGGGTTCGGTCAGGAGATGGCGCCTGCCTGTTCCTGGTATGATGAGTAAATGTTCCCCCTTCTTCCCCTGGTGGATTTTGTGGTGGATGCGGGCCCCTCCCTAGGACAGTTGGACCTTGTAACGCTCCTGCGTTTTTGTAGTAGGCTGGATTTGCAGCTGCAGAATCTCCACTCAGTAGTCATGTAGAGATGTGTTGAATAACCAGATCCAACTCTCCAGACTCATCACTGTGGGCCCGTCAGCTTCAGCATACAGATATACACACACTCAATAAGATGTTCCTGGAGTGATAGGATGTATATGATAGTATGAAGGTGATGTGCTGAAGGGACAGGTGTGAACAGTGACAGAGATGGTAAGCACTTGATAGAAATGTTCAGGAGAGTATTAGATGGTATTTAGGTAGAATGCAGATAGGTTAGTAATCGAGTATGGTAACAGGTGGTAAGGACAGCAGATGACAAATACAGGATAGGCTAACCCAGTGCAAGGATAGATGGTAGTAGACTCAAGAGCTAGCAATCTATGTAACAGTGCAGATGATAGAATTAGTATGCATGGGGGCGTGGCTTGGTCAGCGCGGCGGATGGCAGCACATTGAGAGAGCTCCGTGAACCCGCAGCCCTAATAAGCTTCCCGGTCTCTATATTTGCGGCGATGGGCAGAATTCTCCGCCACGGATCACAGAGCAGACAAACCCGGTCTACACCGGCATCCTCCAGCAAAAGTATTTCGGCTTTATTCAAGGCTCAAGCGGTGGCAAGATCCCTCAACCTAGTGGACAAGATGGCGCAGCTCCACCATGAGGCTGACTTCAGTGAGGAATCGCTCTCTGCCTCAGAGGACATGGTAAGAGATGACCGCTCTCCCGATCTCCCCCTCACCCATGCAGCCATGACTGTCATAGCAGCAGACATCAAGCAATCTTTTGCTGCCGCAATAGCCACCTTAACTGCTAATGTCATGGTTATCTCTGACAAACTGGACAGGACTGAGAGAGAGGGGAGGGCGAGGCACACCGCCATTAAACGCTTAGAAACCACGGCTGAGGCACACGCCGCGCATCTAATCGATGTCAATAGACAGATCGAGGATCTGGACAACAGGGGTAGACGTTGTAATATCAGGGTCCGGGGGGTCCCGGAGTCTGTACCCCCTGAGGACAATAAACTGGCTTTAACCAAAATCTTTAATGACCTGCTGGAACGGCCTGATGAGTCACCAATAGACTTTGTAAGGGCACATAGGGCTCTCCGGCCTAAAGGACCGGATAATCAACCCCCGAGAGACATTATTTGTTGCCTACAAAACTTTCCCCTCAAAGAAGAAATTCTGGCCAAAGCGCGCCAAAATGATCAAGTGCTGTTTAATGGGGAACCCATTCTCCTCTTTCAAGACCTATCGCCCATCACACTCAATAACAGGCGCGCCCTGCGCCCCCTGCTGGATGCCTTGAGACTTAAAGGACATTCCTACCGTTGGAAGTTCCCCTTTGCTCTCAGCGTGACCTTTCATGGGAAAACTTATCTTCTGCGGACCCCGTCAGACCTGCCTGCATTCTGTGAAGCTCTCCAAATACCTCTTACGGAAGTTCCCGATTGGTACGCGGACTTCAGACTCCCTGATATGCCTTCTGCTTCTCCTTCTTCCCCTGGTGCTGCTCTCACTCCATCCAGCAGCAAGAAATCAAAGATGAATAAGCAACCAGAGGGCACCCCGAGACGATCCCATACCACACCGAAAACCCCCAAGACCCCAGGACTCAGAGCCCACTTCTGACATTGGAAGCGCACTCATCGGACGACCTGATGACCCTCCTCCTTCTGCTGTCATGCCTGTCATGCATCTTGTCCTTCAGCTAACTTTTTGTTTGGATCCGACCTTCATACTGTACCCAGTTCCTTTGATAGCATATTTCCTGCTTTAAACTGCTTATCTGCCGCAACATTTTTTCCCTTTTTTTTTTTTTTTTTTCGGAGACCGCTTCACCCCGGTTTGAGAGTATTCTCTACCAAACTCCACATTTATGGGCTGGTGGGTTCGCGATGGTGTTTCTCTGTTTCTGGTTTTGTTTTTGAAATATCTCGCTAACTGACCTCCCACTCACCTCACAATCAGTAGTCTGATCTTTTTTGCTTATTGCATTTGTTCTACCGTCTGTTATTGTCCACCAGACTACGTTTTGATCGCCTACAGTAATTTTTTCTGTTAGGCGTTGATACCTATTGTTACAAAATTTTTATTGCATAGTGCATTAGAATATTTGTTGTCTCATACGTGTTCATATCTCAGGTTTCTTCGATTACTATTTGCCGCTTCTGTACCCCTTCCACTCTCCTCCCCCTTCCCTCTTCCCTTTCATCCCATTCTCTCCATTGCAGCCGACTCGGGGATCCCCGCGGAGGTCTGGTTGGGACGCATAAGGACACACCCCCTTGGGTGGACGGCTCACTGAGGTTGACTGAGACCGCCTCTCCTGGGTCGGTAAGTGTTCTGACTCTTTTTTGCCGCACCGAACATAAACTGACATATGGCCACCATGTTCTCTGCACTTGGCAGGAGTCCCACGGTACTCTCTTTCAATTGCAGGGGACTTAACATCCCAGAAAAAAGATCATCTGTTCTTAGGGCCCTGGCTAAGGTGAAGCCTGCTTTTGTTTTCTTCCAGGAAACACATTTTAGAGCTAGATCCATCCCTCCCATAAATACCAGACATTTTCCCAGAGCCCTACACGCGACATCACCCGTGAACAAGGCCAAAGGAGTATCAATTTTGATACATAAAGACACTGCTTTTGACCTCACACACCAACTGGCAGATCCTGAAGGCCGATATTTACTACTGAAGGGTTCCTGGGCTGGTAAACCAGTGACCCTTGCTAATGTTTACTTCCCCAATTCCGCACATCTGTCCTTCTGCCAAAAGGTGATTGATGAGCTGAAGTGGTTTGGGGAAGGATGCATTGTACTGGGAGGGGATTTCAATGTGCCCCTGAATCCACTACTAGACACTTCCAATGGTCACTCATGCATCAAATACAGGACTCTGAAAAAAATTAAAACTCTATTGGGGTCACTCACTTTAGTGGACTCTTGGAGGGCTCTCCACGCGGACGATAAGGACTTTACTTATTACTCCCCGATGCACTCCAAATATTCACGCATCGACTTCCTGTATATCTCCCAACGGGACCTGCCGGAACTGACCTCATCATGCATAGGCACCCAGACCATATCGGATCATGCCCCTGTCTCTTTGACTCTCACCAGCAGACCTAGAGACGCAGGGAAAGTCTTTAATTGGCGCTTGAACCCCACACTGTTGACCGACCCCCAAATTCGAGAACACATCTCTAAGGAGCTGGACATGTTCTTTGAGGTTCACTCACGGTCTACGGTGCTTCCTATGAATGTCTGGGAGGCCCATAAATGCACTATAAGAGGGGAGCTCATAATGTGGGGTGCCAGGCGCAAAAAACAAACGGAAAAACAAATGACCGACCTCCTTTCGCGCATTGCGACTCTAGAGGCTACACATAAACAATCTTTGGCGACGGATGCTCTCCAGGCTCTTATATCGGCTAGGAGGGATCTGAGACAGCTTCTGGACGCCAAAGCCAGACGTTTGCTCTTCTACCGGAAACACATTTACTATGAACAGGGTGATAAGGCGGGGAAGTTTTTGGCCAGGTCTTTGAAAGAGGCTCAATTGTCCACAAACATCTCAGCCATAAAAAATAAGCAAGGTCAGTTGGACAGAGACTCCCATCTCATAGCTCAACATTTCCATGATTTTTATTCCAATCTTTACAACATTCCGGCGCGTCACAAACCAACCACACTACATGGTGATAGACCGTCCCTTATCGAAGAATTCCTCCATAATAGCAAACTTCCTAGGTTATCTGTTTCAGAGGCGGAGACGCTGGAACAACCCTTCACGCACTCCGAACTTTTGGCAGCAATTAAATCGCTCAAATCCAACAAAAGCCCAGGCCCAGATGGCTTCACCGGTCACTACTATAAAACCTTCACTGAACAGATCTCTGCCCCTCTCCTCGGGGCCCTGAACTCCCTTCTATCGGCTGATACAATCCCTCCCTCCTTTTCGCGAGCACACATCACGGTTATCCCAAAACCCAATAAGGACCCCACTGAATGCCCTAATTATAGACCAATCTCCCTTTTAAACCTGGATCTCAAACTGCTAGCCAAACTCATTGCCACTCGTCTCAGGACTTTGCTTCCACAAGTGATAGGCCCAGAGCAAGCGGGCTTCATGCCAGGGCGTGAGGCGCGCGATAATGTTCTAAAATCAATCAGTTTGATTCACAGATTCCACCTGGATGGTGTCGGAGGTCTTCTCCTGTCTACGGACGCGGAGAGGGCCTTCGACAGAGTGGCCTGGGACTTTGTGTTCGCGACCTGCAGACACGTGGGGATGGGGGATCACATGCTAGCTTGGATAAAAGCCCTTTACACGAACCCTTCGGCGCAAGTTAAAGTGAATGGTACCCTGTCTGAACCGATTTACATCCGTAACGGCACCCGTCAGGGCTGCCCACTCTCACCCCTCCTGTTCATCCTCTCCCTCGAGCCCTTTATCCGCACAATCAACCTACACCATTCCATTAGGGGGATCGTGGTGGGGGGCAGAGAACACAAAATTGCAGCCTACGCAGATGATCTTTTGTTTTTTGTTTCCCACCCATCTGTGTCGATCCCTAACTTGCTGACCATGTTTGAAATTTACGGTTTTATGTCTAATATGCTGATCAATTACCACAAATCAGAAGCCCTTAATCTCACCTTATCCACACAACAGGCGAGTATTGTCCGACAGAATTGCACGTTTAAGTGGACCACGTCTAGCATACAGTACCTGGGCGTGCGACTCACCCAGCATCCCAAAAACTTATTCGAACACAACTACCCCCCGCTCCTTGCTTCCATCACGAAGGAATTGCGGGGCTGGATGCCCCGTTTTTTCTCCTGGTTCGGCCGGGCCGCCATCATCAAGATGGTGACCCTGCCGAAGCTCCTCTATCTCATGCAGGCGCTCCCTATTAGGATTCCCTCCTATTTCTTCCGTAGGCTACGCTCGCTCCAGATTCAATTTATCTGGAATGGCAAACATCCCAGAGTTCATTTTGATACAATGTCCAAATCCAAATCCTATGGTGGTATGGGACTACCCAATTTCAGGCAATATTACTGGGCTGTCCATCTATCTAGAATTATAGATTGGAATTGCCATGGCCAATCAAAAGATTGGATACAGGTAGAAAACTCGTTTTCCACGGGGCCATTGGCGTGTGCCCCCTGGATCCGGGCCGCGTCTTGCCCCAAAACTTTGTTGGCTCACCCCCTCATAGGCCCCACACTGAGCACATTTCACGCTATTGCTCCCAATTGTGGCA
The DNA here is from genome assembly GCF_965119305.1 of Pelophylax lessonae. Classification (NCBI taxonomy): domain Eukaryota; kingdom Metazoa; phylum Chordata; class Amphibia; order Anura; family Ranidae; genus Pelophylax; species Pelophylax lessonae. Next base: position 197,078,659 of record NC_138772.1, read on the forward strand.
TCTCTTCCTCTCCCGGCCCTTTGACACCATTAGCACACAATCCAGAGTTCGCACCAGGACTGGACAATCCCCTTTTTCTGAAGGACTCCCGAGACCCTGTGCTTGCCAAAGACTGCTTTGTAGGTGGTGTTTTTAAACAACTATCTGACTTCGCACGAATCACACCTGAACAGAAAATGCCCCTATGGTCCTACTTTCAAGCTCGCAGCTACCTTACCTCACGCAACAGGAGGCCCCTAGTGAGTAGGCCTCTGACTGACTTTGAACAGTGTTGTCACCTGGGGGAGCGGGTTGAGAAATCTATCTCCCAGACCTATGCTTGGCTACAGAAACACACTGATATAGGGCAGGACAGGTTCAGGGGGAAGTGGAGCGCCTCGTTGAACACTTCTATTTCGGAGACCCAATGGAAACGAGCTTGCATTCTTGCACACAAGTGCTCGCTAAGCACGAAACTTCAGGAAACCGCATATAAACTGCTTACACAGTGGTATGCTACGCCTGATAAAATTAAGAGATGGTATCCTGCCTCCGATGATACCTGTTGGAGATGTGGTCTCGAGAAAGGTACTTTAATCCACATATGGTGGTCATGTCCGCACATCTCCGCTTTCTGGCAACAAATCCAAGCTTTGTGCTCGTCCATTGTGGGTGAGGGGATCACCCTCTCCCCTGAACTCTGTCTACTGCACCTCAGTCCAACACCACTTCTACAATACAAAAATTCATTGCTCATTCACCTGATCAATGCAGCCAGATCCCTCATACCCGTTCATTGGAAATCCGCTAATATTCCATCGATCTCAGATTGGCTTAGGAAAGTTTCAGAAATCTGTGAGATGGAAAGAGTAAGCGCACTTGCCAACGTCAGAATCCTTGGGTTTCTCTCTCGTTGGGACCCTTGGCTTAAATTCCAGTCTGCTCAACAACCCGATCGGCCTTCCCCGGCGCCTCCCTGAGTCGGCCGAAACCTTCTCCCCCCCCCACCACCCCCCTTTCCCTCTTACTCTTCCTGTGCTCTTTCTAATCCATCTGTCTCTACTTTGCCTCCAACGAATATTCTTCTCTAGTACTCGATGACCTTGCATGATTATCTGACAAAGATCTAGTATCCTGAGATTAATTACTCTTGAGAAATTATTTTCTATTAGTAAGTTTTCTTTTTCTACTCATGTTCCAGGTCCGATATCGCATGTACCTATGCTAGATACTCTGTCCGCCCAAAGGACCTCTTGACCTATATTTGAAGTTTTTTTCTAATTTGCTGATGCACTATTTTGTTATGTCATTAAGCTGTACATTTGTTTATAGCATGCTCTATCTCTAATCATCGTTAGCGTTTCCAAGCTGTATGTTGCAATAACTTCTGCACTATACTGACATGTGTGTCCCTCAGATACAGTATGTTTTCTCTTCATTGTAATGTACCACATGTTTTCAATAAACTTGATTGTTTAAAAAAAAAAAAGAATTAGTATGCATAGATAGTAACAGTCCTTAATGTGCAGAGGTAGGTAGTGTAAGTTAGGTTATGGAGGATTCCCCTGTGGGGTACTTATCACTAGTAAGGTTAGTAGTAGAGGGGTCCAGTAGTGAGGGAGTGATCCGGTAGCGAGATACAGGGATCAGTAGCGAGGTTCCGGTCTGTTCCAGGTAAAAGCAAATAGCTGGAGGTTCCGGCAGCGAGACAAGCTTGTAAGCATGTAGACACACAGGCACATAAGCACAGGCACAGGTACATTGAACGAACAACGTGAGAGAGAACGCCGGCGGTTGAAATAGCCGCTCAGAGCGGCGCTCGGCGATGACGTCATCCGTCTTAAAGGTGTATGCATACCACCTAATTAGAAAGGTGGGACGCATATTGAAAGGAAATGGAAATTAAGGGTACCAGAGGTACCAGAATCTTACAGTACCCCCCCCCCCCTTAAGGCCGGCTCCGGAAGGCCTATAGCACTGGTTTCTCCGGGTATTTTGAGTGAAACCTTCGTATAAGCCTAGGTGCGTGAACATCAGAGGTATCCAACCAGGTGTCGTCTTGGGGTCCATAGTTCTTCCATCTTATGAGATACTGGAGTCTTCCTCTGTGGATACGAGAATCCAAAATCTCCTTAATCTCATATTCTTCTCCGCCTTCAACTTGTACTGGAGGTGGAGGCAAGATGGTAGGCCTTATTCCTTGGTTAGGAACATGGGGTTTCAGTAGCGACACATGGAAGATGGGATGGATCTTGAGATCTGCCGGTAAGGTGAGCTGTACTGCAGCTTTTCCAATAAGTTTCTTAATTGGGAAGGGTCCCAGAAATAAAGGTCCAAGCTTTTTGCTAGGGATCTTTAACCTTAAATTTTTTGTCGATAGCCAAACGAGGTCCCCAATAGCATACTGAGGAGAAGGTCTTCTACGAAGGTCGTAGTACCTTTTTTGTTGACTATGAGCGTGTGAGATAGTGGTATTAAGTAAACCCAGAGAGTCTTTTATTTGGGTAAGATAGTCCGAGGCTACTGGGTTACTTGATGGTAGGATGCGTGGTGGAAGAAGTGTGGGATGAAACCCATAGTTCAAGTAGAACGGACTTTGCTTAGTAGTACTGTGGGTTGCGTTGTTATAAGCAAATTCCGCCAGAGGGAGAAGGTCCACCCAATCATCCTGTAGGTATGATGTGTAGCAACGCAGATATTGTTCTATACACTTGTTGACTCTTTCAGTCTGTCCGTTGGTCTGAGGGTGGTAGGATGAAGTGAGCTTTCGCTCAATCCGTAATATTTGACAAAGAGCTTGCCAAAATTTGGAGATGAACTGTGAACCACGGTCGGATAAAAGAGTCTTTGGAATTCCATGTAACTTGAACACATGTTTCATCAGTAGTTCCGCTGTTTGTTTAGATGAAGGTAGTCTACGGATAGCGATGAAATGTGCCATCTTTGTCAGGTGGTCCACTGACACTAGAATGGTATTAAATCCTTTAGATGGTGGTAGTTCTACTATAAAGTCTAAGGACACAACTTCCCATGGAACCTGGGGTATTGGTAGACTGCAGAGTAGACCAGATGGTTTTGTAGTGTCAATTTTGGACCTTGCACAGATGTCACATGAAGAAGCAAATTTTTGTACAGACGTCTTCATATCAGGCCACCAAAACTGCCTGGTAAGCAAATTAAGGGTTTTCGTTATACCCATATGTCCTGCCATGGGCACATTATGTGATAACTCCAAGATCTTGGTGCGCATAGTAGGGGGTATGTAGAGTTTGTCGTTGTAATAGAGGAAGCCTTCTGCATCGGTACTTAGTTGTGGTGGAGGTGAATCCAATCCTATACTGTGCAAAATCTCTTCCTTCAAGGAACGAACAACACCAATAATACGTTCATAGGGTATTATAGGAATAGAAGGGATTTCGGCGCAGTTATCTTCGGTTAATCGTGATAGCGCATCCGCTTTTTTATTTTTGTCTGCAGGCGTGTAGGTCACTAGGAAGTTGAATCTTAGGAAGAATAATGACCATCGTACCTGCCGGTGGGAGAGAGTTTTGTTAGTCTGGAGGTATTGAAGGTTTTTGTGATCTGTATATATGAGTATTGGTAACCGGGTACCTTCAAGTAGATGTCGCCAATTCTCCAGTGCCAGTTTTATGGCAAGCAACTCCTTTTCACCCACTGGGTAATTCACCTCTGGGCTGCTTAGTGATTTTGAGAAGAAAGCAACTGGGTGGAGTGGTGTAGTATTTGTTGGTCGTTGGGAGAGAACTGCTCCTACTGCCATATTTGACGCATCTACCTCCAGAATATATTGGAGGGATGGGTCTGGATGGCGTAGTATGGGAGCAGAAGTAAAGCTTGATTTTAACAAGCAGAAAGCTTGATTTGCTTCTTCTGACCATTTGAATGGTTTCTTTATACTTGTCAGTTGTGTGAGAGGTCTCACAATAGCAGAAAAGTTCTTGATGAACTTCCTATAGAAGTTTGAAAATCCAAGGAATCGCTGTAATGCCTTACGAGTTGTTGGTATAGGCCAGTCCAGAATACAGGATATCTTGCTCATATCCATCTTAATTCCGGTTTTGGATATGATGTATCCTAGGAATAATATTTCTTCTTTATGAAATAGGCATTTTTTTAATTTCACGTATAGATTGTGTGCGAGTTATCTGGATAACACAAGTCTTACATGTTTTATATGTTCAGACAGAGATCGAGAATAGATAAGTATATCGTCCAGATATACTACAACACAGACATCAAGTAAGTCTCTAAAGATGTCGTTTATGAACCTCTGGAAAGCTGCGGGAGCATTACACAACCCGAATGGCATCACAAGATATTCGAATAATCCGTATCTGGTTCTGAATGCTGTTTTCCACTCATCTCCGTCACGGATTCGGATTAGGTTGTATGCCCCTTTTAGGTCCAATTTAGAGAAGTAAGTAGCCCCACGCACTTGTTCGATGAGTTCAGGGATGAGCGGTAAAGGATAGCGATCCTTTTTATCGTATTTAATTGCCTATAATCGATAATAGGCCTAAGACTTGAATCCTTATTGCGGACAAAGAAAAGTCCTGCAGCTGTGGAAGAAGTAGAGGGTCTAATGAACCCTTTTTTCAAATTTTCATCTAAGTATTTCTTAAAATGAGAAAGTTCATCCTGTGAAAGAGGATAAACATGACCGAAAGGCAATTTGCTGTTAGGGAGTAGATCGATAGTGCAATCATAATCCCTATGGGGAGGCAACACTTGAGCATTTTTCTCAAGGAATACTTCTGACAGATCCTGATAGCATAATGGTGCAATCTCATCTGACACCACAGACAGGATCTTTCCAAAAGGTGGGAGGTTACACGTAATCTCACAATAGTGAGAAGGGAAAGTTAAAGTCCGTCGGTTCCAATCTATGATTGGTTGATGTGTGTGTAACCAAGGAAGTCCCAAAATAATGGGATAATGGGGTGAAGGTAGTATATCAAAAGTGGTGGTCTCCATATGAGACTCGTTAGCAGTGACAAGGAGTGCTTGTGTCTGGTTGGTGATTGGACCAGAAGATAGCGGAATACCGTTAATGAAACTAACAGAAACAGGTTTAGGTTTTGAAATAATAGGTATTTTATTTAAGGTAACAAAACATGTATCAATATAGTTCCCACAAGATCCTGTGTCGATCATAGCCTTGGTGGTAATCCTAGTCTGGTCCCACTGTAATGTTAGATGAACAAAGAGATAGGGGTTAGAAAAGGAAGTCGTTAATCCTCCTAGCAAGACATGTGAACACTCACCCTCTTTTTTGCAGACAAGGGGACAGACGCTTATCAAATGATCCGGGGATGCGCAGTACATGCAGAGGTTTCTGGATCTTCTTCTGGCTCGTTCAGTAGTTGAAAAGGTGGGCGTATGGTTCCTACCTCCATGGGAGTAGGGTCAACGGCCGAAATCCGAGAAGGACTAGACAATGGCATTCCCATTTTCTCAGCCTTTCTTTCTCGCAGTCGCCTGTCGATGTTGATACTGAGTTGTATTAAGGCATCCAAGGTGCCAGGTAAATCCGCTCGGGCGAGCTCGTCTTTAACAGCTTCTGACAACCCAAGTCTGAATTGAGTTCGCAGAGATGTATCATTCCACCCTGAATCAAGGGTCCATCTTTTGAACTCTGCTACAAAGTCTTCTACAGGTCTCCTACCTTGTTTTAAAGCCCTCAATTGAATATCAGCAGTACTCTGCCTATTGGGGTCTTCATATAAACTAGCGAGTTCCGCTAGGAATAAAGAATAGGAGTTGAGAAGCTGATCATTTTTCTCAAAGAGAGAGTCTGCCCAGGCCCGTGGATCACCCGTTAAGTATGAAATAACGGTACAGACTTTAATTTGATCAGTAGGGTATGTACGAGGTTTTAACAAAAAAAGCAATTGGCATGCGTTTTTGAATTCACAAAATTTTTTCCGATCACCTGTAAACACTAGAGGAGGGTTTATTTTAGGTTCAGGGGGTAAGCCGTGAAAGACGGGTTACCTGCTGTGTCAGAGTTTGATTTTCTTCTTTTACTTCAGTAAGAGCAAGTATTAATGCATTTACTTGTTGTGTTAATTGTGTCACTTGAGTGGGTAATTCTGCTGAATCCATTTTTTAGGTTCGTTCTGTAACGCTCCTGCGTTTTTGTAGTAGGCTGGATTTGCAGCTGCAGAATCTCCACTCAGTAGTCATGTAGAGATGTGTTGAATAACCAGATCCAACTCTCCAGACTCATCACTGTGGGCTCGTCAGCTTCAGCATACATATATACACACACTCAATAAGATGTTCCTGGAGTGATAGGATGTATATGATAGTATGAAGGTGATGTGCTGAAGGGACAGGTGTGAACAGTGACAGAGATGGTAAGCACTTGATAGAAATGTTCAGGAGAGTATTAGATGGTATTTAGGTAGAATGCAGATAGAAGATCCACTCTGAAGACTGAATAAAGCCACCATGATCCCGGTGGAGGATTCCCCGTCCTTTAATGATCTGGCAGACAGAAAGGCGGAGTCTGTGGCCCGCAATATGTACTCCCTGACGAGGTCTGCATTAAGACCGATGTTTACGGTTGCCCTTGTCTCGCAAACCTTGACTAAACGGGCTAAGTTGCTACGCCATGACCTGGAGGGAAAACTACTTCCCCCTGCCTTTGCAGAGCTGTTGGAGCTGTTGGACCAGTTGGTGCAGGGGCTGAAATTTGTTTGTGATGCCACGCTGGATGCTGCTCCCATTTTGGGCCGACTGTTGGTTTCGGCAGTGGTCATCCTGCGTATACTTTGGCTAAAGGCCTCAAAGAAGGCCTTGACTGATCTGCCTTTTCAAGGAGATCGCCTGTTTGGGACTACCCTGGATGACATTATCAAAGGTCTCACAGGGGGTAAGAATACCTTTCTCCCACAGGCTAACAAGGGTAAGGACACGCATTACAGACAAGGCCTCTCCTTTTCAGCACATCAGAAGTTTTTCGTCCCTCCGGGTCAGACCATAAGGCAAATTCCTTCAAGACCCCCTCGGGTGGTTTCAAGCGATCCTGGTCTGGCAGACAGAAATCGGGTTTCTCCAGACCTGCGGATAAGGCCGCTTCGGCCTGAAGGTGCACCTTCACCCGTATCTGGGGTGGGGTGTCTTTGCCGGTTCCCGGACCTGTGGCTATCCCGGATACAAGACAAATGGGTTTACGAGGTCATACGGTCCAGGTACAAGATCAAGTTTTGATCCGTCCCACCGGTAAGGTTCTTCTCTTCCAATGTGAGACTGTCCCTGGATTGCTTACAGGCTCTTTTTTTGGGAGGTAGAGGACCTGGTACAACAGGTAGTAATAGTTCCGATTCTATGTGCGGAACGTTTTCAGGGCTTTTATTCAAACCTGTTTACGGTAACCAGGAAGGAAGGCAAGGCGCGTCCAGTCCTGGACCTGAAGGGACTGAATTGCTTTGTGCGAGTTCAAAAATTCAAGATGGAATCCATTCGCATGATGGTGGCTTCCCTACATCAGGAGGATTTCCTGGCCTCCATAGACATCAAAGATGCCTACCTTAACATCCCAATATGGGCAGGACATCAACGGTTTCTGCCCTTTGCCGTGGGAGAGGATCATTATCAGTTTGTGGCGTTACCCTTTGGTCTCGCCTCTGCTCCTCGGGTATTCACAAAGGTGTTGGCTCCGGTACTGGCGGCGTTACGACAGCGGGGGATATCGGTCCTGGGTTACCTGGACGATCTGCTTCTCCGTGCAGAGTCTCCCGCGGTGCTGGTGACAAATTTGGAGATCACCATGAGAACTCTGGAGGAGTTCGGGTGGATTCTGAATCTTCAGAAGTCGTCCCAGGTCCCTTCCATGAGACTGGACTATCTGGGCCTAGCTTTGAACTCATCCACAGCCAGGGTGTTTCTTCCTCCGGAAAAACTCCAAAAGCTACAGACTGCGATTCAGCTGTTGCTGTCCAGCAAATGGTCGTCTCTTTGGAGCTGTATGAGAGTTCTGGGACTGATGGTGTCGTCCTTCGAGGCGATCCCCTTCGCTCAATTCCACATGAGAATCCTCCAGAAGGAAATCCTTCTCAAATGGAACAAATGTCCAAATTCCCTGGACAATCAGATCCAGCGGAGCTAGGTGACCCAGGGAGTCCCTGATCTGGTGGCTTTGGTCCCCAATGCTCAAACAAGGGAAATCCTTCCTTCCTATATATTGTACAATTACACCACGGATGCCATTATGTCCAGGTGGGGATGGGTTCTCGGCCGGTTTTCTGCTCATGGAATCTGGTCCCTGGAAGAATCCAGGTTACAGATAAATGTACTGGAGCTGAGAGCGATCAGGCTTTGCCTAGTCCACTGGACCAAGTACCTTCGGGGTTGTCCAGTGCATATTCAATAGGACAATGCCATGGCTTATGTCAATCACCAAGGGATCACCAAAAGTATCCTTGCGGCCTTGGAAGTGGCCGGCATCCTCTGATAGGAGGAACGCTTTGTTCCAGCTCAGCCCTCTCCGCTGTTCACATTCCAGGAGTGGAAAATTGGCAGGTGGATTTCCTCAGTTGACAGACCTTGGATCAAGGGGAATGGACTCTCCATCCAGAGGTGTTCCAGCAGTTGTGCCTTCGTTGGGGCACTCCAGATGTAGATCTGTTGATGTCTCGGATCAACAGAAAAGTGCCAAGGTTTGTGGCCTGCTCTCGGGACCCTCTGGACTTGCTGGTGGCCCGTGGGGTTTGTATCAGCTGATGTATGCCTTTCCGCCACTCAAGTTGCTGCCAAGACTTCTTTGAAGGAACGAGGCAGAAGGGATTCCGATCATTCTTGTGGCTCCGGACTGGACTGGCCTGGCCTTCCTGAGCTTGGTACGCTGACCTGGTCAGGCTAGTCGCAGATGTTCCTTGGAGACTTCCTCTCAGGGAGGATCTATTGTCTCAAGGGCTAATTTCCATCCAGCTTTATAGTCGCTGGCTTTGACGGCTTGGCTGTTGAAAGCCAGGTGTGAAGGACAGGGCTTTGTCTGCTCCAGTGATTCCTACTCTGCTTAAAGTAAGGAAAGTGACTTCTAGAAAGATCTAGCATCGTACATGAAAGTCATATATTGCGTGGTGTGAGTCTCTTGGGGTTCCCCCTCGCTCTTGGTGGCTCGGATCTTGGCTTTCCTTCAGTGGGGAGTTGATCAAAAGTTAGTCTTGAGTACTATCAAAGGTCAGGTTTCGGCCTTGGTAATGGTCTTCCAAAGGCCAATAGCCGCCCATTCCCTGGTGCGTAGCTTTATCCAGGGGGGGTGCGACACTTGGCACCTCCGGTGCGACCTCCGTTGCCATCTTGGGACCTTATTTTGGTGTCGGTTCTCCAGAAACCTCCTTTTGAAAGTATTCAGGAGATTCCTCTGCTTACCTTATCCCAGAAGGTGGCCTTCTTGGTGGCTATTACTTCTGCGCATAGGGTGTCAGAACTGGCGGCATTGTCCTGTCATTCTCCCTATCTGGTGGTTTACAGGGATAAAGTGGTACTTAGTCCACATCCGTCCTTCCTCTTTGTGTCCTAAGCCTAAACATCCTAATGAAATTGCACTACATACTTTGGATGAGGTTCAGGCACTCAGGGTGTACTTGGCGACTACTAAGTCTTTTTGAAAGTCAGATTCGCTTTTTGTACTCATGGATGGCACAAGGAAAGGGCTGCCTGCATCTGCTGTGACTATTTCCAGATGGATTAGACAGACAGTTGTGCAGGCTTATTGAATTAAGGGTCAGGTTCCACCTTTCCCTGTTAAGGCGTATTCTACTTGGGCGCTTGGTGCTTCCTGGGCTTTTCGCCATCAGGCATCTGTGCTTCAGGTTTGCAAGGCGGTTACCTGGTCGTCTGTTCACACTTTGACAAAGTTTCACAAGGTGGAACTGCTGGCATCTGCAGATGCCTCTTTTGGCCGCAAAGTTTTGCAGGCTGCCGTTTAAGGTTTTTTTTTAAGGGTGTTTTAGTCTCCCTTGGGGATGTTTAAGGCTTTTTTCAGGTGGGTCTCATCTTGTTGTTCTGATGAGTCCTATGTTGCCTGGTTGGCTATGGTTTAGCCTTGGGGAATTATTTTTCTGCTGTTCCCATCCCTCATTTTTATGGCAGTGCTTTAGGACGTCCCTACTGATATGAAGATCAGAGACTGCGTCCTTCAATGAACGAAAGAGAAAATTGGATTTTTGTCTTACCGCAAAATCCTTTTTGCTTCGACCACTTTAGCTCTGGCATGCTTTGAAGGAATGTTGGCTACACATGGGTCCTTTTTTTTTTTTTTTTTTCATTTTTTTTTTGGGGGTGGGGGGGTGGGGTGGGGCGCGCAGCACTTTATATGTGCATGACTGTTAGAGGCACAGGGGTTCACTTAACCACTTGCCGACCAGCCGCCATAGTTTTACTTCTGCAGGTCTGCTTTATTACGCAATTACTTCGCTTCATGTAATAGATAGTGGGGGCACGCGCTCCAATTGGCCAGAGGGGGAACAAACCAGCGGGTCAGGCGAACGCGATGTCCATCGGCTACCCCATGGAGACAGAACCACAGTCTGCCTATGTAAACAAGGCAGACCGCTGTTCTGTCAGGGATGAACACAGGGATCCTATGTTCCTCCTGTTTAGGAACACAGGTCTCTGTGGTCATCCAGTGAGTCTATCAACCACACAGTTAGAAAGCACTCCCTAGGAGCCCACTTAACCCTTTGATCGCCCCTGGTGTTAACCCCTTCCCTGTCAGTGTCATTAGTACAGTAACAGTGCATATTTTTAGCACTGATTACTGTAGTAATGTCACTGGTCCCCTCAAAAGTGTCAGGCATCCGATCTGTCCACCGCAATGTCGCAGTCCCGCTAAAAATCGCTGATCACCGTCATTACTAGTAAAAAAAAAAAATTAATAAATAAAAATGACATAAATCTATCCCCTAGTTTGTAGGCGTTATAGCTTTTGTGCAAACCAATGTATATACACTTATTGGGATTTTTTTTACAAAAATATGTGGCAGAATACATATTGGCCTAAATTGATGAAAAACATTTTTTTTTTTGTTTTATTTATTGGGAATGTTTTCTAGCAGAAAGTAAAAAATATTGTTTTTTTTCAGAATCGTCTCTCTTTTTTTGTTTATAGCGCAAACAATAAAAAACCTAGAGGTGATCAAATACCACCAAAGGAAAGCTCTATTTGTAAGGAAAAATAGGACATCAATTTATTTATTTATTTTTTTTGGGTACAGTGTTGCACGGCCATGCAATTGTCAGTTAAAGTAAGGCAGTACCGTGTCACAAAAAATGGCCTGGTCATGAAGGGGGTAAAACCTTCTGGTCCTTAATTGGTTAAAGAAAAGGGGTTGTGTGGTGTGTGTTTGTTTTTGTTTTTGTTTTTTTCTCTTCTAGTTTAGATGCAAATGGTTCTCAACAGAAATGTTGAATGGTTGATCTGTGTCTTTGCAGTCTTAGTGTGCAAAACTCTTCAATTGTAGAACAGCATAGTTTAGAGATACGGTGGAGTGCCTTGTTGTTCCCATTCTGTTTGGCAAGTAACCCCCCACCCCCCCACCCCTTCCAGCATACTAGCCATTTAATAGGGGCCAACACATTATTTTCAAAATAACGACAATCAGGCATTTTGTGGTATGTAGGGACACAAAAATGCCAGAGAAGAAATACACTGTGTTTTGTAAACTTAGAAATGTCAGTGTGTAAATGCTTTTGGAATTACATGCCACTGAGTGGGCTGATTTAGCTTGACCTGTTTAAAGCTACAAGCAAAATACATTTTCTTCCTGTAATTATTATGAACAGTTGTGTGCGTTTGGGTATGCTTGGCCCTCTAGCATTAGTGGGTCAAAAAGATAGCAAGGAACATTTTATAATGTGGATAGGCATATAAATAAAGCAGCGTGCTTTTAACCATGTCTGCACCTCGATGCTACAGTGATGTCAATTTATCTGGAGGTTGTTTGGGCACTTAACTATTCTCGGCATGCTGTCACAACACCAGCAAAAACATAACTCATATTTGAAAGGTTTCTTCATAACAAATAAAAGTATTCTTTGCACTGTCCCTGGTTTATTAGTGGGCCATTGGGTGATCGTTTATTCAGGGAAAGATGTAGCGATTTAAAATGTTATGTGTGTTTAACACATGCATACACATTTATAGAAAGGTGAAGAATATAAAATAAATAAAATGCCCATCCTTTTCCTCTATTTTCTATTTTATCAATTGTTACTTATGTGTCTTACCCACTCCACCTCCGGAACATTCCCTTTTCTTGACCAGGCCATTTTTTTGCAATACAGTGCTTTGTTACTTTAACTGACAATTGTGCGGTCGAGCAGCGCTGTACCCAAACAAAATGTATGTCCTTTTTTTCCCACAAATAGAGCTTTCTTTTGGTGGTATTTCATCCCCTCTGCTTTTTTTTTTTTTTTAATTTGTTTTTGCGCTATAAACAAAAAAAACACTTACAATTTTGAAAAAAAATATATATATATTTTTTAATTTCTGCTCTAAAACACTTCCAAACAAAATGTAAAAAAATACATTTCTTCATCAATTTAGGCTAATATGTATTCTGCTACATATTTTTGGTAAAAAAAAATCCCAATAAACGTATATTCATTGATTTGCGCAATGGGACATCGTCAGAGGGCTGGGCGACACAAGCACGCTATGAGCCGCGGCATTTGATTTTTACACTGCTTGTTTTTATGATATTGTTGTAAGTACAATCTTAATAAAGCGTTTCCTATGTATTACGGGCTTCACTATGCATTGCATCTTTTCTGGCGATACCGTTTATCTGAGTTTATCTACTGGAGTCTTGGGAGGAGATAGAGGATTGTGGCAAGTACTTTCAGATCTGATCTATCCAGTATACATCGGTCCATCTGAGGTTGGAACTTACTACCCTTGAGATCCTGTTTTCTGCCTGTTTTTTACTTTTGTCTACTAAGGAGATTGGAGTGTCACTGTGGTTGTCACTGAAGCTGGTGCGGGGTCTTAACTTCACACCCTCTTTCCTCCATTTTCATTATGCACTGCCATTAATAATAACCCTTTTAGCACTGCATAAAAACGTTTACATGTATTTTATTTGTTATTAACAAATTCATGCTGGCTGCTTCCTATATGTTGAATTTTTGTATTATCTAATAGTGCGGATATTTTTATATTTTTTTTTTGTGTTCAAAAGTATCTAATTTAGGCAACTATGGACAATATGTTTAGGGAGAGCCAAGGAAAATGAAGTTTAGAAAGCATTTAGAAGATCAGTCAGTGCTATGTAGGGCTAATTTTTTTCTCTTTTTATTATTATGTAACTTGCTTCTTTGTCTTGCTGTTCTGGGCAAATTGACTAACATCAATATGCATAATCATAAACTAAAAATACAATTGTGTAACTTTTGCTGCTGTGCAAATGCACCAAAATCTATGCAGAAAATGAATTGATAATGTAGCTGTTTTGAAATGTCAATAAGCAGAAAATCTATATATTCCATTAGATGGGGAAAAAAACATTAACCACTTGTAGCAGACTATATAATTTGTGTCCAGTCAACATCCATTAGGTTAGCATGTTTAAATGGATTCTAACAACTCATAAACCACTTCCTATAAAACAGCGTGTCTATGTAATGTGGGTTGGTAAAACTGGATAATCATTATAAGTACTTTGCTTCATAATTTATTTAAAGCATCATTTACATTTAAATGGTCACCTGTCAGATGAATTATATAGCTTATTTTCTAGTTCATCCCACATGTCCCATTATTAGTTCACAATGTGCAGATCCATCTGTGATTAAAGGAAGACTATTGTGATGGGAGTAACTTTGGTTGGGGGGGGGGGGGGGGCTTAAAACCCAGCGTACCTTAGAGAGGTTGAGAAATCCCTCTCTCAGCTCCCTAGGCCCCTCTTATGTGTTAGTCACCCTGTGTCTATTAGGGGCACCAGGTAACTGAGAAAATAATGGACAACTACTTAATGGACACTGAGAATATGGTTTTGGTTACTTCAAATAGGACAGTAATATTTATCCACAATATCCCTCAAGAAATCTATGATACATTAATTCCACTGTATCAGAATGATAGAACATTGTATGAGCTTTGCCTCATAGACCATTGTAGACCATTACCATGAAGTCTGTGACTTCTGAATAATCAAAGCATTGCTTAGATGTGGATTCCAAGTACTTCAATGTAGAAGACGGACAGTCTGCTATGGGGGTCTTCTGCTATTGTCTGTTTAAAAGGGTGTTCTGTGTTTATACTTAGGATAAGGTAATGTAATTTGTTTTAGCCTTGTTGTAGTGCTGAGTTAATTAGCATGTTAAATGGAACGTTGTCTAGGTCTGGATTCCCATTCACCTATTGTTTCTGTCCAGATGGCTAGGTAATTAGCTCATGTTTTTTTTATGTTTCTGTATACAATTTCATTTGCATATGATAATTTAATCAGGATCACCTGACCTGGTGTGGCATATATTGTTTGGGAGTCTGTTCAATAAATGTTCCAGATCTTATACAAGCTAAGTTTTCGGCTAGACTTGTATGTAGGGCGGCTATAATATCTGATATTTATGTTCACGACTGGAGAAAGCGGTATTCTGATGGAAGCACACAAGTACCCTGTGGGTCGCTTTCGTTACACCTATGATAATAGAATGATAAATGCTGCCTTCTTTGACTTGATTCTTTATGTTGTAGACTCAGGGGTCTTTATCATGATGAAGGCTTTACTACCCAGAGAGCTAAAACCATAGCAATACAGAAAAAAGTGCCAAAAAAATAAGATACAAGAGTCCAAGGTCATTTTAATTGTTAATAAAAAAAAAAAAAAAGTCATATAGAAACAGCCAACACATTTTGGGGCAAAACCACTCCTCCTTCAACTGGGCTACAAGAATAAGCAAAAAGCATACCGGGAAAGTCATTAATTCAAAACAAACATACAGGACTGCAGTTCAGACTTTAGACTTCACTGGTGAAAGTGGCATGCTTGTTCAGGATAAGAGAAGGCAAAATCTGCCTGACATCCCCAGAGTCAACTTCTTTAAAAACCAAGTTAGCAGTGCCATCTCCCTAATTTCTATTCTCACAGGTTCCCTTAGGCCTCAAGCACACTTCAGCTCCAAAACTCACATTTTTGTGAGTTGTGAGGGGTTTTTTTTTTCTGCCTCTGAACTCCCCTCTATGTTACAGCATCCTATGGGTCAATGCACACATATAAATTTACAGCAGTTTAGTAGCAGGGGAGTTTAGAGTATGTTTTCTGAACACCATAAAATCACGTTTAGAAGAGGGAATTGTATCTACAAAAAATACTAAATGGGTCTAAACGTGTCGACGTTCTTGGTGCGTATGGCACTTTAGCCTTTATTCGTATTGATGGCCATAAATTGTGGACAGTAAAACCATGAAAAGCCCTAACACCAACCGCTGCTAAACTGTTTGATAAAACTCAGTTTAGGTGAGTTTTTTTTTTTTTTTATTATATTTTTATTTGCACAAAAGATAATCACATTACAGGAACAATGCAATGGCATTAAACAAACAGAAAAAGGAGTGTTGCCCCCATAAAGAATAAAGAGGCAAAAAACAGTTAATCTACAGAAATAGAAAATCAAAGATACAGAACTGCAATAACTATGGGTAAGTATCAAAACAACAATTGGATAAATCATACATCCAAGAAAAACAATGAGATTAGGTAGAGTTCAAGGCATATGAGTCCCAGTCATCCCAGACAGCATTGAACTTAATAAGCTCATTGTGTACCCTTGCCGTTAAGGACTCCATGTCCCGAATCTCCGAAACCAACTTCAGAAAAAGGGGTTTATCAGGGGGGATTGCTGTAACCTAGGTGAGTTTTTAACACTGATTTTCTCCTGTCAGTAGAAACAGTTTTTAGAATAAACAAGAGGCTTTAAAATTGCACCTGTCATGGGGTAATCATGTCGGCTGCCATTGCTCTTAATTTGACATCCATGTCAGGAAGGGTGCGTTTCCCCAAATGCAGACCAATTGGGAGCAGCAGCTGTGTTTGTGCATCTGCTGCGTTCCAGTTGACCTAAACAGGACTGCCGGTATGTGGATCCACAGAACACCTGTGCATCCAGTGCTGTCAAACATGGCCCTCACACTAGTGTACCATAAAGTATGCCTGTGTGAAGAAGGCCTTAAAGATGAGGAGAGAGGAAGGTGGTTTTAGTCCAAATCATGGGAGCCTAGGGGTGGCAATGCTGCTCCATAGATAGTGTAGTGAGCTAATAGTCACCCTAGGATGGGTAGTATGTTGCTGGCAGGATCATCTGGCAATAATAAAGGAAACTAGTGCATTTGCCACATTTTAAGGACTGGAGCTGCAATATACTCCATTTTTGTTTTTTAGGGTTAATATACTTTAAGACATCTCTTTCACTAAAATATAACTGGTATTGTACATAATGTGTTCTTACCAGTTTTTTAGCTAAAGTAAAGATCTAGTACATATCATAGTAATAATGCTGAACTCCAGGTATACTGTAAATAAAACACCCTCTAACCCTAATTAAAAAAAAGAGGTGGATTTTAAAAGCTAACTTAACGATGTTATGCCCTTATGTAAGACGTAGCATGGTGCAAACAGGACCCAAAACCAATCATGTTTCATGTTACACCTGTATTTAGGGTGTAAGTTATAATGCAAATGTCTGCCCCTTTCCTCCACGCCCAGCCGCACTCGCAGTTGACAATTCCTCCAGTTCTCTAACGGACCTCTGTACAGACAAGGAGCTGGAGAAAGGGTCTGCAGGAAACTGCATTTTGCAATGCCCCGCAGGCTGATTTGCAAAATGTAATAAATAAATGCACTTTTTTTGAAAATACAGTATGTGTGCATTTATTAATATTTAAAAAAAAAAAAAAGAGGGGACTTTGTCTATTAAATATCACAGGTATGTGTACACAAATTTTGCCTTTTAATCATTTTGGTAAAACCTCTTACACAATACTTCAAATAGAGAGATAACCAGCTTGTGAAAAACAAAAAAAAAAAAGGTTTCCCAGCACACTGGTGAGCCTGCAAAACAACCAAATTGGCCCTGTCTAACAATTTACGTTAAAAACTGAGGGTTTTCTTTGCACACATTTGCAAATATATACATAGGCTGCAGTGCCAACCTCAAGGCTCCTCTGTTTACTGCAGTCCTAACTCTCTCATTTTCACAGTCTCCTTAAGGCCCCTTTCACACAGGCGGACCGTTCAGATCCGCCTGGCCGTTTTTTTGGTGGATCTGAACGGTCCCCCCATGCATCTCTATGGGGGATCGGATGTCAGCGGAGACATGTCCGCTGACATCCGATCCGTCAAATCTGGACGGATGGAAACCCTATTTTCCATCCGTCCAGTGGATCGGACCGGATGGGATCGGACGAGAACAGACCGACGGTCCGTTCCCATCCGATTTCCCCCATAGAGATGCATGGGGAACTGACAGCTGTGTCTCCACACACGGCGCGGAGACACAGCTGTCATCCTCCTGCTCAGCGGGGGATTGGCGGCTCGATCCCCCGCTGAGAAAAACGGAATCCGTCCGACGGACGGATAGTGTGAAAGGGGCCAAACGCATACAATATTGCAGTGGCAATATTAAGGGCAGGTTTGCCTGGAGGGTGCCCATTCCTCCTTAAAGGCACAGGGATGCATGTGATGCTCAGCAAAAGCACCATGGCAGCTAAGACATCCAGTGCATCCCCGCACCCAGTCCAACCAACTGTACAAAAAAGTGGCAACCACTCCATCCCTTGCCTTTGCAATCGGGTGTACATGGAGGACCAATACACATTACAAACAAACAAGCAAAAGGCTTCCCCGCACACCTAACCGTCAGCTTTCAAAAAACCAAATTGATCCGGTCTAAAATTTTACATTAAAAACAGACGGTTTTGTTTGCACGTTCTTGCAAATATATGCGTAAGCTGCAGTGCCCACCTCAAGGCTCCTCTGTATACTGAAGTCCTAACTTTATAATTTTCAAAGTCTCCTTAATAGGAACACATATAGTAGTGAATATATTAACCACTTCAGCTCCGGAAGATTTTACCCCCTTAATGACCAGGCCATTTTTTGCGATTCGGCACTGCGTTGCTTTAACTGACAATTGCGCAGTCGTGCAATGCCATACCCAAATACAATTGATGTCCTTTTTTTCCCCCACAAAATCTTTTGGTGGTATTTGATCACCTCTGTGGTTTTTAGATTTTGTGCTATAAACAAAAAAAGAGCGACAATTTTGAAAAGAACACAATATTGTTTACTTTCTGCTATAAAACATTCCCAATAAAAAAAAAAATTAAAAAATCACATTTTTTTTCTATCAGTTTAGGCCAATTTGTATTCTGCTACATATTTTTGGTAAAAAAAAATCCCAAAAAGCGTATATTAATTGGTTTGCGCAAAAGTTATAGCATTTACAAACTACGGCATAGATTTATAGACTTTTTTTTTTTTTTTTTTTAGCACTGGAGGTGATCAGCAATTTTTATCGGGACTGTGACATTGTGGCGGGCAGATTAGACCCCTAACTGACGTTTTTTACATTTTTTGGAGACCAGTGGATTAATACAGTAATTAGTGCTAAGTAATATGCACTGTTACAGTATAAATGACACTGGCAGGGTATGAGTTAACACTGGGGGGTGATGAAGGGGTTAAATGTGTTCCCTTTTGTGCTTACTAACTGTGTGGGGGGAAAGGTTGGACAGAGGCAGAGAGAGATCTGTGATTCAGCTTAGCTGAATTACACGCTCTTTCCCTGCCTCTCTGACAGAAGACCCGCCTGCTTTTTTTTACATAAGCAGGTGGCTCTTCTGTCATTCTAGTAGAAGATAATGGGAGGCCGGCGGCGATCGAGCTCCCCGCTCCTCCCACAGTCTGGCTCCCACTGTGTCTAATCATCTACTTGATTATGGGCAGCCGAGCCGCCCTGCCGCAGTAAATCTGCATGGGGCGGTCGGCAAGTGGTTAAGGGCAGGTGTGCCACCCCATCTTAAAGGCACAGGGACGCACATGACACCCACTTTTCCAACTTGCTTGAGACCCCTTGCTGCCATCAATTTCAAAGTTACCTTATTTTTTCCTAAAATGGCACTATTTCTCAGTTTACACATTTAATATGTTTTCTATTGTGAATAAAATATGGGTTGATGAGATTTACAGATCATTGCATTTTGTGTTTTTGTAGATTTTACACAGTGTCCCAACTGTTTTGGAATTGGGATTGTAGAAAATGCTTCTCAAGTCATCTCCTCTTGCTGCCTGGTCCTGCGCAGATCGGCTGACCCACTGCGTTCTGAACACAGGAGGTTGTCTCCTTGGCACTGACACCATTCAGAAAATACTTTGCAATTTATGAATGAATCTAGAGCATTTGCTGATTGGATGAGACGAGCTAGTGATGTCATACCCTCCACCTCATCAAATCAAAGAATGCTTTGCAAAGTGTTCTCTGAATGGCACCTGTACCGAGCAGGTATCTCTCTGTGTTCTGAATGCAGCAGGCCATCCACTTGGCAGAGGCCCCCGGAAGCAAGTGGAGATCATTGAAGCAGTGGTATCTACCTCATTGATTGCCAACTTCCAGGGGGATCAGCCAGTTAAGGTATACACATAGTTATATTGGTCCAAGGTGGACCAGTTTACTATGCATAAAATATCAATACCTGAAATTTTCCTTTATAATACATACACCTGCAGCTGAAAGTGAATTGGGCAAAGCAAATATTTCAGTTAAATCAAGACTTTCCCACATCAACTCACACTCCTTATACTCCCCTGCTGCACCATACAAGCACAAGGAGTGAAAAATAATACCTTATGTTTTCAGATGCAGGCCATCATTTGAGTCACTGCTCTTCCTACCCTATGACCACACTGGGGATTTATTTCCTGCTCAGGCATCCAGTGTGTTACTTAAAGGCAAGGAAACAGTCCTTGGCCCTGAATAAACCCTAAAGTAGTTGTAAATCCTTACAATATACCCTGTGAACTGATTGGCGTCAGGTGATACACAGGGACAAATCCCTGTGAACTGATTGGCCTCAGGTGATACACAGGGACAAAATCTTCCTACGTATGTTACACCTGTTTATATGAGGTCTTCTCTTCTCTACATCTGTTCAAAGTCCAGAATTTTAACTGCTTGTTTGAGATGCCGTAAAACGGGGTGATGAAATTAAGTTACATTCTGCAGAGCTCAGTCAGGAGAGCTCTGCGACCTGATTGGAGGGAAGGAGCACACCCCCCTTCACACAGCACACAGAAACAGAGCAAGAGATCCCTCTTCCGTCACCTTTTTTCTCTTTGTGTCTGGAAAAGTTGTCAAAAGTGATTCATGCTGTTAGCAGAGGAAACGAAGCAGCAGACAAAAAATGACCCTTAGTGCTCTTGAGACAAGTACACACTATAGAAGGATATGCTTTGTTCATATTTCATGTCTGAGGTTTACAATCACCAAGTCTTGACTCAGAGCTTACACTGGCCTTCTCCGTATTCCCAGCAGTCAAACAGAGCAGAGGAGTAGTGATGGAAAGGTAGGCATAAGTAGCTGGAGGATGGCATTAAAGGTAATCTATTGCTTTACCCTGCATGAGAAAGGTAAAGGTTCTCTATAATGCCTAAAGCTGCACAGAGAACATTTCTCCACCTGCAAAATGCATACAGAGAATGCACATTGAAACTCAAATAAAAAAAAAGTGCCCAATTGCACCATCGTCAAATGTTTATGCAGAAGTGTGTATTTGTGTGGGGTGATGGGATGGGGTGCAGGGAATCAGGTATCTGCCAATGCGGGTTTTGTTAGCTAGTTGCTTTGTTTCCTTTGAAGAAGGTAGAGATCACGTTACATAGTTACATAGTAGGTGAGGTTGAATAAAGACAATAGTCCATCCAGTTCAACCTGTGTAGGTGTGTGTGACTGTAATCATCTAACATAGCCCTCAATCTCCTGATCCTTGAGATGTAAGTCTAAGAGTCTTTTGAAAGTCACCATACTACCCGCAGAAACCACCTCTTGTGGTAGACAATTCCACAATCTTGTAGCCCTAACAGTAAAGAACCCCCCACGTTGCCTGAGGTTAAAACGCTTCTCCTCTAATCGCATTGTATGTCCTCGAGTCCTCATGCAATTCCTTCGAATGAACAGCTTTTCTTCTAAGCTGAGATCCCCATTAAGATATTTATAAATTGCTATCATGTCCCCTCTCAGACGTCTCTTCTCCAGGGAAAATAAATCGAGCGATTGCAGCCGCTCTTCATAGGTAAGGTCCTCCAACCCCCTAATCAGTTTAGTTGCCCTTCTCTGGACTTTCTCCAGCTCCAACACATCCCTCCTGAGGACTGGCGACCAGAACTGGACAGAATACTCCAGATGCGGTCGGACCAGAGTTTTATAAAGTGGAAGGATTATAGTCTTATCTCTGGAATACATCCCTTTCTTTATGCATGCTAATATTCTGTTGGCTTTGGAAGCTGCCGCTTGGCATTGCATGCTGTTGCCTAATCTATCATCAACCAAGACTCCCAGATCTTTCTCCATTTTTGATTCCCCCAAGGGTTCCCCTCCTAACGTGTATTGTGTTTTTATGTTTTTGGTCCCCAAGTGCAAAACCTTACACTTCTCCACATTAAACCTCATTTGCCATGTCGTTGCCCACTCCGTAATTTTGTCCAGGTCATTCTGTAGGATATCTGCTTCATGCTGTGCAGTTATTGCCCTGGCCAATTTTGTGTCATCTGCAAAAACTGATAACGAACTACTGATCCCTTCCTCAATGCTGTTTATGAATAAATTGAACAAGGTTGGTCCCAGGACTGAGCCCTGGGGCACCCCGCTTACTACCTCAGACCAGTCTGAGTATGCGCTGTTTATTACCACCCTTTGGACACGGCCTTTTAGCCAATTCCGTATCCAAGAGCAAACCCTGCTGTCGATACCTGCAGACCTTATTTTATAAATTAAGCGCTTGTGGGGAACTGTATCAAACGCCTTAGCGAAATCCAAGTACACCACATCCACTGGTCTCCCCCTATCTAGCTCACAGCTCACTTCCTCGTAGAATGCTAAGAGATTGGTTTGACAAGAACGTCCATTTGTAAACCCGTGCTGGTTACTACTGCTGATGTTGTTGTCTTTAGCATACTCTACGATATAGTCCCTTATCATCCCCTCCAAAAGTTTACATATTATTGATGTCAGACTGACAGGCCTATAATTTCCCGGGATATGTCTCTGGCCCTTTTTGAATATCGGAATCACGTTAGCCTTCCTCCAATCCCCTGGTACATCTCCTGTCCTAATACTGTCAGCAAAGATCAGGAACAGTGGTCTAGATATAACCATACTGAGTTCCTTGAGCACTCTCGGATGTACGCCATCCGGGCCTGGTGATTTGTTTGTGTTAAGTTTATCCAGTCTTTCCCTGATTTCCCCCTATGTTAGCCATAGTGGCAAGTCCTGTGTATTACTACTAACCATACAGTCATGGTCAGTGTACCCTTCCTTTTCCTGCGTAAAGACTGACGAGAAAAAAGAATTCAGCACGGTTGCTTTTTCAGTGTCCTCTGTAACCATCCTCCCATCATCGTTAATTATGTGTGCAATATGCTCTGCCCTAGTTTTTTTGCTGTTGATATATTTAAAGAATTTCTTTGGGTTTTTTTTACTATCCTCCGCTATTTGTCTCTCAAAGTTGATTTTAGCCATCTTGATTTCGTGTTTACACTTCTTATTTTCCTCCTTGTATTGCTGGAAGGCCGATACTGTGCCCTCTGATTTATATTTCTTGAAGGCCAATTTTTTTCCCCTAATAAGTTTTTTAACGCTACGGTTTAGCCAGCCAGGTTTGGCTTTGTCTCTTCTAAATTTATTCCCCATAGGAATGCACTGCAAGATGCCTTTGCTTAATATTGTTCTAAAGCATTCCCATTTTTCCTCTGTGGTCAGTGATCCCAGGGTTTGGTCCCAGTTTACCCTTTCCATCAATGAGTACAATTTTGGAAAGTCTGCCCTTCTGAAGTTTAGGGTTCTTATGTTCCCCACTTGCCTTTTTATATTGTTATTTATACTAAATGTGATCATCCTGTGATCGCTAGAGCCCAGGTTGTCCTGGACTCCTACCTCAGAGATTATGTCTGGGTCATTAGTGATCAATAGATCCAGGATAGCATTCTCTCTAGTAGGGGAATCCACCAACTGCGACATGTAGTTATCCTGTAAGGTTTCCGTGAATAGCCGGGCCTTTTGCGAGTGTGCAGTCCCCTCTTCCCAGTCAATGTCGGGATAATTGAAGTCCCCCAATATGATGACTGATCCTAGTTTTGCCGCTTTACCTATTAGTGCTAAAAATTCCAGCTCTACCTCCTCCCCTTGGTTAGGTGGCCTATAGCAAACCCCCACAACTACTTTTCCCTTATCTTCTTCCCTATCGAGTTCAACCCACACAGATTCTAAATCCATGCTCATCCCATCCGTAATGTCACTCCTTTCTAGCACCTTTATATTGTTCTTGACATAGAGACATACCCCTCCCCCTCTTTTACCAACCCTGTCCTTCCGGTACACCGAATACCCTTGGATATTTGCCAGCCAGTCATGTGAGGGGTCGAACCAAGTCTCCGTTATTCCCACAAGGTCTATGTCCTCCTCATGTACTAACATGTCCAACTCATCCATCTTATTAGCTAGGCTCCTGGCATTAGCATATACCCCTCTTAGTTTTACGGAAGTTAAACGTGATTGGCGGTTTTGTTTATTTCTGTTTGGTCTGCTGTTCTCCCGCACAGACCCGCCAATTGATGTTGTTGACCTACTGTCGCTGTTGACCCTACAACTGCCTTCAGTCCTCTGCTCCCTCCTGACTGATTCTACTTCTGAGCCCTCCCCCCATCTCCTAGTTTAAAAGCCCCTCCAACTCGGTGGCCATCTTTCTCCCCAAAAGAGCTGTACCGTCCCCACTAAGGTGCAGCCCATCCTTACTAAAGAGCCGGTAGCCGACTGAGAAGTCAGCCCAGTTCTCCAGGAACCCAAACCCCTCCTTCCTACACCAATTCCTCAGCCACTTGTTAACTTCCCTAAGCTCCTTCTGCCTCTCCTGTGTGGCTCGAGGTACCGGCAGTATTTCAGAGAAAACCACCTTGGAGGTCCTTTTCCTCAATCTATTACCTAAGTCCCTGAAATCGTTCTTAAGGATCCTCCACCTACCTTTAACTTTGTCATTAGTGCCCACATGCACCATGACCGCTGGGTCATCCCCAGCCCTTCCCAACAATCTGTCTGCCAGATCTGCGATGTGCCGAACTCGGGCGCCCGGTAAACAACAAACTGTTCGGTTCACGCGATCTTTTTTACAGATTTCCCTCTCTGTCCTCTTGATAATTGAGTCCCCAACTACCACAACCTGTCTAACCTTTCCTGCGTTACGGCCCCCCTTCTTCCTGGAGCCGTCCCTCCCCTGGCAGCTGGGGGAGGGCGCATGCTCCAGCACTGCCACCCCTGAGTTGATATCCCCCTCAACCTGCAACTCGGCAAACATGTTAGGGTCTACCAACTCAGGACTGGCCTCCCTGACACTCCTCCCCCTAACATTCCTAACAGTCACCTAGCTGCGTACCTCTGCTGCTTGCGTCTCCTCTGTTCCTCCCGTTATCTGAGGGACATATTTATTATGAGATGTCAAGAACAGAGATAAGTGAATCGATCTGTGAATCTGGCAGACTAGGGAGAATTTGATTCTTTAAATATGTGTATTCGGATTCGAAGAGTCTACACAGAACCATCCAATTTATGAGAAGAGGCTATTAGGATTGTTAATGTAAAGGCTGAATCTGCTATGCATGGCAACATTCAAAAATCACAGCTGACTGGTGAGGATCATGTTTATCCAATCTGTCAGACTCCCCTGGCTTGTGAATCCGTTTGCTCCTACCTAGCTGGGAACGATGCAGACATTGCCTTTTAAAGGCACCAGGATATTTGTCTACGTAGCAATGCATTATTGAAATAAAATGTCGCTAAAAATTATCTTTATTCTCCAAAAATAATCTATTCACATCCACTATTTAATGATCCTGTAATGTATTGTGAAATCATTTCCTACTGTGTTTTTCTGCATCCTTGTAACATCTTCAATGAGCTCCCAAACCTCTTCTTTTTTTTTTCCCTTCACTTTTTTTTGGAGCAAGCAATCCACCTTACTTGTGGTCCTGTGCACTGCTCTATGCACACTGCAAATCCCATAGTCCATAGGCTATCTCCGCAGTGAGCAAGAGAGGATGGCTCTCCCTGCATACATTTGGACCATGTAGAATGAACGTAGCAACCCTCTATAACAACAAATAAATATGGAGGAGGCTGAGAGCAATAGTATAAGTATAAATATAAAAGTATAAGAATATACAGTATACTGGAATAGTAAACCAGAGTTTAGTGTCACTTTAAGCCACATCTGTCACTTGGTTGCACTATATGCAGTAAGGTAAAAAAAAAACTTTCTGCATGCAACTCCCCCCCCCCCCCACCCCCTAATCCCAGATAAATACCTGAGCCTGCTCTCTATCCAGTAATGTATGCGCGAGCCGAGACTCTCTCGCTCCTCATTGGCTCAAATACAGCAGCTGGAGCCATTGGTTCCTGCTGCTATCAATCAGAGCCAGTGATGAGGGGGCAGGGCTTAACCCTGCTCTGAATGTCTTGTACACACAGAGAGCAGGGCTCATAAGCAAGCATGCATGAGTGCCCCCCCACCCCACCCCATATCAAGTGGCTTGCTGTGGGGTCACTCAGCAGCGTGGAGGAGCCGGATGTGCCAGCAGGTGACCCGAGAAGAGGAGGATCAGGGCTGCTCTGTGCATAACCATTACACAGAGCATGTAAGTATGACATTTGTAATTTTAATTTGAAAAAGCAAACCTTTACAATCACTTTGGCAGTTTTACTTACTTTATTTCTTACTCACTGGCAGCCAGTACTTTTTCTTTTCTTTCATTAGCAGTTCAGGTTGCGGGCAGGCCCTTTGAATCCTCACAATGCAGGACTGCTGGCAGGGCCGGCGCTACCTATAGGCAAGGTAGGCACCGGCCTAGAGCGAACATCAACGGGGGGACGGCACTTAGTGGTGTCGCTATGGGCAGAGGCAGCTCGCTCTCCCCGCTGGCAAATGATAGTCCAAGGAGGAGAGAAACTGTGCTGCCCATTTTCCTCCCCGCCCCCCCCCCCCCCGTGCTTGAGCCATCGCTGTCTGTCTCCTGCCTGTTCTGGAGCGGCTGTGTCTGTGTGGAGAGAGAGCAGCTGAGCTGTGGGCTCTTCTTTCCCCCCTCCCTATCCTCCTCCTCATGCTGCTGTGTACACTTGGGAGCGGCGCTTGTCAGTACAGCCACAGATGTTTCTCCCCTCTCCTTCCTATTGGTTAGAAAAAAAAATACAATAAAAAAGGAGCAGAGGATTATGGGACATGTAGTCAAAAGGGCTGGGGGAAACTGCAGCCCCCAGCATGCCCAGTTGAAAGGAAGGGGGAGAGAACCAGGCTATGGGTGGCAAGTGTAACACTGCAGGCTGTGGATGGCAAGTAAATGGCATCTGGTGGCAGGCAATGGTGACGCGCTGCATCTCGTGGCAGACAATGGTGACATGCTGCATCTGGTGGCAGGAAATGGTGACGCGCTGCATCTGATGGCAGGCAATGGTGACGCGCTGCATCTGGTGGCAGGCAATGGTGATGTGCTGCATCTGGTGCCAGGCAATGGTGACGCGCTGCATCTGGTGGCAGCCAATGGTGGCACGCTGCATCTGGTGGCAGGCAATAGTGGCGTGCTGCATCTGGTGGCAGGCAATGGTGACACGTGCTGCATCTGGTGGCAGGCAATGGTGATGCGCTGCATCTGGTGGCAGGCAATGGTGACGCGCTGCATCTGGTGGCAGGCAGTGGTGACGTGCTGCATCTGGTGGCAGGCAACGGTGACGTGCTGCATCTGGTGGCAGGCAACGGTGTCGCGCTGCATCTGGTGGCAGACAACGGTGACGCGCTACATCTGGTGGCAGGCAACTGTGACGCGCTACATCTGGTGGCAGGCAACTGTGACACGCTGCATCTGGTGGCAGGCAACTGTGACACGCTGCATCTGGTGGCAGGCAATGGTGACGCGCTGCATCTGGTGGCAAGTGACGGTGGCAAGCGACAATCCGCATCTCGTGGCAACGGACGGTGGCAAGTGACAATCCGCATTTTGTGGTAAGTGACGGTGGCAAGTGGCAAGCTGCATCTGGTGGCAGGCGACAGTGGCAAGTGACACGCTGCATCTGGTGGCAGGTGGCAAGTGACAAGCTGCGTCTTGTGGCAAGTGACAAGCTCAGGGCTCCCACTGATTCTGCATTATGGTGAAAAAGAATGACAGATTCCATTGTTGGTGAGGGTTTTGAAATCATCTTTTTTTGGGAAGTGGGGGGGGGGGGGGCGCAGTTTAGACATGTGCTCACCTTAAGCTGATGGGTGTGAGTGGGGCCTTAGGTCTACGTTTTTTGCTGTATACATGGGCAGGGGAAAAGGGGTGGAGTCAGGGGCAGAGCCAGTGGGCGGCAAAATGAGGTTTCACCTAGGTGTCAAAAATCCTTGCACCAGCCCTGACTGCTGGTCCTGCATTATATATGATGACGACAGAGTGCCTGTGACTGATGGAGCTGGGAAGGGGAGCAGCACGTGCTATTGCAATCATTCTGATGGATGCTCACTTTGGAGCTGTGAGTCGCAGTGTTAAGACTACTACATCAGCAGCACGGAGCGTTATGTATGCTTTATGCAGCATGGTCCAGAGCAGTGGACAGGATATTTCTAGTTAGTTCACCTTTCCATTTCTGGTGAACTTACCCTTTAATGTGATAGCTTTATCAAATTTTTTCAGCCCTAGGTTATCTTAACACTTCTTGTTCTAGGGTTGTACTATATTTATGTCTATGGACGAGCAGTGTTGCTACCCTAGGAGCAGACTACAGAACATCTCCCTTTCTTCTCTGTAAGGGAGGGGGTGCTCTGTAGCCTATTAGGAGAACTAGGAACAATGCTAGCTGATAACAGTCAACAGAGGAAGAGTGCACACAAAATCCATGGATCAACAGGTATTTTATGTATTTATTTTTTTAAACAATGGTTTGTATTAGGATTTTTACGCATACAAGTCATACAATGCGTAACATATCGTAATATAAACAAATATATATGAACTATTGTGCATCGGCTTTGATTAGAGTAGTCCAGATGATCATACAGCAAGGCCACATCCAGCATCAGATTGAATTGTGACAACAGTAGTGGTTTGTTAGGGCAACCGAGCACTTAACATTAGAGCAAAGAGAAAGAAAGAAAGAAAAACAAAAAAAAAAAGAGAAGGACAAACATCAGGGGTTAGATTAGTTTCTCATTTTCCCTGTTCGGTTTTCTCACCGAGAGAGAGACAATGCACAATTTAACATAGCATCCGCATGCATTTAACACACTGTTGCAGAAAAGTGTGAAACTTATCTCAGTTTATAGCAGGTGCTATGCTTTCAATGGGCGGGAGATGTATGTCGTTCCCTATTCTTAAAGAATTTTTTGCCCTTTTCTAATATCTCACGTTGGTTAGAGGGCCCTTCGAGTTTATGTAGGTTCTATCTAGGGTAGACCTATTTCCTGCATGTGATCTCAGTGTGGTGTGGATGGAAGATAACCTTCCGTGGCTAATGTTAGTTTATTTCTAAAAGTAGTAGCTACGTTGTGGTTAAGGGAAGAGTTCTAAAGAGTTATGTAGCATGTTTGTGGGTGGCGTCGTACCAGTTAAACCAGGAGTACCATTCTAGGTCCACTTGTTTGGGGTTTTTAAAGGTTGAAGTGAACATTCGTTTGAATGTAACATTTGTGTGCACAATGGGGGGGATGATCGCTGCGCTCTCTGGAGGGGTTGGTAATAGCCAGTTACGTGTTAAAGCGGAGTTCCGCCTCCCCCTCCAAAAATTAAAAGTCAGCAGCTACATATAATGTAGCTGCTGACTTTTAATATGAGAACACTTACTTGTCCTGGAGTCCAGCGATCTCAGCACCGCAGCTGCCGCCGCCATTGCCAGTAAGAGAACCCGGCAGTGAAGCCTTGTGGCTTCACGGGTGGGTCCCTACTGGGCATGCGCGAAGCGCGCTGCGCATTCCTGTTGGCTCGGCGGCGGAGGAGGGAGAAGGGGGCGGACTTCCGAGGGACGGCACCGAATCTGGAAGTGGGGAAGGGTACCTGTCAAAAACAGGTACCCATTCCCCCCTGAAAGGTGCCAAATGTGGCACCAGAGGGGGGAGGTAACAAAAAAACACACACCCCTTAAAAGAGCGGAAGTTCCACTTTTGGGTGGAACTCCACTTTAAGTTTTGTTTAGCTGCTAGCAAAATATGAGTAATTACTTTTTGGAAATTATGTGAGAAATTTGTTATACCTATAGTAAGTAGGGCCAGTTCAGGGGAGAAGTTGCTGTGATAGCCGGTGAAGGTATTGATTAGTTGGGATACCTCCCACCAATATTTGTCTAATTTGGGGCATTCCCATAAGATGTCTAGTAAAGAGCAAGTTTTGCCTCATTTCCTCCAGCATGTGGGGGGCGAGGAGTAGTTAAGGCTGTACAATTTGGTTTCAGTGATGTACCATCTGAGGGTGTTTTTTAAGTTACATTTTTATAAATTAGTAGAACATGTAGATATGTATATGGAGTGTATAGATCAACGGGTATTTTGTTTTTTATCAAACAGATGTAGCAAAGGGGTTGAGTTACTAAAACTGAAGAGTGCAAAATCTGGTGCAGCTGTGCATGGTAGCCAGTTTCCAGCCTCAGCTTGTTCAATTAGGCTTTGACAAAAAAAAAAAAAAAACATGGAAGCTGATTGGTTTTCATGCAATGCTGAACCAGATTTTGAACTCTCCAGTTTTAGTAAATCAACCCCAAAATGCATTTAGTAGTTTATCAGACTAAAAGGAGAATAATAGGAGATCATTTTTTGGGGATAACGCATGCTATTTAAAGCAATGTCAACTATTTCACTCCATTCTATTCAGTGTTGCTGAAATGTAACATTTACAGCAGTGGTGAAGTATTTAACAGTATTGCAGAGTTTCTCTTGATTTTACAATGATATGCAGTAAATCCATCTTCATTGGAAGCAGAGGGAGGACACTGGTACATTTATTGGTTATTACACATTTCTGCATACATTCGACATGACTGAACAGTGCTTTACACCCTATTCACATTGAATGCGACTTTGAAATTGCACTACTTCAGCGTGATTTCAAAGCCGATGGTCAGTGCAATTTCATGTGCGGCTTGCCAACATCCATGCGTCTTCATGCACAGATGTTTATGCAAGTTGCACATAAAAATACATTGCCAAAAATAGTCCAGGAACCTTTTTCAAATTGGTGCAACTCAGTCACACCGATTTGAACGGTTCCATAGGCACAAATAAAGTGTGACTTGTCATGTGATTTTAAACTGTGAAAACGCATGACAAGTCGTACCGATGTGAACGGGGGCTTAGTGGATAACTCTGTTACCTAATAGCACTAAGACTCCGATATAAACCTGTTAACCACTTGCCGAACGCCTAACTGTAAATACACGTCATGTTTTTCACGTTAAATACCAGGGTTTTGGCATCACTTTTATAGGCAGCGGAAGAGGTGGTTTCCCCCCCCCCCCAGCTGTTTTCCCAGGGGTACCCGAGCTTACCGGACCCGTCGGTAACCCAGGAACCGTCCGTTAGATAGCAAGATAGCCCCCACTCAGCTCTGTGCCCTTGGAGGACCACTTCTGCCTCTTGGGCATAAACAAGGCAAACCCCCCCCCCCCCCCCCCCTTAAGGCAAAATGGATGTTTCCATTCCTTGTAATCTTGTAATAGGAATAAAAGTGATCAAAAAATAAATAAAAAATAAAGAGACAGTGTCAAAATAAAAAGTAAAATAAATAGGAAAAAAATTAGATTTTTGACTTACCGTAAAATCAATTTCTCTGATGACCATTGGCGGACACAGCTCCTGGTATTCATAACTACTGAGTTATACTGCCCCTGCAGGAGTAGGGCACTAGGCAGAAAACAATTCTGGCTGCATCCATGGGCAGTGCCAGGGGGTATACTCCCTCTCTCTGCTATAGCCACTCAGTTTTGTAACAAGCAGTGTCAGGAGAATAAAAACTCCACAGAGGGGTGGGTGCTGTGTCTGTAATGAACATCAGAGAAATGGATTTTATGGTAAGTCAAAAATCCAAATTTTCTCTTTCGTTCATTGATGGACACAGCTCCTGATCTTCATAACCATTGGGATGCCCCAAAGCAGTGTTAAACATGAGGGGTCGGAACAACCAAAAAATTCCCCAAGGGTAAACATTAGCCAACCAGGCAACATGGGCTCAACCAAACAACCAGAGCCCACCTGAAAAACAATACACCCTCAAAGAGGATCAGGTCCTCTTAAACAACAGCCTGCAAAACGTCAGTGGCAACAATTCTAGTGCAAGACCTCCTCTGTAACTCTAAACAGGTAACCTGTAACTATTTTGTAAAGCGTTACCAATGGAGATTTTTAAGTAGCAAAGTTTGTCGCTATTCGACGAGCGTACACAATTTTAAACTGTGACATGTTGGGTACAGGGCCGGTGCTTCCACTAGGCAAACTAGGCAGCCGCCTAGGGCGCATTGCCACCTAGGGGCGCAGCCAGGAGTTGGCAATCTCTCTTCATCATGAATGATTATTGTGAGCTGAGAGGAGAGGTGGTGGTAGGGGAGGAAGAAGGGACAGAGAAAGATGCCAGGTGTCTTGGGCAGTGGCGGAACTATCAGGCCCTGGCTTTCCACCACTGTTGGAGGGGCCCCTAGAGGCAGGAATGGAGCCCACCAGAGTGCTGCCTGCATGATGATCCTCTTCAGCTTAAGCTGAACGGCCTTAACCCCAGGGAGGAAGTGACTCTCTGTACTGAGCTGGTAGGCAGCTGTTCATTTCCCTGGGTTGGTATTAAGCAGAGAGCGGAGGAGAGCTGAACCTGAGCCGGAGCTTGGCACTGGAGGGCGGAACCTTTACTGGGGCAGAAGCGACGAGGCACCGGAATGGCTTGAGGAGGTTGGTGATGAAGGACATGCGGAGCTCTCTGACTGCTGCTTTTCCCTCCACCAGGAGCCGGTTGGAGCTGTGGTGAGCACTGTGGTCCAGGAGAGGAGCGTCCTGGGAGAAGGAATCAGCGGGATCACTGTGAAGGAGGGCAGAGTGGGGGCCACTCTCTTCATACCGCCCAGTTAGTGTCCCCAGAACAGGGGATTGGTGTCCCTGGGTGTTACATGGAGCATCCCTAGTATGAAAGGGAATCAGGGTCACCAGGTGTGACATGGAGGATAGGGGTCACCGGGTGTAACAGGAGTTTGGGGTCACCAGGTGTGCCATGAGGAATTGGGGTCCCTGGGTGTGCCATGGGGGATTGGGGTCCCCTAGTGTGACATGGAGGAACACCAGGGTCCCCAACTGTGACATGGAAAAACATCAGAGTCTGACATAGAGGAACATTGGGGTCACTGAGTATGACAGCATGACATGGAGGAACACGGGGGTCCCTGGGTGTGACATGGAGGAACATCAGGGTCAGTGGGTATGACAGCATGACATTAAGAAATATTTGGGGTCCAAGGGTGTGACATGGAAAAACATCAAAGTCCCTGGGTGTGACACGGAGGGACATTAGGGTCCCCGGGTGTGACATGGAGGAATATGGGGGTCACTGGGTATGAAAGCATAACATGGAGGAACCATCGGATCCGGGTCACTGGGTATGACATAGAGGAGTTTTTAACCCCTTCCCTTTTTTTTTTGGGGGGGGGGGGGCGCAAGTAGCTGGTCTTGCCTAGGGCGTAAAATAGTCTAGCATCGGCCCTGGTTGGGTATCTATTTATTCGGCGTAACATCATCTTTCACATTGTAGAAAAAAATGGGATTAACTTTTTAATTTTTTTTTTTCTTTTTTATTCATTAAAGTGTATTTTCTCCCAAAAAATTGCATTTAAAAGACTGCTGCACAAATACAGTGTGACATTAAATATTGTATAAAATAGTGTAGCGCAGTCCATATATAAATAAACTCAATTGGTGATAAATAAATTAAAACCAAACAATTAATAAAAAAGGCATTATGATGAATAAAGGAGAAAGTTCATATTGGTGATATAAAAGATGATAAGATGATAAAAGAGACACAGTCCACTGGTGATCCGGTGAAAAAATAGCAGCAAGTGTGACTTCAGTGCTCATAAAATTCCCATCACCTGGCACTATCTGCCTCTCACCTCCACAACTCGACCCCAGATGGTCAAACAGCATGAACAATCACCACGATATTCAGCCAATGATAATCCAATGGAAAACAGGACCACAGCCTCCAGCATAAAACCGCCTAAAAATCGATTATGGCAGAGGATACAGCTTCCCAGATCGTGCCCAAACATAAGGAAAAAAGGAACAGATCTAGTGCTCTCTGTTGCGGTTTAAACGATTTATTGCTCAAATAAAAGTATTGCACTTACATTATATTGCACATAAACGAGCATGTATTGCAGAGCCTGCAGCGTGCTGGATGGTGCCTGATTTCCGGGTTATTAAACAGCCTTCGGACCGTGTGACCAATCCCCCGTACGCGTTACGTAATGTGGGCGTAGACTTCTTCAGCGGGGATGCTGATAGGTCAATGGTCCGGCTCTTTATACTCTCCTTGGGCGGTACCTATTGCGTCATGTCTGGTGTTTCACCGTCGCCACGGAGATCAAACGTCTCTCTGGACAGGAAGCAGATAGGCGGGCCCCGATCGTGTTGTTTACTGTATAGATCTCCATGGGGACATTGCAATATCTCCCACAGCCAGCACGATCTTTATAAGACAAATTAAATTCCTTATGTTTAGCAAATACTTATGCGGTATTGTCTTAGGTGTTTAATCCTAAAGGGCAATTATTAATCATTTACTGATTATTTATGATATGATCAAACGGACCTGACGGCTGTACCTGCTATCAGACACCAGATGGCAGCATTCTGCTCACTCCATAGAAGACAATGCAAAGTACAATACATTACATACAGATTATATAAAAACATGTGCACATTACTACAAATATGTCTACAGATACATAAAACCTGATTATATATCTAAAATAAAATGTGAATAAAAAAGATATAAAATTGATTAACTAAAAAATGACCATAAAAACTTATCTATCTGAAATAAAACAATTAAGATCAAAGTCAACATTTAAACCCAGCTGCTGGTCCTTGATAATTTATTCAGCGCTGAATCTTTTACAATAATTTTTTACTGACATTAAATATTGCAATTGTATTCTCTAGGGTCTTATAAAATGTTTGGGGGTTCTACGTGATTTTCTAGCAAAAAAACACTTTTTTTTATTTCCAAAATCTTTTATGTTGCTTGGAGAGATAGGAACACACACCAAATCTCAACCGTGTATTCATGTCCATCTCTTTATATAACTACACAATTTATAGAACTACACAATATGTAATCATTCATAGAATACATAGAACTGTCACCCAAATGTGATGTTGGAAATATATTTTGTCCATAGTGAGATGATATAGGTCCTAACTCTATTTCTCTCCACCTGGGAGATTTGAGTGTCCCACCATTGTGTGCCCCAACACCACCTGCTGCATTCTCCATAATATAATTGTTAGCCTTTTAATGAATCAGTTGCTCTTTAACTGAGCTTGTGATGTGATGTGCTGGATAAGCTTTATGTTGAAGACTCTGGATAGTGGAGCTTGCTGCCTTTGGTTCATTTCAGCACTCGCTTCTACTGGGCCACCACATCATTTCCAGTGCACCACCTTCTGCAGCTTTTCAATTGTGTTGAGTCCCTTGTGTTAAGTGAAATAAATCTCCTGCATCTACCAAATACAAAATAAATCATAATTTTTTTAAAAATGTTTTTTTTTTTTTAATTTACCTTTAACATCTTAACTAGTATTTTTTGCTATAAAATCACTTAGAACCCCCATATATTTTAGCAGAGACCATAGAGAATAAAATGGGGGTCATTGCAATATTTTATGTCACACTGTATTAGCGCAACGGTCTTTCAAATGCATTTTTTTTTTTAAAAAAAGACACTTTGATGAATTAAAAAAACAAAACATTAAAGTTTAACCCAATTGTTTTGTATAGTGAGAAAGATGATGTTCCACCGAGTAAATACCCAACATGTCATGCTTTAAAGTTGCGCACCACCCTCTGCAGATTTTCAGTTGTGTCGAGTCCCTGGTGTTAAAGAGGTTGTAAACTTGTTTAAAAATTTTTTTTTTTTTTTTAAAACCTGCAAGAGAAAGACATAATGAGCTAGTATGCATCGCATACTAGCTCATTATGAAATACTTACCTTAGAACGAGCCCCCGCCGTGCCGCTCTCTTACCTGTATGACGGGCGACATGACATGTCGCTCGTCTTCCGGGATCGCGGCATCCGGTCATCTGATTGGCCGGAGCCGCGGTGACGTCCCTCCCGCGCACGCGCGCGGGAGCCGACGGTCACGGCACGGGGCTCTGAAGGAACGGCACGATCAGCCGTTCCTTCAGAGCGCATGCGCCAGTGACGTCACTGGCTGCATTAAAGGTAAATATCTCCTAAACGGTACATGTTTAGGAGATATTTACAGTACCTATAGGTAAGCCTTATCATAGGCTTACCTATAGGTACAACTTCCTGAGGAGGGTTTACTTCCTCTTTAAGTGAACTAATTCTCCTGCATCTACCAAATACAAAATAAATCATCTTTTTTTTATTTATTTTTTTTATTAACTCTTTAACATCCTAACTAGCTCTAGTACTTTAGACCAGGTTAAGCTAAAGCCAAAATAACCTCCCAATATATTTCTAGACTTTGGAGAGGGAGTCACAAGACTGCACAAATACCAGCTTAACCACTTGCAGACCCTGGCTTTTTCTGACATTTGTTGTTTACAAGTTTAAATTAGTATTTTAAGGTTATAACGAAATACCAATTGTTTTTTTAAACCAATATTTAATGTTAGGCAAGTGAAATTAAAGGGCCTTTCATTGTGTTAGAAAGAACTCTCTGCATGCTCTTAAAACGCTTGCTGTTCAAGTAGAACCCTTCCAGAAAATGCTAGAAACCTTTGTAACATTTTTTTTTTTGCTAAGATTTTGCTTTTTTGTGCACATACAGTTTTATAGGTTAACAGCTAAAGGTTATTTTTTTATTTTTTTTTATTTTGACAGTGTAAAATATCAGTTCTTTTCCACTAATTTTCTTCTCTATCAGTTTGTATTTCTGGAGTTGTAACACTTTAGCAATTTGCATGAAATGTCCTCTGACCATGACCCCTGTGAAATGGAACCAATATTTTAAAACCTTTAGTTCACAAGATCTGACCAAAAGTCATTTGCACAGTAATGATTTTGCTCAGGCACCCATGGGTGTAAGTGCTGTCTACAGTACACCCACAAGATGAGCACAGTTGGACAAAGAGACAAAATTACAAGATGTTACCCTTGCAGGTTTGCAGTGTTATGTGCTGCATAGAAAATGTGTATTGTTACTTGCTCAAGTTACATTGTGGATTTTAATTGCTGTACTCTGGCACCATCTTGTGGCAAAATTTCATATTTTCATTTTAAGCTTCTGTAATTTGTTTTTTTCCAAATAATGTATATGTACAGAATGTCAGTAAAAGATATTGTACGATCTCTTTTTATTGAAAAGCCAGGTACCATAATGAGCTATTTAATTTAACCAAATATCTTTGAAGACACTAAGGCATTCATGCATTTATTTATGCTGTGATGTGTATTTTACCTTTTTTCTGTCTACAATGTTATACTTGAGAAAATATAGTATATTAGTATGGATTATAGTAATCCATTTACATTTTTTGATTAAGTGGTGAAGAGATTTAATCTGTGTTAGATATATATTGCTGTATGTGTCTCAAATGGGAGGACTTTAACTTTATTCTTGCATTTTAAAACCGATTATAAAGGCAGGGAGTGATGACCAATTAGAAAAATTTTCCAATAATGATACAGACTGCAAAATAAAACGTGCAAACCTACATATAGTTTCACACTAAAACGTGCAAACCTACAAATTGTTTCACAATAAAACGTGCAAACCTACAAATTGTTTCACACTAAAACGTGCAAACCTACAAATTGTTTCACACTATAAAAGTGTTTTTATTGTTGCCTTTGACATCTGTAGTGGACGTAGGTGGTGGGTAAAAAGTCCTTCCTTACCTTACACACTGAGAATAAAAAGAGTGAAATGTTGACTTGAATTTCAGTGGAAATAGCAAAGATTTATTCATGCAGCAATTTTACGCACTGCACAGCACTTTACATGTATGGTGTAAACAGGGCACATAGAAAACAGTCTACGTGCCTTTGTGTTGAGCCTGTGTTGATCAATGACGGTCTATGCACCTGACATGAACAAGCCTTGAATTGGGTTTTTTTGATGTTTGATTCTGATACCTAAGGTGAATGTAGCCATATTACCAGACTTGTAATAATACAGTTGAGTATTGGATAGGATATCCTTTTCATGTGCTCTAACAGTTATTCTTTATGGACATGCTTTCTTAGGTGTACCTCCTTCTAGATCCAAAAAATACACAGAGGTTTAATACCTAGAAAAAGGGAGTAGGCCCCGGAAGCGTTTCTGATAAATTAACTGTTAGTACAAATAAAAAGGTATCACAGACACTAAATTCCTATGCCTGGATCTGATGTCTGACTAAAGCCTCGTACACACGCGTCGAAAATCGGCAGGGAATTTTCATCCGATGACCGATCTGCCGATTTTCCTCTTGTTAGTATGATGCTTCCGACAACCGACTCTGACTTTTCGGCCGAAAAAAATCTGGTGTGCAGGCTATAAAATTTTTGTCTGCCGTCAAAACACGGCCGATTTTCGTGCAGTCAGTACAGATTTTGTCATGGAAAAATCTAATGAGCAAGTCTGGGCATGCTCAGAGAAGAAAAGACACAAAGAAAGCAAACCAACACATGACATCACTTCTGAAGTAGAATTTTGTCGGGCGAGAAAATTTGTGTGCAGTCTAGGCACATTCCAACTAACAAAACACCACTCTGGACAAAAGACGGACGATCGGTAGGCCGATAATCGTTGCGTGTGTACTAGGCTTTAGACATTGATGCCTGCTTGAATGTGGACTGATTAAAAGTTATGGATGCACTTATTGACTATAGGAGGAGCACTGGCAAAGGACTGGAAGGTAAAAGAGGATTACAACTGACAGCCAGCTCATTTATGTAAAAGGCACAAAAAAGGTAACTGATGACAAACCTATTTGGAGGAACAATTAAGATTTGGGTTAAGGCTGACAGAATGTATGTTGAGAACCAGGGCATAGCTGAAATATTAAACTAGTTTTTATGTGACATAGTTGTGATTATTGGGAAGCTTCCTGACAAAAATAAACTCATTTATATTGTTACATATTTATTCATTTTACCTCTATTTGTTCTAGTTGATCTTATATGAAAGAACTTGGCTGAACCGATGGAAAACCACCATCCTACATGAAGGTGAAGGGAACATAACAAACATCAAGTGGAGAGGGAATTTCATTGCTTGGGCCAATAATATGGTAAGATGTGGGCCCCTATACATTTCTTAAAGGATTATCTTTTTTCTGTTAAGCTTATAATATTGAAATGTTTTATTGCTGGTATTGATTTTTCTTGAAGCAAATTTATCTTTAAATACACAAACTTTGCTTGTGTTAGCTAAAAAAGACAGCCAAAGTACCTGAATATATCTATTTCTTTAAAAGTATTTTCATGCATGCTGGAAATCCCCAATTCCAGATACATTTTAGTGCCCTTTTAGTACCTACATTACACTTATAAAAACCAGAAAGTTGTAACCTTTCCAATTTCTACTCAGAAAAAAAAAAGTTTTGACTTTACATCCTCTTTAGTCACTTGAGCCCTAGGTGACATTTTAAAACCGCACTGATACAATTGGTATTTGTCCCAATGCCATTTTCAAATGGCACTGGGACTCAGTGGCTCTGGAGGGTCTGAGCACATCTTCAGGCTTGAACTACCAGCTATTTGTTTCGTAAATCTTTGGGGTACAATAAAGTAAAGTCACACGTGATTTCACTGCACTTTCTCCAAGTATGGGGGCTTGAGACAGAGCTGAAGTGGCTGTTACCGGCCTCTCCCTGCAGCAACAGCTTACTCCCATAGTTGGCTTATTACACAGTGCTCCACAGGAGTGTTTGTAGCAGATCATTGTAAACAGTACTGAAGCACTGTGTTTACATCAGGAGTTATAATGTAAAGTAGAAAACATTTTTAATATATAATTAATTTAAAAAAATCCCTCCCAGATTATTCCCTAGGGCACAGATGAATGACATTTGCATTTACTGTACAAGCGTCAAATGCAATGAAATAACATTTGGAATTTTAGTAATTGCAAACCTGTGAAAGAGTCATCATTGTCCTAATTTGTGCCCTCACCAGCCTGAATTTGTTCTTATCTTAAAGTGCTTCTAAAGCCTAAACATTTTTACCTTAATGCATTCCCTGCAATGAGGTAAAAAATATTCTAGTAGCAGTATTGCCCCTTCACTCCCTATTATACTTACCTGATTTCTCACTCGATCCAGTACTGTGCCCAGCTGTAGCCGCTCTCTCCTCTTTCCCTGCTCTCACCCATTGGATCCTGCTGTTGTCAGTCAAATCCTGTGATGAGGAGGATGAGGGCGAGCCACGCTGTCTTTGTCTATAGATGCAGGATGCATGGCTTGAAACCGATGCCGCATGTGTGCCCCCATAGGAAGCCGCTTCCTATGGAGGTACATGGAGAAGAGAAGGAGCAAAGTGCGCCAACAGGACACTCCAGAAGTGAAGGATCAGGGCCACACTGTGCAATTCCATTGCCTGGGCAGGTAGGTATAACATGTTTGTTATTAGAAAAAAAAAAAACAAAGACATTACAATCACTTTAATATTTTGCTGCCAGTAAAATCAATGTTTTCCTCTGTATATGTTGAAATGTAGTGTTAAAGGTAAAAAAAAGTAAAGTAATGTGCAAACTTTCACTTTGAGCATTACCATTTCACTGTGTTGAATAAAAATCCCACTTGATGTGATTTGGAGTCTTATGGTTTGGAGGTAAGTTTCTGGGGGGTGTGCAATTTTCACAAATGTGAAAAAAAGTACAGTTATAAAAATATATCTAGACATATATGTTTACCAATTAAGGACCAGGCCTATTTCTGACACTTGTTGTTTATACGTTAAAATCCGTATTTTTTGCTAGAAAATGACTTGGAACCTTAGAACTTAGTGCTCTCACTCTAATGATCACAGCGATGGCCATGTGTGGTTTGAACACCGTTTATATATGTGGGCGCAACTTGCGAGCTCGGTGGCACTTTTTTTTTGTCTTATTTTACCTTTTATTTTTTATTTTTACACTATCCCTTTTAATTTTTTTTTTTTTTACCACTTTTATTCCTATTACAAGGAATGTAAACATCCCTTGTAATAGAAATAAGCATAACAGGACCTTTTTTATGCGAGATCTGGGGGTCAGAAAGACCTCAGACCTCACATCTACACTTAAAAGCAGAAAGCAAAAAAAGTCAGTTTTTCAGGTAAAAAAACAAAAAAAAACAAAAAAAAAAAAAATAGGCCCTTTAAGGCTGTTGGGTGGAAGCTCCGATCCTCCAAAGTCATAGAGTCGAGTGGGGGGCATCTTGCCCTCACTCGACTTCCTGCCCAGGACTGCAACGGACTGGATCGTTTTCCCCGCTACCGACGGCTTCAGGTAAGTGAGGAAAATGACGGGGAAGCAGCTAACGCCCCTCATAAAAGTTATCCTGTGGTGAATCCACCGCTGGGACCATTTTCATGTGAAAGAGGACCTCCTGCCATGTAGAGAAATACCAGGGTTATGGCAGGTATCTGCTGCCATAACCCCGGTATTTAACGTCAAAGTAGCAGCGTAAATACGCGGCGGGCGGTCCTGAAATGGTTAAAAATGAATAGTAGTATTTTAGGGTAGACTACAAACGCCATATGGTATAAAGACGTCTCCAAGCCACTCTGGGACTCAAGGAATAAGGGAGGAAGAGGCCCCTGGATGCTTGGTTAACACACTATTAACTATAAAGTAGCACTTATAATGTCTTCTTGTTCAGTATCTGTTCTGTTATGTAAAGAATAACAGAAAAGTCTCTCTGTTTAAGTGTCTTCATTTTATTCCAAATAGTATAGTAATTTGTTGTCTGCAGGTTCATGCAGAACCTTTTTTATAGAGTTGTCGCATAGTAATTATTTATTTGTATTTTATTGAAGTGCTGTGGGAACGAGCTGTTATTTACATGACAGTGTGATGTTGAGTCAGAATAAATATTGTTATAATGGATCACTTTCTGATCACTGCCAGTACCCTTTGTCTCCACTTCAATCACATACATAGCAACAAAACCTCATGATGGGCAATGACTAAGTAAATGATTTATACAGCCATGGTCGCCTCTACATGAATAATTCAGCTATGATTGCTTCAATGACAGAGAAAAAAACTTTCAAGTATTGGTTCAAATACATTATCATTTTTGTAGCTTGGTTCCTACCTTTATATCAAAGTGTTATACTTGAATAATAAATTGAATCCATATGTTGAAGTTAGGGGCATCAAATGGGGCTCAAAGCCCCCAACAACAAAGTATTTATTTATTTTTTAATGGAAATATATAGTTTTTTATATATATATATATGTGTGTTATGAATTGAGTGTGCCTAAAGCTGTAATCTACTTATTATTATATATTGCCTTCCCTGGTTTCTCCTCTCCCTCAACACCAAAATGGCAATAAAATTATTTTTCTTGTTCAAGTAGTTTATTGAAAAAAACAGAAGTAAATACAGCGCAACATGTACAATCAGAGCAGGAGAGGTTACATTTGCACAACAGGTAACAACAGTAAACCGGAGATAGTAACAAAGCAAACCAGGTTAACTGACATGTTCAGGAGCCAAGTGGGCGACGACCCCAGAAGGGAGATCCATCCAGCACAGCCAACACCCGGGCACCCCTAAAAGGGAGCTTGCTGTGCCCGCGCGTGACTGCGCCTTCAGTGGGTCATATAGTTTGCATGTAAGTATCGTTTTCAGGGGTCGCAACACATGGCTCAGAGGAAGGAAGGAAGCCTGGTTAGGTCAGGAGTCTTTGGCATTAGGTCAAACAAGATGTAGACTGTAGCAGAATGGTGGAACAATTTGTGTAAGGAATGTGGAGAGAAGTAACCACTGTGGGGGAGAGTAATAGACAGAGTATTGTACATATGGCGGGATATAGTCATAAGAGGGGTAAGAACAGGGAGGAGGGGGGGGGGGGACGGGGGGACAAAACAAGGGGGGGGGGAAGAAGAAAGGAATGGGGGGAAAGGAGGAGGGTGGAGGGGTGAAAGTGGGGGGGGAGGAAGGGGGTCGCCGGGGG
Organism: Pelophylax lessonae; assembly: GCF_965119305.1. Lineage (NCBI taxonomy): Eukaryota > Metazoa > Chordata > Amphibia > Anura > Ranidae > Pelophylax > Pelophylax lessonae. Next base: position 197,121,260 of record NC_138772.1, read on the forward strand.
GGAGCAGGGTAACCACAGATAGATATAGGCAGCGCAAATATGCCGTTTAGGGCAATAAGAGAGTGCTATCAAAGTTCGGAGGGAGAAAGTGGTCTACCCATGGTTGCCATAACTTGTCAAACTTGTCGACCCTGTCCAGCAGGACCGCTTCAATTTTCGCATGAATCATGGCATTAGTGATTCTGTTTTTCACTTCAGGAATAGGTAGATGAGGGGTTTTCCAAGCTTTAGCTATTGTTTGTTTAGCCGCAGTCGTGACTTGTAGGAACAATTTGTGCTGCCGTTTGGAAACAACATCTGATTTCATGTTCAAGAGGGCGAGACAGGGGTCAGGGTTGATGTGTGTGTCCATGAGGGTGGAGAGAATGCAAAAGATAGCCTTCCAAAATCGTTGGACCACAGGGCAGGACCACCAGATATGTACATGAGTGCCCGCATCCCGACAGCCTCGGAAACAGTCCTGAGAGTATGAGGGATGGAATTTAGCAATACGAGCTGGCACAAGGTACCAACGCATAAGCACCTTATAGTTAGTTTCGGAAGCCACGATATTTTGGGAGGCTGTCTTCGTCGTCTGCCAGATCTTGGACCAGTCTGCAGGCTCAAGTGTAATGCCCAAGTCCCGTTCCCATTTGGACGCATATGCTGGGAGAGCTCGGGTTAGGGGTTCAGAAAGTTTAGAGTAAAGGAGGGAAATTAGACCTCGGGTGTGCGGGTCGTGGAGACAAACGTGTTCAAATGAGGTCAAGGTGGGTAAAGACGTGTCTGTATGCATGCAGTGGGATAAGAAGTGTTTAATTTGTAGGTAGTGGAAGATCTCAGAATTGGGGAGCTGGTGTGAGTCTTGGAGAGTCGGGAAGGACTTAAATGCATTGAAAACGATCAAGGAGTGGGCCCGGAGGAGGCCAGCTGCCGACCAACGTTGAAAAGAGGATGGGGATTCCCAAGCTGGGGGGAAGGACGGGTTGTGGAGGTAGGAGAGAAGCGGGTTATGGGGCGACTGAAGCTTGTACTTGAACTTTAGGGTGTCCCAAAGGTGCAGGGAATGGCGTAGAATGGGGTTGGCAATCGATCTGCGTTCAGAGGATTTTAACCACAGTAGGTTGGCCACCGAGAAAGGATCACATTCGACCGCCTCAAGGGCCACCCATAGGGGAATTTCCTGAGTAGCATGCCATTTGGTCAGTTGGGCTAGTTGGGCTGCCTGGTAATATTTGGCGAAGTGGGGGAGGCCCAGCCCACCCTGCAGTTTGTGGAGGTGAAGAATCTGTCTGGATACCCTGGGTCTAATTTTACCCCAGACGTAGGAGAAGGTCCGGCTTTGGAGCTGACGCAGGTAGTAGGAGGGGACATGTAAGGGCAGAACCCGAAACAGGTACAATATTTTGGGCAGCAAGGCCATTTTAACAACCGTGATGCGACCCATCCAAGCTAAGGGAAGTGAGGACCAAGTTTGCATAAGCTTAGTTAGGTGTTGTAGCATTGGAGGATAGTTAGCTGCATAGAGGTCAAGAGGGTCAGCCGTGAGCTTTTCTCCTAGATAGGGAATGTGGTGAGTGGCCCAGGAGAAGGGGAGCACCGATTTTAGTTGTGTGAGGAGGGGCGCAGGCAGGGAAATATTGAGTGCTTTGGATTTGTGGGTGTTGACAACCAAGCCAGAGACATGGGCAAATTGTTGCAAAACAGCCAGGAGATTGGGAGTAGAGGTGAGTGGGGAGGTGAGGAATAGAAGGATGTCGTCTGCGAATAAGCATAATTTATGATGGTGACCACCTAGTTCAATTCCTTTTATATTCTGATTGGAACGGATCTTATGGGCAAGCGGCTCAATTGCAAGTGCAAAAAGGAGAGGGGATAAGGGGCAGCCCTGTCTAGTGCCACAGCCTACGGAGAAGGTAGAGGACTGGAAGCCTGCATAGCGAATAAAGGCAGAGGGGGTAGAATATAAAGATGAGATCCAGGATAGGAAATGGGGGCCGAAACCCCAGATTCGTAGTACCGATTGTAGGTAGGTCCATGATAAAGTGTCAAAGGCTTTCCGAATATCAAGGGAGACAAAGCATGCAGGGATGTGGCGACGGCGGGCCTGGTAGGCAAGATGAATAGCCCTGCGTACGTTGTCTCCCGTTTGACGACAAGGGATGAAACCAGTCTGGTCTCTATGGATCAAGGAGCCTATGACGAGATTAAGACGGGCTGACAGTATTTTGGCCATAATCTTTATGTCTATGTTAAGGAGGGAGATCGGGCGGTAGTTAGTCCAAGAGGAGTCGTCAGTTTGTGGTTTGGGTATCATGGAGATAGCTGCTTTCATGGAGTCGGGACTGAGAGAGTGGCCTGTAAGCAAGGAGTTATAGGCTTTAGAAAGCATGGGGGTCAGGAGGTCAGAAAAGTGTTTGTAGTAAGAGGCCGTGAAGCCGTCGGGCCCGGGTCTCTTGTTGAGTTTGAGAGACTTGGCAATAAAATTCTTAAATAAAATAAAACCTACCTTTCACTAAATATCTTAATTTAGACCCAGTGACATTATCACTGGCTCTCTGTGCTTATCGAAAAAACGCAGAACTGAAATCCAATAAATGCAAGGGACAGCATAGGGACAACAAGGCTGGAGAGAAAAGCTATAGATAGTGGTCTTCAAACTGTGTACCTGGGCCTGGATGTGACTCTTTGCTTGCCTCTATCCAGCCCTTGGATACTTTTCACTAAATATCTTAATTTAGACCCAGTGACATTATCACTGCCTCTCTGTGTGTTTCTAGACTGTGCAATACTGATACTGGCTGCCTGTTATAAGTTGTAAGCTGGCAATTATAAAAATGCTTTGATGAGTGGTTTTCAGTCAGGAGAAGTGGGCATTCTTAGGTAGACTGCATTTTATTGGCAATGCCCACATGTGATGCAAAGCCTACACGATTGAAAGAACTGAAAACCAATAAATACAAGGGACAGCAGAGGGACAAAAAAAGCTGGGGAGGAAAGCTATAGATCAGCAGTCACAAAACCATGGCCATGGGCCTGGATGGGGCCGTTTGCTTGCTTCTGTTCCGCCCTTAGGGGAATTCTATCCACAACTGACACTAATGATGGGGCACCATTCCTCCCACTGACATCAGTGGTGTGGCACTATTCCTCCCACTGACATTAGTAGTGGGGCACTATTCCTCCCACAGACATCAATGATGGGGTGCTAGTCCCCCCACTGATATCAACAATAGGGCACTATTATTCCCACTGATACCAACAATAGGGCATTATTCCTTCTACTGATACCAACCATGGGCCACTATTCCTTTTACTGATACCAACAATAGGGGACGGTTACTTCCACTAAAACCAATGATTGTTTACTTCCCAAAATTCTGGGACATGTTCTACTCTGGCCCTGTTGGGCCCCCCTAAACTCTGAAGGACAGTAAACTGGTCTTCTGTTTAGAAAGTTTGGAGACCCCTTCTATGGATCAACATTTCTCAACCTTTTTACCTCAGAAGAACCCTTGAAATAATTTATAGGTGTCAAGGAACCCCTACTAAAATTAAGTAATTGGGGATTAGTAGAAAAAATGTCTTGACCTTAGTGGTCAGGGAATAATTGCTCCTATGGTCAGAATGCCACCCTTTCAGACAGCAAAAAGATCATTGGTGTCATGTTGTTGGCTCTGCCAAGTGGCATTTGACCCAAAACTATCCAGACGCCATCAGATGAGAGGCCAAGCAGCAAAAATTCAGCGAGCCCCCAGCAACCCCTTGAAGAACCATAGAGATCCACAGAACCCTAGTTCAGAATGGCTGCATTAGGTAATAATGGATGTCCTCCATTTAGGAAACTAGGTGGAGTCCCTCTGACTTGCTGCAGCTTTTAATACACATTATGAGAGGCTCACAGTGTGTAGTAAAACATGAGTAAGCAATTTCAATAGAGGAGAGGAGCTAGTATAACTGTACCAGACCTTCTCAATGGCACACAAAGCCATTTGACTTAACTGTGACCACCTGTGGTCATTTTGATTAGCTCCGCATAAAAGAGCTTTCCTGGAGCATTTCAGCCCCTGGCATGTGCAACTGAAGCAAGCCATCAATTATGGATGGCACTGCACTGTCACCAGGATCGCCGGGATAAATTTGTGGACAGGCACAAATCAAGAGATGGATACAAAAAATGTCAAAGGTTTTATCAATGCCTAGAAGCACAGTGAAGTATATTGTTAAGAAGTGGAAGGTATTTGATACAACACAGACCCTCCCTGGCTTAGGCCGTCGCTCCAAACAGGATGAAAGAACCAAGAGGAATCTGGTCAGAGAGGCTACCAAGAATCCTACAGTAACTCTGAAGCAGTTGCAGGAAATTATGACAAAGAATAGTCTTTGCGTGCATGTAATAACAATATCAATATTCTCCACAAATGTGGCTTGTATAGGAGGGTTGCAAGAAAAAAACTACTCCTCAAGAAAGGCCACATGCAGTCACGACTGAGCTTTGCCAAAACGCACTTTGAAGATTCTGAGGCCACATGGAAAGGTGTTATGGTCAGATAAGACGAAAATGGAATTTTGTTGGCCTCAACGCTAAACAATATGTCTGGCAGAAATCCAATACAGCTCACCATCCAAATAGCAGCATTCCTACAGTAAAACATGGAGGTGTTAATATCCTGTTGCAGCAAGGACTGGAGCACTTGTCAGGCTAGAAGAAAAAATTGGATGGGAATAAATACCATCAAATTCTTGAGGAAAATCTGCGGCCCTCTGCTAGAAAGTTTTCAATGCGAAGAATGTTTACCTTCCAACATGACAATGACCCAAAGCACACAGCAAAGATGATCACACAGTGGTTGAAGGAGAAAAAAGTGAATATCCTTGCATAGCGTAGCCAGAGCCAAGACTTAAACCCTATTGAAAATCTGTGAAATGACTTAAAGACTGCAGTCTAACAAACAGTCACCATCAAAGTGAACTGAACTTGAGCAGTTCTGCAAAGAAGAGTGGGCAAATGCTGCAATGTCTAAATGTGCAAAATTAGTAGAGACATATCCAAACAGACTAAAGGCTGTAATTAAAGCAAAAGGTAGTTCAACAAAATACTGACACAAGGGGGTGATCCTTTTTCCAACTCAGTGATTCTGTTTTAGAATTTTTTTTTTCTGACATATTGGTAATATAGCTTTCACTTGGAATTTATAAATACAGCTGGATAAAACAAACACTGTCTCTGTCTCCATTTCAGGCTGGAAAGCAACAAAATGTGATTATTTTAGGGGGGGGTTCTTTTCTATGCTCACTGTGGACCAGGGGTATCAAACTCAATTTAATCACGGGCCGCATCAGCATTATGATTGCCCTCAAAAGGGCCGGTTGTATCTGTAAGATAAGATGTCCAGAGCATCCCCTACCTTTACATAGGATGTCAAGAACAACACCACCATCAGAAGTTGAGTCCCTCACCCTCCCTTACATCACAGTCAATCCCCCTTATCTTGTGCAGCTGCTGGAAAGAAGCTGTAGGCATTGCTGGAAAGCAAAAAGTACGGGGGCTGGAGGAGGGCTGGAGCTCTCCTGCAGCTGGAGGAGAGGTGTGAGGGCCACATGAAATGGCCTGGAGGGCCGGATTCGGCCTGCGGGCCTTGTGTTTGACACCTGTGCTGTGGACAATGCTGGGCTTTTTTATTAGGAAGTTCAGTATGCTTTGCAAAATGAGTAGCATAGACGTACTGTGCATTTTAAAAATGTATATTTATAGAGAGAGCGAGGATACAGTATGTATTTCTGACCATCTGTCTTCAAGCCGGACTTTCAGAGCGCATGCGCCGTTGACGTCATTGGCTGCATGCACTCGGAATATCTCCTAAACAGTGCAAGTTTCAAAGATATTCACAGTATCTACAGGTAAGCCTTCTTATAGGCTTACCTGTAGGTACAAATGAAGAAGAAGACTTTGCTTCCTCTTTAAGGGTTTAAATGACTGCCAGACAACTAACATTTTTTTTGAGTCAGAAGTCAGCAGTGGCTGGATTTAGGTTTCCAACTGGAAATTGGCATTGTCAAGAAGCACTTTTAAATATGATAAGAGAGTGAATAGCTTTTTTATCCCAGAGTTTTGTGTTTTAAAACATGCATTCTACCGAAAGCCTGTCAGGTATTTGGGAAATAATATGGCTAGATGTTTTTTGTTGCTTTGCTCCCCCTCACCTGTTGTTCGCTGTCTTTATAGTATGTAAAGTAGCTTTTTTAGCTTATCTGCAAGTGGGAGGTTTACATACGAGTGATTTTGAATAGAAATATAGACAAGACAGATACAAATGGACGCTTTGTTGTACACTGTTATAGCTGAATAACTTACTCATTTGTTTTATGATTGTGTGTTGTATGTAGGGAGTAAAGATACTTGACATAATCACAAGGCAAAGGATAACTAATGTGCCCAGAGATGATACGAGCCTACGCCCAGACATGTATCCCTGCAGTCTCTTTTGGAAAGACAGTCTGACTCTCATCATTGGATGGGGAAAATCTGTTAAGGTAAGTATGTAACTTATGCCTTGAATGTTCTTGTTGGTTTTATTCTGATTTATGGTGGAACTGAGCACTTTCAGCCTTCTTTCTAACTATTGCAATTAATATTTTTTTCCTGATTGATATAAGTGACATTGGACAATTACATATTCTTCAGTTTGGACATAATCAAATATTATCTGTTTAATTATGTTAAAATTTAATTTATTGGCATTGGCGCAACTATTAGCCCATACCTACAAGGTTCTAGGTGTAATCCTGGACTCTATCCTTTAGGCCACATGTCCAATCACTGTCCAAATCTTGCCGTCTTAACCTTCCCAACATCTCCAAAATACTCCCCTTTCTAACCAATGACACCACAAAGCTCCTTGTTCACTCCCTGGTCATCTCTCACCTCAACTTCTGCAACTCCCTTCTCCTTGGCTTACCTTTACATAGGCTATCCCCCCTTTAGTCCATCATTAATGTGCCAGGCTCATCCACCTTGCCAACCGCTCCATGTCTGCTACTCGTCTCTGTCAATCCCTCCATTGGCTTCCACTCATCCAACAAATAATATTCAAAATACTAACCACTTACAAAGCCATCCACAACTCAGCCCCCAGCTACATCACTAGCCTAGTCACAAAATCAACCAAATCATTCTCTTTGTTCCTTCCAAGACCTCCTGCTCTCTAGCTTCCTTGTCATCTCCTCCCATACTTGCCTCCAGGACATTTCCAGAGCCTCTCCCATCCTATAGAACTCCCTACCCCAAACTGTCTATCTCCTATTCTGTTTGCCTTTTTATGATTCATAAAAACCCTCCTTTTTAGAGAAGCCTATCCTGCCCACACCTAATAACTGTATTTTTTTTTTCTCCATCAGCTCATCTTCCACAGTTATTACCTTTTGTATCACTTGACTCTCCCTTCTAGATTGTAAGCTCTAGCAAGCAGGGCCCTCTGATTCCTCCTGTATTGAATTGTAGTGTAACTGCACTGTCTACCTTCATGTTGTAAAGCTGTGCAAACTGTTGGTGCTATATAAATCCTGTATAATAATAATGATCTGCAAAAAAGCTAACTTTATATGAGCATTCTCTGTCACTTTCAACCAAGATGGGCAGTTCTTTTTAACCACTTGCCGACCGCCGCAAGTACATATACTGCGGCGGTCAGCCCCTCACAGGCAAAGTGACGTACCGGTTTGTCACTAGCCTGTGAGGCTCTGGGGAGCGAGCACCGCCGGAGGCACGCTCCCGCGCGGTCACGGACCCCCCCGCGCGTGTGAGCGGCGGACCTGATGTCTGCCGCTCACTCATGATCGTCCGTGACAGCGGGATAAAGGCAGGCGGCTAGTGTAAACAAGCCGCCTGTCATTCTCCCCTGTGTAGGTACAGTGATCATACGGTTCTACTATGTAGGACCGTTGATCATTGTTCCTACACCTCAAGCCACAGCCAATCACAGTTAGAATCACGCCCCTAGGGACACACACAGCCCCTCCCTCTCAAAAAAAGTTAACCCCCTCACTACCAGTGTCATTTTACAGTAACAGTGTATATGTATAGCACTGATTACTGCAGTAATGTCACTGGTAACCCCAAAAGTGTCAAAAATGTCAGTCAAGGGTCCGATCTGTCCGCCCCAATGTCCCAGTCCCGCAAAAAAAATTGCAGATCGCCGCCATTACGCGTTAAAAAAAAAAACAACAAAAATGACAAAAATCTTTCCCTTTGTTAGTAAACGCGATAACTTTTTGCGCAAACCAATCAAAATACGCTTTTTGCGATTTTTTTTTTTACCAAACATATGTAGCACAAAACAAATTGGCCGAAAATGTTAAAAAAATTTGATTTTTACTTTTTTTTGGGGGGGAATTTCATATAAAAAAATGTGAAAAATATTGTTATTTTTGCAAAATTGACGCTCTTTTTTTGTTTATAGCGCATGATCAAAAAATCGCACAGGTGATCAAATATAGGGATGATCGAACGTTTCGGGTCGACCATCAGTTCGACCCGAACATTGACTGTTCGAGGTTCGGCCGAATTTAGAACTTTTTGCTGAAAAAGTTCGTAATTCGGCAACCAGAACCGACCAAAATGCAATGGGCCAGGAAATGGGCTTTAAAAGCCTGTGATTGGACCAGAACCATTAGTAAAAGCCAAATGAGGGGACAGGAGAATGCTAGGAATGTGATTGGAGTGACTAGGGGGTCCCTAGGCCAATCATTAGTGAATACGCCCCCCAGTATATAAGATAGCCCCTCCAAATTCCTAGCATTGTAATACAGGGACATGGAAGAGAGTGGAAGCAGTTATATTAATTTTACTTTAAAAGTGTCATTTAGCATTTATAAGTGTGAGGAAAGGGATATCTAGTGTAGTTAGGGTGCCATTTTCCACTTTAGTTAGATGCAAAAATTTAGTTTCTGTAGGGAAAGTGTTAAGTGCCAGGGTGACCTTAATGTAGTGTAGGGTGAACTGACACTGACTGCTATGGCAGGGTGACCAAACCCTTCCATATCAGGGTGACCGCTATAGAGAAAACATTATTACATTGGTCAGCCTGCTTTTTGGCTGCAGGCGTTTATAGGGATTTTATGAGGACAAGTTTGGAGTCAGGCATTACATCTAAACTTGTGTATTGGGGTATATATACACACACATGTCTGTATATATACACCTGCACATATATAGGTGTGAAAGGAGCAGAAAACTATACTTGCACTAATTAAATAATTAACACCAATATGGTTACGCTCCTATCACACCTATATATGTGTATGTAAAATACATATAAGTGTGTGTGTATATATACACCCCTATACAGAAGTTCAGATGTTTTGCCTGCCTCCAAAAAAATGCCCAAAAAAACGCCTGCGCCAAAAAAAAAACGCCCAGGTGTGTTATTGCAGGGGTTTTTTTGGGGTATTTTTTTGGGTTCTTTGGAGGCAGGCATGACATATCAACTTCTGTATAGGGGTATATGTACACACACACTTATATGTATATATACCCATACACATATATAGGTGTGAAAGTAACAGAACACTATACTTGCGCTAATGAAATAATTACCACCAATATGGTTACGCTCCTATCACACCTATATATGTGTTTGTGTAAAATACATATAAGTGTGTGTGTATATATATACCCCTATACAGAAGTTCAGATGTTTTGCCTGCCTCCAAAGACCCCAAAAAAATGCCCAAAAAAAAACCCTGCAATAACACACCTGGGCGTTTTTTTTGGCGCAGGCGTTTTTTTGGGCATTTTTTTGGAGGCAGGCAAAACATCTGAACTTCTGTATAGGGGTATATATATACACACACACTTATATGTTTGTATACCCATACACATATATAGGTGTGAAAGTAGCAGAACACTACTTGCGCTAATGAAATAATTAACACCAATATGGTTACGCTCCTATCACACCTATATATGTGTATGTGTAAAATACATATAAGTGTGTGTGTATATATACCCCTATACAGAAGTTCAGATGTTTTGCCTGCCTCCAAAGACCCCAAAAAGATGCCCAAAAATACGCCTGCTGCAAAAACACACCTGGGCGTTTTTTTTTTTTTTTTGGTGTTGGCGTTTTTTTGGGCATTTTTTTGGGTTCTTTGGAGGCAGGCAAAACATCTGAACTTCTGTATAGGGGTATATATATATATACACACACACTTATATGTATTTTACACATACACATATATAGGTGTGATAGGAGCGTAACCATATTGGTGTTAATTATTTCATTAGCGCAAGTATAGTGTTCTGCTACTTTCACACCTATGTGTATGGGTATATATACATATAAGTGTGTGTGTATATATACCCCTACACAGAAGTTCTGATGTTATGCCTGCCTCCAATAACCCCCAAAAAAACGCTTGCTACAAAACCGGCAAGGTGTGAAAATAGCGAAGCCATATCCCTGTTCTATAAGTGACATAATACAAACAATCTTTTTTTATGGTTCTGGACATGCTACAGAGCTGAAACTTCACAGGTACACTTTTTAGACCCCACAGACACTAAATCCAAAGTCAAAATCAAAAAATCTCTTTTTTTTTTTTTTTCAATAATTGGCTCTCTATCAAAAATGACAATTTTTAAGAACTTTTTTTTTGTGTGATTAATAGTCCCTGGGGCATGACCCAGAACCCTAGGCACTTTTTAGGGGCATTTATTGGGTTTTAAGGCTTCAAAATTGTGTTTTTTGATTACCGAAGTTCGGGTCCCATTGATTTCAATGGGGTTCTGAAATCCGGGCCGAACTTTTGGGAAGTTCAGGTGTTCTGGTCAAACCCAACTTTTCAAAAGTTCGATCATCCCTAATCAAATACCACCAAAAGAAAGCTCTGTTTGTGGCAAAAAAAGTACGTCAAATTCGTTTAGGTACAGCGTCGCACAACTGCGCAATTGTCCGTTAAAGTCACGCAGTGCCGAATCGCAAAATACCCCCTGGTCAGGAAGGGGGTAAAATCTTCCGGGGCTTAAGTGGTTAAGAAGAAAATTAACCTATGTACCCTTTAAATGGAAACAATAAAATCACCCTTTTCGGATGAGCGTCATCTCTTCAGTCACGTTTTTGTTAAATAAAAATGGATTCCGTTTACATCCACCTTCTGTTTAGTTATGTTAAACATAGAAACATAGAATGTGTCAGCAGATAAGAACCATTTGGCCCATCTAGTCTGCCCAATATATCTGAATCCTATGAATAGTCCCTGGCCCTATCTTATATGAAGGATAGCCTTATGCCTATCCCATGCATGCTTAAACTCCTTCACTGTATTTGCAGCTACCACTTCTGCAGGAAGGTTATTCCATGCATCCACTACTCTCTCAGTAAAGTAATACTTCCTCATATTACTTTTAAACCTTTGCCCCTCTAATTTAAAACTGTGTCCTCTTGTGGTAGTTTTTCTTCTTTTAAATATGCTCTCCTCCTTTACCGAGTTGATTCCCTTTATGTATTTAAAAGTTTCTATCATATCCCCTCTGTCTCTTCTTTCTTCCAAGCTATACATGTTAAGGTCCTTTTAACCTTTCCTGGTAAGTTTTTTCCTGCAATCCATGTACTAGTTTAGTAGCTCTTCTCTGAACTCTCTCTAGAGTATCTATATCCTTCTGGAGATATGGCCTCCAGTACTGCGCACAATACTCCAAGTGAGGTCTCACCAGTGTTCTGTACAGCGGCATAAGCACTTCTCTCTTTCTACTGCTTATACCTCTCCCTATACATCCAAGCATTCTGCTGGCATTTCGTGCTGCTCTATTACATTGTCTTCCCACCTTTAAGTCTTCTGAAATAATTACTCCTAAATTCCTTTCCTCAGATACTGAGGTCAGGACTGTGTCAAATATTCTATATTCTGCCCTTGGGTTTTTACGCCCCAGGTGCATTATCTTGCACTTATCCACATTAAATTTCAGTTGCCAGAGTTCTGACCATTCTTCTAGTTTTCCTAAATCCTTTTCCATTTGGCGTTTCCCTCCAGGAACATCAACCCTGTTACATATCTTTGTGTCATCAGCAAAAAGACAAACCTTACCATCGAGGCCTTTTGCAATATCACTTATGGAGATATTAAACAAAATTGGTCCCAGTACAGATCCCTGAGGTACCCCACTGGTAACATGACCTTATTCTGAATGTTCTCCATTGACTACAACCCTCTGTTGTCTGTCACTCAGCCACTGCCTAATCCACTCAACAATATGGGAGTCCATGCTCAATGACTGCAGTTTATTGAGAAGTCTTCTATGTGGGACAGTGTCAAAAGCCTTACTAAAATCTAGATATGCAATGTCTACTGCACCTCCACCGTCTATTATTTTAGTCACCCAGTCAAAAAAATCTATAAGATTTGTTTGACATGATCTCCCTGAAGTAAACCCATGTTGTTTTTCATCTTGCAATCCATGGGATTTAAGATGTTCCACAATCCTATCCTTTAATAGGGTTTCCATTAATTTGCCTACTATTGATGTCAGACTCACTGGTCTATAGTTGCTTGATTCCTCCCTACTACCTTTCTTGTGAATGGGCACGACATTTGCCAATTTCCAATCTTCCGGGACGACTCCTGTTACTAATGATTGGTTAAATAAATCTGTTAATGGTTTTGCCAGCTCACCACTAAGCTCTTTTAATAATTTTGGGTGTATCTCAACAGGACCCTGTGACTTATTTGTCTTCACTTTAGACAGCAATCTTAGAACGTCTTCCTCTGTAAAGACACATGCATCAAATTATTCATTAGTCATCCTTTCAAGTGGAGGTCCTTCTCCTTCTTTTTCTTCTGTAAAAACTGAACAGAAGTATTCATTAAGGCAGTCGGCTAGCCCTTTATTCTCTTCTACATACCTTCCGTCCTTTGTTTTTAATTTAGTTATTCCTTGTTTTAATTTCCTTTTTTCATTTATATATCTGAAGAATGTCTTATCCCCCTTTTTCATAGACTGAGCTAGTTTTTCTTCTGCCTGCGCTTTAGAAGTTCTTATAACTTGCTTGGCCTCTTTCTGCCTAATCTTGTAGATTTCCTTATCTTCATTGCTCTGGGTTTTTTTATAATTACAAAATGCTAGCTTTTTATTTTTAATGATTTGGGACACTTCTGCTGAGTACCACAGTGGTCTCTTCCTTTTTTTGCTTTTACTGACAAGTCTAATGCAATTTTCTGTTGCCTTCAATAATGCACCTTTTAAGTAGTCCCATTTCTCCTGGACTCCATGTAATCCGTACCAGTCTGATAAGGTCTCATTTATGACTAATTTCATTTTTGAAAAGTCTGTTTTTCTAAAATCTAAAACTTTTGTTTTTGTGTGTTGTGACTCTTTCACAGTTCTTATATTAAACCACACTGACTGGTGATCACTAGATCCCAAGGTTTCGCCTACAATGACATCATATACCGAATCCCCATTTGTGAATACCAAATCCAAAATGGCCTCCCTCCGGGTTGGCTCCTCAACCACTTGTTTTAGAGACAACCCCAGTTGGGAATTTAGAATATCTGTACTCCTGGTAGAACTTGCTATTTTGGTTTTCCAGTTTATATCTGGAAGATTGAAATCTCCCATAATGATAACTTCTCCTTTCATTGTCATTTTAGCTATTTCTTCAACTAGTAGATCATCTAGTTCTTTGACTTGACCAGGTGGTCTATATATCACACCTACACGAGTTACTGCATGATTAGCAAACTGCAACGTAACCCAAACTGACTCTATGTTGGCCTCACCAACTTGTATTAGGTTAGATTTAATGCTATCTTTCACATACAGGGCCACTCCTCCTCCTTTCTTGCCTTCTCTGTCTCTTCTGTATAAAGAGTACCCTGGTATGGTTATGTCCCAGTCATTTCTTTCATTAAACCATGTCTCCATAACAGCCACTAAATCGACATTCTCAGATGCCATTATTGACCCAAGTTCATTGATTTTTTTACCTAAACTGCGAGCATTTGTAGACAGGACTCTGAGCTTATCATTTCTTAACCTCTGTGCTTCTGACCTGTTCTGGAATTGTTTCGGGGGGCAATTGGACTCTTGTAATTCCACTCCTTTGCCCCCCCCCCCCCTTCCTAGTTTAAATACTCTTTCGCAAATTCTTGGAGTTGTTCACTAAGTACATTTGTTCCTTTGAGAGAAAGATGCAAACCATATTTTTTTGTACAGTTCCTTTCTATTCCAAGTAGAGCTATCATGAGAAACAAAGCCAAATCCTTGCTCTTGACACCATTTACTAAGCCATATGTTGAACTCCTTTATGCGCCTCTGCCTATCATTCTGAACATTATGCACAGGCAGAACTTCAGAAAATGAAATGGTGGATGCAAAATCCTGTACGTCATTACCAAGTGTGATAAAAGATTTTTTCACCTCTGACACTTCATTGCAAGCCAGGTCATTTGTCCCTAGATGGACAAGAACATTCACGTCCCCTTCCTGCTTTGCTTGCTTAACAATATTCACATCCGTTTTCCGTCCGCTTGTTCTGTTTAATAACGGAACGTAAGTAAACAAAAAAACTGATGTAAAGGAACAATGCCCATTTACATGTGTTTGCCTATAGGAACGCATTGCTGTCCAGTTTTCATCCATCAACAGACGGATGAAAAACAGACAAACTGAATGTTGGTGTGAAAGGGGCCTGATTTCCTCAAGTACTACTTAAATGCTATTGCACTATAGGTCTCCTAAACAAAAAATAAACACTCCAGCGCTCATCCATGTGGCTCCAGGAGATAAGGTGTGCAATGCTTCTTCAGGTGCAGCCCTCCACAATTTGGAAAATCTCTAATCAACTGCAAAAAACACACATGAGAGGGTGCTACTCCTCGTGCTTTACCACCATACGTTCTATTAAATTCCAAAAACAAATGGACACTGACAAACATAACAAAATGAACAGGCTTGTAAATGTGCTTCAGCCTTGGGCAGTAAGTCCCATCACAAAAACATCTTCAGGGGGCATGACTCCCAAAATGCATTTGATTTTCAAAGTGAAGTTTTCGTGATGGGACTGATGGTAGTTTAGGGGTAAGTAATATTGATCATGGTGTTTTCTCTAGTAAACCAGCAAGGGCAGCACCACCTGATCAGGGCAGAATCATCCTGAAAATCAGGTGTTCCAGTGCAACAGCACTACCTCGGACATAACGATAGCCTGCCTAAAGTGCTTACCTAGTATTGGAGGTCTGGCACTTGAATCTGGTTTGTATTCTTTCAGACACTCATTCTGCACTTTGCTTCTCAGCTTCTGACATGAACAGCATGGCTGTTGAAGCCCAGATGCTACTTAAAGGAGGGCTGTTGAACTTGGTTTGCCTACATTGGTGCAAGTCTTCTTCTTGCGATGTGTACTATTATACTTGGGGGGCATATTTTTGCACCTCCTGTAAAGTCTCTCTTTGAGCCTTGGTATCTTAAAGTGGAATTCTAGGCTATAACTATCTAATCTTAAATCTGCTCCCACCCCCCTTGTAACACCTTGTAACACATATACTAACTACTATGTGGAAGGAAGGTGCTTATACTTGCCTATTCTCAGAGTTATCTGATATGGCCACATGATCAACTCCCAGCAGTGGCTTCAGGGAAAAGTAGAGACAGCCAACAACAAATGCCCCATAGTAAGCCTATGGGTGACATCACTGCCCAAGTATTTCCAGTTGTCGCCACTCTCTCCTCACCCCTAAAGCCATCTACTGAGGAAGATCATGTGACTGGACCGAAGTTCCCAGAGAATAGGTAAGTATAAGCATCTTCCTTCTACAGGGTAGTTAGGATAGGAGGTAGAAGGGGGGCAGATTTAAGATTAGATAGGTACAGCCTAGAATTCACACTGTACATCTGCAACTGTTCCTGTGGACACATCCACCTGAACAGAAAAATGCAGGATATGCATGTGGATGCCAAAAAACCTAATGGCACGCCACATGCCACGCACACTCGAAATTGCTCCTGCACTAAAAATTGCACTGCACTTTCGATTCCCGTGCGGATTGCGATTAAAGAAATGGTGCAGGGGCCTTTCTCCGGCATTTCAGGAGGCATGGCAGCCTATTCAAATGAATGGGCTGCTGTTCCCCTGCCAAACACAGCTCAAAGAGCCACATCAATGTGTACCCAAAGCTTGGAGAAGATTGGGCTTGCAGGTGTCTATAATTGACATGTCAGTTTTGTGGAATTTTTAGCCAGGTGATTTAACTGAAAGAAAAGACCTGAAGCCCATGTTCATATTGGTCCGATTTGACATGTCAAATCAGAGCCAATTGCCAGCAATGGTACTGTTCGAATCAGTGCGATGGCGACTTTGTGGCGCCTCACCGATTCCCAAGTAATTTTTGTACTACTTTTGGCATTTTTTGGGGGGGGGGGGGGCAATTTCCATAGACATCTGTGAAATCGCCCCTGAAGGACTGAAATGCAGGCTTGAAATCGTGCACATTAAGCTAAACTCGCACGATTTCAAAACGGCCTTAGTGTAAACCTGGGCTAACCATAAAAAAAGGTTTGATTCAATGAAAGTTGAAATTATACAAATAGTCGTTCCAGATGCCATGCACAGTACTCCAGCAATTGTATCTTGTGTCTTTATGGAATAAATGTCTACTATATTTTGTTGTTTTGCAGATTTGTGCTGTGAAAGAACGACATCCCAGTGAAATAAGGGACCTACCAAATCGTTATGTTGAGATTGGTGAGTCTTAATTTCCACATTTCTAGCTAGGATAATACAATCTGCATAGAAATCAGTAAGTTTCAACTTTTGAACAGAATAGAAATAGGGGGATAAGGAGTTTTGTAGATGGGCAAATGCAGCTTGCTTTCTTCACTGCACGCTCCCTGCTATTAGAAGAGAGCAGTTACATGACAGCGGAATATTTAGTAAAGGTACTACCAGGGTCGCAAAGATCGCACTTGCAACCAGGCCCTGGCGTTCTGTCACTGTGGGAGGGCCCAAGATGGTCAGATGGTGCTTGGGTTCTGGCAGGCTCAGGACACAGTAACATCTGTAGAAAGCAGGAGGGTAAGCCAGCACACAGTCGCAATTCACACCCAATCGCTGCTGACCAGGTGCTCACCCATATACACTATTTTTTTTTTTTTTTTAATAACAATCATGTCTGTATATAGGTTATAATTTTAAATATTAAAATTAAAAAAGAACACAAAATATAAGGAGTATATAAAAAAATATTTTTATTACACATATAGGTATGGCTTTTGCTTTTTAATGCCTGCCAAAATTCATGTGTGTGTGCTTATTGTTGTGCAGGAACAATGTCAAGGTTTGATTCTGACATTCTTTTGTCGATCTAATCTTGTTCATAGTCTGTAAGCAATATTTGGAAAGTGAGACACATTTTCTGTATGTGAAATAGTATGTCAAAAAGCTTTCTCCGGATAATATTGCCTCTGGATAAATAATATTCTAGAAGACTCGGCTCTGATGTCTGCCCTTCTAATATGATGAAAAGAAATGGTGTCGAATTTCCTACATGGCTATTTTCATGCTGTAATACTGCGTGTAATCACCACTATGCCTTATGTTTGACTGAAGACAGCAGGATTTGATTGAGTTAATGTTTGTGAACAGTTCCAGCTAATTTTTACATTTGCTCAGAGGTCGAATGCCTGTGGCTTCTCGGTTATTGGGGAACTACTGCATGCTCGCTGTGATTTTGTATTTCTACAATAACCAGAACCATGGGTTGCCAGCTTGTAAATTAACTTAATTTTTATACCCTAGAAATGGAATTCTGTAAAAAAAAAAAATTCTCAAGCATTTAACATTTCCACTGCTTCACCTGTAAAATCGTTTTTACTATTTTTCTGTACTGTTAACCTTTTCTTTTTCAGTGCCCACATTTTATTCTCTTATTTTTACCTTAAAAGGATAAATATAAAATAAATAAATCCTCCCTAGCAGGAGATGTGCTAAAACTAAGGCTGGGTATATGCTAGTAGATTTTCGAACCAACGTTCCTGTGAATATTCGTACAGAATTTTTACTAAAATTGTATTGTATCATCCCCTCCCCCCAAATACTTACCGGAGTCCTCACTCAATCCAGTGCTGTACCTATCTGCAGCGGCTCTCCCAGGACAGAGAGGCAGCAGCATGAGCCAGCCATTGGCTCCTGCTGCGGTCAATCAAATCCTGTAAGCAAAGAGCCGCACTGTGTGTCAGGAACGTGCCTGCACGTGTGCCACCATAGGAAGCGGATTCCTATGGTGGCACACGGAGAAGAGGCGGAGCCTAAAACACCAGAGGGTGGACCCCAGAAGGATTGGGGCCACTCTGTGCAATACCATTGCACAGAGCAGGTAAGTATATACACCTATATACACCTAGTGTGTGCTGAGTCCGGGGACAATCTATGGGAGAACATCACTGATTACGGGCTTGTTATACAGAGAAATCTGGTAAGAGCACAACCTTGGGGATGAGCACGTGGTGAGGTGGAGGCATATTACCAGCATCTGCTATATAATGTCTGTTCCCTTCTCATAACCCCATTGGAAGCAATTTTTGGTGATGGACTTTTGTCATACTGGACTTTAGCACCCAACTTTATGCACAAATTTATGTATAAGGAGAGCTTTATTCACGTAGAGCTGTAAGATTTGGTTTTATAGTTGCATAGCGCTGCTTGTGTTTATCAATTCATTGGTACGCACCTGTTTTTATAAGTATATACCTGTTTAATATTTTATAGGTTTAATAAAGTTCCACAACCCCTTTAATGCAGCTCTAAAATTTAATACATCATTAAATTTATTTTTTACACAAGCTGCGGAAGTACCTGAATTTGGTATACTTGGCTCACAATGTTCGAGGAAGAAGCAGCACAAGGTGTTTTGACAAGAAGTATGTTATAGGGAGAGGAAATCAGATTGTGAGAGGTGTGCTTAATGCAACACTGCTTCTCCTTTCACTGTTCATTCACGGGGCTGGGGCTGGGGCAGGTCCATGAAAAGGAAGTGGCTTGAACGATGCTAGCTGTCAGAAGACTGAGGACATCTAGTGGTGGAAAAGAAGTACAGCAGGGGACAGCTTCTGGATTAAAGGTGAGTATTGCATTAAAAGTTGCCAATAGGAGTTCTGCTCTAAACTGCTACCTGGTTGTAAATGACCTTATGTGTAGGGAATTATGTAAATGTATTTAAAAAAAGTTTAACAATTTACACAGAGCACTCATTAAAAAGTGATTTCTATCTATTTGCCTTGAATACTTTTTGAAGCTTTCTAGATATATACACAGTGACTATGTATTGTATTTGATGTTTTTCTCTTTAGTGTCACAGTTTGATACAGAATTCTTCATCAGTGGAATTGCGCCTCTTTGTGATCAGTTTGTGATGCTCTTCTTTGTAAAGGAGACGTCAGATAAAGGGGTAACTACAACTTTACATTTACAGTCAGAATGAAAGAATAGGGTTGAGAGTTTATTAGTACCATACAGTTTCTTTTCTCGTGCCTCTGGATTTCTGTTTTTCAGCATGTCAAAAAAGTCTGATAAGGTGTAGCTTTATAGAAAACAATAACTTTACTGGTTACTCCTTTAATGAATTTTCACCTTTAAAACTTTATTGGTTTAGGTGACCTTACCTTTTAGGACAAAAACAGAAAGAATTCCCAGCTCAATTCACCAACCAGTTTGCTGACCAACCGAATTAACCTAACAGTATTCGTTAAAAACAGGGGTTTAGTTAGCACACATTTGTAAACCCATGCGTAAGCTGCAAGGCCCCTTCATGGCACCCTGTATTACCTGCAGTCCTAACCCTACTAACTTATGAAAGTCTCCACAATGGAAGCACATGCACTCTAATGGATAGATAGGGGGCAGGTGAGCCTGGAGGTAGCCAAGGCACTTGGGGGCACACTGGATGCCCAGCTTATAGCAAAATAGCAGCAAAGGCATCCAGTGTGTCCACTCTCCAGTATACATCAACAAACAAAATGGCCCTGCCCCCACCTATACAAAAACTGAATTCCCAGCTCATTTCACCAACCAGTTTGCTGGCCAGGGTGCCGTGAAGTGGCCCTGCAGCTTACATGTGCATTTGCGAATGTGTGCTAACTAAACCCTTGTTTTTAATGCATACTGTTAGACATGTTAATTCGGTTGATCAGCAAACTGGTTGGTGATTTAAGCTGGGAATTCTTTCTGTTTTTGTCTTACATGCGTTGCCCTTCCATGTGCTCTGTGTTATGAAGGCCAGTTCTAGGTGGGTGCAGGGGCCATTTTGTTTGTTGTTGACCTTACCTTTTAAGCTGGCCATAGAAGGTTAAAATTCAGCAGGTACCCCCCGAGATTCAAGCTATTTATGGGCAGGCTGTTTGCTTCCAAGTCAATCCATAGATCGACTTGGGTACGACCACCATGTTGGATCTTCAGCATGCCATTTTTGCAAGTAGCTATAGCTGCTAGCAATAATCATTGCTCCCTGCACCACCCCACGAGGAGAACACAATAGCTATGCGGGAGGGATTCCCCCATCAACACTGACTGTAGTGATGGGGAATTAGGACATTTTCTTTCCTGCACCCCTGAGGTTGCAGAAACAAAAATCACATGATCTATGGCCTGCCTTAGGGGCAGTTGTCTGTTTTAGATGTATCAAAAACAGAAAATACCTTACTTTGCCTGGCAAAAGATTCCTAGCTCCTGATTTCTCTATTGAAAAGAAGGGAGAATTTAAGGACTGCTTTCAGGTTTTTTTGTTTAGAGGTACACCCCAGTCAAAATCACTGTTGCATCAACAAGAAGTAACGGGAAGGCTCCTTACAGATGTCACAGGCAACTATTTAAATGTGCTATGCTTTGTAACCTTCCCAGTTTGAGCAATATTCTGAAAAACTATGCAGTTCTGTATATATGATTATAAACCTAATTGTTCTAATAACAGATATTTTTTTCCAGAATAAGGTATTTTGTGCCAGACCACGCCTTGATATAATTCAGCCAAATGCAGATTGTTGTGAAGAAGTGTCCTCAGATGCCATAACGGTCAGGGGATTTCAAGAAAATGAGTGCCGGGACTATCGCTTAGGTAAAAAACAAAAAATTAAGCTTTATATAGCAATGATTGTACCTTGTGATTCAGCCTTTGAGATCTTCTACTGACATTTTATTCTCCCAAATTCATCAAACTTTTTTTTTTTTTTTCAGAATATGCTGAAGGAGAATCCCTGTTTTATATAATCAGTCCAAGAGATGTTGTTGTGGCAAAAGAAAGAGACCAAGATGACCATATTGACTGGTTGCTAGGGAGGAAGAAATTTGAGGTACATCACTTTCTTTAAAAGAGTATAGCCAAAGCTCTTTTAACTATACTTCTCATGTGGGTCACAGGAGTACAGTGCTCTATTGTGATCCAGAATCAGCTGACAGTGGGCTAAAGTCCACTGTTAGCTGATGTCCTACACCGATTCTGAAGGGTATCCTTACAATAATGTTGGGATTCACCAAGAAGCGTTACAGACAGCTGGCTCAGCCTGTCAGTGCGCTTGGCTGCCACTGTCGCTCTGTTTGGCTCATGGTTGTCAGACTGGAATTTAATTTGCCAAATGATAGCATCTCTCAGGAGTGCTCATAGCAGTGGTGAGTGGTTGTCTTACCATACCTAAACTGAAGCCGTACTGAGACCATGTACACACAAAGTGTTTATATATTCTGGAAAAGCAGTGAAAGCACTTTAAATGGAGAGAGTCCACCCTTCCAGCAGTGCTGAGATGCATACAGAAATTAGCTTTGCCATACAATTAGCAGAAATTGGTCTGGTTGATAATTGTAGACTGAAAGCACTTTAAAACAAATGCATCACTGTATGTATAAGCATTGTGGAGAAAATAAGTTCTAAAGCTATTGAAATCTAAATGTTTGTATAAGAACAGATCTGGTCAGCCTGCCAGTCCTCTAATTCAGTGGTTCTCAACTCCGGTCCTCGGGACCCACTAACAGGCCAGATTTTAAGTATTACCTTGGGGGATGCAGACTAGAATACTGCAATCACTGAGAAGCAAATGAGATCACCTGTGATGTAATTTAGTTATCTTGCAAACCTGGCCTGTTGGTGGGTCCCGAGGACCGGATTTGAGAACCACTGCTCTAATTTAAACACACAGCAGGTGTTTCTAAGCTGTTGGAAGCTAACTGAAACCAGAGTGTTTTGCCAGCCATACACGTGTCGAATTCCGAATGTTTTTTTTGTTCAAAAGTAGCACCATTGAATAACCTTTTCACCTGAATAAAACCGCACCTTCGATTTTCCAAGGCCATCAGATTTGAGTGATCGGGCATATTGGAAATTTTTTGAAAGACAAACAAATTTGTAATTAATGATTTGGAGAGAGATTTAATTGAAAAAGAAATGTGCATGAGCTGTGACCTGGAAAGAAAAGAAGATTCCCAGGCCCAAATTTTATTTTCCGTAACAACATGAGGTGACATTAAAGGCTTGCTTGGTCACATTTTGAAATCAATGTCGGCACCATCGGATTACACAATGCACGAATGTTCAATTTTCGATCGACAAATCGTTCGGAATTCGACCCATGTATTTCCTGAATTTTTTGTGGACTATGAGGATGTTTGAAAATGAATTAAAGCCGCTAGGGATGTCTGTGATGACATGTTTTAAAGCTCTTATACTTTACTGCCTATTGAGAATATGTACATAATTTAATGGCCTGAATCTGAGCACAGGTGCACTTATTGCTATTGTGAGTTGATGTGCAGTCCTCCAGGATGTTAATATAGAGTAGCAGGCCCCACGCTTTTGTTTTTTTAAGAATATTGTGTTCTGTTATTTACTTGTATACCTTTTCTGCTTTTTAGGAAGCTCTTATGGCTGCAGAAATCAGTCAGAAAAATATTAAGCGACATGAAGTTTTGGTAAGTTGAGTTATGTATTGGATATTTCAGTAGTCCAATGTTGTCCAATTATTATGAGCTTCATTTACTATTGTCATAAGTAATGCCATAATGCTGCAGTCCTGTGCAATCATATAGTAGAATCTGCAGCAGCATTTGAAAGGAAGCTATAATCTTTTTAAATATTGTATGTCAAATAAGCATAATGTACAAGGGATGGGCACAATAATGTGAACATCCGTATCATAGGACTTCATTTTATGCATGTAGGGTACCCTGAAAAAAGAAAAAGTTGTGAAAATCATTTGGTTATCTTTTCCTTGTCTATGGTCTCTGGGTTGCTTGCTGCTAGGGTATTGCATATTGTGTTCAGCAGTGTTAAAAGAGCAGCAGTACCCATAGTTGTGACTTCATTCACACAGCATGAAAGATAAGCTTTTCCTCCCATCCCCCCCACTCCTTTTTTCTTTTTTGGTAAAAAATGATGGCCGAAAATTTAAAGGGTTTGTTTACCCTAGCACTTCATTTTCCAGCTATGTGTCTGTCGTGCCATGTACTTGCATTAAAATGTATCTTCTTCTCTTTGTATTTCTTTCTTTGGGGGAAATAACTGGCGATCCCGCTAGTCCTCATTTTTTCCTATTTCAAACTGACCACACTAGGCATAAGAGCACATCCCTCTCAGCATGGTCTGTTTTCTGGCTGTGCTGATAGCAAAGCCTGTCTATCCTCCAATGGCCAAGACTTAAGTTCAGTGTTCTGCTATTTCTCTACCTCCTGCTGACAGATACGCCTGCAGTCTCCACCCCCAGCTGTTATACAGCTGGTAATTGAGAGTGTGGGGTTTATTTACTAAAGGCAAATAACTGTGCACTGCAGGCGCACTTGATCCAGAGCTTAGTAAATGAGGTAAAGCTTCACTTTTCTAAGAATACTCAACCACATGCAAGGAAAATTTAAAAAACGCATTTTTGCTTGTACATGATTGGATGATAAAAATCAGCAGAACTTGCCTTTATATCTAGAGCAAATGCACTTGAAGTGTACAATATATTTGCCTTTAGTAAATCAACTTCTATGTGTTCCTTTATAAATAAAAAAAAGTGTGTGTGTGTGTATATGTATGTATGTATGTATATATATATATATGCACAAATGTTTGCCTAAACTGATTGAGTTGTATTACAAGATGGGGGTTCACATATACTTTAATTTTAGCTTTGATTTCAGCTCCTCCTCAATGTTCTTTTATTTTTTAAATGTACTGTGTACTTTTTTATAGAAAGCAGATCTTTAGGATAGACAATAAGTTCTGGTTTCACTGTTGACGTAATAGTTATGTGGTGTTTGACCATAATCCTTCAATGGCACAGGAGGTAAAGCCGGCGCCATCATTCTCAGTATAGCGGGAGAGAGGTGTTAAATGAATCCAAACTCCAGCTCACACTTTATAATCAGTTACAGCAAACATTGTTTTCCCTTTTTGGGATAAAGGTTTTTGTATGAATAAATATAAATTAATCATTTTAATCACCCCTGCCAGTATTAAGTGATTTGTCTCATCCATGTAAACGACTACATTCTGCTAGAAAGCTTGAGCTTGTGAAAAAAAAAACAGACTTACTGGCCAGATCACTAGATGAAAATAGAAGAAAGAAAGCGTAAAAAAAAGAAACTGATACAGCAATCACATCTAAGAACTCTAAGGGCTCTTTCACACGGGCGTTCCGATCAGATCTGCCTGTCAGTTTTTTAGGCGGATCTGATCGGATGCCCCATTCAGCCCTATGGAGCAGCGGATGTCAGCGGTGACATGTCCGCTGCCATCCGCATCCGATCCTGTCCGTGAAATCCGGACACATGGAAACCCTATTTTCCATCCGTCCTGAGGATCGGATGAGAGCGGACAGGCAGTCCACTCTCATCCGATTCCCCATAGAGAGCAGCGGGGCTCTGACACCTCCCTCTCAGCACACAGTGCGGAGACGGAGCTGTCATCCGCTGGCTCAGCGGGGATCGGCGAAACGATCCCCGCTGAGCAGAGCACGGTCCGCAACGGTATGCGGACCGTGTGAAAGAGCCCTAAAGCTGCAATATAATAAATGTTTGCTTTTGGGTTTAATATTGCTTTACCTGAACAACCTGAGGCTAGAAGCTGAGCAAAGACAAAGATGAGGTGAAGCAAAGGATAATCACATTTTTTTTTAAAAAATAGTCTTTTGTAAAACTGTGAGTGGGCATCTCTTTGTGGCAGATGAGAAAGTCAATGTCTCTTCTGCAATAATACAGGTTTACCTGCCTGCTCGAGTTTTTCTTCCACATATGCAACTCAGTGTGTGCTCCGTCACACTTTGGATGTTCCGGAATGTCTGACTCCTGTGCACATGCGCAGGATATCCCGCACCCCTGCTGGCCAATCAAAATGCAAAAAAAAACAGGCATCGGGAAAAAGATGACAGCAGATGGCAAGGGATGTAACCACCACATTGCTGGAATGGGTTTAGTACTGCTTTAAGTGTAACCTACACAAATAAAATAAAGCACTATAATACTGGTGTTCACTGAATTGTGTCCAACTTTGCAATTAATCTTACCATTATTTCCTTATACAGTTATAATTGCGTCATGAGGCATCCATATTTCCTCTTTACATTCTTAGGCTGTTCTTCATGCTTGATACTGCTGTGCTATGTTTTTGCCTTCCTACCCTTACTGCTAGTCTACCAGTCAGGATCTGTCTAATTCCAAACCGAAACTCTGCATACTGTGATGATGTAAATCCCCCACAATGCTAATGTAGCAGGATTCCCAGCCGTTTTGCTGGATATGGGTCCGCCTGGGTTACCGCTAGCAACAACAGCACATTTAAGCATGTTCTCCAAGTGTGAGCACTGAGACAATGACCAGTCCAGTATCTTTGGGTTTTTGCATTTATTGAGAACTTGGATGGGAGAAGGGAATGAGTGGGATACTCCATTGGCTCAACTATGCACAAATTGCTGGGGACAACTGAAAAATGCAGAGTGGCGCTGACTTGACGCTGGCTAGATGCCGGTCAACGCTGGTTGACACTGGTTAATGCTAGCTTGCTGCCTGTTATCTCCAAACTGACTTTGGACTGCTTTCTTGCATAAAGAAATCCTCTTTGAGCTCCCTTAAGCACTCCTGCTGAGGTAGCTACTTGTACTACTGCTGCGCTACTGACACTTCAGGGCCCACACCGGCGCCCCATTTTCACTCACTTATCTTCAGGGCTTAGACACTGGCACCCCCTTTTCTAAGCCTTCCTCTACTGGTTAGATGGCTCCCGGATCCCTCTGACCTTCTGGAGTGGTCCCCTCTCCTAGGCAGACCCCTGGGCGGTTTTTTTTTTAAGTACTCACGACACTGTTTTTCCCTGAAACTTCTGCCCAGCAGCTCCACTCGGTCCACAGCACTCTGGATCCCTCTCTGCAGCCCAGCTCAACCTTCGTCCTCTAGGCCGACTGCCCAGGACACCCTCACTAGCACTGACGGGAGGAGTCCTCCTGGGACTCTGCTTCCCGCCAAAGACACCCTGTCACATGCTCCCCTCAGACTTATAACTCATCCCAGGGTGCATTGCAGCAAACTCCACCCATTGAGATAGCCATAAGCCCTGGTGTGCTATTGGCTAGGTTTCCTCCACTGTCCAATAAGAGCCCTCATTGGAAACAGTGGGGAGACTCCCCAGGCTCAACAGGTCACACCTGGAAACATGTGACAGCCTAACTAAATGATCAGGCTCCCCTGATATGCAGACATGGCCACCTGTATGCTTTTTCCTACCACCTACCTAGAAGGGTGCTACACAAATCTTTGGTTAGATTTTTTTTTTTTACTTAAAATATTGATGTGATTTGATAAATAAATTGATACATGTGCTATTGATTTATGTGTGGGTATTGAAGTCAGCCTGAGCTACCTACCTACAGCAGTTATGCATATTAGTTAAAAAATCCTTATCTCCTATTATAGAAGCACGAGTGTCAGCATGACTACCAGGCAATTAGCATTTGCAGAATATTAGGTCATCAGATTTTCTCAGAAAGGTGTTTTTGAAAGAAGATGGAGCACTGAAACATTCATGAATACACCGGCTGCTTAGTTTTGCATAAAACAATATAGACAATACAGATTGACCAGATTCATACATCTAAATTCAAACAGGCAAAGCCCTATTTTTGTTAACGTGTTGTTTGGCTGAATATCCGGTTCTTATATACATTGAGCATATACATATTAAGCTGGCGCACAGGTAAATAAAATGATAACCGGTAAAATAAATAAAATAAGGGACTTGCCCATACCTAGCGTTTCCACAACTCATAGGGATATCCTGGAAGCTAACTTCACTGTAGCGGAAATTAAAATGGTAATTAAGGACCTTAAAGTTGGCTCTTGCCCTGGCCCGGATGGTTTCTCTAATATTTACTATAAAACCTTCTCGGAGATGCTTTCCCCCTATCTAGCGAGGTTTTTTAATACTCCCAAAGGTGGGACTCCCATAGATAAGCA
Source organism: Pelophylax lessonae (assembly GCF_965119305.1). NCBI lineage: Eukaryota > Metazoa > Chordata > Amphibia > Anura > Ranidae > Pelophylax > Pelophylax lessonae. Next base: position 197,148,700 of record NC_138772.1, read on the forward strand.
AAGCAACCTAGCCTTTATCTCCGTCATTCCAAAACCGGACAAGGACCCAGGTGAGGTGGGTAATTACAGACCTATCTCATTAATCAATAATGATTTAAAAATCCTCACTAAAATTCTGGCCAATAGATTAGCGTCTTTCATCAACCATTATATTCATAAGGACCAAGTAGGCTTCATCCCGGGGAGGCAGGGTCCGGACCAGGTGCGACGCGCTATTGACATAATCTTCATATTGCAAACTGGGTGGGATGGTAGAGGTCCACAGGAAGGTATTCTTCTTTCTATAGATCTGCAAAAGGCCTTCGATTCGGTCGAATGGCCGTATTTATTCACGATCCTGGAACGCTGGGGCTTTGGGGATAACTTCATGGGAATAATTAGGTCTCTATACTCCTACCCGACAGCACAAATCAGATACCAGGGCTTTTATTCGAGGGCATTCCCGATTTCGAAAGGAACAAGACAGGGTTGTCCCCTATCCCCCCTTATATTCGCCATAGCGATCGAAACGCTGGCCCTTGCACTCCGCACCAACCCGGATATAAAAGGGGTGTTGTGCAGACCACAGGAACATAAATGTGCATTATTTGCGGATGATGTACTCATGTTTGTAACTTCCCCTTCCACCTCCCTGCCAAACATTTGCAAGGTGCTGGAAGACTTTGCAAAATTCTCTGGCCTTAAAGTTAACCTGGCAAAATCATCGGTTCTGAATATCTCCATTAATGCTGTGGAGGCTCAACGTTTAAAATTTTCATTTGCTTTTACCTGGAAAGACAAGCAAATTAAATACTTGGGGGTTAACCTGACGGCCAAATTGGAAGATCTCCATAAAGCGAATTACACAAGTATCTACCAAGTCTTGGGTAAAGAAATGCAGGGTTGGTTACTTCATCATTTATCATGGTTGGGTAGAATCAATGCTATAAAGATGAATCTGCTCCCCAGACTCCTTTACCTGTTCAGAGCATTGCCGATCCCCCTTCTCAAAGCCCCGTTACGCTCTTTCCAAAACTGTCATAAAATTTATCTGGGGCGGCAAGGGATACAGATTGTCTCACAAGACTCTGTACTGTCCAAGGAAACAAGGAGGGCTAGGAGTCCCCAATTTCTGGCTCTATTATCAAGCCGCCAGGTTGTCTCAACTATCCATAATATACTCCCGCTATGAAAAGCCGGATTGGGTTCAAATAGAAAAACAGGCAGTACCCTCTTACACACTGGATTTCCTTCTCTGGTGCCCCCCTAAAAACAGACCTCCCATTCTATCCCCGGTCCTGTCGCCCTCCTTCGCTTTATGGGAAAAACTACGATGTCTGCCATCCCTCACCTCTAGCATGTGTCCATTATCTCATCTATTCCACAATCCGGCCTTTCACCCAGGAATGGACATCAAGGCGTTCCAGAGGTGGCTAGACAAGGGCCTCTATCGTATCGGACACTTTTTTACGCAAAGCGGACCCTTCTCTCTTGCACATTGTACTGACAAGCTTAAAATGCCAAAATCTAAAACATACCGTTTCTATCAAATCTCCCATTTCCTCTCATCAATCTCAGCGAAAGAGACTCCCCCCCTATCCTTTACGGAATACGAGGTATGGTGTTGCAACTCCAGGGAGCAGAGAGGGGGCATCTCTCTGATATACCTGTCACTTGCTTCCATAGGGGACAAATTGCCTTATATGAAGGCCTGGGAATTGGAGTTGGCGGAATCTTGGGATGTGGAGGAATGGGGCAGGGCATGCTTCCGATCTTTTCAAGGGATAGGCAGCGTATCTTTAATGGAAGCTAGCTTAAAAGTCATAACCCGCTGGTACTTGGTGCCAACGAGGTTGCACAGAATGTATCCTTCCTCCTCACCCCTGTGTTTCAGGGGATGTCAGCTCTCAGGGTCCATGATCCATGTATGGTGGGAATGTCCACGTATAAGAGGCACCTGGGATCGGATCTTTCATATGATCTACAAGGTCACTAACCACAGAATTCCTAAATCGGCCCAAATAGCCCTACTAAATACACTAATTCCTGGGGTGCCGAAACACACCCAAAAGCTGATTCTATACATTTTACTCGGTACTAGGCTCTCTATTGCAGGAGCTTGGAAGAAATCTACTGTCTCTATCCGGAAGATTCGCAATAAGATCACATGGGTTATGGCCCAGGAGAGATTGGTGAGTGTGCTCACGGACACTGTGTCGAAATTTGAAAGAATCTGGGAACCTTGGGCCACATATGTGGGAATCTCATTGGTTCCCGGCGTGCACCCGAACTAAATGATAGCCATCTGCGGCCCTGGAGACCGGCTGTTCTTTAGCGTTTCTACTGCTTTTCTTTTCCCCCTCTTCTCCTTTTCTCCATTTCCCCCTGGCCTCTTTCTTTCTTCTCCCATTTTAGGCCAGTGGGCCTTTTTGCCTGACTTCATTGAGATAACTTTCACTTTTCACAATGAACCACACGACGAGGGGTTCTGTTTTTGTTGCTAGTAGAATTCCTTTTGGTATATGCTAAATACAGTTTATGGGGAAGATGGGTTTGAAGTTCCTCTCTCCCCGGGTTATCTAGTCGATATTAAGTTGTGGCTGGTCCTGACCTCTCTGCCACCTAGATACTGTTATTACCTCCCCTCCCAATAGGGCTATGGGGATCAGGACCAGGAAGTTATATGCCAATGAGGCTCTTTATACTGGGTTATGGACTTCACTACAGTACTCATGTTTAGTAAGGGATATGGAAACCATCTCCCTCTTATCCTAAAGTAAGCTTTAGCTCTGCAAATGGGATGCATACGCTTCACAGCTGATTTGTACCATTCTCCCACTGTTGTAGCACCCTTCATGCTAATGTATTAAACTCCTGAGGCAGTATCTTCTTTTCTCAATAACCATTCCTTGTAAGTAGATTACCATTCCCCCCCGGGATGCAGTTTTTGCTCCCACTGGGGTGTCCCGGGAGGGATGGGGGAATGTCAGATACCTGGCCTGTCGTTAATACCATGAAATGCCTCAGACATGGATCTGCCTTACTAGTTCACTGAGTCTATTGATGCCTCTCCTTGTCATTTACTCTAAGTGGAATGTTAAAATTAATGCTGCACTGCTGTTATTGTTTGTAACCTTTTCTTTTCCTTTGTTGAAAAATTAAATAAAAACCATTGAAACTAAAAGAGAGGTTACGATTAAATTAGTTCTTTATGGTTTTCAATAAGATAAGACACCTTCATATTTTATATTGTTGTAAAAAAAATCATTGAATAACTCCTATACATTAAATATTACCACTAGCACAATAAGAGGAAGATGACCAAAAAGCATAAATTCTATTTTATGGGTTAATGCTCTTATTTTCCATCCACTTTAACTCACTGGATTTCCTTTCCAGTGTAAGGAAATGTTCTGGTAATTTTACTTTCCTCTGTCACATAATGTTTTGTTCTTTTGTGTGCTTGTCATATATACAGTAAGAGGAGAAACATTTCTAAGGATTTTCTTCAAGTATGTTTAACTTGCTACCTATGTATATGTGGTGTGTTGTATAAGGACAATAAATGGAGGTGTAAATTAGAAAAAAAAAATAAATAAATAAATAAAATAATTAAAATGCAATTACAGTTAAAATGAACCAGGATAATTCAAAAAGTCAATGGTAGTCTGTAAAGAGTCAGTAATCGACACCAGGGCTAAGGCATCTCCTCCAGAGTGAAGCCAGCTCCAAGATCCGTATGAAATAAAGAGATCGGAAATCGCCTCTGAGTGTAGTATTTAGTAATCCAAAGTAAAAGCACATTTAAAACTCACATTGAGGTAGGAGGAATACAGTAAAGCTCTTCACGGGTAAGACTGCTTCAGCGGCGGAGAGGAAACCGGCTTAGAAGTCCTGTAGTGGATCATCCATCTCCGTGCAGCGTGGTATCTTCAGCGAGGAGATAGGCTGCTTCCGGCTCTCAGGTGTGTGGTCCACAGGTTGAGACGCAGCGCCGGCTGGCATGTGACGTCACCGGGGAGCAAGAGAACACAACTCGTTTTTCTCTCCGTCGCTGAAGCAGTCTTACCCGTGAAGAGAGCTTTACTGTATTCCTCCTACCTCAATGTGAGTTTTAAATGTGCTTTAACTTTGGATTAATAAATACTACACTCAGAGGTGCACTCCTATCAATTTCTTTATTGTAAACATTGACTCCTTTGTTGAAACTCCGGTATGCTGGATTTTTTCATTAGGCATTATATGGTATAAAGATTGTAACTTCATAATTCTGCTGCAGGAAAAGCATGAAGCCATGGTAAAGGTAGCTAAAAACAACAGCACCTCACCATTAGTCTTAAATATTAGATGTTTGTGGAATTTATTTCAACCTTTAAATTAAAAAGTTAAAAAACAATTAAAAAAACATTCAAAAATAAAATTACCGTTTTGGTCAACCTGTAACGTTAGGATGTATATTTTCTCTAATTATTATTGTAAGATTATGTGTTTGTATTTATCTATGTTTTTTTTATTTATTTTTAGGATATTGGTTTAGCCTATATAACACATCTGGTAGAAAAAGAAGATTATGATAATGCTGCCAGGTATGGTAAATGTATATACAGTATGTATTTTTATTATATCTGCATTCTACACAATATCAGAAACAGTGACTTTATTGCTTACCAGTGATAGTTGGGTGGCTTATTAATACTGGCATACAAATAACCAGGTCAGTTTTCTTTCACTTTTAATAAAAAAATATATAGAATATTATATTTTTCACAATTTTTTTTTCTCAGATATTTATTCCTGCTTAAATTGATCTTGTGAGAATAGTAATATAAGAGCTGCCATTGCTGACATTGATTCTTAAATGGAATCTGTCAGTTTGCCTATTCATCTTTACTCAGTTCATCTGTCAGAACCTTTGGAAATACCCAAAACTTTTAGGCCTGAGAAGCATGAGACCTTCCCTCCTTTATCCCAGGATCTTAGTAGCTATCGGTTAGGCTTTATTGTTGGGGCCCATTCACACCAGAAATTGCATATAACTGCGCATTTTTGACTGCATGTTTACATGGATTTGAAGCCTGCTTGACGTGCCTTTGTAGCACGTTCCCTGCATTTGCGCTGCAGAAAAATGCAGCATGCTCTATTTTTTTTTTTTACTTCACTGAACTAATGTGAACTATGCCAATAGGATTACTTTGATTTTGGGCTGTCTGCAGTTGGAGTGCAAATCAAAATGCAACCAACTGCACGCAACTGCGTTCAGTGTGAAAGAGCCCTTAGTGAGAGAAAAATTTGTATAAGCTCCGACACACATTTTAAAGTGGTAGTAAGCTCTCCGCCATAACTTTTGCACATATCAATCATCAGTAAAAACAGTTCAAATCCCTGTATGTAGATGACAGCTTACTAGCTCTGTTTGCTTGTAATCTATCAATTCTTTTTATTTACGTCACTGGTGCATGCGCATCTTTCACCTGATTCATGGCACACTCTGCGAGTCTCATTCAGATTTTCCTGATACACCCCATTTGACTTTAAACATCACAGGGGGTGTAAACATCGGCAACGCATGGCACACTGCAGCAGAGATCATATTGCTGCACAATTTCAATCACAAAATAACAAAATACACAAAATAAGTATAGCAATAATATTAATAATATGTATGGCACTGTTAGCTCACCTGTTTTCTCCACGAGGTATAAATATAGGGAAACAGAGCTTTCTTCCCTTTATAATATACCTGGATCATGAAGTCAAATAAGTGGATCCGTGGGACACAGTTTCTATAGTAATCCCGGAACTAAAACAAGGCTTTTCCAAGAAGCCATTGCGTATGCACAAAAGTACAGAAAGAAATAGCAAAAAGGGCAGAAGTATATTTCACTATGGACTCGGAAGACAATACTAACATCATGCTGGCTTATCCCAGGAAGCAAGAATTTTAAAACAGCTGGAAAACAGTAAGAAACATGCAAATATGAAGTTAATTATAAGGCAGAATGTGTTGGAATACCTTACTATACTGGCTTATTTAAAAAGCAGCATCAAAGTGGGAGAGTCTACTGTTGCTTCAAGCTGGCCATAGATGGATTGGAATTCTTCCAGTTCAGCAGGGACCTGCCACATTTCCATCCATGTGTGGTTGTCCCTGTTCAACAGAAGTCAATCTTTAGAAGGACTTCTGTTCAAGGGCATGTTGTAAAACTATTTCAATCCGTGGCTGCAGTAGCTGATCATTATATTCTGGCAATGGAGAGTTCCAATGTAAGAATTACATTTCCCATTGGGGGGGGGGGGATTCCTCCATCTACCTTGTTTGTGTGAATGAAGGCTGATATCTGAATGAAAATAACCTGTCTATGGTCTGCTTTACACAGAGATTAGACTCAGGACTCCAGCAGGTGAACAGGACAGTGGAGGGAACAATGGGAGGGTACAATCTTAGTGAGTGGGGGTGGCCTATCAGGGGATTCCTACCTGGACGGACTCTAGGATCCTAGATTTTCCTAGATCAGTCACTGACCTACAGCAAGCATGCAACCAGTGATTGCTGAAAAATCCATTCCTACACACTTTTTTTCAGTTCAGCGGTGCACTAGGTTTTGTGAGATAGAACAGAATGGCAGACCTGGAAACCATGGCATTAACAGCAAGTCAGCACTGGCATTTTTCTATACTTACAGACTTGCACATAATCTTAGCCATAAAAATCAAGGTTTAAAAACCTTGTTTCTATGCATTAGTATGTAAATGTTTAAATTAATATATAGGTATCCACTGCTGACCACCTGAAAAGTGCTAATTATCTGGTTGTCTCTTGTGTCAGCATTTTTAAAGGCTCTTACCCAGGACAGAGATACAGATTAAAAATGTGAGTGATTTAAGAACTTCTAATCATCATACTTGATTGAGGTCAGTGACTTAAAGGGTTTTGTAAGCCATAGGATTATAATGACAGCCAGAGAGTCAGTTAAAGGAAATCAGTAGTGGCAGCCTCTTTAGTTCCATAGTCTGTGTTTTCTAAAAGTGGTCAGCTCTATGTTTTGATCACATATGCAACTTCTTCATCCTTCTTCGTATCATTGTGCAATGACCCTGCCTTAGGCTAGCTGGCCATACAGTGATTGAATTGCGTCTGGTTCAGCAGGAACCAGCTGAATTTCAATCAGTATGTGGCTGTCCTTGGTCAACAGAAGTTGAATGTTAGATTTCTGTTGAAGGGACATGCTGGAAAACCTTTTGTCGATCATTGACTGTGCTCACTGTATTCTGACAGCAATGGGTCCCGCTGTCAGAATACAATGTCCTGGCATTGGGGTTTCCTCCACCCACCTTGTTTGTGTGGATGGAGGAATCTATTTGTTTTGTTTTTTCTTTGTTTTTTTCAGCCTGCTGGCCGAGCAAAAAAAAAAAACTGTTAGGCTGCATTCACATGTCAGCGTTTGGATCGCGGGCAGAATCGCCACGATTCCGCCCGCGATCCGGAAATTATTGCAAATCGCGGGACGCCTGTGCGTTGCCCGTGATTTGCAATAGCCCCCCAAACGCTGAGCGATGTTGCCGCGATTTCCGCCTGCCGAATCGCGGTAACATCGCGCAAAAAAAAATCGCGGGACGCATTATGCCCAAAAAAGTACAAGAGCTTCTTTGGAGCGTATTGCGTCCCGCGATTTTTTTTGCGCGATGTTACCGCGATTCGGCAGGCGGAAATTGCGGCAATATCGCTCAGCATTTGGGGGGCTATTGCAAATCACGGGCAACGCACAGGCGTCCCGCGATTTGCAATAATCTCCGGATCGCAGGCGGAATCGCAGCGATTCGGCCCGCGATCCAAACGCTGACATGTGAATGCAGCCTTAGTCCCCATTTAGTCCCCTCTCCCTTTGTACACTTCTTTGTGTCTAGTCAGATCTAACTGAAAGCAACAAGCTCTCCACGAGGCTAGCTAAGTATACCAAACCAGTCTTTAATGGATAAGCTTTCCTTTCAGAAAAAAATAAATAAAATGCTCATATTTTTACAGAGAAAAATGTGCTTGCAATATCATGCTCCTGCAGAAGTTGGAGTAAGTGTCAGTGGTCTACGATTGCTCTCATCAGCAGTCCGCCTGTCACAGTGGCAGATGGGATTTGTAGTTTTCATTCAGTGATCCCTGTGAATGAATGAGGCAGCTTTGGGGGTGTGAAGGGGTAGGTGTGTGTGGGGGGGGGGGGAGTTTCTGGAACATTCTTAGTACAGGTTCTTAGTACAGGTGTAAACTAACATAATCCAAAGGTGAATTTGACCTTTAATCCAGTATTTCTAAACCTTTTTGGCATGGGTAAAACCAAAATATTTCTTAGGTCTAAGGTCTAAATAAATATTGAATCTACACACGGTATATTAGCGTAGGTTGTACAAAGTGTAACCTACTTTTGTACTTTGTTCAAAGTTTAACCTACTTTCCTTATTAATTATAAAATGAATCAAATAAATAGAAAAATGGGCAGGAAAGAAACAGACAGTGAACATTTTAGAGCGCCCTGGTGGTCACTGTAGGCAGGTGATCAATCTGCCATTGCTCTCTTCTCAAGGAATTAGTAAGAACCTCTGGAGGCACCTTCCACAGAACCCTGATTTGAAAAAGACTGCTTTTATCAGACATTCTTATCAAATCCCCTAACATACAGAAGAACATTAGAGGGAGTGTTTTCAATGCTCTATTTTAAATATAGTAATTAAATATTAGGCAAAAAAGAAGAATTGTCACATTCACATTTCTTTCAAATGTTAAAGTAAAAACTCAGAATGTGTACTTAAAGTGCCTGTATTGTTCTGAAAAAAAACTTTAATACATTTTGATTAAAAGAAAAAAAAAAGTATGTCATAGTTTCCCTTAATCACAGTTTGTAAATGTATATTATTTACATTCAGGCTGTTTACCTGGAGTTAAAGTACTTGTAGATTTAACATCACATGTATTTTTCATGTTAAGTGAGTGTATGCCAAGCAATGTCTAAGTGTACCACTCACAGGTATTTATTATCTGTCAGACCACAGTACTTTCCCTGTTTTTCTTTAACTGTAAGGAGGGTGGAACCATCTTTTTTAGGGGTTCTACACAGGGTCAGGATCTACTTTTTGGACCGAGACATTGGCACAACCATGTAAATGATGGTGCCAGTGATGTAATTGTCTTTATTAAAAGACATCTGATCTACAGTGTTGCAGTCTGATCACTGAGGGAGAGGAGACTGAGCTCCATTCAAGTAACTTTGACTAGGCTGAGATGTTATTAGCTATGTGCTACAGGCAAGAGGAAGCATATTCTCAAAAACTACTCATTAAATAAGAACGTCACTCCCCCACTCCTTGTGGGTTTTCTTCCCTCTTTCCTTTATGCGCTGGTATAAAACAGAAGATACATACTCACCTAGCCAGCGAATCCAGAATTATCCTGCTGACTCCATCTTGGTTTCGGACATCACCAGGTGCCTTTTCCTACTTTAGGTAGCACGACCCCCTTATTACGCTTTGTCAGGTCCGCCCACCTCCAGGCGCATGAATGGAGTTCAGATTGTCATTCTTTCCTAAACTAGAGGCACAGTTGTCATTCTGTCCTAAACCAGAAAGACTGCCAGGAGAAGAGCCTACCTAAAATGTTAAGACATCTAGGTAAACAACGAAAAATTGTATTACAATTATATTATGCCTAGTTTACTATATATGACTGTTACCAATAGTGCAAAACTAGATCCTAGGTTAAAGTGCTGAGTGCTAACCTTTATAGGTGCTATAAGAAATACTATGTGCCTTTACAGGTAAACCCATCCAAAAAACTCAAATTCGCTATTGTACATATTATAAAAGGCCCCTTCAATATTCATATTCATCTCATTACACATACTCCAAAAATCTAACAAATGTGGGTGCAAACATGCAAATATATGAAGCAAAATATATGAAAGGGAATTGTGCTTAGTCCTTCTAAACAGTGCAGGTATTCAAAAGTTTTGGCTTAATAGAACATCCACTTGTAAATGAAGTGACTTAATTCTTCTATGCTCAGTGCAATACTCCTTGTTCCCCTCTTGTTGTCCCGCACTCACCAGAGCTCTGACAGTCCACTCCGCTAAGATTTTTTCAGTTAGTCCTCCCCTTGATGCATGCATGCGAGGGAGAGAACAAACCCACAGGCAGCCCCCAATAGTACTATATAACATCATGCTTAAAAAGTACACACTTACAAAGATAGGAAGAGAAACACAGAGCGCCTCTAAGTGCAGTATTTATTAAAATAATGTAGACACAGTAAGTATAAACTCACATGGTATAAAACAATGGTAGGCTATAACAGCTCCGGCGGTGCGTGAAGAAGATGTAAATCCAAAAGGTCCCAGAGAGAAAGATGTTTGTAGCCGGTGCGGTGTAGTCCGTTGACGGGAAGAAGCTGGCCAAAGGATCTTCCGTCTTCCGGGTTTGGCTGATGTCCAGGGACCAGGTTGGAACGCAGCTTACGCTGCGTGACGTCACCGGAGCTGATGGTGTTGAATCCAGTATTGAATCCACATTTCCTCCTTATATAGTGACTCTTCTTGGGACATTTTCAACCATGGACTTGTATACCCTTTACCTATTCACGGCCATGTAAGTTTCCATTACATGAACTATAATAGAGTCTTTTTATCTTTATTCATTGTAATTTTACTCCACCCCTGTAAGCCCTTTTCTAAGAGCGCTTGTTTTCTCTCCTTTGTCCACACTTGCAAAGATAGGTGCTCGCATTACACGAGCTACAGCACATCTATTACTTCCTCAAACCATCTGCGTTTTATCGACCAGAAGTTCAGAAAGGGAAATGATGCAGCAAACCCCGTCCAATGTGTTTCGTCACTCAGATGTTGTCAGAAGTGGTGCCACGATGGTAGTTCTGCTCCTTAGCCGCTTCCTGCCCGCACTATAGCCAAAAGATGGCTATAGCACGGGCTTACAATGACGGAAGGGAGTTTATGGATGTCCTCCCATGATCACGCTGCCTGTGCCACCCCCCCACAACGCACAGGTTTGCATGCTCTGTGATTGCAGATTGAGGTAAAGGGCCAATCACAGCGGCCCTTTACCACGAGATCAGCTGTCAGCCAATGACAGCTTATCACAGGATGTAAACACAAGCCGGTTATCGGCTTTTCTCTCCTCACGCTGAGGAGAGAAGAAGAAAGCCAGTAACCCACTTCTGTTATACGGACATCGGTCCCAACAGTGCCCATCAGTGCTCCTAATCAGTGCCATCTTTCAGTGCAGCCTCATCAGTGCCTATCAGTGCAGCCTCACCCAGGAAAAAAAAAAATTTCTGTTTTGCAAAATTTTATAACAAACTATGAAAACTGTTTTATTTTAGGTTTTTTTTTTTGTTTGCTTAGAAAAACATAAAAAAACTCAGTATTGATTAAATACCACCAAAAGAAAGCTCTACTTGTGTGAAAAAAATAATACAAATTTAATTTGGGTACATTTGACTGTGCATTTGTCATTCAAAGTGTGACAGCGCTGAAAGCTAAAAATTGGCCTGGGCACTAAGGGGGTGAAAGTACCAGTAGGCAAGTGGTAAATACCCTCATCCTATGTAACCCTTTGTTATCTTACTTACGTGACAGTTAATGTCTCTATGCTGCATCCCAATGGATATAGTAATGCACTCCACCCTCGCAATACACAGCTCCTTTACCTACCTTTCTACACCCTGATTAAATGGGGGCATCCTACTAATTTATGTTACACAGTTTTCAATTATAAAATTAACAAATTTCAAATTAAATGTTACTAAAGAGATCTTACTGCAATATTCCAACACTAGTCTTTACAAAATGTATAAATCATTTAATTTAAAAACCATATATTTATCCTTCAAGGTATATCAATTTAAAATAAAATAAAGATACATAAGGAATGTATATGTACTTAACAGGTAGTCCCATTGTTCAAGGAGACTCCTACCAACTTCATATATAAAATCCTTGAAGAGGAAGAAATGGTTCCACCCTTAATTAAAAGGGAACTCCACATTAATGAGGAATTCTGTTGAAATAAATAAAACTCAAAAATCAGAAATAAAACAATTCAGATCTAAATACTGTTCATGTTTCCTGTTCCACCTGTGTAAACCATGCACTATATTTTTTTCTTTTATGACACTACAATGTTTTTTACTTAATTTTCTTGCAAAATCTCAATAAAGATTTGGTTAAAAAAAAAAAAAATTCAGATCTATGTCCACGTTAAGGCCACCTGGTACTAGCGTCTGTAGTTCATAGATTCATTGGGTTTCATTCTTAGATATTTCTCTTTTCATATTACTTCCTCTCCTGTGACTTTTTGTTCTATCTATGGCAAAGAAAGTAATACTCCAGGATCTCTATTATAATAATCTCTAAAATGTCAAGACAAATTATGTACTTTTAAAACCTTTTTTGATATTATTTATCTATATGCTCCCCTATTCTTACAGAGAGCTGCCTAGTAGTCCCTCCTACATATTGTAATTTAGAAGGACATTCAATAACATTAGTTACTTGGCTGCTATCACAGGTGATAAACTCCCAAATATTGTACTCTCTATTGGTGACATAAGATCTCAAGCTAGCCCTCTTTCTAACCTCCATTCCATTCAATGTCGTTATACTGTCTGTTAAATCTAGTACAGGATGCTACATCACATCTCTCTGCCACCAGTTGTTCCCTATTCATTTTACCAACCTTTTATTTTATTTTATTCAGCCTACCCTATTATTATATTATTTATTATATCCCTTCTCTTCAAATCTATTTACTATTATTTCCGCCTGTGTATTATATCCTCCTCCTAGTTGGCAATTATGCCTAATTCTCATTGGTTGACCTTTGGGTATGTTACTTTTCCACTTTGGGGGGTGGCAGCTTGATGTGGGAATGTATTTGTACCTGTCTTGTTTTCTTAAAATACATTCTGGTATACAGTTTGTTTGGTAAGAAAACAGACAGGAGCACTCTCATTCTGCCGGTACATCACGATAAAGAGCCTATGACGTAGGCTCTATACCATGTGATGAGCTGTGTCCAATCAAAGCTGATCACAGTGTAAACAGGAAATGCTGGTTATCAACATTCCTCTCCTCGCATTGACAGCGGAGAGCTGGTAAGCGGCCTTCCTCAGCGGGGACATCTGCACTGGCAATCAAGGCACTAATCATGAGTGTCCTGATTATTCGTGCAGCTCCAACAGTGCCCACCAGTGCTGCCAATCAGTGCCCACCAGTGATGCCTGTCAGGGCCCACCAGTGCCTCCTCATCAATGCCACCTATCAGTACTGCAAATTGATGCCGCCCCATCAGTGCCTGTCAGTGAATGCCTCATCAGCGCACATCAGTGAAGGAGAAAAATTACTTTTTAAAGATTAAAGGTGATTTAAATTTAAAGATTACATTTAGATTTAAAGATTAAAGGTGTTTGATGAACCAATCAGCTGCCTTTACATCTTAGTAAATAAGGAAATAGGGAAATAAACTATATATCAAGAAAAGATTTTGATTGCTACAAAAGTAGTGTGGAAGGAATGGTCTTAAGATACTGTATATTACACATTATTGCATGTGTGAAAGCCACCTAGGAGCACAGGCCAATATCAGCTGGTACAATAGAAACCGGCTGAAATTCTACCCGTGTGTAAAGGTCCTTATTTGACAGAAGCTGATCTCATTAGCATGCTGGAAAACCAGCAGCTGATCGGCATCCGACCAGCGCTGGCAGCGAGGCTGCTAACACTGACTGGTGTGTTCTAGCAGGGGGCCACCCCCCTTTTAGAATACAATAGCACAGCGTGGAGATCGCTGTACTAGCATTGCATAGTTAGTACAGCGAGCTTCTTGTGAGCTTTTTTTTTTTCCGTTTAGCCCGCCAGGTTGAATGAAAAAAAAAAAAAACTTACCAGCCGTAATATAAATCGGACATATACAGTATGTAGGATGGATGAAGTGCCTATATGCTACATGTCAGAACAACGATGGGACTCTGGAGGCTTCCGATTATTGTATTATTTTGCAAATAGTCTGTTGAGTTTTGTCATCCTGTCACTGGGATCCAGTAAATGGTACGCTCTCTGGAAAAGAACCAAAGTTGCTGACTGAATATGTTTGGAGGAATTTCACAAACGCCTGCACACTCCTGTTTCCACAATACTAATAATTACATTATTTATTAGTTATTACCAAAAATCATGGTTGGGCTTTTTCGATAATGTGCAGTGATGCGACATATGCAGTCTCCCTTGTCGCTCTGTTGCACATGCACAGCTCAGTGTATAATCAGAAGAAAGCTGCTAACAGGCAAGGCAGAATCTGTTTTGGCAAGGGCGACATAGTCTGTTCTGCAATAAAAGTTTACCTTCTGGCAATTTATTTAAAAAAATGATGTTCTACATACAGTATAGTTAGCACAATGTAAAAATCCATACCTAAGCAGTAGCTGAATATTGTATGTAGTGTTTCAATTTACTGTGCAGCCTGTTATCCTGTGGTGTTGGTCCTTTTAGGCTTTGAAGCCTGTTACCAGTTGTGTTGTGCAGTTTTCTTTTCTTTCTTTTTTTGAGATTATTAAGAGAAAGGGAGTTGTGTATATCTTTGGGTAATGGTGCCTTTGCCGCCATAAAAGCACTGCTGACATCTAACAATAATACTCATTCAGACCTAATAATCTCATCTTCAGAGTGTATAAGATGTACTAATGAGCGGTGCTTCTCCCAACACACTTCTGATATCCGTCTGCTGGCTATCCAGACTCAAATTGACATAGCCACAAGGGGTATAGTAAAACATGGTATTAGTTCTTTGTTTTACAGATGGAATTCCACGTTTTCTGTTATATTTCCTATGGTCTGCAGGAATAGAAATTGGTAAATTATGAGCAAGTTTTAAGCATTTTGGAAGCATGAGCTTGAGCAAGCTTTCCTTCTCGCTTTTATACCTTAAATATAACTTTGTTCTTATTGATAAAAGATGTAATCAGATACTCAGAAGTCAGGTTTAAATTGTTAGACTGTGCATTCCACTTAAGAGAAGTAAATTGCCTGACTGCAGGCTATACTGTCCTCAGCAGGAAGCTACCTATCCCATCATTAGCACAGTTTAAGGATCTTGTACTCTATGGGCAGAGAATGAGATGCTCCATGTAAAGGTCACTTCAAAGTGAACATTTATCCCAATGTGTAGGAAGAGGCGCTTTTTTTTATTTATTTATTTTATTTTTTTAAAGGCCAGTACCAGAAATACTATGCTTTTCCAAATGTGTTAATCAGCAGATACAACTATTCCATGCTAGTTAAAGTAATTCTAACCATTTTTACCTAATGTATTCACTATTTGAATATTTGTTTGCGTATCATTTTTTTTATAAATAAGATATATGTCTGTATATAAATTGATGTATTGAAGGAGGTGAGCGCTGCACATATTTTGTTTGTTAATCACCTTAATACTGGACGCTTTCACCCCCTTCCTGCCCAAGCCAATTTACAGCTTTCAGCGCTGTCACAATTTGAGGCAAAATACACAAGAAAGTAGTGTTTTCAGCAAAGGACACTTACATCAAAAATGGAATGGAGTTTGTCTGCTGGGTGCCAAGGCTAAAGGGTCTTCATCCACTGTACACATATCCAACGGAAAATAGCCAGCAACTCCAGAATCCAAAAATGACAGTCTTTATTGCTGCATATTGATCAGTAAAAACTGCTAAAGTGTTTCGGCACAAAGCCTTGATCATATTTGCACTTTAAATGACAATTACGCGGTCATGCAACTCCTTTAAAAATGTTATAATTTTTTTTCATAGAAATAGAGTTTTGGTTTGGTGGTATTTAAACATCACTGGGTGACTCTGTTTCTATAAAATTTTTCAAATAAATAATCTTTCTTCATAAATTTTATATATATATATATATATATATATATATATATATATATATATATATATATATATATATACTTCTACTGTCACCAGTGCAATACAGTGTCGTCATTTAATTAGTGTGGTGGTGATCAGGGACACTGAAAAAAAAAATGTATTTATATTTTTTTCAAATTTAAACATTTGTTTTTCTTTTTTTTTATTACATTTGTTTTTCTTTTTTTTTAATGATTTTTTTAAACACTAAGCAATAGAGTGTTAACATAGTAACACTGTACTAATCTGGGGAAGTGTTTTTTTCACACTCATTATGATTGCTTATACCAATGAATTTCACTGTTATAAGCAATAAGCAACCATTTTTACTGAATGAAATTCGTTCATTCAGTGTTTACTGTTGTGGTTAGTTGTGATTGGCCACAGCTAATTACATAGTATAGATGAGCTGTGATTGGCCCTGTTTGTATCGTTATCACTGTGACCAATCACAGAGATCAGCACAATTGTACACAATGGATGGTGTTAATCAAAGCCATTCATTGTGTACAGCTTTCATGTGATCTGCTGTGATTGGTCACAGCAATCACATGGTACTGGCAGCGGCCAGTACACTAATCAGTCTTTCGCTATGTCCAGTGCACATAGCAGTTAGCCGATTGTTCCTTAGTGCAGCCTGTGTGGTGCATTCCGGGAGAACATAATATGACGTCAACCCGGAACGGCAAATGTCCCACCCGGCTGTCATTTGTCTATAGACATTGTGGGAACTGGTTAATATAGGTATGTGTTCAATATATATTTTTAAATTAATTTTCTTATTTAAGTATTTTTAAATTCATGTACTGAATTTGTCTTGATACCAGCCTTCTTTAAGTCCCTGCACAGCAGCACTCTGAATGGAAGAAGTAAGGTCATATCTCAGAGCCAATCAGGCTCTGCTGTATGCAAATATACTGACAGGAGGAGAGAGCGATTAACCACTTGACCTCCTGAAGGTTTACCCCCCTCTTTTTTTTTAGCACAACTAGACCTTTCTTTTAGCGGTATTTATTCACCACTGAGTTTTTTTTTTTAGTTTTCTTGGGGTTTTTTTTGGACTAATGTGGGTAGTCTACTCGTAGGAGTAGATCACATGAGGTTGAGTTCTGGTGTACAGCAAGGCACAGGCAAAAGTCAGATATTTGGAATAAATTTAGCAGATGATGGGGCCCCCCATCCAGTGGGAGGTGGGGCCCTGCATTTATTCTCAGTTGTGCATCTGTTTGAGCTTCTCTCAACTATGATGTTAGATTTTGTACTGAAAGTTTGTTACAGACATGCGAGTAATCTCTTTAAGGAAAACACATTATGGATGAGGAGGATGCCCAGCGGAACACAGTGTAGAGCACAAGTAAAGGGGAGAAATATGGATCTCCCTATGGCAGTAATGGCGAACCTCGGCAACCCAGATGTTTTGGAACTACATTTCCCATGATGCTCATGCACTCTGCAGTGTAGTTGAGCATCATGGGAAATGTAGTTCCAAAACATCTGGGGTGTCAAGGTTTGCCATCACTGCCCTATGGTGTCTAGGATCTGTGTGTCTGTAAGCTTTGGGAATCAGGTTAAATGCAATCCAATCACTTTAAGGTGAAGTGGACCTTTATCAGTTGATAGGGTTTCAGCTGATGAGGTACCGCTGGGCATAATTCTCATCCCCTCCTTAAATTTTATGTAACTGTTTATGGAACTTGTTTAAGAATGCAATGTCTTGTAGTGCACATGGGCGGTTCTTCTCTTGTACTGAGGCATGTGTGACATATGGTCTTGGATAGAGACATATGGTCAGGGATATAGAGTCACTGGTGTGGTACCGTGTGATCTGTTGTAGAGTCAGAAGAGCCGAAATTCGGTTCTGTCTTTTGCAAAAGGGTAAGTCCTCTCATTTTGTTTACTTTTTTTTGTTTTGTTTTTTGCCCCCTATAGTTTGGAACTGCTGGGTGCCTGTTCGGATGAGTATATGCCATCTTCCTATGGATATAGGCGGTTAGCTGAGTGAGTTAGAGTTCAGGGATGTTGAGAATTATTGCAGTTAATGGTGGAGGCAAACACTTAGCAAGAAACAGGGGATACAGTTGGTCAGTATACTCACGGGGGAGAAAGTCTGCGAAGGGACATCAACAGCAGAGGTACAAAAACAAGTGCATCAATTAAAGGAACTTCGAGCAGGGGGCGTAGGTCTCTGTGGTGTTTAAGAGTATTGTTCAACAGATCTTGATAGATTTGGATGTTGTTGCCGCCATGTTCTAATTGCATTCTATTTCTAGCTTTTCTCAGAATGTCCTCCTTAATTTTGAAATCCTCCAGGCAGCAGATTACGTTCCTAGGGGATCTCTATCCCTTCCTTTGGGCCTAAGAGCACGGTGGATGCGTTCCATATTAATAGGAGTAAGTGGTGGGCGGTCAAGCAGGTTGTTGAATAATCCCACTACTGTAGGTGAGAGCTGGTCTGTGTCTACCGATTCAGGTAGGCCTCGGATCCCTAGGTTGTGGCGCCTGCCCCTGTTATCTGGATCTTCCAGGTGCCATTGGAGATCTCTTAATTGCAGGGTGTGTGTGTCTATTTTGTGGCTCACTCGGCAGATCGCAGTTTCATGGCATGAGGCAGCCTTTTCTGCTGCATGCACCTGACCTGTAAGTGTCTTGATGGCAATGCAGAGGTTGGAAATGCCAGCGCTGAGGGTGTCTTTATTATCTGCAGCGATAGTGTGCAGGCAATCCATGCTGAGCTGCTGTTGGTGAGGCATTGTGGATGTTGTGCCCCTGCCTTGTGTTGTAGGGGTGTTGGGCGGAATTGCCAGAGCCTGCAATGCGGCCTGTGTTTGTCCGTGATGGAACCCCGCCATGTTGTTTTGGCTGTATACCGAAGATCTCCATAATAGTCTAAAGCCCCGTACACACGATCAGATTATCGAACGATCTGTCGTCCATTTTTTGTGGCATGCTAGTCTGATGTGGAAAGTGAAGAGGTTATTTTCATACGAATTTTCCCGTACGACAGAATTCTACTTCAGAAGTGATGTCATGTGCTGGATTATTTTGTATGTGTTCTTTCGTCTCTGAGCATGCCTAGTCTTGCTCTTAAGATTTTTTCCGTTGAAATCTGTACTAATGAGAGGAAAATCGGACGATGTTTTGACGGACGACAAAAATTATATAGACTGCACATCAGGATTTTGTCAGCCGAAAAGTCGGAGTCGGCTGTCGAAAGCACCATACTAACAATCCGAAAATCGACAGATCGGTCGTCGAAAGAATTTTCCGTACAGATTTTCTTATCGTGTGTACGGGCCTTTACTCACCCTGCCTCCCGAATCACATGGGGAGCAGGATCTGGTTGCCGATGAGCTTCTGGATGCTGTCCCCATAATCTCAAGCTGGTGTGTTCAGTTTATACCTTCTTTTCTCTGTCGCTCATTGACAGACGTAGTCTTCTTGATTCACAAGAACTGGGTTATGCTGCCCTCTACAGGAGTAGGACTAGGCAGAAAGAAAAAACGTTCTGGCTCCACCCTAGGGGCAGTCCCAGAGGGTATATCCTCTTCCTGTCTGCTACAGAGAATCAGTTTTTTTCTGTCTAGTCAGGAGTAAGGACCTAAGTTCCTTGCTGGGATCTTTTTGGTCCTGGCAAGATTTTTTCTTTAGAAAAAATATTTTTTAGGTAGTTTTTCTCCAGTGTTTTTTTTCCTGTGAGATCTTCAAGCAAAAACGCCGGACTGGGCGACACTAGTGGTCACCCCAGCCGGCCTACGAGCGCGTGCAGACCATTGCATTGCGCTTGGTCGGCCGCGACACATTCAAGTAAGTATGCGGGGCCGGGCGACGGGCTGGATGTTGAGATCCAGTGGTCACCCCGGTTTCTGCCTACGAGCGCGTGCAGACCAGAGCTCCGCGCTGGGTCGGCCGCGACGGAGTCCCATTGGAGGGACTGACCTTGCGAGTTAAGTCTCGCTTGGACGCCAGGAACCAGAGAGTCGAGGCGTCCGGAGTGGTCCACAACCCCCCACCCCGGTGGAGAGGGTATTGTGAAGAGAGGGTGCCTGTCGGTTCGGTATGGTGAGTAAACGTTCCCTTTTTTCCTCGTTATGAGGCAGTATGAATTATGGGCCCCTCCATACATGGTCAGTATATATCTGACACTAAAAGTCCCCCTTGTAAATACAGTATGTGTTTGGTGGGAAGTGGACTTGGTTTGAGAGCTAACACTCTACCCAGCAGACTGTAGTATTACAGCAGACATAGGAGGTATAATCCTACCTTAATTGTAGTGTATCTCCTGCAGATCGATAAACCGCCACTTAGCAATGCAGGTGGATGTGCTGGGAAAAACGATTTCGGCGGTCCGCCGCCATTTTGCCGTAGACCAGGTGCATGTATGTCCTCAGGTCACGCCGGCCGCCATGTTTTTGGAGTCTATTGTCTCCTGTATGGGGGCGGCCATGTTTGATGAGCCCAGCTACCTCGTGGAGAGCTGGGAACGCCGGAAGGCGTACACAGGGGGCGGAGCCACGTCCTTCTACCCGGGAAAACAAACACAGCTCTTTCCAGTCTGTAAAAGACAGACGCTGACTGCAGTTGGTTGGAAACTTCTCTGCATCGGGTGGTGAGCCTTGGGGGTCCCTCTCTCTCTCTGTGGGGATCGAGAAGCAGGTACTCTGAGGGGCGCTATTGCGCTAGGGGGAGACACATAAAAAAAAAAAAAAGAGGTATTTTTTTATTTGAAAAAAAAAAAAAAAAAGAAAGTTTTTTGTTTTTTCTGGCAGAGGTGTCCTGAATTAACATGGACCCTGCCACTCATGTATCTCCACCGGATCCCCTCGAGGTGTCTGCAGGATCCTCCAGCACCCCACTGACGGTTGAATCATTGTCAGCTATTATGGAAACTTTTGTGTCCCGGGTGGAAGTGGCTTGTCAGGGACAGGGCGCAAGAAAGCGACCCCCGCCTAACCCTTTATTATCTGAAACTTCGGATTCAGAATCTGAGCCTATTTCGGCAGTTGCAGGTACTTCATCTGGGATTGGTGTCTCGGGTACTGTCTCTTCAGACAGTGAGGAGGATGTTTCGGCATCAGCCATAGCCCGAGAGGAAGCGTTGGTAAACACACTCATTGTATCTGTTCAAGAAACCTTAAGATTACAGGGTATTCCGTCGGAAATAGCTGAAACTGAAATCCCTTTTGGAACTAAA
Organism: Pelophylax lessonae; assembly: GCF_965119305.1. Classification (NCBI taxonomy): domain Eukaryota; kingdom Metazoa; phylum Chordata; class Amphibia; order Anura; family Ranidae; genus Pelophylax; species Pelophylax lessonae. The sequence goes on from NC_138772.1 coordinate 197,169,819, forward strand.
AAACGCATGAAAATGGCGAAGGTTTTTCCATTGCCCAAATGTTTTGGCAATCCAATCAAAGAAGAATGGAGTCTGCCAAAACGCACCTCTACTATTTCTAAACGCATTAACAGGCGTTATCCGTTGAGGAAACCCTCATTAAGAAATGGACAGAACCACCTGTGGTGGATTCACCAATTGCTAGATTGAATAAAGCCACGGTTATTCCTTTAGAAGACGCTCCGTCTTTTAAAGATCCAGTGGATCGCAAGATAGAAGCTATGTCTGGCACCATGTTTTCCTTGATTGGATCAGCTTTCAGACCAATAATTGCTATTGGTCTGGTTTCGCAGACTGTAACTGAATGGACCAAGTGGTTACGCCGGGACTTAGAAGAGGTCCCTCAGGCGGTATCAGATTTGTTGGAACAAATGATATAGGGGTTACAGTTTGTGTGTGATGCGGCGTTAGACGCCCCTCCATTATTGGTGCGAGCATCAGTTTCAGCAGTGGTTCTCAGGCGTACACTGTGGCTAAAAGGTTGGTTAGCCGACCAAGGTTCCAAAAAAGCATTAGCTAATATCCCCTTTTTAGGAGAGCGTCTATTTGGAGCCAACTTAGATGAGATCATTAAGGATCTCACGGGTGGAAAGAGCACCTTTTTACCGCAAAATGTTAAGGGTAAAAGAACTCGTCAAAGACGAGGGCCTTCTTTCTCTGCTCACAAAAAAGTTTTTTCGTCCCGCGGGTGAAAAAATTAAGTCCTCCAAAGCTCCTTCAGGAGGCTTCAGGGGACGTTGGTCGGGCAAGCAAAAGCCCGCCCCCTCCAGACCTGAAGATAAATCGTCCAAAGCCTGAAGGTGCGCCCCCACCCATAATTGGGGTGGGGGGACGTCTTCGCCGGTTCCCGGATCCATGGCTTTCCAGAATCCCGGACAAGTGGGTTTGCGAAGTCATAAGGTCAGGGTACAAGATCGAGTTTCGATCTCTCCCACCGGCGCGATTCTTCCCTTCCAATATCCGACTATCCCCGGATCGTTTAGAAGATCTGCGGAGAGCAGTCACGGATTTACTACAACAAGGAGTGGTAGTCCACGTTCCTTGGACAGAACGTTTTCAAGGGTTTTATTCAAACCTATTTACAATACCCAGGAAAGAGGGCAAAGTGCGTCCAATTCTGGACTTAAGGGCACTCAATTCCTTTCTCAACATAAGGAAATTCAAGATGGAATCCATTCGCACAGTAGCAGCCTTCCTGCATCCATGGGATGTCCTCACATTCCCATTTTCGCAGGACATCAGCGGTTTCTACGCTTTTCCGTAGAAGAGAACCACTATCAGTTTGTGGCGTTACCTTTCGGTCTCGCCGCGGCTCCTCTGGTCTTCACGAAGGTGTTGGCCTCAATGTTGGCACTACTGCGCCAAAGAGGCATATCGATTCTAGGTTACCTAGACGATCTCCTGCTTCATGCAGAGTCTCCTCAGACTCTGCTACAAAACATAGAAATTACTATAATTTCTTTACAGGAATTCGGGTGGCTGGTGTACCAGCAAAAGTCATTTCTGGTTTCCACCCAGAGGTTCGAATATCTGGGTCTAATTCTAGACACAGTCAGGTCAAGAGTTTTCCTTCCGGTAGGGAAACTCCGGAAGATTCAATCAGCAGTCCAGTTGTTACTATCCAACAGCTGGTCTTCTCTTCGAACTTGCATGAGGGTTCTGGGGTTGATGGTGGCTTCCTTCGAAGCAGTCCCATTTGCCCAGTCCCATACCCGAATTCGTCAGCAAGAGATTCTTCTCAGATGGAATCGGAATCCGGAGTCCCGGGACTATCGGATCCAATTGAGCAAACAGACCAGAGAGTCTCTGGTCTGGTGGCTTCGGTCTCCAATGCTCAGCCAGGGAAAGTCATTTCTGCCAATATATTGGACGATAGTGACCACGGATGCCAGCCTATCCGGATGGGGAGGAATTCTCGGTCAGTTATCCGTTCAGGGACTTTGGTCCCCGGAAGAATCCAGGTTACCGATAAATGTATTGGAACTGAGAGCGATCAGACTTTGTCTGATTCACTGGACCGAGCAGCTCCAGGGCAGCCAGGTTCGGATCCAGTTGGACAACGCCACGGCCGTGGCTTATGTCAATCACCAGGGGGGCACCAAGAGTGTCCGAGCGGCCAAAGAAGTGGCTTGCATTCTTCGCTGGGCGGAACGATTTGTTCCAGCTATCTCTGCGGTGTTCATTCCGGGGGTGGAAAATTGGCAGGCAGATTATCTCAGCCGTCAGACTCCGGATCAGGGGGAATGGTCCCTCCATCCAGAAGTTTTCCACCAGTTGTGCCTACGTTGGGGCACCCCGGATGTGGATCTGTTGGCATCACGATTCAACAGGAAAGTACAGAGATTCGTGGCTCGCTCCCGCGATCATCTAGCAGAGACCGCAGACGCACTGGTCACCCCGTGGGGGCAATACCAGCTAATGTATGCCTTCCCTCCTCTTGGGTTACTGCCAAGACTTCTTCGCAGGATAGAGGAGGAAGGAATTCCAGTAATCCTGGCAGCTCCGGACTGGCCTTGTCGAGCTTGATACGCCGACTTGGTCAGACTGGTGGCGGACGTCCCGTGGAGACTTCCTCTCAGGGAGGATCTACTGTCTCAGGGACCGATCTTCCATCCTGTTTTACGATCGCTGGTTTTAAACGGCCTGGTTATTGAGACCCAGGTGCTGAAGGACAAGGGATTGTCAGCTTCAGTTATTCCTACTCTAGTTAAAACAAGGAAAGCGACTTCCAGAAAGATTATCATCGTACATGGAAGTCTTATATTGTGTGGTGTGAATCCCTTGGGTTCCATCTACATCTTTATTCGGTAGCCCGAATATTGGCTTTTCTGCAACAGGGAGTTGAGCAGAAGCTGGCCTTGAGTGTTATCAAGGGTCTGGTTTCAGCATTTGCTATCTTCTTTCAGAAGCCTTTGTCTACTCATTCCTTGGTGCGGAATTTCATCCAGGGGGTGCGACACCTGGCTCTGCCAGTGCACGCGCCGTTACCATCCTGGGATCTTAATTTGGTGCTGTCGGTTCTTCAGACACCTCCCTTTGAAAATATCAGGGAGATTCCCTTGCTTACTTTTTCCCAGAAGGTGGTCTTCTTGGTGGCTATCACTTCTGCACGCAGGGTGTCAGAACTGGCTGCATTATCCTGTTGTTCCCCAGATCTGGTGGTTCATAGGGATAAGGTTGTTCTTCATCCGAATCCATCCTTCCTTCCTAAGGTGGTTTCAAAGTTTCATTGAATGAGGACAGTGTATTGTCCTTCCTATGTCCTTAGCCCAATCATCCTCGAGAATTTGCATGGCATTCCTTGGATATAGTTCGGGCGATCAGGATATATTTGAATATTACGGATTCAATTTGTAAGACGGATTCACTGTTTGTGATCACGGATGGCCCTAAGAAGGGGTTGCCTGTTCTGCTGCGACCATCTTTAGATGGATCAGACAGACGGTGGTATAGGCTTATTTTATCTAAGGGTCGGGATCCCTCGTTCCCTGTTAAGGCGCATTCTACTCGGGCGCTTAGAGTTTCCTGGACCTTCCGCCATCAGGCGTCAGTGGTTCAGGTTTTCAAGGCGACTGTTTAGTCGTCGGTTCATACCTTTACAATATTGTATAAGGTTTATGTGATGGCATCGTCAGATGCCTCTTCTGGCCGCAAGGTTCCTGCAGGCCACTGTTTGAGGAGACTGTTGGTCTACCTCGAGGATTTGTGGGGTAGGTCTCATCTGTTTACTCGATGAGTCCTTTGATACTTCTGGTTGGCTCCGGTTGGGCCTTCTAGTTTGGATTTTGATTTCGGTCAATCCCACCCCTCATTTGTGGCACTGCTTCTGGATGTCCCAGTTCTTGTGAATCAAGAAGACTACGTCTGTCAATGAGCGACAGAGAAAATCGGATTTTTGTAAGATCTTACCGTAAAATCCTTTTCTCTTAAGCTCATTGACAGACGTAGTACCCGCCCCTCTATCATTGAGTTGGGTTGGGTTAAATTCTCTGTTGCTGCTTTGGGACAGAACTGATTCTCTGTAGCAGACAGGAAGAGGATATACCCTCTGGGACTGCCCCTAGGGTGGAGCCAGAACGTTTTTTCTTTCTGCCTAGTCCTACTCCTGTAGAGGGCAGCATAACCCAGTTCTTGTGAATCAAGAAGACTACGTCTGTCAATGAGCTTAAGAGAAAAGGATTTTACGGTAAGATCTTACAAAAATCCGATTTTTTCTACAAATAGGGCTCATGGTGGCGGGAGCTCTGGCTTTAAGCTGCCATCTTCACACGAGGTCAAACCATGCCCCTGGGTTTTTTATTTTTTGCTATATAAACAATAAACATTTTGGGAAAAAAGCATGTTTTTCTTAGTTTCTGTTATAACATTTTGCAAACCATCTCTTTTTATAACTGTAGGCCAAAATGTAGGCTGCTACATTTCAACATTTCATTGTAAAAAATAACCCAAATCAGTGTATATTATTAGTCTGTAGGAAACTCAGAATCTTCAAACTATGGTATATATACTGTATATATATATATATATATATATATATATATATATATATATATATATATATATGATCAGTCCTGATGTACTGACAGCCTATCTTATTTCTTGAGGCCCAAAAATGCCAGGACAGTACAAATAACCCACAAATGACCCCTTTTTGGAAAGTAAACAGTCCAAGGTATTTAGTAAGAGGCATGGATTTTTTTATCAAAATCACATTTTTTGTCACTTTTTTTTTTTTACTAATTTCACCGGTGCAGTACAGAATCATCATATGACTGGTGTGGCGGTGTTCTTGACTAAGCTGTGCTGCTGCGTCACAGGAGGACAAGTATCTTATGCTATCAGGCAGATGTGGTTGGATCACAAGACTGGCTGAATAAAATCAGAAGTACTTTGGCGGGTAGAACAATTCCCATATATGTATTTTAACTGTGTATTTAGCTGCTTGACTGCAGTTCAGCTTTACTATTTAATCTATGGAGCAATTTCAAATACTTTTGTGTAGAAAAGTGTGTTTTTAAATAATGCAGACTTTTTTTGAACAGCAACTCCAAGCAACAATAAAATAAATTAATGAATTGATAACTTTGTCAGAAATGTACTATTTGTTTTCTGATGTACAAAATTCAACTAAGTCCTGAGTTTTATATCATGTAGCCAGGGGCAGTAATAAGTAAAAAAGAGGAGTCTCAAAAATGACATTAAGGCAAATCTATAGCTGGACTCTGTCTCAGTCAATTTATGCCAAAGTGTCCCTAATTATATGCATGCACAAAAAGAAATGTTAAATGAATGAGATGTTCCATGTTTTTTTTTGTTTTTTTTTTTAAGGCCTAAAGGCCAGTACCAGAAATACTATGCTTTTCCAAATTTGTTGATCAGCAGATGTTAAACTGGTTCTAAAGCCTAAACATTGTTTACCTTAATGCATTCACTATTTGAATATTTGTTTAAATATAATTATTTTACTAAGATAGATGTCTGTATAAAAATTGATGAATTGAAGGAGGTGAGCGCTGCACATATTTATTTGACTATTTAGTTATGTGTTTAGTAAATCATTACTAACTAACGTCCTGTGCTTATGTCAGCCAATCACAATGTAGCTGCAGCTTAGACTAGCCAATCAGTTGTAAACCATGAAGTATATTGATAAAAAAAAACTATGCAAAACTATTTGTCCTGTAAAGCTTCATGTACATTTGTTCTGTGGGGGCAAAAATTTGTTATTAGGCTGTTTATTCTCCATGAAAAATGTTATACAGCATACATAATAGAGTGAATCAGGAAAATACTGCATTATAGCCAGTAGATGGAGCTGACAATTATAACACATTTTTTACTGTGATGATCTTGCGGCCATATTACAATATTTTCCTGATTTACTGTATGAAGAGCATTTCACCTGGAGAGAAAATAGCCTAATAACTTTCCACAGGACAAATAGCACTGCAAATTTTTATAAATGCACTCCCAAGTGTTTTCAGGAATAACTGTGCACTGTTGTATTCTGTACTCTTTTACCAAAAGCCCAGTTAATTTTGTTATTTTAATAAGATTTTTCATTTAATTATTATTAGGAAATGTCAGAAAATTCTCGGTAAAAATATGAAACTATGGGAAGACGAGGTGTACCGCTTTAAGAGCATTGGACAGTTAAAGGTAATTTTATCTAATAGTATTTTTTTTAATTATGGCATATGTTTTTTCTAAAAATGCATTGTTCTATACCACATAAATATTCATATCCCATTGTTTGCTGTGAATGGAATTAAAAAATATATATATTTTTTTTTGTGAAAAACTTAATTTGGTGCCTGGTTATTGTGACCAGTGATAATGTGGTATCTGCCGAAGGTGACTGGCTAGCTAATATATCTGCCTGAACAGTGACCCTTTGCTAGAGGCAACATGACCTGTTGTTCAGCATTGCTCACATGTCTGTGCACTAAACACATGATAGTTTTGCTAATACTAAAAGATGTACATTTTCTCTACTCTGCTTTTGACAGTCATTTAAAATATGGATGGACTGTTTTAGCCATATATATCATATTATCATATATAAACGCACAGCGGGTAAAATATGTGTTGAACACGTCACCATTTTTCTAGATAAATATATTTCTAAAGGTGCTATTGACATTACATTTTCACCACATGTCAACCCATGCAATCCATACATACAAAGAAACCAAAACAAATGGGTTCAGAAATTAAGGTATGCGTAATAAAATGGAAAGACACAGGGAAAAAGTATTGAACACATGAAGAAAGGGATGTGCAAAAAGGCATGGAAAGCCAAAACACCATCTGAAATGTATCCGTATTTAGAAAGCAATCTTGCCCCTTGCCAGTGCAAGTTAATATCCGCTGGTTCAGTCTCAACAAATGGCCTATAAAAAGGTGTATCGCTACCAAGGTGTCACACAAGAATCATCTCATGAAAGCAAAGAGCTCTCCCAAGACCTTCACAACCTTATTGTTGCAAAACTGATGGCATTGGTTACAGAAAGTTTTCTAAACTTCTGAATGTTCCAGTGAGCACTGTTGGAGCCATAATATAAAAGTAGAAAGAGCGTCATTTTATCAAAAACCAGTCATGACCTGGTGATTCTCGCAAGATTTCTAACAGAATAAAAAATAATTATCAGAAGAGTTGTCTAAGAGCCAGGGACCTCTTGTGGAGAAGTTCAGAAAGATGCAATTGTTTCAAAGAAAATAATAAGTAATGCACTCAACCACTATGGCCTGTATGCACGCTCACCATGCAAGACTCCATTGCTTAAAAAAAAAAAAGAAATAGCTTAAGAAAAAGCATGGTGTAGCTTGTTTAAAGTTTGCTGCACGGCAAGCCTGTAAAATACTGGGAGAATATAGTCTGGTCAGATGAGACCAAAATTTAACTTTTGGATGCCATGATACACACCAAGTTTGAATGTGAAATGGCACTGCACATCACTCCAAAAACACTACACCAACCGTGAAGTTTGGAGGTGGGAACATGGTGTGGGGCTGTTTTTCAGAATAAGTTACAGGCAAACGTCATGTCATTGAGGGAAGGATGAATGAAAAAATATACTGAGACATTTGTGATAAAAATCTGCTGCTATCTACTATGATAATGAAGATGAAACGAGGGTGGACATTTCAGCAAGACAAAGATCCCAAATACAAAGCCAAGGAAACTCTCAATTCGTTGCAAAGAAAGAAAATAAAGCTGCTAGAAAGGCCCAGCCAATCACCTGACTTGAATCCAATGGAACATTTTTGGAAAGTACTAAAGATCAGAGTTCATAGACAAGGCCCACAGAACCTTCTAGATTTGAAGACTGTGTTTAAGAACAGGCCAAAATCACACCTGAGCAATGCATGCAACTAGTTTCTTTAAATAAATTTCAGTGTGTGTTCAATACTTTTCCCTGTTTCAGTCCATTTTATTACGCATAATTTCTGAACTTATTTGATTTGGTTTCCTCGTATGTATGGATTGCATGGGTTACCCACATGTGATAATTTCATGTTAATAACACCTTTAGAAACATATTTACCTAGAAAAATGGTGATGTGTTCAATACTTATTTTAACCGCTGTATATACAGTATCTCACAAAAGTGAGTACACCCCTCACATTTTTGTAAATATGTTATTATATCTTTTCATGTGACAACACTGAAGAAATTACACTTTGCTGCAATGTAAAGTAGTGAGTGTACAGCTTGTATAACAGTGTACATTTGCTGTTCCCTCAATATAACTCAACACACAGCCCTTAATGTCTAAACCGCTGGCAACAAAAGTGAATACACCCCTAAGTGAAAATGTCCTCATTGGACCCAATTAGCCATTTTCCCTCCCCAGTGTCATGTGACTCATTATTGTTACAAGGTCTCAGGTGTGAATGAGGAGCAGCTGTTAAATATGGTGTTATCGCTCTGACTCTCTCATACTGGTGACTGGAAGTTCAACATGCACCTCATGGCAAAGAACTCTCCAAGGATCTGAAAAAATGAATTTTTGCTCTACATAAAGATGGCCAGGCTAAAAGAAGATTGCCAAGACCCTGAAACTGAAATGCAGCACGGTGGCCAAGACCATACAGTGGTTTAACAGGACAGGTTTTTCTCAGAACAGGCCTTGCCATGGTTGACCAAAGAAGTTGAGTGCATGTGCTCCACATCATATCCAGAGGTTGTCTTTGGGAAATAGACGTATGAGTGCTGCCAGCATTGTAGCAGAGGTTGAAGGAGTGGGGGGGTCAGCCTGTCAGTGCTCAGACCATACGCCACACACTACATCATATTGGTCTGCATGGGTGTCTTCCCAGAAGGAAGCCTCTTCTAAAGATGAGGCACAAGAAAGCCCACAAACAGTTTGCTAAAGACAAGCAAACTAAGGACATGGATTACTGGAACCATGTCCTGTGGCCTGATGAGACCAAGATAAACTTACTTGGTTAAGATGGTGTCAAGCGTGCATGGTGGTAACCAGGTGAGGAGTACAAAGACAAGTGTGTCTTGCTTACAGTCAAGCACGGTGGTGGGAGTGTCACGATCTGAGGCTGCATGTGTGCTGCCGCCACTGGGGAGCTACAGTTCATTGAGGGAACCATGAATGCCAGCATATACTGTGACATACTGAAGCAGAGCATGATACCCCTCCCTTCAGAGACTGGGCCGCAGGGCAGTATTTAAACTTAACAACCCCAAACAAGCATCCAAGATGACCACTGCCTTGCTAAAGAAGCTGAGGGTAAAGGTGATGTACTGCTCAAGCATGTCCCCAGACCTAAACCCTATTGAGCATCTGTGGGGCATCCTCAAACAGAAGGTGGAGGAGCACAAGGTCTCTAACATCCACCAGCTCCGTGATGTCATCATGGAGGAGTGGAAGAGGACTCCAGTAGTAACCTGTAAAGGTCTGGTGAACTCCATGCCCAAGAGGGTTAGGGCAGTGCTGGGAAATTTTGGTGGCCACACAAAATATTGACACTTTGGGCCCAATTTGGATATTTTCAGGGTTTAAATATTAATGGATGTGTGTTGCGTTAATTTGAGGTGACAGTAAATTTACACTGTTATGCAAGCTGTACACTCACTCACTTTACATTGTAGCAAAGTGTAATTTCTTCAGTGTTGTCACATAAAAAGATATAATAAAATATTTACAAAAATGTGAGGGGTGTACTCACTTTTGTGAGTTACTGTATATATGGTGTATATATATATTATGAGTGAGTGTTATTGTTTTTAAAATTACTGAAAATATTTGAAGGCTTAAAAGCTTGTATTGGAAATAACAAAGTATTGTATTTTCTTTATCTTTATGGTTGTGTTTCCTGTTTAGCCAAAGTAATGTTCAGGTAGATTGTGAATTTTCTTTATTAAATGTCCTAGAATCCATAGTAACATGTGTATAGGTAATTTCTGTCTAGTTAATGTCCATATTTAAGGCTGGCCTGCAGTCATCAAAGAAGAGATATCAGTCTCTATGAATAACACATGCAGCTCATAGCGCTGAGCATCTGAAAATGAATAATTCACCTATGGAGATTAAATGTCTTTTTTCCTATTGAAGTGATAAGGCATCAGGGAGGCATATCCCTCCAGGCCTGGTATCCATTTCATTTGCCAGTTAAAGCAGGCAGAATACATCTTCGTGGCTGCTTGTTAGCCCTTTCTTGTTTTCTCCCTTCATGTTTTTGTTTTGACTGCTGTGCATTTGTATAGCTGCCCTGGCTATCTGTCTGCTGTTTTCCATATCCAGTCTATAATCTGGAAGTCCACACACAGTTTTAAAGCACATAGTAGATGTAACTATGTATTGTTTTTTATAGTCTGACCTATTATTTATGAATTACATTTGTTTTAACATTTTTTAAATTTACAGTATTCTAGAAAATGCACTTATTGTGTTTTAGTATGTCAGAAAAGCTTCTTTATTTTTTATTTAATCTCATACTTAAGAATGTGTGTTTGATATAGTCAATTCTATTTCTTAAGACATCTCTTTTCTATTGTAATTTATTTTTGTTTTTTTGTTAAACTGAAAGAGTTTGGTTAAGTAGTAACATTCTAAGAGTTGTAGATATTCCTAAAACCATACACATACCAGTCAAAGCATGATCCAAGATGGGTATTGGACAAAATGAACAAAGGAACAAAATTAAAGATTTAAAACCTGTGGCCCAAAAAATCTGGAAAGCCCTTGGTTTTAAATAGTAAGATTATCAAAGCTGGCTGTGGGAGTTTTGAGCATTTAGAGCATTATTCAAGATAGTTAGCAATCAGAAAGGAATGGACAACACAAAGTAAGATGTTTAACTTCAGTGATCGGCAACATAGATGTTACATTGGAATTTACAGTTAACCAGTTCCTGATAGGGTGGTGGGGATAGGGGAACCATAGGCTGGTGGCTCCAATGCCACTGCATAGCCCCAACTGCGTTAACTAACTTTGAATAGCTAGTCCCCTAGTGGGAATGTACCATTATCTATACAGAAAGCATTCCTTGGAGATAAAAGAATTTTGGAATGCAGTTTTTCTGGGGCTTTGTACCAGAACATGACACATTTATATATAGTTTCTTTCTGCATTATTGATATTGAGGATTTGGAAGCATTCTCCCAGATCATTTGCCACAAAGGTATAGGTTGTTGCAGAATTTTCCCATTTTTTCAAACATAGGTGGTGAGCCTTCATTGTTGAAGCAGAGTGAAGGTTACTCCTATAGATCTTTCAACATGTGGTGTAGAGAAAGGCCACAAGAGCAAATTTTAAAAGTTGTAAATTGTTCAAGTTAGGGGGTTTAGCATCTGATGGATACATATTGTTCGATTGGAAGAACAAATAAAACATGTGAGGAGATCTTGTTTAGTACCCAGTTCTTCAAAAGTTTTAAGCCAGTGAGATGCACTGTAATATGTCTAAATTAGATCAGTCCAGCTTTTGCGAAAGGCAAAATCGTGCATATATAAAGCTGTCAGATAAGGCAGGGTTGTGCAGGATATTGGTAAGGAGTGAGAGGTTGAGGAGAGGGAGAACTTTACTTTTTTACAGCGGTTTCAGATAGACAGTGTGAAGTACACTAAGGAGCTGTTTTATTAGCAAGGGGCCTTTTCAGCTTTTGGAGACAGTAGCAGAGAAATAACTAATATATGAGCTTTTTAATTCCAGATTAGGTTATTGAGGGAAAGTGGAATAGGGTCAGGTAGGGTCTCAAAGAGATAGAGGATTTCTGTATGGATCATTTTTGTGATTGTAGAAATATTGTAAGGATCCTTGAGCAGTTTTTGAATCTCTTGAAAGCACAGAAAGTGGTAAACCTTATACAGAGTTTGATAGATGGGCTATGGTGAGTACTTGGATACTTCAGAAAATGTTCACACTTAGTGCAGGGGTAATTTGTTTTAAGCATAATCAGTTATGTTGGGGATATATCATTGTACAGAGGTCTCCAAACTAACTAAATTCCAGGTATTGTAAAGTGTGAATCATGGCCAGCTGAGCCTGTTTTTTGAGCATCAATCCCTAATAACAGGGTAGAGATGCAAGTTTTCTTCACTAAATCAATCCGATCGGTTTTCCTTTTTTGCATTCTCTTTTGCTTGTCTGGTAAGAACCTTCTCCCCCTGATCAATGCGGCATGGTAAAAATGAATGTCGGTCTATTGGCCAATATCCTTCCACATATTTCAAGAAGAACATTTAGGGAGAGGCTGTATAGGAAAGTGCCGAAGGGCTGAGTGAGTCAGAAATCTCTCCAGCATATCATTCTTCGTATGCTGTGGTTCCAATTATAGTGTAGCTACATGTTTTTGCTTGCCAATCTTTACTTTTGAAATGGCTGTGTTACATTACAGCCAGATGAAACGGGCACCTCCCATGCTAAAAATAGGAATCAGAAGTGCAGAGGGAGGAAAATGTGCCAGGGCCACAGTTGAGCTCCAGAGTTAGGTGACCTTTGTGTTTGCCATCTCGCATGCTCTAGACATTTGGAGGTTTTACCAGTCGGCCTTTATACACTACCTCAGAATTAGTGTAGTAAACAGTAAATGGATTGATCCAATCTAAAATTATATACATTTTTTTTTTAAACAGTGAAAGAATAAAAAATGTAGACCGATCAGCAATAACCTAATGAACAACCACCTAATATTGAGTAGGTCCCTTGTTGTTACCAAAATAGCCCTGATTTGTTGAGCCATAGATGCCACTGGACCATTGAAAGCATGCTGTGGTATCTAGCATCAAGTTGTCAGTAGCAGTTCCTTTAAGTCCTGAAAGTTGCCAAGTTGGACCTCCATGGATCCGACTTGTTTTTCCAGCATATCCCACTAATGCTCAGTTGACTTGAGATCTGGAGGATTTGGAGGCCAAATCAACACCTCAAACTCACTGTGCTCCTTAAACCATTCTTGAACCATTTTTGCAGTGTGGCAGGGCACATTATTCTGCTGAAAGAAGCCACTGCCATAAGGGAATACTGTTTCCATGAAGGGGCGTAATTGGTCAGCAACAATGTTTGGGTAGGTGGTATGTGTCAAAGTAATATCCAAATGAATGGTGGGACCCAAGGTTTCTCAGCAGAACATTGCCGAAAGCATCACACTGCATCCGCTAGCTTGCATGATATCTCTTCCCAGGTAAGCGGCGCACACGCTTTAGTCATCCACATGATGTAAAAGAAAATGTATATTTATCAGACCAGGCCACATTTTTGCATTGCTCTGTGGTCCAGTTTTGATGCTCGCATTCCCATTGTAGGCACTTTTGGCTGTAGATATGGGTCAGTATGGGTACCCTGATTGATCTGCAGCTACACAGCCCCATACACATCAAACTTTAATGCCCATTTTTTCAGCTTTCAACACATCAACTTTTTTATTTTTATGTTCTTATAACCAGCAGGTGGAGCTTTTTGGCTCAATCTCACATATTTTCCTATAGATAGGTTGCTTCCTTAGGGTATGTGTGTATGTGTTATTAAGCTCAACTAGGTGTGTTTTACTAAGCTCAACTACTTAAGCTGAAATGTATCTACATATGTGAATAAATCAAATTCATCCTAAGACACATCCCTCTAAGACCATGCAAGCCAAAAGACAGGCAGCTACTGCTGTTTCTTTATATGCTCCATAACGGTCCCACAATCATTTGTCATATATGGAATCTTATTTGTAGAACAAAGATGCATATTATAAAAAAAATATATATATTAATAATAGCACCTGTTGAAAAATGTAAGGGTCTAAAAATGAAATTAAAGTGACCCAAAACTGTTATAAATCCCTATGCAATATATGGGACAGCCCTCCCTTTTAGATTACATAGTTAGTCACTATGACTAGTTAGTCACAGTTAGCTTAAAAAAGACAGTCCATCTAATTTAACCAATAGAAATAAACAAATAGGAAACCTCCATGTACACAGTTCTGCACCCAACAGTTAATTAAGAGGGAATCAACCTCCCCTCTCCCAAATAAAGCATGGTCCAATATGCTCCAGCAGGTGAGGCAGGCAGTCAGATATTCCCTGGATCAACAATTCCTGGTGGTATAAACTATAATATCCAGTTATGTTGTGTGCATTTAGAAAATCATCCATCTTTTTTTGAAACAGAGAGGGAGTCTATTCCACATTTTAACAGCTCTTACTGTGGAGAAGCCTTTCCGTATTTTGAGGGTAAATTGTAAAGCGTGTCCCCTTGACCTCTGTAATGACCTGAAAGTGAATTATTCTACACCAGGTTCACTGAACAACTTATGTAGTTTTACATCATGATCATATTCCTCTTTTTTGCCTCTTCTCAAGAGAGAAAAAAATCAGTTCCTCTAATCCTTCCCCATAGCTAAGCCCCCTCAATGCCTCTCATCAATTTGGTTGCCCTTCACTTCACGTTCTCTAGTTCCCCAATATTCTCTTTGTAAATTGTAACCTGGTGACCAAAACTGAACAACATATTCTAAATGAGATTGTAAATTTATTTTACAGTGCGTTAAATTGCAACATGAACAGTAAATAAACCCTTATTTATCAGGAAAATATTAGGACTCCTTGAGAACTGGGAACAGCATTGGGAAGTGTATTGGTAAAATCATACTTTTAAGTCCCCAATAACTGTTTTCTTTTTTTCTTTTTTGTGGAATGATTCTTTAAGGACGATTCACTATTGTGGCTCTGTATAAGATACACTAGTCTGGGTTGCTAAAGCATATAAAGTATAAGTCTCTAAGGATAAATTGTGGAATATGCTGCGCACATCAGAAATTAGGGTAAAATACAAATCAAATAAGTAAATGAGCTGCCAACACTTGATCTATGAATTAGAACAGTAGATCCTCTTAAGAAATTTAAAAACAAACAGGTGTAGCGCTTGCACTGAGTAAAATAGGAGAACTAAAATGTCCTTATAAACAGACAGTCCAAATCTGTAAATTGTGAAAAATTCCAGGCAGGAAAGGACAGGGTGCTCCTAAGGACACTCCAAAACTCCGATCACCATGTGTAGGGAGAACCACCACCAAGGTATAGATTAGCCTCTTACCACAATATTTTGACCCCCATGACAGAGATCAAAATTAGCCTGTATAACATCCACTTGCTAGTCAGGTGTCAACACATCCACTGGCCGCTTCACTCCCAAATAAACGATATCACATGTAAAGGAAGGAGACAGCTCCCATAGCGTAACACTGTATAATCAGCTTTATTAGACACAACATCACAAGTGGCAACTCACGTTTAGTGGTAAAATTTCAAGCATGTATGGTTTGCATGGACCGGAGCGTCCCTGAAGGTTGTTTCCTGACGAGAAAATGGCCGCCGCGTCTCCCTCGTGGACACAGCGTGACGCACCGCAGGCTCCTCCTGCGCGTTTCGTCAGATACTGACGTCATCAGGGGGTGTGGCCTGCGGTGAGCGTCCGTCATTTATACGCTGAGAAGGAGGGGAGAGCAAGGCAATGGGCAGGTCCCGACCCCGGAAGTAAAACACATTAAGTGTAAACTACCGGAACGGGAATTATACAATAAGAATATCCGGACTTTAAAATGCGGTCCACATGTGTGTCATTGCACGGAACCGGAAATAAGCCGAATGTAAGATAAGATATTTCCTCACCAAGGATATCCGGATATGAAATGCGGTCCACATGCGTGTCAGCGCACGGAACCAAAGATATACCGCATATCACATTCAGTGTCAATCAAGACAAACGTTAATGGTCCATATCAACTTAGTGAGGAAATGATCAAATATCAGTAAGAACAAAAAAAGAAAAATTAAGCCCAAAAGAGCTAATTAAGCCAGTATGTAGAGATGGTCACAATGAGCCACGGGGAACACTGGCGCCATCTCCCGGCAGAAACCAAATAAACAGGGAACTCCGACCATACCGCAAAATAAAATAAAACATTATATATAAAAATATATATGCACTAATAACAATAAACGAATTTAAAATACAGATTACAATCTATAAAAAGACATAATAAAACGGGCTTTGAAGGGGAGTTAGATATGAGTTTATAACCTCATTTCTGATATGCTCAAAGGTAATCAAGATATGTGTAATATAACTCTCAACATCATTCATGAATTATTGATGAAGGAATTGATGTCCCAATCAATGTTAAGCCCGTGGGGGGCATAAGATTTAAGTCGGTATATCCAACTGGTCTCCAACCTAGAGACCCCTCTCGTCAGATTACTGCCCCTCCAATCCCCGGGGAATTTGTCAATCTTCATAAACATAGTGCCTCTTGGATCACTATTATGGCATAAGGCATAATGCCTCGACACGCTATGTTTGGGAAAAGCTTTGATGATATTGGCCACATGCTAATTTAGCCGTACATACAACTTGCATATCGTGCAGCCCACGTATTCCAAGCCTCACGGACACCGCAAGAGATACACAACAAAACGTGTAGAACATGTGATAAATGATTTGATCTTATACTCCTGCTGTGTACCATTGGAACGAAAAGATTCGACTCTCCTCCATCTGCAGGTATTAATCTTGCAAATTGGACACTTCCTGCAAGGATAAAAGCCCCCTCTTTGTTGGAAAAAGGAAACTGTCCTTGGGGGGTCAACAATATTTGGAGCTATCTGAAGCCGAAGTGGTGGTACACCTCTAAAAATAACTTTTGGTGTCTCCGGTAAAGTCGGTCCCAAAACACTGTCACTTTTCAGGATATGCCAGTGTTTCTGGATGATTTTCCTCACTGAGAAATGTTGAATAGAGTAGGAGGAAAAAAACGCATGCTGGAAATCATCATTTCCTGTGCGTACTCGAGGTTGTAGAAGTTCTTCTCTGTTACGGCTATCAGCCTTTACGAGAGCTTGCTCGAGCTCCTCCTCTCTATAACCCTTCTCCAAAAACTTTGACTCCAACATAGCAGACTCACGCAGAAAGTCTAACCTATTGGAACAATTCCTCTTCAATCCGAGGAATTGACTGACAGGAACGGATTTAAGCCACGATATCGTGGCTTAAATCCGTTCCTGTCAGTCAATTCCTCAGATTGAAGAGGAATTGTTCCAATAGGTTAGGTTTTCTGCGTGAGTCTGCTATGTTGAAGTCAAAGTTTTTGGAGAAGGGTTATAGAGAGGAGGAGCTCGAGCAAGCTCTCCTAAAGGCTGATAGCCGTAACAGAGAAGAACTTCTACAACCTCGAGTACGCACAGGAAATGATGATTTCCAGCATGCGTTTTTTTCCTCCTACTCTATTCAACATTTCTCAGTGAGGAAAATCATCCAGAAACACTGGCATATCCTGAAAAGTGACAGTGTTTTGGGACCGACTTTACCGGAGACCCCAAAAGTTATTTTTAAAGGTGTTCCACCACTTCGGCTTCAGATAGCTCCAAATATTGTTGACCCCCCAAGGACAGTTTCCTTTTTCCAACAAAGAGGGGGCTTTTATCCTTGCAGGAAGTGTCCAATTTGCAAGATTAATACCTGCAGATCGAGGAGAGTCGAATCTTTTCGTTCCAATGGTACACAGCAGGAGTATAAGATCAAATCATTTATCACATGTTCTACACGTTATGTTGTGTATCTCTTGCGGTGTCCGTGCAGCTTGGAATACGTGGGCGGCACGATACGCAAGTTGTATGTACGGCTAAATGAGCATGTGGCCAATATCATCAAAGCTTTTCCCAAACATAGCGTGTCGAGGCATTATGCCTTATGCCATAATAGTGATCCAAGAGGCACTATGTTTATGGGGATTGACAAATTCCCCGGGGATTGGAGGGGCAGTAATCTGACGAGAGGGGTCTCTAGGTTGGAGACCAGTTGGATATACCGACTTAAATCTTATGCCCCCCACGGGCTTAACATTGATTGGGACATCAATTCCTTCATCAATAATTCATGAATGATGTTGAGAGTTATATTACACATATCTTGATTACCTTTGAGCATATTAGAATTGAGGTTATAAACTCATATCTAACTCCCCTTGAAAGCCCGTTTTATTATGTCTTTTTATATATTGTAATCTGTATTTTAAATTTGTTTATTGTTATTAGTGCATATATATTTTTATATATAATGTTTTATTTTATTTTGCGGTATGGTCGGAGTTCCCTGTTTATTTGGTTTCTGCCGGGAGATGGCGACAGTGTTCCCCGTGGCTCATTGTGACCATCTCTACATACTGGCTTAATTAGCTCTTTTGGGGATTAATTTTCCTTTTTTTGTTCTTACTGATATTTGATCATTTCCTCACTAAGTTGATATGGACCATTAACGTTTGTCTTGATTGACACTGAATGTGATATGCGGTATATCTTTGGTTCCGTGCGCTGACACGCATGTGGACCGCATTTCATATCCGGATATCCTTGGTGAGGTGATATCTTATCTTACATTCGGCTTATTTCCGGTTCCGTGCAATGACACGCATGTGGACCGCATTTTAAAGTCCGGATATTCTTATTGTGTAATTCCCGTTCCGGTAGTTTACACTTAATGTGTTTTACTTCCGGGGTCGGGACCTGCCCATTTCCTTGCTCTCCCCTCCTTCTCAGCGTATAAATGATGGGCGCTCACCGCAGGCCACACCCCCTGACGACGTCAGTATCTGATGAAACGCGTAGGAGGAGCCTGCGGTGCGTCACGCTGTGTCCACGAGGGAGATGCGGCGGCCATTTTCACGGCAGGAAACAACCTTCAGGGACGCTCCGGTCCATGCAAACCATACATGCTTGAAATTTTACCACTAAACGTGAGTTGCCACTTGTGATGTTGTGTCTAATAAAGCTGATTATACAGTGTTACGCTATAGGAGCTGTCTCCTTCCTTTACATGTGATATTGTTTATTTGGGAGTGAAGCGGCCAGTGGATGTGTTGACACCGGACTAGCAAGTGGATGTTATACAGGCTAATTTTGATCTCTGTCATGGGGGTCAAAATATTGTGGTAAGAGGCCAATCTATACCTTGGTGGTGGTTCTCCCTACACATGGTGATTGGAGTTTTGGAGTGTCCTTAGGAGCACCCTGTCCTTTCCTGCCTGGAATTTTTCACAATTTACAGATTTGGACTGTCTGTTTATAAGGACTTTTTAGTTCTCCTATTTTACTCAGTGCAAGCGCTACACCTGTTTGTTTTTATAAGTCTCTAAGGGGTCAATTCACTAAGAGTTATAAGGGCCAAGAAAACGCAGTAAAAAAATGCTTGCGGTAAATCGGTTGTGAAAGTGCAATTTGCTAAGAATCTTGCGTTCAATACTGAATGCAGTATTTTTTCGATTTAGCGGTAATTACCGTGTTATTTATTGCAATAATTTACCGCATAGAGCTGGTTGTTAATGTACGGCAGGTCAGAAGAGGGTAGAGACAAAGAGTGCCCTCTCCTGAACCATACCAAGCCACATACCGTCAACATGGCGGGGGGGGGGGGTTGGGGCAGGGGGGCTCTGCCTCATCCCCACAACCCTGGCCAGTGATTGTGGGGGTTTTTGGGCAGGGGCCTTTGGGAATCTGGAAACCCCCTTTATCAAGGGGGCCACCAAATCCCAACCCCCCCCCCCCCATGTGAATGAGTATAGGATACATAGTATCCCTACCTATTTACCAAAAAAGTGTATAAAGACAGTACACAAGTTTTTTAACTCCTTTATATAAAAAAAAAAAAAAAACAGTGTACCCCTCAGATGAAAATCCATTGTCAATCTAGACACCTGCGCACCGCTTGAACACAAAAAAAAGCCCTACTTGCGAGGACAGCTGGCCGCCGAATGCCGAAAGCCCATTTTTAAAAAAAAAATTGTCTGCATGGTCTTTTTTTTACATTCTGCTGTCAGCGGGAAACCAGTTATCTTATGCGGTAAACGTTAGTGAATTGACCCCTGTGAATAGTGTCTTTACTATAATGCAGGAACGGTAAACATAGTTATATGATGTCCACATCTAAGGGCTGTGTGTGGGCATCCTCTAACTTTGTCTTTCTTCCCAGGGTGATCTAAACATTTGGTTTGCATGCTGAGCATTTATACTTTTCAGATTTGGGCTATAAGCTAATTAGGCTAATACAAGCAAGCAGAGAAAGGATCAACTAGTAAACCCAAAGTGTGTATGCCTAAAGCCTTCCTTGAAATTGGTGAGCTGAAAGCAATGAATTTCATTGGTGTTGAATTTTGAACAGAGAATGGAAAAATTTCCTGCTTTTGCCCATGCTCAGAGATCTGCTGATTTTGTTACAAATTGGCTTTTGAGATGCATTTTGCCATATGTGCACACTGACCTGCATGGAGGAATGAAGGCAGAGCACAAACTTATCTTAAACTGATCTTTACTGGGTTCAAAAACCTGTGTACACCAGCCTTAATGTGTAACCTGAAATCGGTTAAAGAAAACCTGCCATGAGAGGAACATGGAGGCTGTCATGCTGACACGCTTTCTCTCATTAAAGTGATTCTGTGCTTTGCTGCAGGAGTGAAAGCAAAGCCCTATGAAAGCTAGAGTCATAGCTGATATACAGTAGGTTTATGGATTCCAAGGAGTTGGGTTATTTCCTTTGCTTCTTGGTGCTGAATGGGGGAATTAATCACTTTGGGATCAGAGCGGGAGCCGCCCTTAACGGACTAGAGCTCTGAAGGAATGGCACGGGTGGCCGTTCCTTCAGAGCACATGCGCCGATGATGTCATCGGCTGCATGCACTGTAAATATCTCCTAAACGGTGCAAGTTTAGGAGATATTTATAGCACCTATAGGTAAGCCTTAATATAGGCTTACCTATAGGTAAAAGACTTTAAAGTGGGTTTACAACCACTTTAACCATTGGGCACCAAATTCCTACATATACTGTATATGGCATAGTATAAAACATCCTTTGATTGAGATTAAGGAATTTCTTACAGTGCCTTGGAAAAGTATTCATACCCCCTAAAATTGTCCATATTTTGTCATGTTACAACCAAAAACGTAAATTTATTTTTTTGGGATTTTATTTGATAGACAACACAAAGTGGCACTCAATTGTGACGTAGAAGGGAAATGAAAAATGTTTTTTTTTACGAATATCTGAAAAGTGTGGCGTGCTTTTATATTCAGCTCCCTAAGTCATTACTTTGTAGAACCACCTTTCACTGCAATTACAGCTGCAAATCTTTTCGGGTATGTCTCTACCAGCTTTGCACATCTAGAGAGTGGCATTTTTGCCTATTTGCCTATTCCTCTTTGCAATATAGCTCAATCTCTGTCAGATTTGATGGAGAGCATCTGTGAACAGCAATTTTCAAGTCTTGCCCCAGATTCTCAATTTGATTTAGGTCTGGATTTTGACTGGGCCATTCTAACACAAGAATATGCTTTGAACGAAACCATTCCATTGTAGCTTTGGCTGTATGTTTAGGGTCCTTGTCCTCCAGAAGGTGAAACTTCGTCCCTGTCTCAAGTCTTTTGCAGACTCGAACATGTTTTTCTTCTAAGATTGCCCTGTATTTGGCTCAATTTGGCTCCATCTATCTTCCCATCAACTCTGACCAGCTTCCTTTATCCCTGCTGAAGAAAAGCTTCCCCACTATATGATGCTGCCACCACCATGTTTCGCGGTGGGTATGGTGTGTTCAGGGTGATGTGCAGTTTTAGTTTTCCACCAAAAAGTGTTTTGCTTTTAGACCAAAAAGTTAAAATGTGGTCTCATCTGACCAGAGCACCTTCTTCTTCCTTCTTCTTCTTTTGCTGTGTCCCCCACATGGCTTCTCGCAAACTGCAAATAGGGCTGCTTTCTTCTTGCCACTCTTCCATAAAGGCCAGATTTTTGGAGCGCACCACTAATAGTTGTACTGTGGACAGATTCTCCCATCTGAGCTGTGGATCTCTGCAGCTCCATCAGAGTTACCATGGGGCGCTTGGCTGCTTTTCTGAATAATGCTCTCCTTGCTGGGCCTGTCAGTTTAGGTGGGCGGCCATGTATTTGTAGGTTTGCAGTTGTGCCATACTCTTTCCATTTTCGGACAGTGCTCTGTGAGCTTTTCAAAGCTTGGTATATTTTTTTTAAAACCTAACCCTGCTTTAAACTTTTCCACAAATGTATGCCTGACCTGTCTGGTGTGTTCCTTGGCCTTCACAATGCTGTTTGTTCACTAAGGTTCTCCAACAAACCTCTGAGAACAGCTGTATTTATACTGGGATTAAATTACACACAGGTGGACTCTGTTTACTAATTAGGTTACTTCTGAAGCCAATTGGCTCCACTAGATTTTAGGGGTATCAGAGTAAAGGAGGCTGAATACAAATGCATGCTACACTTTTCAGATATTTATATGTAAAACCTATTGAAAACCATTTATCATTTTCCTTCCAGTTCACAATTATGTGCCACTTTGTGTTGGTCTATCACATAAAATCCCAACACAATACATTTTCTTTTTTTGGTTGTAACATGACAAAATGTGGAAAATGTCAAAGGGTATGAATACTTTGGCATGTTTTCTGACTCCTGCAGTGCCTTGAAAAACACATTGTTACACAAAATACATTGTAAACCTTATTGCATTGCATAAACACAAAACGTTTCATATTGATGACCAAATAGTCAGTGATTGTACCCCCAAAAACATTGTACATAAGAAAATGTCAACATTAATTGCCTTATCGCCACCTAACACGATGTAGTCATATGGTATAAATAAAAAAGATACTTTCACTTGTTTCTGATTAATTTCTTGATGCAAAATTTCTATGTATGGTGGCCAATCAGTCTCACTTATTCAGGAACAAGAGGCAATCTAGGTTAATAGGAAGCTGGTGAGTATACATACAAATCACAATTATATATTCTTTAGCAAAAAATACCTAATAAAGCTTGCATTGATATTGAAAACAATGGCACGTGATTCATTTCCACACTACCAAAAATAAACTTGGTTAAATGTATAGTTTGAATTTTGAGTGAGAAAGATGAACAAACACCTGCCTCTAGGGCAGCCATACAGTCAGTGTTCAAAAGAATAATGTTATCTATGGGGCAGAGAAAAAAGAGCACCATAAACAAACACCTCCCAAAGTCTACCACTCCATCAATATCTAACACGGTCCCAGGAGCCAGAAGCACCCTCCAGGGGCGATGGCCAAGATAGCAATGTTCACTTTAATATGGGCGCCCCAATAAGGCTTTTCTAGGATAGTGGCAGCTTACTGTGTAATACTGTTGTTGGCCATTGCTGAAGAGTGGACTAAGCTTTATATAGTATTTCTGCCTCTTCTTGATCCACCCCTATATGGCTGTCCCCGAAAGTCTTTACCAAGATGGTGGTGTCCATACCACTACGGCCGTCTCCATAAGGCTTCTTCAAGATGACAGTGACTATTTGTGCATATTTGTGATGTCTGAAAGATTCAAGCATTGACAGGAGGATGATCCTAACTTGTATTTATGATTTCAATATTGAAAGTTACTGTATATTATGGGAATGCTTCTCTGTGTAGTTGCTCCCGTCTCCTGGGACAGCATTTGATATTGTTGGAGTGGTGATCTGTCGAAGGTGCTTGTTTATACCAAGCTTATTTTTGGTAGGTGCATGTGTTTCAACCTGGGTACATTTTGTTTAAGGTTTGGATGGAAATATGGGGAAAGACACCAAATATATGCTTCCTATAATATCCTATAATATAAAGAGTGCTTATATGTACATGAATACATATGTATATTTCCACAAATGCTTCAGTTTGGTTAGCTATACATTGTGTGCGTCTTGACCTCCCACCTCTCAGGGCCCCACACGGGGGACAGATGTTTTGAATCCCAGTGGTTGTAGTGCTGGAATTAATCACATGCCATTGTTTTAAATATCAAAGTAGGTTGTTCCTCCTGGCTCGATTCTCGAGGTCATCCTGTTTCTGCAAGAGGTAAGCCACATCCCGTGAGGCCTGCTCCACCGCACCTCTGACCGGGGGTATGTCATCCTCCACGCGGCCAAGGCAGTCTTCTGCCTCCGACACGCGGCCCCTAAGTTTCTGTAGTTTCTGCCGAAGGAGGGAGATATCTACCTTGACTTCCTCCAGTTTGGTAGTGAGAGAGGCTTTGCAGTCATTAATCGCCTCCCAGGATCTTACACTGGTCCGACTGTGGTGAGGTCAGGGTGGGAGAGGAAGACAGGGAGCCGCCATCTTTAGACTGCACACCGCTCTCCAGGCGCCGGAATCTATCGAGTTTTGAAGCCGCTTCCGATACTTTACGGGGGCGACATAACTGCAACGTATGCTGGAGTGGTCACACACAAAACAGGGTAAGTACAGCGCAGAATATCGGGCTCAGGATCGTTGTAACGCATAGGGACTGGGAGAGCTCCTCTCACCAGCGTCTGTTCACATGCAGCTCCAGGCCACGCCCCCAAATATCAAAGTAAGTTTTAATTAGTAATGTTTGCTAAAGGTTATACAGCTGCAATAAAAAAGTATGTGAACCCTTTGGAATGATATGGATTTCTGCACAAATTGGTCATAAAATGTGATCTGATCATCATCATCTAAGTCACAACAATAGACAATCGCAGTCTGCTTAAACTAATAACACACAAAGAATGAAATGTTGCCATGTTTTTATTGAACACACCATGTAAACATTCACAGTGCAGGTGGAAAAAGTATGTGAACCCCTAGACCAATGACATCTCCAAGAGCTAATTGGAGGGAGATGTCAGCCAACTGGAGTCCAGTCAATGAGATAAGATTGGAGGTGTTGGTTACAGCTGCCCTGCCCTATTAAAAACACACACCAGTTCTGGGTTTGCTTTTCACAAGAAGCATTGCCTGATGTGAATGATGCCTAACACAAAGAGCTCTTAGAAGACCTACGATTAAGAATTGTTGACTTGCATAAAGCTGGAAAGGGTTATAAAAGTATCTCCAAAAGCCTTGATGTTCATCAGTCCACGGTAAAACAAATTGTCTATAAATGGAGAAAGTTCAGCACTGCTGCTACTCTCCCTAGGAGTGGCCGTCCTGTAAAGATGACTGCAAGAGCACAGCACATACTGCTCAATGAGGTGAAGAAGAATCCTTGAATGTCAGCTAAAGACTTACAAAAGTCACTGGCAAATGCTAACATCCCTGTTAGCGAATCTATAATACGTAAAACACTAAACAAGAATGGATTTCATGGGAGGATACAACAGAGGAAGCCACTGCTGTCCAAACAATACATTGCTGCACGCTTACAATTTGCACAAGAGCACCTGGATGTTCCACAGCAGTACTGGCATCATATTCTGTGGACAGATGAAACCAAAGTTGAGTTGTTTGGAAGAAACACACAACACTATGTGTGGTGAAAAAGAGGCACAGCACACCAACTTCAAAACCTCATCCCAACTGTGAAGTATGGTGGTGGGGGGCATCATGGTTTGGGGCTGCT
Source organism: Pelophylax lessonae (assembly GCF_965119305.1). Taxonomy (NCBI): domain Eukaryota; kingdom Metazoa; phylum Chordata; class Amphibia; order Anura; family Ranidae; genus Pelophylax; species Pelophylax lessonae. The sequence goes on from NC_138772.1 coordinate 197,195,230, forward strand.
TTGCTGCGTCAGGGCCTGGACAGATTGCTGTCATCAAAGGAAAAATGCATTCCCAAGTTTATCAAGACATTTTGCAGGAGAACGTAAGGCCATCTGTCTACCAGCTTAAGCTCAACAGAAGATGGGTGTTGCAACAGGACAATGACCCAAAGAATAGAAGTAAATCAACAACAGAATGGCTTAAACAGAAGATAATACGCCTTCTGAAGTGGCCCAGTCAGAGTTCTGACCTCAACCCGATTGAGATGCTGTGGCATGTCCTCAAGAAAGCGATTCACACCAGACATCCCAAGAATATTGCTGAACTGAAACAGTTCTGTAAAGAGGAATGGTCAAGAATTACTCCTGACTGTTGTGCACGTCTGATCTGCAACTACAGGAAACTTTTAGTTGAAGTTATTGCTGCCAAAGGAGGTTCAACCAGTTATTAAATCCGAGGGTTCACATACTTTTTCCACCTGCACTGTGAATGTTTACATGGCGTGTTCAATAAAAACATGGCAACATTTCATTCTTTGTGTGTTATTAGTTTTCAGCAGACTGTGATTGTCTATTGTTGTGACTTAGATGATGATGATCAGATCACATTTTATGACCAATTTGTGCAGAAATCCATATCATTTCAAAGGGTTCACATACTTTTTCTTGCAGCTGTATAATTGTTGTTTATATGTATGATCACGTTATTAAAGCGGATGTAAAGCCTGCTTTGTTATTTTTACCCACAGGTAAGCCTAAAATAAGGCTTACCTGTAAGTAAAATTAATATCTCCTGAACCTACACGGTTTAGTAGATATGCACCCTGCATGCAGCCGACATGCACTCTGAAGGTTCGACATACCATGCCAGAACAAAAAGGTTCCATGCACATGCACAGGAGTGCTGTCATCTTGGTTCCGGCCACTCACAGCACCGGAGCCTGCAGTCCCAGAAGAAAGAACAGGAGAAGATGTCCGCCCTCTCCGTGGGGACCGGGTGCCGCTGAGAGGGTTTCGTTCTAAGGTGAGTATTTCATAATGTGCTAGTATGCAATGCATACTAGTACATTGTCTTTTTCTTGCAGGTTTTTTTTTTTTTTTCCCCACCGGTTTACAACTATTTTAGCCTAGATTGTTTCTTGTTCTCCTTAAAGTGTTACTAAACCCACAGCAGTGAAATTGGTCTGTATATGCAGTAAAGCATGCTTGTTATACTCACGGTGGAACCTAAGGTGCTAATCTTCTGCATTGTGTATAAAGACTGATCCTGTCTTCTCTAATCATCCCTTTCTTCCAATGACTCCAATATAAATCCTGATATTTACAGAGCCATGGGACAAGCTGCACATGCACAGTTTGGTGTGTATTGCTAGAGAGTTTTTTTCTTTTTTTGGGAGAGTGCATGTTGTCAGCACATGGGCTAATCAGCACTGTCTAGACAGAGATACTGCATCCTGATAGGACAATCGTTGAAGAATGAAAACTCCTCCTACAAGCTTTAACCAGATATTCATAGAAGTCACAAGACTATTCTAACTGCTGATGTACTTAGCAGTTTATATTTACTAAAATAATTGCATTCCCATGTTCTGTGTACTGTGGGAGAACAGATATAGTGAATTCAGGATCCTGGCTTTAGTAACACTTTAAAGAGGAAGTAAACCCTCCTCTGCAACTTTTACCTATAGGTAAGCCTATTATCAGGCTTACCTATAGGTATTGTAAATATCTCCTAAACATGTACAGTTTAGGGGATATTTACCTTACATGCAGCCAGTGACATCACTGGCGCATGCGCTCTGAAGGAACGTCCGCTGATGCCATTCCTTCAGAGCCCCGTGCCGTGACCGTCAGCTCCCGTGCGCATGAGTGACGTCACCGCGGCTCTGGCCAATCAGATGGCCGGATGCCACGATTCCGGAAGACGGGTGACTGAACATGTTGCCCGTCATACAGGTAAGCGGGCGGCACAGCAGGGGCTCGTTCTAAGGTAAGTATTTCATAATGAGCTAGTATGCGATGCATACTAGCTCATTATGTGTTTCTCTTTCAGGATGAAAAAAAAAATTTTAATGGGTTTACAACCTCTTTAAGAAGTGAAAGACAAAACGCATTGAGACCGATTGGCCACCATACATAGAAATATAAAAGAGAGGGAAGTGATTGGCGCTGCCAATGAAGAGTGTATGAAAGATGTGTAGAGTGAGATTCTAAGGGTTAGTGTTCAATAGCTAGTCAAATGTGTAGACTGAACTCACACTCAGTCTACACATTTGACTAGCTATTGGACACTAACCCTTAGAATCTCACTCTACACATCTTTCATACACTCTTCATTGGCAGCGCCAATCACTTCCCCCTCTTTTATACACATATATGATATAACCCTCTCCAGGGTTATATTTTTGAAGTGGGCTGCAGCCAAGCTTTGGTTTATTATCCTAAGCGCGGATTTTCCTTGCTTTACGATTTAGACCATACATAGAAAATTTGCTTCATGAAATTCATCAAAAATAAGTGAAAGTATCTTTTCTGTTTGTACCATATGGCTATGTTGGATGGCAATGAGGTAATTCATGTTGACCTGTTGTTTTTATAAGTGCAGTGTTTTTAGGCGCATAATGTCCGATCATTAGGTAATCAACTTTAAACTTTTTGTGTTAATACAATTAAGATGACTATATGTTTTGTAACAATTTGTGTGGCATATTTTTGGGACCTAAACAATCTCTCATTCAGACAATAGATATATTGTAGTATGTTTGGTATAATTGTGTGCACTACACTGAGCATGGACCAGTATATACAGTGCCAGTTATATGGTCACAGGCACAATTTTAGATTTTTTCAGGTATATACCAAAACATATTCAAGCTATAGTTATATAATGGATATGAGGTGAAATTGCACACCCTCCGGTATAATTTGAGGGTATGTACATCCAAGTTATAGGAAGTATTTAGGAATTACAGCTGTTAAGAATAGCCACCCCACCCCCTTTTCAAGAGACCAAAAGTAATTGGACAGTTGAATCAAAAGCTGTTTCATGGCCAGGTGCGGGCGACTCCTTCGATATTTCTTCATCGATTAAGTAGGTAATAAGTCTGGAGTTGATTCTAAGTGTGGTATTTGCATTTGGAATCTATTGCTGTGAACCTAAAGCATGTGTTCAAAGGAGCTGTCCATGCAAATGAAATGGGCCATTGTAAGGCTTCAAAAACAAAACAAATCCATCGGAAAGCAGCAACATTAGGAGTGGCCAAATCAACAGTTTGGTACATTCTGAGGAAAGAAGAACACACTGATGTGCTCCGCAACCTAAAAATGCCTGGGCGTCAGTGGAAGACAACAGTGGTGGATGATCACAGGTTCCTCTCTATGGTAAAGAAAAACCTATTGACAACATCCAGACAAGTGAAGGACACTCTCCAGGAGGAGTCTACAATCGAGAAGACTTCACAAGAGCAAACACAGAGGGTTCACCACAAGGTGCAAACCATTCATAAGCCTGAAGAATAGAAAAGCCAGATTAGACTTTGCCAAAAAAACATCTAAAAAAGCCAGACCAGTTTTGGAAAAGCATTCTTTGAATAGATGAAACTATGATTAATTTGTACCAGAATGAAGAAAACAGTGTGGAGAAGGCTTGGAACAACTCATGATCCAAAGCACACAACGTTATCTGTAAAACCTGGTGGAGGCAATGTGATGGCATGGGCATGCATGGCTTCCAGTGGCACTGGGTTATTGGTGTTTATTGATGATGTGACAGAAGCAACCGGATGAATTCTGCAGTGTTTAGAGATATACTGTCAGCCCAGATTCAGCCAAATGCAGCAAAGCTGATTGGATGATGCTTAACAGTACAGATAAACAATAATCCAAAACACACTGCAAAAGCAACCCAGGAGCTTTTGAAGGAAAAGAAGTGGAATATCTTGCAATGACCAAGTCAATCACCTGATCTCGAACCAATTGAGCATGCATTTCACTTGCTGAAGGCAAAAGTAAGGCAGAAAGACCCACAAAGAACTGAAGACAGCTGCAGTTAGAGCCTGGCAAAGCATCAGAAAGGAGGAAACCCGGTCTTTGATAATGTCCATGAGTTTCAGACTTCAGGCGGTCATTGCCAGTAAAGGATTCTCAACAAAATATTAAAAATTAACATTTTATTTATGATTATATTAATTTGTCAATATACATTTGAGACCCTGAAACTGGGGGGACGGTGTATAAAAATGGTTGCAGTTCCTAAAATTTGTACTTAACATTTATGTTCAACCCCTTAATTAAAGCTGAAAGTCTGCACTTCAAATTCATTTGGATTGTTTTGTTTTATTTTATTCTGGTGGCATACAGAGCCTAAAGTATGACAATTGTGCCTGTGCCCAAATATATATGGACCTAACTTTTTGTTAAAAATGTTTTAAATGTAGCATTTGCATCACAGATTTTAGTAGACTTCATTATAAACCTCCTAAACTGATAAGTCACCTTTACATAATTTAACCCTTAACCACAATCAATATAAAAAACGTTTCGATCTGCAACAAATTACTTTAAAAACATAAATGGGATCCTTGGTTTGAATTCACAAACACTAGTGTATAAAAAAAGATACAAAATAGTCTGTGGTTTCTCAATTTGTTTACTTTTCTAAGGAGCTCTTGACATCTTTAATTTGGTCCTGTAACTTCGTCACCTAGCCCTCATTCATACCAGTGCGATATGTCATGCAATTTAACAGTTCCCAATCGCATGACAAGTCGTACCCAAATGCCGGAAATGAAACCGTTCATATCACTGCGACTCATGTCATGACGATTATGAAAAAGGTTCCTGCAATTCTTTATAACAATTTAATTGCGACTTGCTTAGACTTCTGTTAATTAAAGTCGCAAGCCGCAATGAAATCAGCAGTGCTGAATGTAGTGCAATTTCAAAGCCGCATCGCTATGAACGGAGACTTACAGTAATATAAAGCTTTTGGTTCTACTTTTAGAATTCCAAAGATATCATAGTGCATTCCCTTATAACTTGCTGAATAGCATGTGTATTAGTATCTGTGTACTAATAATTGTTGTTAACTGATTTTTTTGGGGTTATTGTTTGGCATTTTGTATTAAAAGGTACATCATGTAGGGATGAGAGAGAAAAGAGCACAGGGCACTTCTGTGTCCATGCGACTAAAGCGTGGTTTCTCAACCGGGGTTCCTACACAAATCACCATTGTGGCAGAAGTATATCCACCCAATGGTGGTTTCAATGCGCACTGAGAGTGAGTACTGCCAGTGCACATTGATACCCGATGTCTCACCTGTCGTTTCTGTTACACCTTGAACCTCACAGCAGAGGGCAGTGCCAGGAATAGAGGAGTAGGTGCAGCAAGCAGGAGCATGATGACTGTGTGTGAAATATTTTGTCTGCCTTAGTGTCTCTTATTGACAACAGGGGAATTTGTTCCAGGAAGGTGAGATTATTAATTGCAGTATAGCTCTGCAGAGTGGTGCAGAGAAGCATACGTTATTCTACTGTGCTGTTCCTCAGTGGCCCCCTTCATCTGTCCATCCCAAGTGCTTGTATGTAACATCACCTGGGATGGATGAGAGAAGGGCTGGCAGGGATCAACGTACCAGAAAAGCCATGTTACAGCAGCTTCTCTCCGATGCTCTGCATGTTAAGGACACTAAAGCAACTCACTGTACTCTGTCCTGTTGACCCCTCCCCCCCATTGTTATATGCCCTATTGACACCCCACTGCAATCTCACCCCCCCCCCCCCAGCGTGCCCGGCCCTGGGGACACCCACTGTGTTGTAGGTCTGAACATTTTTTTGGGGACTCCCCGAAATCTCCAACTTTTTGGTAAAGAAGTTGAGACATTCTGGACAAAGGACTGTCATATGGAAGGTGAAAGAAGGACATTGCCTTCCCCTAAGTCCAGGCTAGATTTTGTGATTTTTATATTCTGCCTTCTTTGGCTCTACTTTTCCCCCTTTACCAACATGCTAATGAAATGCTAATAAAAGAAAAAAAAAATCCTATGAAGTCTCCTGGTATGTATGACATAATTTTGGCTTACATTTGAAACAAGTAAATATACTATACCTTCCTATCTATTTAATAATGCTAGCAGCATAAGAATCAAACAGAGTTAAGGTTGATTGAGAGCGTTTACTTCCGCTTTAATGTATTTTAATAATTGATTCTCCTGAGGACAGAAGATGAGGACTCCCTAGATGTGTTGGGTTCCTTTAATAAAAAATATCCTTGACCTATATAGAACCTTCTCCTGTTCTGATGCTGCTGGTTGATAAGTTGTAAAATTTAAGGCAGATTATTCTAGCCTATACCTAGGTTGCATTGATATCATATTTTTAAACTTCTTTTTCTTTCAATGGCACCTTCTCTTACTTAGCTCTACAGTAAAGATAATTGGACTGCAGCGTTCTATGATAATAGTGTGTCCTATTTAGTATGCTGTGACTTTTTTCCTTTAGCTTTAATAAAGCCCCTTAGGCTTATGTCATAGTGTGATTCTGGATCATCTTTCTAGCACTGAAATTCAACTTACATTGTTCTATGGAGTTTCTGCCTGAGCTAATGCTATCTCATTGGTTAGTGACTTCTACAGAATTTAAGTTAGTCACAGAATGACTTCCAATAAGGACAATAGAATTTTAATCTCAGTGGTTCCCTCGCTGGTAGTGTGACAAGTTCACTAGCGGCTGTGTAAGAAACTGAATATAGCTAGCAAAAGTTATATTAACTGTTTATAACTGAAAATAAATGTATAGAAAATCACGGGTAAGCTAAATTTTGACATATATTATTGATTGTTGAAGATTTTAGGACTATTACAGGATGTATACCAGTATTTCGTTGGCTTATTGCTGTTATGAGTCTATGAAAAGTTTACATTTTAATTTTTTCTTATGCATTTGTCACAGGCAATCAGCAAGTATTTGCCAAGAGGTGATTTACGACTAAGACCTGCGATTTATGAAATGATCCTGGATGAATTTTTGATAACTGATTATGAGGTACATCAATCATTTTTTAATCACTTGTTTATTGTGGACAAACATGGCCCTTCCGATGGGTGTACAGATAGGGAATACCCTGTGAGTGAAGCCTTAAACTGAAAGCAAATGAATTACAAAGGTTCTGTGGCTAATTTAAAATTGTAATTAGAATCTCTTACTGTCTTACCTGCATTTAAAGTGGTTGTAAACCTGAAAAAAACAAATCAATCAATTCTTAAAATGGAATAATTACCTATACTAAGCATTTGGTCTTAGTTTGGTATCTTGAAGCAATCCTCTTCTCCAGAAATCCTCCCTACTCTTCTCAACTGAATAAACCTGACACAAGCAAAAAACTTGTGACACCACTCCCCTTCTCCTGTAAATGACAGCCTGTGCTGAAGACTAGACCAGCATGAGTCTCTGTGTAATATACTGCAAAATGGGGGAGAGGGTGTTCTCTCCCTGCTGTTCTCTGCCTTCACAAGATCAAGCTCCTGACATGTTTTAGTATGCAGTGGTCAGATCTAATGACTTTTTACAACAGGTAATGTTTTTACACTCTTCACTAATTTTACACTGCTGAGTACTGAGGCTATTTAAACTTCAGTTTTCTATATAGCTTCTATACTGTACCGGTGTTCCATGCTGGCCCAATGCCTTTTGGTTCTTTAGCCACTTACCATCTAGGCCAGTTTTAACATTTCTCGCATACAGTATATGTAAAATTTTGCATTTTTTTTTGGTAAAATTACTCAGAACTCCAAACATTATATATATATTATTTATGTATTTATTTTCTAAAAGTAGAGGCCCTGGTGAATAAAATGATGGTTGCTGCAATTTTTTATGTAGCACAGTTTTTGCAAACCCTTTTTTAAAAATGCAAATTTTCAGAAAAAAATACACTTACATGAAATCTAGTGCACACAAACAATATAATATCTTATTTTTATTTTTGGTTGCATGGAGTAAATACTGTAGATACCAAATGTCAAGATTCAAAGTTTCACATACCCATAAAATGACAACTGGGGTACCTAAAAAATCTCCATAGGCAACATTTTAAAAGCCTTTACAGGTTACCCGTTTAGAGTTAAACCTAAGCTCTGGCACTAGAGGTATTGACCTCACTCTGAGGTTCGCGGTGATACCTCACGTGTGGAGCAATCACCATTTACTTATGCGTGCGGAACCTATATGCACTTGGGGGGCTTTAAAATGTTTACATTTTATTTTATTTAAATGTATTTCTTTTCACACTGCAGCCGTGATCCAGGTATGACAACTTGTTCCCGAGGATGTACAGGTACATCCTAAGGACAGGAAGTGGTTAAACCAGTAATCCAGGTGCATTTCAGGAGTTTTTCCTGATAAGTGACCCAGAGAGCAGTGATGTCAAAGACAGCCAGACAGCGTGTACTTTCATAAGGAAGTTTGCAAAGGCAGCCTTTATTTCTCCTTGTAATGTCTTCACGTAAGCGGTGGCAAAAATGCCTACGATGCCTTGGGACATGTTAAGAAGCCACCTCATTAACAGCAAGATACCCATGTATAGAAACAATGAAGACTGGAGACATTAAAAGGTTTTGATTAAATAGTCAGTTGTGCATGGGGTTTCTTAGGGTTCATGTACAATGCATAATACAAAGTAAATAAGGACAGAGCTTTGAAAAAAGCATTCTATGCTTGTAGTGACATTTTACAGTCTCTATTCTGTATATTGGTTTTATTAGATGTCCTTATATAACACTAGTTATGTGAACCACTAGATGCCGACCGCCTACTTCTGTGATGATTTATTTTCCTTACTCTGGATACTAGAATAAAAGTCCAGAGATCTATTTATGTTTAGTTTATGATCTAAAGCTTACACATTCTGCTTTTCATTGTGAAATAATAAAGTTTTCCTTTTATGTTTTACTTCGTTATATATAGTGTATATGTGTTTTTCTTGGTTACTCAGTAGGAGGCTTAGTTATTATACCGAGAGTTCTTTCCAGGTGGATTAAAAGCCAGTGGGGTTTACGGTCAACTAGCTGTGGATCCTTCGGCAATTGAGAGCACAACTATGATTATGTTTTGATTGCTTAACCTACAATGCGCAGAGGTTTTAGATTTCTATCCAGACAGGAAATTCTGTGGCGCAGAATTTTCACATCAATGGGATTTCAACTCCCTGTTATTTCTGAATTGTAGTTTTGATCTTGGTATTCTTACCATAGAGATGTTAAAGTTTGCTTTAAAATAAAAAAAAATAATAATAATTTACTAGTATATATGAATAGTTGTGATAACAGAAATAATAGCCTTTTTGTCAGAGTACAATGTAATCTTGTTCTTTATTTTACTCATGAGTAGAGATGGGCCGTACACCATTCAGTTTGGTTCACACCAGAACTCTCAAACATCTAAAAATTTTGGACCCGAACCGTGAACCCTATAAAAGTCTATGTGATCCGAATTTGAAAAATCAAAAGTCCCTATTTTTAAGGCGTATATGCAAGTTATTGAACATAAAAGGGTATAGGGGCCAGGGTACTTCCCTGGGGGACATGTATCAATGCAAAATGTTTTTAAAGGAGCAGTGATTTTAATGATACTTAAAGTGAAACAATAAAAATGAAAAATGTCTTTAAATATAGTGCCTGGGGAGTCTCCTTAGTCTGCATGTAAAGTGGTGCATCTGTACTGTGTATAGAACCTGCTGCAGAAAAACTGACATTTATAAAGAAAAAAAATGACGTGTAAATAGATTTTCCATGCAAGCTTTCTTTATTTTGTAAACAACAGCTTTGGGGAGCCAGTCGTTATGATGAGTACACATTTTAGTGCACTCGGAATAAGATTTTTGGGATAAATTCTAGTTTCTCTTTGGCAGATTTGGATGGAAAAAACAAAGTTTTGCACCACAGCGAGCAAGCCTTATGTGAAGAAGCCAAATTATAGTACACTCAGGCTAGGTTTAACAATTTTCTTCTAAATAAAGTCTGTTTTTTCTTTCGCAGACTTTGGTTAGAAGTAACAGGTGTGGAAAAATTGGTCTTTGGGTATTGGTGATGCCTTCACACCATAACCCTATAGAGGTACTCTTGATGAAAGCAAGAATTGGCTTTGCTGTAATAAGTTGAAATAATATGCCCCAAGCAAACTGGTGTGAAAAAAATTGGTCTTTGGGTATTGGTGCCTTCAGACCGTACTCCTATAGAGGCACCCTTGATGAAAGCAAGAATTGGCCTTGCTGTAAAAAAATAAAATGATCAGCCCCAGTCAAACAGGTGCAGAACAATTGGTCTTTGGGTGTTGGTGGTGCCTTCACACCCGGTAACCCTATAGAGGTGCTCTTGGTGAAAGCAAGAATTGGTCTTGCTGTAAAAAATTTAAATCATATGCACCTTTTAAACAGATGCAGAAAAATTGGTCCTTAGGTGGTAATTTTGCCCATGAAACCTATACCAAAAAATATTTTTCAAGATAAAATTAACATTCACAAAGCTAGGCAGCCTCGACAGTCCTGCAGAGATTTGAGATGCCAAAAACAATCAGCGACATCGGCATCAGGGGCTTGATAGCTACTGCTAATCCAGGATTGATTCATTTTGACGAATGTCAGCGGGTCAATGGAAACCAAAGAGAAACAAATCACCGCTCTGAAAGCAGCCAGCTGAGCCGGATGGATCCCGAGCAACTGTGGCAGTCCTGCAGGAATGGGTGCTCACCAAGGTCCGTAACCTGAGAAGTCCATGTAAGTAGAAAAGAAAGTGGCACTTCCAGACCCAGGAACTTGGAAACTTGAGTTGTATTCTTCAAATCAAAGGTACAACATCAGACAGGAACACAAGACAAACTGGACATCAGACGCGTTTCACACCTTGTGCTTATTCTACTTAGCGGGTCAATGGAGCCTGTGGACATATGCATTCTTTTATCTGTCACAAAGCCTCTGGCAGCGCTGAATGCAGGGCAGCCTGTCACAAAGCCTCTGGCAGCGCTGAATGCAGGGCAGCCCAGCAGCTCAAATGCATACTGGGCAAGTTCTTGCCAGTGGTCTATTCTCCTGACCCAGTAACCCAGTGGATTGTCTCCTGGTAAGCTGTCCAGGTATGTTTCTACCCCTAGATAATCTTTCACCATATGATGCATATGCTGCCGATGGGATGTTGAAGCTGACAGCCCTGGGTGCCGAGGACTAAAAACATTTTGAAATGCATCACTTAGACGGCCCCCTTCTCCACCACTTCTCTTTTGACCAATGAAGCCTCAAAACTACCTTTTTCACGAGACTGTAATCTACCAGAGTCTGGAAGGGTGTTATATAAACTCCTCTTTAAGGTGTCCTCAAAATATTTTATCCTGTACTCCCTTGGCGAGGGCAGGATGAGTTCCGAAACATTCCTCTTATAACGGTGGTCAAGGAGGGTAGCCAACCAATAATGATCCTTCTCCTTGATGACATCAATTCTCAGGTCCTTTCACAGGCTTTGAAGAAAAAGGGAGCTCATCCACCTCAAGTTTGCTTAGGCAAGAGAAGCAGAGTCCTCAGAGTCACTGAGGATTACAGTATCTGGAACTGCCTCCTTCTAGCCACGTTCAACTCCCAAGGTTTCTGGGGATTGAGAACCATCTCCTAATGTTTTATGAATGTCTTCCTCTGCTTCAATGCTTACAAAACTGCCAAAATCTTCCTCCTCCTCTCTCTCCTCTTGTGTGTTCTGCTGTGCTGCAAGAATGGTGTCTGCATAACGTGGCCCTTGAGAGGGACGGAAGCCCTCCTCCTTCCTCCCACTGCTCTGCCTCGAGTTCCCTGTCTATAATGCCACTCAGAGTATGCTCTAGCAAGAATACAAGAGGGATTGTGTCACTGATGGATGCATTGTAACCGATCACTATCCTTGTCACTTCCTCCTATGGTGACAGCACAGTCAATGTATTCTTAATCAGCATCCATTGGCGTGGGGGGAAAAAAATCTGTCCTTGTAGCCATACTCATCAGGGGAATTGGTTAATGGCCGTCTGCTGCATGTGCAGCCACTGCAGCATTGCTAAAGTTGAGTTCCACTAGTGGGCATGTCACAAATCAGGTAGTTAACGGGCAGGTGGGATTTTTTGCTGAATTTCAGCCAACCGAACACTGGCTGTGTATGACCGCCTGAAATGGCTACAGACTCTTCTGGCCTGCCTTAGATGATCTTGCAACCCTGGGTACCTGTTTAAGAAACACTGCACCACCAAATTGAGGACATGTGCCAGGCATGGTACAGGTGTCAGCTTTCCCTGTTGAAGGTTAGACAGAAGGTTAGTCCCAATATCACACATCACCATTCCTTGCTCAAGCTGCCCTGGCATGCACCACCTTTGGTCCTGCCCCTGCAGAGCTGAAAGAATCTCTGCTCCGGTGTGGCTCCTGTCCCCTAGGCAGACCAGCTGAAGCACTGCATGACACCTTTTAGCCTGCATTATTAAATAGACCCTTGAGCGCTTAGGGGGTACTGGTGGTTCTTAGGACAATTCAGCAGAGGAGTGCATGGAGGATGGGATGAAGCTGACATCATCTCCACCAGCGGTATTGAGATGTGGTGGCAAAACAAGCTGCAGCATTCAGCCTTGTCCTGCATCTTCCTTAGTTTCAAGCAGAGTTATCCAGTGTGCTGTGAACTAAAGCTCTGACCATACTTGCTGGACCAAGTGTCAGCAGTAATGAGGACCTTGCGGATCACTGCCTTGCCCAACTATGCCAAAACATTGACTTCCACGTGAGGGTACAGAGCTGGAATGGCCTTAAGTGCGAAGAAGTAGCGACTGGGAACCTGCCATTGTGGTCAGAGATCTGCAATCTCTGACCATCTCCTGTAGCATGTCTGCAGTCTCTAACCATCTCCTTTAGTATGTCCACAGCCTCTCATTATCTCCTGTTTTCATGCAGACTTTGACCATCTCTGGTTTCATATCTATATCACTGATAGTCTCTTGTAGTATTGCATATGTCAAATATTATAAGCAGACTCTTGGTGATATCAGGGGCTGCAGTTGAGTTCCCCTAAATTTAACATGTCGACCACGACTGTTTTATTGCGTTGTCCACTTACCACTAGATCTAATTGTGTTGTTTTGTTTTGGTACTTTCAAATCAAAAATGCAATATTTTCATGACCCTTGCATTTTTATTCTGAAATCATGCATCTTAAAAAAATGTCCAAAACATTAAAGCGATATTAAAGGCAAGTTTTTTTTTTTTTTTTTTTTTTTTTTAATAAAATAAAGAGGTTATACTTACTGTACCTGCATAACAAGTAGCAGGACTTTTTTTTTTACCTAAGTCAAACAATTCATTAAGGTATAAAACAATTAAGCTGGCCATAGACTGTTCAAATTTTTGCTGGTTTAGCAGGAACCAGGCAAAATTTTAACCAAGTATGGGAAGGCTGAATGTACGCACGTTGATCAACGGTACTAGTCTACTAGCTAGTGGCTGTTATAGCAGCTAGAAGTAATCACTGTGTTCTCCCGGCCAGGACAGCTTCCCCCGCTACCCCCCCCTCCCCCCATGGGGAGAACACAATGGATGACATCACACTGTGTTGATGGGGGAATCAAGCTATTTTCTTTCCTGAACCCCTTGGTTCTCAAATCTCTCCATCTATGGCCGGCCTTTGACTTTAGAACCATTTAAAAGTGGAATTCCAGGCTAAAGCTAACTAATCTTACAGCTCACACTCCCTTCTAACACCAATACTTACTACTCTGTGGAAGAAAGTCATGTAATCTCCTCGGTGCCAGCCAGTGCCAGCCTCAGAGGAGAAGAGAAAGTGATTGACAACGGTTGAAATGCCTGAGCAGTGAGGGCGTGCATTGGCTTACTATGGACCATCCGTTGTTAGTGCTCCCTCCTCTCCCATGAAGCTGCTGCTGGGTTACAGAGGGGAGCCAATCATAGGACCAGACCAGAGGAGTCTGAAAATGGGTATATAGATCTTTTTCTCTAAGGGTTAGTATAGGTGTTAAAAGGGGGTGGGAACAATTTTAATATTGGTTAGTTTTAGCCAGAAATTCTACTTTAAGTTTTCACTGCATGTATGGTGAGATTGTTAAAGCACACGTTTTTAAAACTGCATCAGCAAATTTGAGTGCTTATCTGCACTTCTATACTTGCTTTTCTATATATCAGCCTTTTTCAATCAAGGTGCCTTCAGGTTTCTTCAGGGGTGCCTTGGCAAAATGCCTAAAAATTGCCCAAAAAGTATTTACAAGCCAGAAGGTGGATCCGATTTGTCTTTCAGTTACACAAAGCTATGGTTTTTAACTGTGCACCATTATACCCTTCCACCTACCAGCGTCCTAACAACCAATGCCGTCATCAGTTTATAAAAAAAGATGTCAGGCACGTGGCCCAGCCCCCTTGTTTGCCTCTCTCCGTCAGCACTGGGCTCATGTTAGCTGAGGGAGAAGAGAATGCTGGAATATTAGTCAGTACAAGGGTGTAAAGGTGTATCTGCTTTAGAACATCAATGCAGCCCATAGATCAGTCAGGTTATTTTCATTCAACCAGCGGGTTGAACAAAAAAAACTGACACGGTTTTCCCATCTGCACATTCAACGTGAATGGGGGGAATCCTCCCCGCTTTGTCATTGTAATCTGACAGCGGGGAGACTTCCCCATCGTCAGAATACACTGATTAGCATTGCCTGCTATAGCCTGCAGCCCTGACTGAGTGGAGAAAATCCAACAGCAGTTGTACAGAAGTCGATCAGTAAATCAACTTCTCTACAACCACAGTGCCCATACATGGATTGAAATTTAACTGGTCCCTGCTAAACAAGCCAAATTTCAATCCATGTCCAGCCAGCCTAAATCACCTCTAAGGCGAAGTTTCCTATGTGTGTGGTTTACATTTTACAATGGGGTGCCTCGAGATTGTGAATAATTTTAAAGGGTGCGTTGAGAGAAAAAAGGTTGAGAAACCCTGCTATATACCATTAGCTTGTTTTATCACCATTGCTTATATATATATATATATATATATATATATATATATATATATATATATATATATATATATAATCACTTTTTAATCTGATAGACTTTTATCTACATAGTGTCAGGTTTAAATAAAGTGGTATTAAACCCAAAATCAAAAAAAATATATTACAGCCTACCATTACTTAAATGTTTTCTTTTTTTAGGCTTTTCTTTTTCTTTTATTTTCACCTAGTGATCTGGCCAATGACACGCTGTTTATCTTAGGGTGGCTTCTCTATCTATAGCGTTACAGAATCAGTTTTTTCCTTTTGAGATAAAGAACTTAACTGAAATGATTTAGAGCTGACTATTGTAAGAATCCCTGTTAGTGTTAAATGGTTTGTCTAACTTCCATTTTGTTGCACAACATGGTCTCTTAAAGGAAGATGAAAAATAACAGAAGGATCAACAGGTAAAAAATGAAGTTGTAAGCGAGACTCAGAAAAACAGACTGCTTCGTTAATGTTAGTGACAGGCAGTGTCACTAACATTAACAATACTGTATACTGTAAGAGTGCTGAAAAGATATACTGTACTGTATACTGTATGTAAAAAAAAAAAAATTGCCTATAGTTCTACTTTAACCAGTTCTGGACCGAGAAGGATCTGCCCCCTTAATGCCCAGGCCATTTTTTTGCGATTCGGCACTGCGCTAATTTAACGGAAAATTGCGCTTTCATACAGCGATGTACCGAGGAAAAAATTGATGTCCTTTTTTTCCCACAAATAGAGCTTTCTTTTGGTGGTATTTGATCACCTGTGCGATTTTTATTTTTTGGGCTATAAACACAAAAATTGGGACAATGTGCTCAATTCTGTTATAACACTAGGGGAAAGATTTATGTCATTTTTATTTGTTTTTTTTTTTTTTTTACTAGTAATGGCGGCAATCTGCAATTTTTAGTGGGACTGCGACATTGCGGCGGACAGATCAGACCCCTCTAACTGACCTTTTTGACACTTTTGGGGGGACCAGTGACATTACTACAGTAATCAGTGCTAAAAATATGCACTGTTACTGTAATAATGACACTGGCAGGGAAGGGGTTAACCTAGTGGGTGATCAAAGGGCTAAATGTGAGCCATGGGGAGTGTTTACTAACTGTGGGGGGAGGGACTTGTGAAATGACCATAGAGACCTGTGATCCTATATAAAAGGATCACAGGCGCTCTGTGATCATTTCAGAGAGAAGAAAGGTCGGCGGTGTTTACAACACACTCGCACCCCAGCACCACTCCCGTGAATAGATGTACCTCTACTTCGATTCACACAGCCGAGCCAGCCTGCTGCAGTAAATATACAGCGGGCGGTCCGCAAGCGGTTAAGGCCTAAAGTTGCTGGAAATATGCCTGCTTTCCTGTTTTTTTTTTTTCTGGTGTCACCAATTCCTTACAGGGTTGCATGGTGACACAGCTGCATATGTACTCCTGTCACATCAAAGTTTAAATGTACAGCAACACATAGTCCCGGGAAGGCACCCCCTCCCTCTACCTGTGCTGTCCTAGTTTCTCTGCTCCCCGTACATGGAAGTTTAGGGGAAGCAGCACTGAACCTAGAACCAGCAGCCGAGCAAAGCGTTTTCTTTCAAATATGTACGGGAAACTGTTAAAGAGGATACATTCATTGAAAAATTGGGGAGTGTTTAATATTACTTCATGTAAGTTTTTTTAAATTGGTGACTGGAACTCCGGGAGCAGTATGTAAGTCTGTTACTATAATGTTGTAAATTCTCTACCTGTGAAAGTTTTGTTATTTTGAAATGTTTTATACAACCAGCTCCAGGCCACGAACCTTTTATAAAAATATGTCTCTTTCATTTTTTACAGGGATTCGCAACACTAATAAGAGAATGGCCTGGAGACCTGTACAATAACAAAACCATAGTAAAAGCTTTAAAGGGGCATTTGAGCAAAGACCCAAACAACAGAATACTTCTGGAGGCTTTGGCAGAATTGTAAGTTAAGTCTTCTCGTATACAGATGTTTCTTCGTTATACTGTATAAAGTAATATTTTTCATTACTTCTGAAGTTTGTGTTCAGCAAAGGTTTGGGAGGTTGTGACACTGAAAAGATTTTCATCTTGTATGTGCCCAATTCTGTTATAACACCAAGCAGTAGAATCATAGCACAGTGTAGGGCTGGTTTAATAAAGAGGAAGTCTCATCAGAAGTTAAAAAGGCTTGTTAAATCCCCAGGGGACCCAGTTCACATAGCACTATTAAAATTTGTACAGGGGTTTCTAAGCTGCATGGTCGGATAGCTCGCCTCCTCTCCCCGCACTGCTATCCCATTTCTCTGGAGCAAGGAGATGGACTGCTGAGTAACAGAGGAGGAGGGAGCACAGAGACCACATATCCACTTCCTCCTCTGTACATCTACTCTGTACATCTACAGCCCTTGTTGCTAAGCCCTGTCCCTCCTCTGCTGCCCTTGTAGTGTGCAAAGACTGAGCTCACAGAGTATTCGGAAAAAACTATAATAGTAACTGGCAGCTTGCATTGTGAATGACGGCAGCTGGAGAGCAGTGCTGTCGTTCCTCAAAAACACAAGCTGACAGCAACAGCAGCTTTTACACTACACTATCTCTCAGACAAATGTAGTAGATGCCAGTTTTTTTTATTGTTGGCTTGTGTTTTTCACGAATGACAGTTCTGTTCTCGCACCACCATTAATCATAACAGAGCTAATTTGGAGGAGATGACTGTAGTAATGATTGCTTGTGTTGTGAATCAAGGTGGCTCAAGAGCAGAACTGTCATTCACAAAAATAAACAAGGTTTTGCTTTTTACACGATCCGATAAATGGAGTAAACCCTTACTCTTTTATGCGTGAACAGTCTCAACTTTAGTAAATCAGCCTCAATGTGTACATTTCCCATTTTTTAGTACTATATAGTGCATATTTATTCTAAGTGAACAATGGCCTTCCATTAAAATGATGTACCATAGCAAGTCAATCTGTTAATCCCCCTGCAAAATTTCACAAATACCTGTTGAGACTGCCAGTAAAGTCCACCTAATGCAGCTTCCTGTGATAGTGTGGCAACAGTACTGCACTGCTCCTGAAATCAGAGCAGCTTTTCAATCTCATATAGGCTGTGCCTGCTTGCACTACAGTGAAATTTGAAAATCCTGCAGGACACATGGCTTCCCCTATGAAAAGTAAGTAATATTTCAGAGAACTTGGAAGCGGTTTCTCAGTAGGATTACTGGACTTGTTTGTAATAAGGTGAGCTGTGGGAGTCCAGGAGCATCTAGAAGCAGATAAAACCTTTGACTTGAGTTGGTTTGAGCTACTTTAATAGATACTTCTTTATAAAAGCACACCCAGCTGAAAGAAGACCCACAGCAAGCTGGCAAGATCATATCTCCCAGTAGGGAGGTCTTAAGCTTCACCACCACCCCTGTAGGAACAAACATCCTGATAATGACAGCTACTATATAAACTAAATAGACAGTTTGCTGTGTAGAGGTAGAGTCTTTGTGAAGATGCTCTGTTTTATAAGTAATATGTTCTTTATTATCACCTTCTTTTGTTGTAAGTTTGGGATTTGTATGGCCTTCCTCAGTTTTGAAGATAATTGATCATGTTTTGTAATGTAAATGATGCATCACACTTAGGTAGATCTAGACCCCAAATGTAAGTGGATACAAATCATTTTACAGTTATCTTCTTACAAAATTGTGCTACTAACCAAAAATAAATGTAAAACTCATGCTGTCTAACCTCTCATTTTGCTTCAGTGCTCACCTAACTGGTTCTGAATTTTCTAGGACTTTGATGCAGAAAGCAGCTTGAGAGTGTGTCTTAAATTAAAAATCCGCCAATCCCCCGCTTAGCGGAGACACAGCTGTCAGGTCTTGCTGTTCTCTATGGGGTAATCGGATGGTAACGGACTGTCTGTCCGTTCTCATCCGATCCCATCTGATCCCATCCGCTGGACGGATGGAGAATAGGGTTTCCATCTGTCTAGATTTGACAGATCAGATTAGATCGGATGTCAGCGGACATGTCTCCGCTGACATTCAATGCCCCATAGAGATGCATGGGGTGTCCGTTCAGATCCTCAAAAAAAACTGACTGGCGGATCTGAACGGTACCCCCTCCCCCCCCCCCCCCTGGTCCCCCTGTGTGAAAGGGGCCTTAGGTGTTTGTAAGCCTTTGATTGCAGAGGCTTTATCTGATGAAGGGTCCTTTCACGTAAGCAAAAATTCTGTCAGGAAAACTGATATGCATGAAAACTGAATTCTTTTACATAAGTTTATACATCTGTCTTCCAATTTATTTTAGTTGTTGAAGAAACTAGTCATGGGTCACAAAAGTATAAACAAAATGTGGGAAAGATTTACTAAAAGTGGTGCACACAGAATCTGGCGCAGCTATGTATAGTAACCAATTTGCTTCTAACTTCAGCTTGTTCAATTAACTACTTTTCGCATTATAGTCGAAAGACAGCTACAGCGCGGGCTTCTAGTGCCAGAAGGGCGTTTATAGATGTCCCTGTGGCGAGCGAGCAGCGTGCTCTGCAATTATCAAATCCTTCGGACACGGCTGATTACAGAACAGGGTAAAGGGCCAATCACACCGGCCCTTTACCACTTGATCAGCTGTCAGCCAATGAAGTAAACAGAAGCCAGTTATCACCTTTTTTTTCTCCTCACGATCAGCGTGAGGAGAAAGGAAAGCTAGTAACTGGCTTCTGTTACAGGGACATCGGCCCCAATTTGTGCCCAACAGTGCTGCTAATCAGTGCCACCTATCAGTGCCCACCAGTGCTGCCAATCGGTGCCCATCAGTGCCACCTAACAGTGCCCACCAGTGCTGCCACTCAGGGCCCATCAGTGCCACCTCTCTGCCCTTCAGTGCCACCTATCAGTGCTCACTGTAAATTCTGATCAACATTCTGGATTTGTGATCAATTTTGTTGCCTCTTTAAATGCTGGAAATCTCGACTGAAGGGTTTTCGGACAAGATTTTAGGCAGGCAATGCTATGGCAGTGGTGCACATTGACCATCAGGGAGTTGCCATAAGTATTATCATTGCAAAATAAATAGAAAATATTCTTTAAAGAACAGAACTTCCTTTTCCAGCCTTGTCTGCCATTCGCGCCCCAGTGTGAACAATCAGCAGGCAGACTTCTTCAACCAACAGCACCTGGACATGGGGAGTGGTCCCTACACTCCGAAGTGTTCCAAAGCCCATGCCATATGTGGGGGATGCCAGATGTAGACCTCCTGGTTTGCAGTTTTAACAACAAATAGGACACATTTTTATCAGGGTACAGAGATCCTCTGGTAGAAGCAGTGGATACTGTACTCTGGTTTCTCTGTAGGATCAGTACACCCTGATCTGCATCTTTTCTCCTTTTAAACCTCTTTCTTGTTTACTCTTATAGATTGAGATGCAGGGCATTCTGGAGGTATTCATAGCTCTGGACTTGCCCAGGCCTGTAGCCAGTGGAGGAATCAGCACAAAGGACACATCTTACTGACTATAATTTATGTCCCTTCTGCTGATATCTCTGCTTCACTTAAGCTTTATTTTAAGGAGTATATTTTTTTTTTGTTCAGGTGAATGCAATGATTGCCGTATGAAATAAAGTGATTGAGCAAAATACTTTACTTTGAAAAGGTTTTCAAACATTTTAATTTACTAGGGCATGGGAAATAATGTTTATCTGTGAGAAAGAAGGGCGAATAATACATGAATCAAAGCTTATAATGTAATGTTGAAACTTGTCCACGTGTCCTCTTCTGAAGGCAAGGATTACAGTTCGGGCAGAGACACTAACTGTTTAGCTGTGCCTGAATGTCACTTCTGTATTCTCCTTTGGCTAAGGTCATGTGACAAAATGCTGGCGGATTGGGAGAATTCACATGTGTATATTTATATATCCCATTGAGGTGCTCTACTGTTGGTTTGCTTGTTCTTATTTTGCTGTGTTTAGAACAGCTGATCTGGGGCCTTCAGGGGACAGCCATATTTAAGCCAGCTTAAAATGGTTCCTTTCAGTTGAAAGATATAAGGACAATGTTCCAAAATGGTGCCAATGTTTATCTTACGAGAGAGTGTAAGCTCAGTAACTCTAAAGTAAACTGATTTCTCTATCTTGAGGTAGTAGTGTTCTTCTTCTAATGCTCATGAGCTTCTAATGCCTTTTATTTACAGACATGTATATGATCAGTGTTACAGTAAAGCTCTTGAAATCTATCTAACACTTCGGCACAAAGAAGTCTTTGAACTTATAAACAAACATAACCTCTTCAACTGCATCAAGGACAAAATTGTCTTACTCATGGATTTTGATACTGAGGTATGTAAGACATTTCGATATGAATACATTTTAAATATTGTACACAACAAATAGAATATAAATAAATGAATTGAGTTATTATAGCAGAAGATAATAGATGTCCTGTTATATTAGTACTGATGGTGCCAGAATTGCACACAAAATACAAATTTCCCAAAAAATGCTATTAAGCATGTTTTATGTGCCATGCTGCGTCGTTGTTTCCAACCATCTGAATGTATTTTCAGCTCTCATTGGCGCTTACTGCTAAAAATTATGGTCATTATTATAGGTACAAATAAAGAAAAATATTCAGCGCTGGACTCTTGTACACACCACTAATAAATGGACCAGCAGCTAAGCACTCAAGGGCAATATCTCCAAAACACCTTCTGAATACATAATAGAAAAATAATGCAGCGCAATCCTAGTGGTAAATTAATAAATCATATAATCATGCAGAGTCCCAATGTTAATAGGTGTCCATATAAACAGATAAAAGTCTCCAGTGTAAAGTGGTCCTAGGGCAATTCCATAAGGTGCTTGTCTCCAGGAGTGCTCATGCAATCCCACCACCTGTTCACACTGCCGCTCACCTTAACAAAGAGACCCTACAGGGTCAACCAGCATGTCATCTCAAAATCAAAGCATCCTCACACTTTCTTCCTTAGCGTAGTAAATGATTACACCTCCGATGCACTGTCAGCTCCTCAAACAATGTTACCAATATGTGTAGGAGAAAAGAAAGAATGATCTAATGCTCTCTGTATGACGTCACGTGACCCGCGGCCGCCTCTCAGTCTTCCGGGTTGGTGGACCTGATGCACGCCTGCTTGCAAACTCTGCAGATATGCGCTGTTATTTTCTTCAAAAATGTGAGTTGTTTACTTATATGGATTAAAGAGTGCTTGATTGCATACAGAGAGCATTAGGTCGTTCTTTCTTTTCTCCTACACATATTGGTAACATTGTTTGAGGAGCTGACAGTGCATCGGAGGTGTAATCATTTACTACGCTTAAGGAAGAAAGTGTGAGGATGCTTTTAATTTGAGATGACATGCTGACCCCTGTAGGGTCTCTTTGTTAAGGTGAGCGGCAGTGTGAACAGGTGGTGGGATTGCATGAGCACTCGTGGAGACAAGCACCTTATGGAATTGCCCTAGGACCACTTTACACTGGAGACTTTTATCTGTTTATATGGACACCAATTAACATTGGGACTCTGCATGATTATATGATTTATTAATTTACCACTAGGATTGCGCTGCATTATTTTTCTATCATTATTATAGGTAACAATCTTCTGGGCCAACCATTTTTTAAATGATACCCTTATTAGCTAGCGGGTAAAGTGTAGAAATGTAAGCTTTCAAAACATGTTGTGTTTTTTTTTGTTTTTTTTTTTACTGTATTTTTGTAGAATTGTCTCCAAAAAGGCATTCGATTATTTGGAAATGCATTGTTTTCAGCTTGATACTTGCGCCACAGTCTTTACAACTTTACCAGTCAAGAGCAACACTTTCAGTAAAGTAGGTCCATTATCTGTCATAGTGTTGTGATGAGCTCAGGTGTGTTCAGATCCTAGTCCAAACCTTCCTAAGCGAGCTTGTCAGGAAGCTGTCACCTACACTGCTGAGGGAATTCCATGTCACGCAGCCACACATATACAATGGGCATGCAATGTATACATGCAGCTGTGGGGTATGGAAAGCCTCCGTCTCTTTTTATTGGCCTAGTACAGTGACAGCCTCCTGGTGGGATTGCTCAGGTGGATTTGAACTAGAATCTGTAAACCTCAACAAACATATGTGTAAAAGGGACTTCTCAAGGCATGTGCATAAAAAACATGGTAATGAGAAAATAATATAGTTAAAGGACATCTTATTTATAAAATAAT
This sequence comes from Pelophylax lessonae, assembly GCF_965119305.1. NCBI lineage: Eukaryota > Metazoa > Chordata > Amphibia > Anura > Ranidae > Pelophylax > Pelophylax lessonae. Next base: position 197,218,440 of record NC_138772.1, read on the forward strand.
GACAAAAAGCACACATTCTGACAAGTTTATATATTGGATATCAATAATGTTGATATAAATATAATGTCAATAATGTTATATCAATTGTGAGTAATTCCTGTTCAGAAATGACAAAGTCCACAAGAAGAGACTCAACGTGTTTCGAACACTTGTCTACTTCAGGAATACCTGTTAGCAGTAACTAAATCACAGTATACATAATTAAGGAGATATATTAAAACAGATTCAACAATCACTGCAGCTCTCATTTAAATTGTTTACATACATGTTATTGCCACGACAAACCGTCTTCGTTAAACTCATTGCCAAAAACGGGACCCATCAGATCCACAAACATCAGAGAAAAATCACAAGGAACGCTAGTGATGCCAACAGATGTGTAAAAAAAGGAATAAATGTATAGATAGAAATAACATTTTCAGTGTGCTTGTATACTAGCAGTTGGCTCAAATTATGAAGCCACTATATAAAAGTAGCACATCTGCTGATAAAAAAGGTTATTACCAGATTGTGTCTAATTAATTTACACCACACAGGAATACAAGAAGAACATTCATTTGAAGGTGAATATATAAGTTCAGTTTGAAACAAGAAAATTATCAGAGGCCCATATATTTTAGATCTATAATGAAAAACATGATATACAGTATCTCACAAAAGTGAGTACACCCGTCACATTTTTGTAAATATTTTATTATATCTTTTAATGTGACAACACTGAAGAAATGACACTTTGCTACAATGTAAAGTAGTGTACAGCTTGTATACCAGTGTAAATTTGCTGTCCCCTCAAAAAAACTCAAGACAGCCATTATTTTGTCTTAACATTTGGCAACAAAAGTGAGTACACCTCTAAGTGAAAATGTCCAAATTGGGCCCAATTACCCTATTTCCCTCCCTGGTGTCATGTGACTCGTTAGTGTTACAAGGTCTCAGGTGTGAACGGGAAGCAGGTGTGTTAAATTTGGTGTTATCACTCTCACATGCTCATACTGGTCACTGGAAGTTCAACATGGCATCTCATGACAAAACTCTGAGAATCTGAAAAAAAGAATTGTTTCTCTACATAAAGATGGCCTAGGCTATAAGAAGATTGCCAAGACCCTGAAACTAAGCTGCAGCACGGAGGCAAAGACCATACAGTGGTTTAAAAGGACAGGTTCCACTCAGAACAGGCCTCGCCGTGGTCGACCAAAGAAGTTGAGTGGACATACTGTAGATCTGATAGTATCCAGGTTCAATGCAAAACTGGACAAGTTCGTCTCCAGAACCAGGAATCCTCAGGCATTGCAATAGATGTCCTGGTGATACTGGGGGACCAGATCTTTCTAATTTATGCCTTATTTCCTATAAAACTTTTTCCACGCTTTTTACACAGAATTCAGTTGGAAGGTATAGTAGCACCTCCTTGGTCCAAGAAAAAAGTGATTTGCAGACATCGTAAACATGTCAAGGGTTGATCCTTGGCCTCCTCTGGCTCAGCTGAACCCTCAGGTCCAAGGTCCAATCGTCCATTCTCCTTAACGCTTCCTGGCTTGTTTATTGAAATCTGATTCCTAAAGGATAGGGGAGTTTCGGAGGCGGTTATTCCCATACACTTGAGGACCAGAAAGGCTACTTTAAAGAAGATTTACTGTAGGACCTGTAAATGCTATGTGGCATGGTGTGAGGCTAGGAAGCTGCATCCTTGCAAGTAGGTTGAGGGCTGGAGTTTGGCTTTCCTCCTATCTGGAGTAGATATAATGCTGGTCTTGGGTACTATCAAGGGACAACTTTTGGCCTCGGCTATTTTCAAACCTTGATTGCTTCTCTCTCTTGGATGCATACTTTTGTTCAAGATGTCACATATATGGGGTCTCCAGTCAGGGTCACCTTTGTCCTCATGGGACTTCAGCTTAGTTTTGTCAGTTTTACAGAAACCACCTTTTGAGCTGTTTCGGGGCCTTACATTAATTATTTTTCGTAGAAGGATGTGTTCTTGGTACTAGTACGTTGGCAAGAAGAGTGTCAGGATGGGCAGTTTTTTCTTGCAAAGTACCATTTTTTTATATGCTATTATGACAGGGTAGATCTTCAACCTAAGCTGATGATTTTCCCAAAGGTTGTTTCGAATTTTCATCGTAAGGACATTGTTTAATTCAGGATATTGTTTTGCCTTCTTTTTTCCCAGACCTCACACATGGGGGTTTGGGCTGTCAACTATTTGAAAGTGTCTGCTGCAATGTTGCAATCAGACAGCTGGATTCACTGTTCATCCTTCCTGAAGATCCTAAGAAGGATCAGGCAGTTACTATTCAACCATTTCACAGAGAATTTGTCAGCTTATTTCCCAAGCTTATGGATTGAAGGATAAGGTTTCACCTTTTCAAGTGAAGGCTCATTCTACCAGAAGTGTTGGAGCCTCTTGGACTATCCATCATTAGGTGTCAGTGGCTCAGGTTTGCAAGGCTGCAACCAGGGTTTTGATACACTACTTTGCAAAATGTTTACCAGGTGGATGCAAGGGCCACTGCTTTTGCCTGCAGTGTTTTTCAAACCTGCGTAGTGATTTTCTTGGGCCTAACAGTGGCTACTGCTGCCCCCCTCCCCTCCTTTGCATTGCTTTGGGACATCCCAGTTAGTCATAATTTTTAACCTGTTCTGTGTCCCGTGATGTACGAAAAAGAAAATTGGATTTTTGTACTTGCCTGGGATAAATGTTCTTAAAGGTAGGGTTGTTTTCACCCAGAGCTTCAAGTCCTACTTTGTATTTAAAGTGTTACTAAACCCACAACAGTAAAATCTGTCTATAGATGCAGAATAGCACAGATCCTCCCCCTCCTGCACATTCACTCTGGACAAGTCCAGATGAGCACAGTAAGTGTAGATCAGCTGCACATGCCCAGTTTGGTCCCTATTGCCCAAAGAACACTTCCTGGTTTTAGCTGAGCTATTTAGGTCACATGGTGCTAACATCACCCATGTGGGTGTGTATACAGATCCTAAATGACAGCCCATTTCCTTCCTTCTCCTCCATGCCCAGTAACTAAAAAAGAACACAGAAATTTGGCTGCATGAATTTAGGTCGCCTGTAATTAGGGTTTCATGTCAATATGTAGAAGTAAGGTATATTGAAATTATGTTTTGTTTTTTTGTTTTTGTTTTTTGCAATAGAAAGCTGTTGATATGCTTTTGGACAATGAAGACAAGATTTCTGTAAGTATCTCCTTTTGTACATTATACCTGTTGCCTGTTTTAAGAATGGATGACATGTGACATGTGTGTATATACAGTGTGTGTGCGTGTGTGTATATATATATATATATATATATATATATATATATATATATATATATATATATATAGTATGCAGTTGTGCTCATACGTTTACATACCCTGGCAGAATTTATGATTTCTTGTCCATTTGTCAGAGAATATGAATGATAACACAAAAACGTGTCTTTCACTCATGGTTAGTGTTCGGCTGAAGCAATTTATTATCAGTCAACTGTATTTTCTCTTTTTAAATCATAATGACAACAGAAACTACCCAAATTACCCTGATCAAAGTTTACATACCCCAGTTCCTAATACTGTGTATTGCACGCTTTAACATCAATAACAGCTTGAAGTCTTTTGTGGTATTTGTGGATAAGGCTCTTCTCAGATGGTAAAACTGCCCATTCTTCCTGGCAAAAAGCCTCCATTTCCTGTAAATTCTTGGGCTTTCTTGCATGAACTGCATTTTTTAGATCTCCCCAGAGTGGTTCAATGATATTGAGGTCAGGAGACTGAGATGGCCACTCCAGAACCTTCACTTTATTCTGCTGTAGCCAATGACAGGTCGACTTGGCCTTGTGTTTAGGATCATTGTCATGTTGGAATGTTCAAGTACATCCCATGCCCAGCTTCCGGGCTGATGAATGCAAATTTTCCTCCTGTATTTTTTGATAACATACTGCATTCATCTTGCCATTAATTCTGACCAAATTTCCTGTGCCTTTGTAGCTCTCACATCCCCAAAACATCAGCGATCCACCTCCACATTTCACAGTAGGAATGGTGTACCTTTCATCATAGGCCTTGTTTACTCCTCACCAAATGTAGCGTTTACGATTGTGGCCAAAAAGCTCAATTTTGGTCTCATCACTCCAAATGAATTTGTGCCATGCAGCCCATCTTTCATCAAGTGCCTCCTTGTTGTGCATCTTGAAACAGCCACACCACGTTTTCAGGGAGTTCTGTATTTCACCTGAAGTTATTTGTGGGTTTTTCTTTGCATTTCAGAACAATTTTCCTGGCAGTTGTGACTGAAATTTTAGTAGGTCTTCCTGACTGTGGTTTGGTTTCAACAGAAACCCTCATTTTCCTCTTCTTGATTAGAGCTTGAACCCAGCTGATTGGCATTTCCAATTCATTGGATATCTTTTTATATCCCTTTCCTGTTTTATACAGTTCAACTAACTTTTCCCACAGATCCTTTGACAATTCTTTTGCTATCCCCATGACTCAGAATCCAGAAACGTCAGTGCAGCACTAAATGAAAGATTCAAGGGTCTGTCAGGCGTTCAGAATCTTATTGACCTTTTATACACATGCACTAATTACAAGCAAACAGATCACAGGTAAGGATGGTTACCTTTTATTAACCATTCAGACCCCTTTGTGTCAACTTGTGTGCATGTAATCAAGCCAAAATCACCAGGGTATATAATCTTTTGATCAGGGTCATTTGGGTAGTTTCTGTTGTCACTATGATTTAAAAAGAGTAAACCCAGTTGATTGATAATAAATGGCTTCAGCATGACTGCTTTGGTGGTGGGTCAGTGTTGGTCTGGGGAGGCATATCTATGGAGGGATGCACAGACCTCTGCAGGCTAGACCATGGCAACCTGAATGAAATTAGGTATCATGATGAAATCCTTGGACCCATTGCCAGACACTACGCCGGTTCAGTGGGCCCCCCTTTGTTCTTCCTGGTGCACAATAATTCCCGACCTTGTGTGGCAAGAGTATGCAGCCAGTTCCTGGGGGATGAAAGAATTGATACCATTGAATGGCCTCCACAAATTCAATAGAACACCTCTGTGACATTGTTTTGTTTCATCTGACGCCGCCAGGTTGCACCTCCGTCTGTCCAGGAGCTCAGTAATGCCCTGTTCCAGATATGGGAGGAAATACCCCAGGACACCATCCGTCTTCTTATTAGGCCTGATGTTTTCAGTTCATGCTTTGAGTACCACTTTGAGTTGCTGTAATGAAATTTTACCAAAATGGACTAGCCTGCTGCATAATTTTTTTCACTTTGATTTTTGTGGTGTCTTTGAATTCAGCCCACTGTAGGATGATAATTTACCTTTACATCAAACAATGTGGTATCCTTTTGTTCCTAACACATTACCCAGTCCATATCAGTATGGATATCCACAAGGATATTTTTCCCCATTGAGATCTGATGTGTTGTCAAAGTGTTACTTTAATTTTTTTGAGCTGTGTAGTTATATGTTTACCTTAGGACCTTATCTAAACTTATAATTATGTCATGTTCTTCTTAGCAGTGGACAGTCTGCTGCCTATCGTGTTCCTGACATCTCACTCATGTTTTGTGTGTGTTTTCTCCTATCTTTAAAACTACGAAAAGAAAAAGAAAAATATGTGCAGAGAGCAAGACAGCTATGATGTTCAAACTGGGTGTAAAGCTATGCTAATATTGTACAGTAGCATGCCATTATTGATAGTAGCAGTGCTCAGTAATGAGCTGGTAGTTACCATATTACATAACACACAGATGCAGTGCACCATCTTAATCTCCACACCACACTTCTAGAAGCTGGTGTTAAAATGCATGTGTCAAAAGGACCAAAAGCATGTGTCGGAATTTCCAGACCGAATCTCCTGAGACCCAGTCTACATAAACAGTATGGCACTAGCTGGGTTGATATGATCCAAAAGACGTTTAACTGTTCAAGAAGATGCAGAAGTTGAATTATTGTAATTTTACCTAAAATTACGCTAAACTCGTCATTAAAAATATTCTAGTCACGAATGTTAGAAAAGAAAAGGTGTCAATGTAGTTCATATATAGGATGGGTACCTACGTCCTATCAGAATATGGAAACTGACATTTTTGAGGCATATGTGGACTTTCATGGTACCATATAAAGGCTTAACAAAAAAGTTTCAATAAACTCCCATTTTATTTAAAACATATTACAACATATATTTTTTTAAACATATACACAGGGTACTGTGTCTTTCCACAGTTAGCCCTAGAAGGAACTGTGTATTCTGGGTGAGATCATCGTTCATGGGTTATCATCACACTTTTATTGATATACATATCTGTACACTTTCGTTCATGTTTTGAACTAATTCTTGTTATTAATCTATATTATTACAGCACTTTATGTGCCTACTGCTCTATAATTGTGTTAAAAGCTACTGAAGAAGCGGTGGTTTTTCCACGAAACATGTCAAGCGTCCCAACATCCAGATGATATCTGCTGTTATCGATAGTGGTTATATTACCCAATCTGTGATTTGTGTTCCTTATAGAGCTAAATGTGGAAAGACACAGTACCCTGTGTAGATGTTTTAAAAAATATATGTTTTAATATATTTTGAATAAAACAAAATTTTATTGAAAATGTTGTTAAGCCTTTATATGGTACCATGAAAGTCCACATATGCCTCAAAAATATCCGTCTCCCTAGTCAAGAATGTGTTTTCTACTCAAAAAAGTACATTATATTGTTCTTCGCTTCTTGCAAACCTGCAAAAAAATGTTTTTTTTTTTCTTTTTGCTGCTGTCATCTGACTTCCTGTTAGAGGATGGCTACATTCATTCTCAATGGCTCCACTGTAAGTAAGAATGTAGCCACCTTCTCTTGCTCGCTCCCAAGAAGAACTATGAATTTATGGGATTTGTAGTACGCATAGAGAAGTGCACAGCTTGTGCTCAACAAACAGAACTAGGCGGGGGGGATAGAAGTGCAAGATTTCACAGAGGCAGAAAAGCACAGTAAGAAACAAATGTCATGAAAAATAAATTTTAGGGCCATTAAGTATTGGTCATGTTTGAATTATTTTTGGAGAATAAAGATGTTTTGCATCACTTTAAGCTGAATGAAAAAACAGGTGTTATGCCCGTCTTTTACAAGTAAGAAGACCGTAGCATTCCTAATCTCTAGGTAAAGTGAAGCTAAGTGAACAGCTTGGTGAGGTTGGGAGTGTCTGGGTAAAAGCTGTGCCAACAGCAAAGGAGTGAAGGAACAGGGAAACCTACCAATACACAAATAAAGAATAACAACTTGGCTACTGTGGCCGCACATCGATGACTTGTATCTGGCCTTTTTTTTTTCCCTAAAAGCCTTTTTGATAATATAATCATAAGAAATGTGTTTTAATTATATGCAAACCATCAATGTGTTTTTGTTACGTTTATTGCAGATTGATAAAGTTGTGTTGGAATTAAAAGAAAGACCAGAACTGCAACATGTGGTAAGTCACAACGCTTCAAGACTTATATAACTGATTTTTTCCAAAATGTCCGTGAACTATATTTCACAAAGTTGGAGAAGAATTCTGTATTTGAACTTTTTAGATACTAATTTTACATAGAGCACCGCTGTATTAACCAGTCTTCATCTAGCCTTCAGTGATGGAAGTAAAAGTGCATCATCCATATCTAAAAAAAAAAAAAAACAGGATTAGATGTAATTTACAGAGCAAGAGTACATATAGATTAAAACAGATACTCCGATACTATTATTCTCTGAAAACAGCGTCTCCTCTCCATCATTCCAACACCAGGTCTCCTTTCCAGTGCATGGCTGCTGGTACTTCTGAGTGTCACCTGGGTGTCATACTATTGTACATGGTCATACTTTTCAGTAAGCCAATATTTCTGTATTAAAAATCCTTTTGTTTTGTTTTTTTTTGGTCTTATGTAATATTCTAATTTTCTGAGATACTGAATGTTGGGTTTTCACTAGCTGTAAGCCATATCATCAACATTAAAAACAAAAGAATTGCTTGAAATATATCACTCTGTGTGTAACACATCTATATAAAATATTTGAGTTTCACTTTTTTAATTGAATTACTGAAATAAATTACCTTTTTGGTGATATTGTAATTTTATAAAAGATGCAGCTGTAGTATATCTAGCTCTGGTTAGAAGTATGATTTGTTGGAGAGAGGAAGTAATTGCCAATCCCTCCATGGAGACAAAGCAATACAAATCTGAAAGGTAACCATTCCCCGCTGTACTATGAAACAAACAATAGTATGGCTGCTATTGAGCTTTTATAAATGATAGGAAAACCTTTTTTTTTTTTTTTTTTTTTTTTAAATATCCTTTAACTTGATTGCAAGAAACAAAAATAAGTCTTAATCTTTCTCTCCTTGATAGACCCCTCACATACTTTCAGATTTATGATTTAGGTATCACAGTTCTCATCTCAAACTGTTTTTCTACTGTGGTGTTTAATGCACTGATGCAGAAGACAATGAAGCTCAACTGTGTGATCACACAAATACTTAAAAGTCTATGATTCTCTACTGTAGTGCATTCTTGAATAAAGTCTCTAGATGTCACTCGTCACCCACTGGAAAGCTGTATGGCATTGCTTTTTCTCAATGCTTCACTGTGTCTTTACTACTTGCTAAGGTAGCTGTAAATTCCTTAGTGTTTAATGCCTTTCACTCTCTTTCTAGAGGGGAAAAAAAGAAAATATCAATATAATATTCCTGTTGGCATGATTGCAACTATTCATTATATAATTCACATTATAGGGGTATGTGAACCATTTGATTGAAACACAGTTTGATTTCAAAATGTAATAATGCTCACGTTTTTCTTTTTTATGAGCCTGTAATTTATGGCAATTGTGATTGAATGCAAACTGTACTATATGTTATATGCTGGGAACTAGAACCATCAAACACAGTAGTACTGAACCTAATATTTTATTTTAATTGAATAATGGTTTAGATTTTATTACTAAAAAATTGAATACATTTTTTTTTTTTTTAATGTTTAACTGAAGCAAGCAGGATTAATATAGGTGAGGAATAAAAAACTGAATTTAGATAATGTTATTAATTCTGCTTACAACAAAAAAAACATTTCCCAGCACACTTACTAGCTAGCCTGCAAAGAAATCAAATTAGCCCTGTCTAATGGATCATATCAAAGATAGAGAGTTTAGTTGCATACAATTGCAAATATACTGTATGTAAGGCCCCTTTCACACTAGTGCGACTTCAAAGTAGTGCCTGCACTACTTTGGCACGATTTTAATGCGTTTTGAGGTATATAGCCCTGAGCCATTGCTCAAAATCGCGGCAAAGTCGCGTCAAAATCGTGCCGTAAAATTGCGGTAAAATCGCGTTGCATTAGTGTGAAAGGAGCCTAAAAGCCACAGTGTCTCATCAAGGCTCCTCTGAATGCTGTGGTCCTAACTCTATAGTTTTGAGTCTCCAAATTGGAGCACATATAGCAGTGGATGCATTAAGGGTAGGTTTGCCTGGAGGGGGCCCACTTCTCCTTAAAGTTGCAGGGACACATTGGACACCCAGCAAAAGCACAATGGCAGCAGAAAGCATCCACTGCATACCTAAGCATAGTTCAGCTGACAAGCTGTTCAGATAAGTGGCAACCACCCCAATCTATAACTAGCCTTTTACAGTAAAGTGAACATGGGAAGGGGTAGATTAAGGTAATTTTAAAGGAATAAATGTCTTTAAAAAATAAAAAAATAAACGTGATACTTACCTATTCTGTGGAATGGTTTAGCACAGAGCAGCACGATCCTCTTCTTTTAGGGTCCCTTGCCAGTTCTCCTGGCTCCTCCTCCCTGCCAAGTGCCCCATTGCAAGCTGCTTGCTTTGGGGGCACCCATGCAGGCTCACTCCGTGAATGTGGAACCTGCTTTCTCCTCATTGGCTCACTGGCTGTGATTGACAGCAGCTGGAGCCAATGGCTCATTCTGCTCTATCGAAGCCAATGATAGAGCGAGCCGCTGCTCTCATACACATGCCTGGATCAAGATGGGGCTCAGGTGAGTGTTAGGGGGGTTGGGTGGGATTGGCTATAGAAGTGTTTTTACCTTAATGTATATAATTCATTAAGGTAAACAACCTTGAGACTTTAGAACCACTTTAAAGCTTGCTCAGTATTCCCTTAAGCAAGTTCAGTGATTTACTATTAGCTTGTATACATCCAATAGAATATTAAGCACATACTGTACATGTTGAGAAGCCTATATTTTAGGAGTTCCTTCATATCTTTCATCATGTGTGTAAATTTGCTTGTGTTTCTTCTTTTAAAAAGTTTTTGATCTTTGGGTTTAAAAGATTCTTCACATACACAAATAAAACAATGTATATGTTGTCCAAAGTATTTTCTCTTTCGTTCATCGACGGACACAGCGTTCGATAAATCATATTAACTGGGTTATATTGCCTCCTCCAGGAGTAGGTCTAGGCAGAACAAAAACATCCTGGCTACGCCCATGGGCCGTCCTCAGCTGGTATATATCCCCCTCTCTGCTCTAGGTAATCTGTTTTAATCTCTCTAGTCAGGAGTAAGGACCTAGGCTCCCTGCTGGGATTTCTGATCCTAACAATTTTTTCTCCTTCCTTGCATCTTGTTTGTCTTTTTTCCCTTGAGAGATCTACAATCAACTGCCGGGCTGGGTGATGGGCTTGATAATCTAGATCCAGTGGTCCCCCCAGGCTGGCCCGCAAGTTAAACGTCTCACAGGGTCCCATACGACCAGACATGGGTCTGAGTCGAAGCGGTCCCTTGGCCAACAGCTCCCCTACTTTGGTGGTGAGGAGTTCTGTCTGGAGCATTGCAAATAAAGGAATAAAATCAGCGCAAAAACACTCTAAAATTGGTGAACCATAAATAAGATAATAAATATCAATCTTCACAGATGTGCTGAATGTGCATAAATAAATCTCGGCCATAGACCCGGAAGTGACGTCACCGCGTTGCATCACAAATCACGTGACTTTATCAAGGGTATGTGATTTGTGACGCAACGCCCTGGTGACGTCACTTCCGGGTCTACGGCCGAGACCGGAAGTAGCTGGAAAAAGCGCTGTTACCGCATCGGCGGCTGTCATACTGAAAAGCCTTTGAATATCTGCACAATTGTAAGTGTAACCTTTAACTTGCCTAATAAACTATTTGTTGAACATACTACACTATGAGATCCTCTCTCCATCTTGTTTCCTGGTAAACGAGTGCTCTAAAACAAACCTTGTAGCAAGTAACTTTGCTTGAGACCAACCTAGAAGATCTGGACCCTGATCTACACATCAGATCCATACCTTGAAGATTTTCTCTTCGGAGACATCCCCCTAAAGGTCTACAGGTTGACATGAGATACCTGAAACGCTCTTATGAGTGTTAATGGAGGTGAGCGGCCATTACACCTATTCTGTGGAACCCTAGCTCACTAAAACTCGCACTGGGATCACCGGATATCGTTTTTTCATCTTCACCTGATACGAACTTGATTTTTTTCTTTATTTGTAGCACTGATTGGACTTGTTTTTCACTTTGTGATATTGGTCACTACCACAATTTTTTTTGCATTACTACTCATTTTTTTCACATTATTGAAGAGTTGACAGTGGTTCGCCCTTCATAGGGCATTGTTCTCTTTTTTAGAATTTTCTATTTCTTTTTACTTTTTCTTCATCTACATTCGCCTTTATGGATACCACTGTGGTTATTATTAGATAAGTCACTGTTTCACCGCACTCTGAAGAGCGACAGTGGTTTACTCTTCATAGGGCATATTATAAATTAATTTTTTTTCTCTTCTGTTTTACAACAATTGTTTCAGTTGGAGCCTTTGATCAGTTCTCCTTCTATAGAACTTGTGCAATTGCTCATTTCTGCACATTTATTCATTTTACATCAATTTATCTTTTTTTTGATCATTTTAGATCAATTCAGCACAGGTTATTCACTTTATTGTATACTCAGCTAATTCTGATCACCTTATAGATCACTTGAACACGTTATTACGTTCTTGCTTATCCACATTTCTGCACATGTCACTTTGCTTTCACCTTTTGAAGAATTTTTTATATATTTTGATTATTCAGTCAGTTTTACTATTTATTCGGATTAATACTCACTGTCATCTTTTTTCGTCATTTCTATGAGATTACGAAATTCTTGCATTTTATATATATTTATTTATGCACATTCAGCACATCTGTGAAGATTGATATTTATTATCTTATTTATGGTTCACCAATTTTAGAGTGTTTTTGCGCTGATTTTATTCCTTTATTTGCATTGTATTGTATGTGGTGACAGAATTGACTGCGGACCTCTGGTGCTCCATTTACATATCTTCATCTCCTTTTTTTCCGTTCCCTTCTTCTCTTTTGGTAGTGGTTTATTTTTTACATTTCTGTCTGGATCATTACCTGCACCATGGAAGGGTAAGTACAGTCCCCCCCTCTCCCCTTTTGGTTGTTTTTTGGTGTGAACACGGGTAACCTCCAGGGGCAGGCAGACATGTCTCCAGGTTCCCTCCTCCCATCCTAAAATCCCTCGGTGAGCTGGGCATCCCCCACTCCCTTTCCCCCCGTCTGGACCTCTGGAGTCTGGTGGGGGTTCCAGGGCAGAGGATGCAGCGGAGACCCCTGGGGTCTCCCCCTGCTATTTCCACTCTGTAATGGTCCTGGGATAGTGCATGTCCTTCCCTGGTAATCTGGAGGGTTCCCAGTGTAGGAGACCCCAAGGTGCATGCCCACGTCCAGGGGGGCTTAATATCACACCCCCAGATCCATACAATAGTAAGGATGATTCCTCCATGGTCGCAGCAACGAATGAAAAAGCGCTGGTAGACGCACTTATCACTGCAGTGCGTGAGACATTAAAAATGAAAAATGTGTCTGATGTAGCCAGGGACGTGGCTGTGTCGTTTGGTATGCATAAGTCAGGTTGCACTCCTAAGGTGTTTCCTTATGTGCCTTATTTTGACAGGTTTTTCTGTAAGGAGTGGGAACAACCAAAATTACACTTTGTGGTCCCCAAACGTTTTGCTGTACGTTACCCTTTTGAGGAGTCGCTTTTAAAAAAGGGGACTAGTCGACCAGTGGTGGACCCTCCTGTTTCCAGTTTGAATAAAGCAACCATGATCCCAGTAGAGGAATCCCTGTCCTTTGAGGCCCAGGCTGACAGGAAAACGAAGGCTGTCTATTATGGCTGGTTCAGCATTGCGGTCAGTGTTTGCTTCATCCCTGGTGTCTCTGACCCTAACTGAATGGGCCAAGCTTTTGTCAGGGTCTGGGGAATGAGCAGGTTCCCGCTGCTTATGTTGATTTAGCAGACCACTTGGTTCATGGGCTGCAGTGTATTTGTGATGCAGCTTTGGATACCGCTTCTGTGCTGTCCAAACTTTGTTTTTCAGTGGTGGTGATTAGGCGCGTGCTGTGGCTAAAGAGTTGGTCCGCAGATCAAGCCTACACGAAAGCTCTCATTGATCTGCCCTTTCATGGCAATTGCCTGTTTGGGGCTACCCTGGATGACATCATTAAGGGTATCACGGTAGAGAACACAGTCAAGGAAAGGGAAGGAGCCTCGTCGCAGGCGGTGGCCCTCCTCCTCAGCCCATAAAAAATTATTTTGTGCTTCTGGGACGGAGAATAAGGGAAATAGATCTCTCAAATCTTCCCCAGGAGCTTCCAAGCAACCTTGGTCTGGTAAGCCTAGAGCAAGCTTTTCCGGACTGGCAGACAAGACCCCTTCAGCATGAAGGTCTGCCCTCACCCATATTTGGGGTCAGAGAACATCATCGCTGGTTTCCAGCCCAGTGGACCTCTTTGTGAGCATCAAGGAGGTCCGCAAAATGTTTATTTTTGGGGTACACAGAAAGGGAGGCAAGGTTTGTCCTTTTTAGGTATTTTAGGTCCTGAGTCTCTTTGTACAGACTGCAAAGGTCCAGGTGATGTCCGAACTACCGAAGGTCCACCCTATCCCTGTCTAGGGAATTGATTTAACTAGGTCTGATTTTTAATTTGGACCAGGGTGGTTCTTTCTCTGGAAAAATTTCAGGAACCACAAGCCTTGATTAACTGGTTGCTGTCACATACAGACAGTTCTCTCCCCTGATTTGCATACAGGTTCTGGGGCTGGTTGTATCCACCTTCAAGACAGTTTTGTTTCCACAGTGCTACATGCAGCTCCTTTAACAGATTTGGCTCCACAGAAGGACACCGAGGTTCGTGACGAGGTCACAGGTTCCTCTGGCAGATGCCACAGGCATCCAAGGGCCACGGTAAGGCCAGTATCATACTCGTCTCAGGCTTCTTCTGTGTTTCCTGAGAAGAATCAAGAGCGAGGATCTTGTTGTCCCAAGGGCTGATCTACCATCCTGCTTTACAGTTGCGGGTTTTAATGGCTTAACTATTGAAAGCCAGGTACTGAGGTATAGAGGTTTGTCTGGGTCAGTGATCCCTAAAATGGTGAAGGCAAGGAAGTCATCTTCCAGTAAAATATAGCATCCTGCGTGGAAAGCGTACATTTCTTGGTGTAAGTCGATTGGTGCTCATCCTCGATCAACAGGGATTGATCAAAAGTTGACCTTGAATACCATCAAGGGCCAGGTATCTGCCTTGGCAGTCTTCTTTCAGCGACCCCAAGCCACACACCCTTTAGCTTGTACCTTCATTCAGGGGGTTCGACATGTGGCTCCACCTGTACGATCTCTTTTGCCTCCATGGGATTTAAATTCAGTGCTTTTGGTTCTCCAGAAACCTCCATTTGAGAATATTTGGGAGATTCCCTTGCCTACGTTGTCCCAGAAGGTGACATTCTTGGTGGCTATTACCTCGGCCCACAGATTATTGGCGGTATTATTTTGTCGCAGTCCCTATTCGGTGGTCCATAGGGATAAAGTGGTTCTTCGTCCCTGTCCATCATTCCTGCCCAAAGTTGTCTCTGACTTCCATTTGAATGAGGACATTGTGTTGCCTTCCCTGAGTCTCAAGCCGGCTTAGCCCAAGGAATTTGCCTTGTATACATTGGATGTGGTTTGTGCGATTCAGGTATATCTGGCAGCTACAGAGATCAGACTCGCTTTTTGTGGTTACAGACAGACCAAGGAAAAGGCTGGCCGCTTCTTTGGCTACCATCTCTAGATGGATCAAATTGACGGTGACTCAGGCCTATTCCAGTAAAATCCGGTTCCAACTTTCCCCGTCACAGCATATTCTCCTCGGGCGCTGACTACTTCTTGGGCCTTCTGTCATCAAGTATCAATATCACAAGTTTGCAAGGCGGCCACTTGGCCGTCAAAAAATTCTACAAGGTACATACATTGGCATCTGCGGATGCTAATTATGGCCACAAAGTTTTGCAGGTTGCTATTTAAGAGGGGCTGTTTCCTCTTGAGGGGTGTTTTTTCTTTAAATTTTTATTTTTCAGATGGGGCTCCTGTGCCCTGGTTTAGGCTCCTGTGTTTAGCCTTGGGTTATTTTCCCCACCCCTCATTTTCCTTTTGCCACTGCTTTTGGACATCCTGGTAGTTAGAAATTAATGGAGCGCTGTGTCCGTCGATGAACGAAAGGGAAAATGGGATTTTTGTACCTACCTTAAAATCTGATTCTCTGAGTTCATCGATGGACACAGCAGACAGCTCCGGTGGAGTAACCCAGAAGCGGCGTCATGATGCCACTTTTGGTTTACTCTGCGCCACAGCATAAAACTGTCAGTATTCAAAAACGACGATTTCAGCATTTTGAATACTTTGAAGTGCAGTGTAGGGGTCTGGGGTCTTTTAGACCCCCGTTCCCTCCATAAATGGTACCTGTCACTGCCTATTACTGTCACAGGGGATGTTTACATTCCTTGTGACAGCAATAAAAGTGATCAGATTTTTTATTTTTTTTAAAAAAACAGTGCTAAAAATAAAATAAATAAATAAAACAAATAGAAAAAAAACATTTTTAAAGCGCCCCCGTCTCCGTGAGCTCGTGCACGAAAGAAACCGTATACGTAAGTCGCACCCGCAAATGAATATGGTGTTCAAACCACACATGGGGTGGGGTATCGCTGCGATCGCTAGAGCGAGAGCAATAATTCTAAAAAAAAAGACCTACACTCTAACTCTAAACTGGTAACCGGTAAAAATGTTTAAATCATCGCCTATGGAGATTTTTAAGTACCGTAGTTTGTCACCATTCCATGAGTGTGCACAATTTTAAACCGTAACATCTTGGGTATCTATTTACTCAGCGTGTCATCATCTTTCACAATATACAAAAAATGGGCTATTTTTACCGTTTAGTTTTTTAAATGCAGTGAAATTATTATTATATAGGATTTATATAGCGCTGACAGTTAACGCAGCGCTTTACAACTTGAGAGTAGACAGTACAAATACAGTACTGTACAGTACACTTTAGAGCTTACAATCTAAGAGGGAGGGTAGAATGTATTTTTCCCCAAACAAAATGTGTTTGAAAGACCGCTGCGCAATTACTGCCATTTTATTCTCCAGAGTCTTTGCTAAAATATATATAATGTTTGGGTGTTCTAAGTAATTTTCTAGCTAAGAATACTGATTTGAACTTGTAAACAGCATGTGTCAAAAATAGGCTTGGTCCTTAAGTGGTTAAGGAAGACTTTCATCCATACTCGGAACAGGACATCCATACTCATAACAATTTATTGTGAAAAACAGTACAGCCTTCGAAAAGGTACTTGAGATTTCCATCTCTACTGCAACACTTCAAGTGAAATCATTTTTACGATAGACAGTGGTGTCACTGTTACTGATTGCAGGAGCCATTGCTCATATCAGGACAAATATTTAGTTTCTGATCTTAAAGAAATGCTAACCATACTGCAAAAAGTTAAGTAAAACCACATCCTCACAATTTAGAAAAATGAGGGGTAGAACCAAAAAAGAACACTTGCATTATTTAAAGGGTGATAAATAGTGTCAAATAATGAAATCTGTATTGAATCAGTGTTTGAGAAGTGTATGTAGGGTATCCTTAAGGGATTTAGGAGGTGAATTTTTAAGGTGAAATGTCAGTAAGTGCCACATGCCATGAATATAAAAGGTGAAGGCAATGGTGTGAAGAGGGTTGTTGTATAATGGAGCAATTGCTTGCAAAAAAGGCAGAATATCTGAAAATTACTACAAAAAATAACTGACAAAAGAGATGTATGGAGGCACTAGGTTGGAAAGTTAGAATCTGGGATTCAGTTGCCTGTGGAATTGGTTGGATATGGATGGAATGTCAGGAGAAGTAAAATATGCAGTAGCTAATTCTAGGATATAGGAATGGTTCCTAGAATTTTAGCAATGGTTTTTATTTCCCTAATATAGAGATCTTCCTTAAATGCATGTCCCCATAACCACTATTACAGGACAGGAAGCAAGGAGACATCTATACAACAGGGACACAAATAAAATCCTTCCTACCATCATCCAAAAATAGATTTGGGTTTCAGTTTAATCTGATGTAACCGTTGTGCCTCTGCAGTGGTGTGTTTGTGAATTACAAATATCACAAATATTATCGAAAACATTTGGGGACCGGATTGGGCTTTAATGGAGAGGTTACCCAGGATTACGTTGAATACCTTTTAGATCAGGGGTCCTCAAACTTTGGCCCTCCAGTTGTTGAGGAAC
This sequence comes from Pelophylax lessonae, assembly GCF_965119305.1. NCBI lineage: Eukaryota > Metazoa > Chordata > Amphibia > Anura > Ranidae > Pelophylax > Pelophylax lessonae. The sequence goes on from NC_138772.1 coordinate 197,236,100, forward strand.
TACAATTCCCATCATGCCGGGTCATGTCTGTGAATGTCAGAGTTTTACAATGCCTCATGTTATGTGTAGTTCCACAACAGCTGGAGGGCCGTAGTTTGAGGATCCCTGTTTTAGATAGTGTACCAGTGCTTCACAAATTCCAGATAGTTAATAGTGTGCAGCAGCAACATATTCACTGTAGTCTTCCGGAATCAAAAATAAATTACTCAAAAACCAAGCCAAGGGATATTATTAAAGGGAGATAACCCTTTTGTTCCTTTTTTTTTTCCAACAACAGATGTTTAGACTAACATTTATCTTAGAAAGACTATAGAAAAGGCTATGTTTTAATGTAAAAGGCCTAGATTAAAGAGCTAGCATTTATTTTAATACCCAGATAGTCAAATGTGCAGAGTATCACAATAGGAGAAATGTTTTTTTGGATCTCACAACAGTGGTAAAACTGTGTTTGTGGTCTAGAACAATAGTGCATCAAAACATTTCAGTTCTACTTAAACATTTGTACAGTACAGTAAGCCCCCATTCACACTAGTGCATTTTTTTCCTGCGTTTATTGATGCACTGGTTTTGCATGACAGTAAAAATCACAATATTGCCTATGGTGCCTGTTTACATTAATGCAGTGAAGTGCATTTTTTGAAAAGGTGCAGGTGCTTCATTTGGTGCAGTGCAGGGCATTTTTTGCCCCATAGACTTTAATGAGAATGCATAGAAGGGCCTTAATAAAACACATGTGCATTGTTTTGGGTATCAAATCCAGTCCCCTTCTACAAAAAAAAAAAAAACACATGGAGCATGGAGCATGAAAACACATAAAAAACGCACGTAAAAATATGCACAACTGAGCTACAAAAACTCACAAAAAAAACACATCATGCAGCAGCAGCACTAGTGTGAACTAGGTTAAAGAGGAAGTAAACCCTCCTCTACAACTTGTACCTATAGGTAAGCCTATGATAAGACTTACCTATAGGTACTGTAAATATCTCCTAAACATGTACCGTTTAGGAGATATTTACCTTACATGCAGCCAGTGACATCACTGGCGCATGCGCTCTGAAGGAACGGCCGCTCGTGCCGTTCCTTCAGAGCCCCGTGCCGTGACTGTCGGCTCTCGCGCGCGTGTGCGGGAGTGACGTCACCGCGGCTCCGGCCAATCAGATGGCCGGATGCCGCAATCTCGGAAGACGGGCGACTGGACATGTCGCCCGTCATAGAGGTGAGTGAGTGGCACGGCGGGGGCTCGTTCTAAGGTAAGTATTGCATAATGAGCTAGTATGCGATGCATACTAGCTCATTATGTCTTTCTCTTGCAGGGTGAGAAAAAAAAAAATTCGAGTTTACAACCTCTTTAAAGCCCTGTACACACAATCCCAAAAACAGACAAAAATACCACTATCTAAGCGATCGTATGATAATCGGATCGTTCTACAGAGCTTTAGAGAGCGGGTCACGACAGTTCATACAATTTTATCCGATCGGACAGGCACAAACATTTTTCTCATATGATACCAGTACAAATATTCATTACATTTCTCGTTTAAAAGTACACTACCACACATGACATCACTTCCGATTTTTTATTCTGTCGTAGAAGAATTTTCATAACTTTAGTAAACTCTTCATGTTCGATTACGCAACTAGCATGCAAAAAAAAAACCGACAATCTGTTGCCTGATTTTCAGATCGTGTGTACGGGGCTTTACCTAGAGCTGCCATTACAATATATCTTTTTCTGACCTAGCTTCAAGCTCTGGTTTATACAGACCTGTCCAACCTGTGGCATATCCCATTTGGGATAGGTTTCTAACTGATTTTAATCATAAACATTGCATAAAAGGGAGCTGAAATTCATATATAAAAACCTTAATATATTCCTCATTATCCACAAATTATATAAATTCACTTTGTGTGCACCAAAAGTCCAACACATACAGTATCCTACCTCGTAAAAGTGGCAGTGACATCACTGTGCTGCACATAGCCTGTCCAGCAGGTCCACCCTCTACAGGCTATCTGTAGAAAATTACAGGAGGGGGAATAGAAGACCAGTCACCCTGCACAGAGGGAAAGTTTTGCACTAGATTAATGAAAAGATCTTTAAAAACTACACAAAGGACAGCAAGATCCAATTAAAGAGTGTGTGAACCCAACATTTCATATTCCTTTGTCACTGTTCTGGCATTTACTTGTATGAAAAATTATCATGTTCTCTTTGTATTGCTTCCTTTGTGGGAAATCCTTGGTGTCTCTGCCAGTCCCTCTGCTGTCCTATCAAAAACTGACCACACTAGGCAGGAGAAATCAGTGTGCTGTCCTCCAATGATCAGACTTGTCCAGACACCCCCCTCTCCTGCACAGCCTTTCACTAGGAAATTTAGTATGCTGCTTTCCTCCTCTAGCTCTTATGCAGCTAACATATCACTTATAGGCCTCTTACATACAATACTCCTGTTTGAGCATCTCCATTTTCAGGCATAATTTCTGTCTTATTAAAAAGCGCATATTTTCGCGCATATGCGTTCGCGCCAATTCACGTAAATTTACGCCTCTGATTATGCAAATTTTTTTCCAGATCAACAGTATGATCGTGTGCGTTCATTTGATCGCATTTGCGCGTATTTGCGCGCAAATTACTGTCCAAAAATGCAGATTTTTCTATTTTGTTCTTACTGAAGAATATGCGGAGCTCATTTACGCGGCTGTGTGCATAGGCACATTAGACTGCCACAGTCTAGTCTCGTCGCAGACGGGGACCATCCTTTTTAGCCCATAGACAATTCTTTCATTGTCCCGGGACTGAGAATAAGGGAAATGGATCCTTCAAGTCTTCCCCGGTAGGTTCCAAGCAACCTTGGTCTGGTAATCCTAGAGCTGGCTAATTCCGACCCGAAGACAAGACCCCTTCAGCATGAAGGTCTGCCCTCACCCATTACTGGGGTGGGGGAACATGTTCGCTGGTTTCCAGCTGCGTGGACCTCCTTCATGAGCATCAAGGGTATCCATGAAATGATTATTTTGGGGGTACCAAAAGAGGGGGGCAAAGTTCATCCATTTTGGGTTTTAAGCCCTGAATCTCCCTGTGCGTATATAATTCCTGCAAAGGTTCGGGTGACATCTGAACTACCTAAGGTCCCCGCTATCCCTGTCCAGGAAATTGAATTGCCTAGGTCTGATTCACCAGCTGCTGTAATACAAAAAGTTCTCTCTCCAGACTTGCATACACATTCTTGGTCTGGTGGTATCCACCATCAAGACAGTTCAGTTTGCACAGTCCTACATGCAGCTCCTTTAGCAGATTTGACTCCACAGGAGGTTCGTGACGAGGTCATGGGTTCCTCTGGTAGACGCCGTAGACATCCTAGGGGAACAGTAAGGCCAGTATCATCCTCGGCTCAAGCTTCTTCTGCGGTTACTGTGAGGAATCAAGGGCAAGGGTCTTTCAATCATTCTGGTGACCGTAAACATCTCTTGGGGGCTACCTCTCAGGGAAGACAAGTTGTCCCAAGGGCTCATCTACCATCCTTTTTTACTGTCGCTAGTTTTAATGGCTTAGCTATTGAAAGCCAGGTACTAGAGGTTTTCCTAGATCAGTGATCCCCACTATGGTGAAGACAAGGAAGTCAACTTCCAGCAAGATATACCACCGTGCGTGAAAAGCGTACATTTCTTGGTGTGAGTCGATTGGTGCTCATCCTCAATCTTTTTCTGTGGCTCGGATCCTAGCCTTTCTTTAATGGGGCGTTGAGCAGAAGTTGGCCTTGAGCACCATCAAGGGCTAGGTGTCTGTCTTGGCAATCTTTCAGTGACCCCTAGCCACTCACTCTTTAGTTTGTACCTTCATTCAGGGAGTTTGGCATGTGGCTCCACCTGTACGGTCTCTTTTTCCACCATGGGATTTAAACTTAGTGCTCTCGGTTCTCCAGAAACCTCTATTTGAGAATATTCTGGAGATTCCCTTGCCTATGTTGTCCCAGAAGGTGGCATTCTTGGTGGCTATTACCTCGGCCTGGAGGGTTTCAGAGTTGGCGGCATTATCCTGTGGTACTCCCTATTTGGTCGTCCATAGAGATAAAGTGGTTCTTCGTCCCTGTCTGTCCTTCCTGCCCAGAGTGTTCTCTGACTTCCATTTAAGGACATCAAGTTACCTTCCTTGTGACCCAAGACCGCTCATTCCAAGGAATTTGCTTTGCATACCTTGGATGTGGTTCGGGCTATTCGGGTGTATCTGGCATTCTACTCGTGCACTGAGTACTTCTTGGGCCTTTTCTCATCAAGCGTCAATATCCCAAGTTTTCAAGGCGGCCACTTGGTAGTCGGTGGATACTTTCACCAATTTCTACAAAGTAGATACTTTGGCATCTGTGGATGCTTCTTTTGGCCGCAAGGTTTTGCAGGCTGCTGTTTAAGAGGGGCTGTTTCTTCTGGAGGGGTGTTTTTCTTTAAATTTAAATTTGTATTTCAGATGGGGCTTCTGTGACCGGGTTAAGGCTCGTGTCCTGGTTAGGGCTCTTATGTTTAGCCTTGGGTTATTTTCCCCATCCCTCATTTTCCTTTTGGCACTGCTTTTGGATGTCCCAGTAGTTATGATTTATGGAGTGCTGTGTCTGTCTATGAACGAAAGAAAAAATCAAATTTTTGTACTTCCCTTAAAATCTTTTTCTCTGAGTTTGAGAAACACAGCAAGCACCCCTCTGATGAGTTTTGATATTTCTAATACTGCTTGCTACTAATCTGAATATCTTGAGCAGAGAGGGGGGTTATATGCCAGGTGTTTTTTATTCTGCATAGACCTACTATATAACCCAGTAGTTATGATTTATGGAGCACTGTATCTATCCACGTAAGTACAAAAATAAAATTTTTGCAATTTTGCACATCTCCTTTTTTTTTTTGTAAACATCCACCACCAGGCATTGGTTTACCAGAGGGAAAGCTCTTTGCAGAAGCAAAGCCATATTCCCCCACTAAAATATCTGTCCCCACACATAGACACAGAATGGAGTGAGACATAAAAAGTCAGTAACACATAGTTATTCAGGTTGAGAAAAGGCACAAGTCCATCTAGTTTAACCAATTATAAAAAAAAAAAAAATACAATCCCATATACACAATCCTATACCCACAGTTGATCCAGAGGAAGGCGAAAAACCCCAGCAAAGCATGATCCTATTTGCTACAGCAGGGGAAAAAATTCCTTCCTGATCCCCCAAGAGGCAATCGGATATTCCCTGGATCAACTTTACCTATAAGTGTTAGTACCCAGTTATATTATGTACATTTAGGAAAGAACCCAGGCCTTTTTAAAGCAATCTACTGAGCTGGCTAGAACCACCTCTGGAGGGAGTCTATTCCACATTTTCACAGCCCTTACTGTGAAGAAACCCTTCTGTATTTGGAGATGAAATCTCAATTTCTGTAGACGTAAAGAGTGCCCCCTTGTCCTCTGTGATGACCTTAAAGTGAATAACTTAGCACCAAGTTCAATATATGGACCGCTTACTGAATGTATTTGTACATTTTGATCATATCCCCCTTAATCTCCTTTTCTCAAGAGAGAAAAAATTCAGCTCCTCTAATTTTTCCTCATAGCTGAGCTCCTCTATGCCTCTTATCAGTTTGGTTGCCCTTCTCTGCACTTTCTCCAGTTCTCCGATATCCTTTTTGAGAACTGGTGCCCAAAACTGAACTGCATATTCCAGATGAGGTCTTACTAATGATTTGTACAGGGACAAAATTATATCTTTGCCTCTCTTAATACAAGAAAGGATTTTGCTAGCTTGGAACCTGCAGCTTGGCATTGCATGCTACTATTAAGCTTATGATCCACCAAAACTCCCAGATCCTTCTCCACCGTTGATTCCCCCAGTTGTACTCCCCCTAGTATATATTATGCATGCATATTCTTAGCCCCCAAGTGCATACCTTTACATTTATCAACATTAAACCTCATTTGCCACATAGTCACCCAATTCAACAGTGTATTGAGGTTGGCTTGTAAGTTGGAGACATCCTGTAAGGATGTTATTCCACTGCCTAGCTTGGTGTCATCTGCAAAGACTAAAATGGTACTTTTAATCCCAGTCCCTATACCATTTATAAAGATATTAAAAAGTAAGGGTCCCAACACTGCACCTTGAAGCACACCACTGATAACCTTAGACCATTCAGAGTAAGAATCATTACCCACTACTCTCTGAATTCTATATTTTAGCCAGTTTTCTATCCATTTACAAATTGATATTTCCAAGCCCGTAGACTTTACCTTACACATTAGTAGTGTGTGGGGAACTTTGTCAAACACTTTTGCAAATTCCAAGTATACTACATCCCCAGCCACCCCTCTATCCAAGGTTTTACTTCCCTCCTCATAAAAATAATTTAGGTTTGTTTGACAACTTCTGTCTTTCATGAATCCATGCTGTTTGCTGCTTAAAATATTTTTTCCCAGTAAGAACTCATCTATGTGGTCTTTTATTAAACTCTCCAGGATCTTCCCAACTATAGAAGTTAAACTAACAGGTCTATATTTACTTGGAATAGACTTTGATCCCTTTTTAACTATAGGTACCACATTGGCCCAGCGCCAATCCAGTGGTACTATTCCAGTCCTGAACGAGTCTCTAAAAATTAGAAACCATGGCTTTGAAAATGACAGAGCTTATTTTTTTTTTTGCAATGGGGACAAGATCTGTTTCAGGGAGTCTACAGGTTGACTAATCCTTTGTCTTCTGCTTGCATGTTTTGGGCAGAGAATAGCTTCCACAGTTTAGGTTTTTAAGGTTTTTCTTTTTGTTTTTTAATTTAAAATTATATAATTCTTTAAATATCTAAACCATCTGCAAGGACTATTGATTCTCTATAAATGTTTGCATGGTATATACATTTTTTTTTTCATTAACATTTTCTACTTCCAGTACTTGCACAAGCTTTTCAAGAGGGACCATCACAAAGGACAGAAGTACCATGAGAAACAAATCAGCTTGTATGCAGAATTTGACAGACCAAATCTTTTGCCTTTCCTTCGAGACAACACTCACTGCCCACTAGAAAAGGTAAGCAAGACAGTTCTATGGGTAGCATAAACTCATCTGCTGAAATTCCTTAGGGGATGTCAAAGCCTTACAAGGGCTGTAGTGCCATTGGATACATAAGTAATTTTTTCAGATGTGAACTGCTTTGCCTGTGTAACTAACAAACTATGTAACAGGCTTGAAAAAAGATTCTGCATGTATATTTCTACTTCATAAACATGTATAGATGTACAGTACATATACTGTATAATTTAAGAAAAAAAATCTTTGATACGTATTTTATACATAGTCTTATACAAAAATATCAGCATTTTTTTTTTTATATATATATTATTTTAATGATAAAAGGAGAATTTTAACAAACACTATATTACCATACATATTGGGACGCCTGACTTTACACGCACATGAACTTTAATGGCATCCCAGTCTGTAGGGTTCAATATATTGAGTTGGCCCACCCTTTGCAGCTATAATAGCTTCAACTCTTCTGGGAAGGCTGTCCACAAGGTTTAGGAGTGTGTCTGTGGGAATGTTTGACCATTCTTTTAGAAGCGCATTTGTCAGGTTAGGCACTGATGTTGGAAGGTCTGGCTCTCTCCGCTCAAATTCATCCCAAAGGTGTTCTATCAGGTTGTGGTCAGGAGTGCAGGCCAGTCAAGTTCCTCCACGCCAAAGATGGAGGGTGAGTCAGCTGCAGGTCCAGGCATCTGGGTCGATCCCAACTGTAAAGTCAGGATTGATCCAGAGCCTGGACCGGCTTAGTGACCTCAGCCGACAGCAGACTTTAGCCCACTTTTGGTTGGGGGCATTGAATAAATTGCAGTTCTTAGTATTTAAACATTATGTCCTAAAAAAAAAAAAAAAAAAAAAACAATAGTAATTAATTGACATTGGATTTGCTGTTTTTGTGTATATCTAACTATATTTGCTACTACATGTGCTGGCTATGATAGCACTTTTTTGACAAGACAATATGGGGCATGTTTTTAAAACAGTGAATGTGACTTTCACCAAACATTCACTGTTGGTCAAGCAATCACTGTTATTTGAAACATATGCACCTGCAAGATTCACATGCAGTGAATGTTTGATGAATGTCAGATTCACTGCTTTCACCTCGTATTCGTAAACTTGTAGTAGTTAGCATCCTAGTTGCTCTACTTCACAAAGACAAAAGTAGGTTTAAATTACAAGACATGAAACAAGTGTATTATTTGAACTTGAAACTAGCCGCAGTCTGAATTAAAGTACTTGGCAGCTATGTATCGGTAGCTTTTCCTCTGATTAAGTGCTTGGAAGAAATAATAAAATTTGCTACTTGGAAAGAAGCCTAAAAGCATTTTGAAAATTGAAATTGAAATACCCGTCGTGACCAATCAGTGTCAACCCAAGCTAAGTGTATTAAGCCATTTAACAGACCTCAGTTTGTTCAGTATTTACAAAGCGGAATGTGCTGTACATTGTACCGACATGTAACACATGTTCATGCTTTCATACGAAATTACTGTAAAATCACTGAGCTCTAGGTTGTAGTTCAAGTTTATGTTCAATCAAAAGTGTGAAAGCAACCTGATCCCTGGTTTTTGCTGCTATCCAGAGCTCCATTAGAGAGATTTACTTAAGGGGAAAGTTTGCCTTATCACAAAAAATGTAAAGTAGAACTTACCCCATATAGCCTTTCTAACAGAGGCATAACTAGAACCTTCAGGGTCCTCATGCAAGAACCCCCCCCCCCCCCCCTTTTCAAAAAAGCATGAAAAGTTCTGTTTCTGATTTCAATTCACTGTAATTGTCAACAAAGGTAGTTTTAGGATGACTTGGTAACATGACATGTTATAATGATAATAATGGGCCTGCAAAATACCATAAAGAACAACCAAAAAATCAAGACATTGGCAGTGCTGGAGGGGTGATGGGATCATTGGTGGGGCTAAATGGGGAGGGGGGGATAGGATCAGTGGCAGTGCTGGGAGAAGAGGGTTGGGATCAGTGGCAGTCCTTGGGGGGGGATCAATATGGAGGGAGGGGACCTGTGATAATGCTGGGGGTGTGGGAATCAGTGCCTGTGCTGGTGGGGGGGGGGGGGGAATAAGATACATGGCAGTGCTGGAAAAGGGGTGATGGGTTCAGTGGCAGTTTTGATGAGGGAGAAATGGGTTCAGTTGCCGTGCTTATATAGAAGGGGGAAGATTGGGATTAGTGTCAGTGCTGATATGGGGGAGTGGGATCAGTGGTGGGCGTGATCACTTGCTCTCTGTCTCTGTTCCCCCTCCAGGCTCGGTGTCTCTCTGGCTCCCTCCACGTGATGCCAGTGACACCTACTGATCCCGAGATGAGACAAACCTCCTCCAGCTCTTCCCCTTCACTCTAATGAGCCAGCTGACTTTCTCTTCCAGTTTCCGCCTCATGATGGCCATGCCCCATCTGCCTGCAACTGCAAACTCAGCAATCTTTGTTGGTATTCCCTTCATAATGAACGCCTCTAATAATAATGATAAAATTCATAATTGCGGGGCCTTTTATTATGGTCTTGCATCAGGAACCTTTCACACATTCTGCAGCGGGCCCTCTTCTTTCTGTCTTGGGACCCCCTACGGTGGCGAAATGCCAGAACCCGGTTGCAAGTGCAACCTTTGTGACCCTGTTTGTTCTGCCACTGCTTTCTTCCCTTCTGGACCCTGATACCCTGTGCTACCTGTGTAGAGGTCCATACACTGCAATACACAGCCTCAGAATAAGTATCCATTATAATGCTGCCAGTGACAAATGCTCATTGGTCAGCACACCCATGTGACTGCACTGACCTAAAAGAAGAAGCCTCAGTGCTTCTTTTTGGTCAGTGCAATCTCATTGCTGTCCGAGCCATTGTCCGCCAAATAGAAAGTGAATGAAATTCTCTCTAGCACAGCCCAAAATAGCAGGAAAACTCAACGGGGGTTTTAATTCTTCCAAATTCTCTTCATACCTAGAAAAAAAGCTTTTGGCTCGACACACATTTTAAAGTTGAACTATAGTCAAAGGTCACCAAGTAATAACATAAAACAGCTTATGTCTGCACTGTCTTTAGGTTCTATTGATTCTGTGAATATAATGCATGCTTTACCACTGCTTTAGCCTAAAGAGCAAGTCTGTATTTCTAGTCTTGTCCCTGGGAGGCCTGAGTCCCATTGGCACACATCCAAATTCTGTGTACTGCGTGAACACCACCTAACCCCGTGGCAGTGCCCAAAACATAGGATGTACAAACAAAGAATCAAAAGGGACTTTGTTTTAGCTAGAGCAGAAAAAAGAAAATTAAAACCCCCTATTTATTGTGATTCCTCTATTTAGGGGTTGGAGAGTGCAAAATCTGGTGCAAAATCTGAACAAACTGAATTTAGAAACTGATTGGCTACCATGCACAGCTGCACTAGATTTTGCACTCTCTAGTTTTAATAAATCAACCCAGATGGTCTCAACCTCCTGCAGTTTTCTCTTGGCAGCTCCTGCCATTGTTACTTCTATCCTTCAGAAGTTTGAAGTCTCATCATTAGTTGCAGTAATTCTCAGAAACAAAAACTATGACTGTACAGCTGCACTCCTATATGGTATTTCACTACCAATTAAAAGATAATGAATCAGTACTGATCTTGTCAGATAAAAAATGGATTGTTTAAAATATACCTTCTGATTCAAGAATTTTTTTTAGAGAAGCTCCACAAAGAATATGTTTTGTTTTCACCATCTACACGTACAGAAACTTCTTTTTTTTTGTGTTATGTAACATAATTTCAGGTTGTCCTTGTGGTTATAATAGACTTTTATCATCAAATTTGAAATCTCATTTCCTTTCCCCTCAATTACAGGCTCTGGAGATCTGTCTTCAGAGAAATTTTGTTGAAGAGACTGTGTTTTTGTTAAGTAAGTACATTCACGGGTTCGGCTTAGTATGAACAAGATTTATAAGAATAAAGTATGTGACGAGTTTTGCATATAAGGGATTAGCAGATATTTAGACAGGTTTTTAGCTAAGAAGAATATTTGTTGTACTCATGGAGCAATACACTTTCCATGGTAATAGTAGGCAGCTAATAAACCTGCCAGTGCTGCCTACAGTGGCGGAGCCAGAGGGCTAGCTGGGGTGGCAATTGCCACCCCAGACAAAGTCCTTGCCACACCGCTCGCGCTCGCTGAAAAGATTATGCTCATAATAACATTACATTAGCTGAACGAGTGGGCGCCTGTGCAGCTAGATCTCTGTGACTGAGCGCGGTGAGCAGCAGCGGTGCCGTGAGCCGCTGCACAGCTAACCAATCATGCGTGCCTGCACACCTGATTGGTTTGCTGTGCCGCTACTCACAGAGTAGCGGCACAGCGAACCAATCAGGTGTGCAGGCACGCGTGATTGGTTAGCTGTGCAGCGGCTCACAGCGCCGCTGCTGCTCACCTTGCTCAGTCACAGAGAACTAGCTGCACAGGCGCCCACTCGTTCAGCTAATGTAACTCACAACGTGATTGTTTCGCTGTGCCGAGCTCGGTCAAGAGAACTAGCTATTTTATTTTGACGGACACTATTCTATATTTCTGAATACTGAACAAATCGAACCTGTATACAGTTTCTCAGGATTATTCAAAGTGTAGTGAAAAATTAAAGGGAAAGTTAATTCCAAATATACTAGACACCCTCCAGACCCCGCTACACATAGCAACTGTGATGCACCTTTTCACTGGCATAGCTTTCCATATTCAACCCCAGAATAAGTGTCAGTCAAAACACTTGTAGTAGGAAGCACTCATTTGTCACGCGACACATGACAGTGCTGACCAATGAGCTCTCTGGCAGTAACCCCTGGAATGTCTGTGCATGAGCGAGGGATCCGGCGCATCCACAGACATGCTGCAGGATCACCACCAGGTTCCATAGGCCAACAGAGACTTGTAGTGTACCTATGCATGCTCTATATCTCTATTAAAGATGGAGGCATAGGAGAAAGCCAGTGAAATGGGAATGTTGGCTTCATGCAAGACAGCTATCTAGTATGTTTTATTTTGTTTTTTGAGACAGTGACAAGTATTAGGATTTTATTATTTTTTGGGTGGTTCATTGGAAAGAATTTCCTTTTTAAATTAAACTAGTAAGGTGTATACATAGACACTTTCTTTCCTAGGGTGGCAACTTCACCCTTACCTACGCACTTCTGAGTTGCACTACAAAAAGCCAAGCCAGCAATGCCCATTGCAATGGCACATTCTTCTGTAGTCACCCCATCAAAACTGTAATGTTAGACCACCACTGATGTGTGCAAATATTGACAGAGCTCATACAAAAAGTGCACAGGATTTAGGCGGCACATGGAGAGAACACACGTATAAAGTCAAAGAAGAACATTGATTTTTTCATAAATATGCTATCCTGGTTTACTTTAGTGTTCTACAAAACTTAGTATTCTTTTTTTGCAAATTTGGTTTGTGATTGCGAGGAGACCGATTTCCGTTTGTCTCAGCTTAGATGTTCTGTAACTGAAACGCTTTTCTTTCAGATCACATCGGATGTTGTACCTTGACTTTCTGTTCACTTAGCAGACTTGTATATGACCAGCTGTTGCACTGTATATAGATATAGTGACCATTTTGACACGTAGACTTTTTGTTTTTATAGGCAGAATGGGGAACAGTCGCAGGGCCTTGCAGATGATTATGGAGGAACTACATGACGTGGATAAAGCTATTGAGTTTGCCAAAGAACAGGATGACGCTGAGCTGTGGGAGGACCTTATTCTGTACTCTATTGATAAACCACGTAAGAGCAGTGAACAATACATGTGGCTTCCTGCAGTGTACTCTTCTATTAGGACAGTCAAGGGCATCTCTAACTAAACATAGTCTGCATCAGAGAGGAATGTAATACCTAATTTGGGCCACTTCCAGCTTTACTCAAGCCAGTGAGAAGTGCTGCATTGTCATTTTACTTTAGACGTGCCCTGTTAGTAATAAATAACCTGATGGATATACATTTCATGAACCGTTCTCTGGCTGCTAAATGCAATATTCTGTGATATTGCAATCACTAGGTTTCCACACACTGCAAAACACATGAAATAAGGTACACTGATATTTCAAATGTACTTTGTGTGTTTGTAAGAATCAAAGGTCATTTTTAGTAAAGTATGCACTGATTATATGGGCAGTGAGAGCCTATTCACACTGCAGTGCCAATGCAGTACAGTCTGTTCTCATGCAGAACTCAATTATCATACACTCATTTTAACGTGTAAGCCACAAGACTGGGGTCAAATGTATATTTTACCAGGGGCCCAGATTTCCTTTATGTCCTTTCAGGTTGCCAATGTCTGCAAATTATTATTATAAATGTTTACAAGGATACATGAAAATTGCACCTCTGCTTTTGATACCTCCCAACAGTAACCTAGAAGCTTACCATGTATTTCATCAAAATCATAGTGATCTTGTTCCTGGTAACAACATGTTCCAATTTCTTCCTTGACTGCAATATGCTTTCTACCTAAGCCTTGCTAGACTCTGATTACTGTAATGCTCAAAATGCTGCTATGAGTTTGGCTGGGTTTAGAAATGCTTACATTCTTACAGAGGAGGCATCTTCTTTTGGCTGTCATGTTAAAGTCGAAGGTCAGGATAATGCTAACTATTGTGAAAAATGTTCCCTCTCCTTTCCTTCTAACAATCCTGCATATGTGTGTAGTTACCTATTTTTATTCTGCTTTGGTCTGGTCATGGTATCCTGCATCTCGTCTATCTATGCCTGCGAGCAGCTGCTGCGAGGGAAAGCAGAGAACTCCAACAACAGCTGGGCCATGGGAACCAAGGGGGGATGTCATGGCTCTAGGAACTTTACAGCTGTTGTCGTGTGACAGGGGAACCTGAGCTGTATTATCAGATGATCCGATCAGATTAAAAAATAGGTAAGTTCACAAATATGTTTATACAGGGTTTGCAGGATGGAGGGGAAAGGGAACATTTTTAAGCATAGTTAGCATTAGCCTTTACTACCACTTTAAGTTTGTTGAAGCAGATCAAAGCAGTTTCCGTAGATGATGTATACTGCAGGGAATAAATGGAATTGGTGGGAGAGCATCTCGGGTTTTGGTAGAATACAACTAGAATAAAAAAAAACTCCCTGTTGTCCATGAGGCTGTTGTTTCACCACTGACAAACATTCATTACCTTCTTTTGCTATAATAGCATTTATAACTGGATTACTTAATAACATTGGGACCCATGTTGATCCAATATTACTGATTCACCGCATCAAGGAAGGAATGGAGATTCCTAATCTGAGAGATTCTCTTGTCAAAATCCTGCAAGACTACAACCTCCAGGTGAGTACCAGCATCTTCTCACAATGGGTCATCCATTTTATACAATGGAAAATGTTTTATGAGATGAAATATTATAAATTCTCATAGAATCGGAAGCTCATGAATTAAAATGCGGTATTACCATTAGTCAGAGATCATAAATGGTGACATCACAACTTCCAGACATAAAGGAAATAGATAAATAGCAAATTATGCTTCCCAATGACAACTGAATTAATTGAATACATTTAGAATTAGATGAAAAGCTGACTAAAGTACATAGTGGGATTGTAACATACAGACCCAATCAAAATGTGTTCTTATTTTAGCTAATTTTTTCTTATAAGATGGCAGGTTCACCCCCAGGACTCAAGTGCTGGGATGCTACATTATATTTTCCTACCTAAAGAATTAGTTTGGCTATGAGTTATTTATGTCCCATCATACTGTGAGCTGGTTAAGTCTAAAATGGCTTTCTCTTCCTTGATAATCAGTCACATCACATAGTGAGCACGTTCACATGCTGTATAACAGTTAAGAATATATTAAAAGGCAAATAACTCGCACACTTTCAGAGACATGTACACTGCTCTAACATTCCTCTTCAGATTCTGAACTATACTATCTTAAAGAATTGGAAAGAGGGGTGGAGCATACTTTTCTGCCCACATCAAATAAGCAGAATACTCCGTGTCTCACACATCTTCCATTAGCTCAAGAACCCAGGAATCTTGCTACAATTTAATGACTCAATGGTATAGAGTCCCCACAAAATCAAAATAGATCTTCTACTATACCATCAATCCTTTGTTTAACCACTTTAAGACCGGAAGATTTTGCTGCTTAATGACCAGGCCTTATTTTGCGATTCTGCACTGTGTTACTTTAATGGACAATTGCGCGGTCGTGCGACGCTGTACCCAAACAAAATTGACGTCCTTTTTTTTCCCACAAATAGAGCTTTCTTTTGTTGGTATTTGATCACCTGTGCGATTTTTTTTATTTTTTGCGCTATAAACAAAAAAATAGCGACAATTTAGAAAGAAAAACGATATTTTTCACATTCTGCTATATAACATTCCCAAAATAAAAAATTTAAAAATCTAAATTTTTTTAACATGTTAGGCCAATTTTCCTGCTACAGTTTTTTGGTAAAAAAAAATCGCAATAAGCGTATTTTGATTGGTTTGTGCAAAAGTTATTGCGTTTACTAACTACAGGAAAGATTTATGTCATTTTTATTGTTTTTTTGTTTTTTTTACTAGTAATGCCGGCGATCTGCGATTTTTTGTGGGACTGTGACATTTTGGCGGACAGATCGGACCCCTAACTGACATTTTTGACACTTTTGGGGGTAACAGTGACATTACTACAGTAATCAGTGCTAAAAATATGCACTTTTACTGTAATAATGCCATTGGCAGGGAAGGGATTAATACTATTGGCGATCAAGGGGTTAAATGTAAGCCTAGGGAAGTGATTCTAACTGTGGGGGGGGGTTGGGCTTGTGAGATGACCATAGAGACATGCGATCCTATATAGTAGGATCGCATGGTCTCTCTGATCATCTCAGGGAGAAGGACAGACGGCTGTGTTTACATCAGCCGTCCGTCCTTCTCTGTCAGCGGGGAGAGATTGCGGGTGGCCGGCGGCTATCGGAGCCACCTGTCACATGCACTGGCTTTCCCGCTGATGAGCAGGGGTGGGAGCGCGCCAGCGGTGGCGTGCGCTCGCCCCCTAGCTCCTCCCATGTGAGCACTGTACATGTACGGGACTTTGCCTGGGAGAGCCGACCTGCCGCCGTACACCTGCGGCGGCTGGTCGGCAAGTGGTTAAGAGGTTGGGGGAAAGGGGTACTTGGATATTTGGTGGGAGTGTCTCACATGTGCCCAGTTTTGGGCTGATGTCCCAAATCCTGGAAAATCCCCTTCCTGATGACACTACATAACATATCCTGGTCCACGAAATTCTGTAAAGTTCATTTCAGCCTTATGGAAAATGTCTCACCCACCAACCCTTGGTGAATGGATTAGCAAGTAAATGCCATTAATGAGGCTGAATGGTAGTGCTTCTCTCAGAATGATGAATGTGATATTGCTAATTGGGCAATATGGATACACTTCCAAAGTCAAAAAACTCTAAACCTTTCCACAATCACTTCTGATCAAGGCACAAGATTCTACAGTCAACCTTGGAGTGTTTTCTACAGTTTGGATATTACTGCTCTAGTAAGCCCACAGTTTAATTTAGCAACTGCCCATTGTAGCTTTACTGTTTCAGGGCGGCCGCTGTGCGCAGAATCACGTATGCGTTTGTGTGTGTGTGTGTCTATATATATATATATATATATATATATATATATATATGTATATATATAAAATATGTTTCTCTAGCGCTCATCGACAGACGTAGTCCTCGGTGATACACCACCTTCGGGTTATGTTACCTCCGCAGGAGCAGGACTAGACAGGAAATTAAAAAGCTCTGGCCACACCCTAGGGGCAGTCCCAGAGGGTATATCCTCTCTCTCTCTGCCTCAGCAAATCAGTTATTTTCTGTCTAGTTAGGAGTAAGGACCTAGATACCTTGCTGGGATCTTAGGTCCTGGCAAGAATTTTTTTCTAAAAGGATTTTTTAGACAGCTTTTTTTTTCTCCAGTGTTCCTGTGAGATCTTCAAGCAAGAAAGCTGAACTGGGCGACGGGCTGGATGTCGAGATCCGGTGGTCACCCCAGTTCAGCCTACGAGCGCGTGCAGGCCATAGCTCCGCGCTGGGTCGGCCGCGACAAAGTCCCATTAAAAGGACTGAACCCGCGAGTTAAACGTCTCGCTGAAACGCCAAAGACCATGAGTCACGGCGTCCGTATCGGTCGACAGCCCTCCCGCCCCGGTGGAGAGGGGTACTGTCAGGAGTTGGTGCCCGCCTGGTTCCGGTATGGTGAGTAGTATGTTCCCCCTTTTTCCCTGACGGGTTTTGTGGTGAACGCGGGCCCCTCTCTGTATGGTAAGAAAGAGTTCTTTCTATCCTATAACATGTCACAAATCCTCCTACTTTGAGTGTGATTTTATGTGTGCAAAAAGCCAGGAGGCTTGGTTTGGGAGCTAACAATCTATTGTATACATGTTTTAAAGATGTAATCTGTGGCATTCTGGGAATCTTATGGGTTAAGTATAAGCTACCTACCAGTCAGAAGCCATGGACATGTAGACTGCCTTCCAAATCAGATCTCCAGCTATTAGCAGGCCTCCCGAACGGCCATGCGGTCCGCCAGGGCCGGTACCGCCAACCACGCCATATCCCCATGCAGAGAGAGTGTTGTGTGCCTGCAGCACACCGCTAGTCAGCACAGGCCGCCGCCATTTTTTTTGCTGGATCGCACGAGCCGCCATTTTGGCGTAGCCTCGTGTCTCCAGCATGGGGGCGGCCATGTTTGAGGTGATTCTACACCTCGTGGAGCTTGGGGGAGGCGCCGGAAGGCGTGCAGAGGGGCGGAGCCGCCTCCCTTCTTCCTGGGCAGCCAGCCAAAAGACTTCCTGTTTGTCTAAGACAGCGCTGTAAGCTGTTGCAGTTTAACTCTGAACATCAAGTGGTGAGCCTGGGGGTCTATCTCTCTCTCTCTCTCGATCGATAGGGATCCCTAGCAGGTAACACTAAGGGTTTTTTTTTGTGGCGCTGAGGGTCAAAAAAAAAAAAAAAAAAAAAAAGTTTTTTCTTTACTTTTGAATTATATCATCCAGGAAGTAACTGGAGTTATTATGGACCCTGCCACACATATTCCCCCACCTGTTTCCCTCGAGGGGGCCTCGGGACCCGCCGGTGCACAGAGTATAGAGTCATTTACAGCAATTTTGGAGTCTATGGTGGCTCGGGTGGAGGCGGCCTGTCAGGGACGGGGGTCAAGGAAGCGACCCCCGCCTACCCCTATACTATCTGACACCTCTGACTCTGATTCAGAGATGGTCACTGCAGTTGCAGGTTCCTCTGCAAGGGCTGTTATCCCAGGTAAAGCCCCCTCAGACAGTGAGGAGGACGCTTCTTCTCCTGCTATAATTCAGGAAGAAGCATTGGTGGACGCACTAGTTGTGGCAGTGCAAGAAACCTTAAAACTTGAGGCTTTACCGGCAGAGGCAACTGAAACAGAAAGGCCTTTTGGGACTAATAAACCCATCAAGACGGCGAAGGCTTTTCCTGTACCTAAATGTTTTGGTAATCAGATTAAAGGAGAATGGGAGCATTCTAAACGTACCTTTACTATTTCCAAGCGTATTGCTAGACGCTATCCGTTTGAGGAATCCATCATTAAGAAATGGACGGTACCACCAGTCGTGGATCCGCCTATTTCCAGGCTGAATAAAGCCACGGTTATTCCAGTGGAGGACACTTCGTCCTTTAAGGATCCGGTGGATCGAAAGATAGAAGCGGAGTCCCGCACTATCTTTTCTCTGATAGGGTCAGCATTTAGACCAGTAATTGTTATTGGTCTAGTTTCCCAGACACTTACGGAATGGGCGAAAATGGTACGCCAAGATCTTAGGGGAAAAGATATTCCCCAGGAGACATCTGATTTGATAGAACAGATCATACAAGGGCTACGGTTTATCTGTGACGCAGCCTTGGACACTACTCCCTTGTTAGGGCATGCATCTAAGTTAGCAGTGATCCTCAGACGTGTGCTGTGGTTAAAATGCTGGTCAGCTGACCTAGGTTCCAAAAAGACTTTGACCAATCTCCCTTTTCAGGGGAATCGTCTATTTGGAGCCAACCTAGATGAAATCATTAAGGATGCCACCGGGGGCAAGAGTACTTTTTTGCCACAGGCTGCAAAAGTTAAGGGACCTCGCAACAAGCGAGGACCTTTCTTTACCGCCCATAAAGGGCGCCCGGCTGGTACTCCCGGGAAAGGCAAGACTCCTCCAGGAGGGTTCAAGAAGGGATGGTCGGACAAGCAGAGGACCAACCCAGCCAAACCCGAAGTAAAGGAGTACACAGCCTGAAGGTGCGCCCCCACCCGATTTCAGGGTGGGGGGACGTTTTCACCGGTATTCAGGACATTAGATCGAGCATCTACCACTACTACCGGTGCGATTCTTCCCTTCCAACATTTAAGTACAGGAAGCGGTAGTTACCGTTCCCTGTATAGATCTTTTCCTTTACCTTTTCCTAAGATTAGTCCCGATACCTCACAGGAATCGGATCTGATTGACCAGATAGGCCAAGTAGCCTCTAGTCGGGTGACTTCGGTCCCTGAGGTTCAACCAGAAAAGATCACCTTTCCTGATAACTATCAGGTATCTGATAAATGTGTGGGAACAGAAAACGACCAGACTTTCTCGGATGGTCGGGGCCAGATAGCTCTAGGGACGCCTGGTTCAGATCCTATCAGCGCCAGTGGTCCTAGAAATTCTAGGCTGGCCTCTTCAAGCCGGCCTGGCCGACTTGGACATGTTAGTCGCAGACGTTCCGTGGGAACTTCGTCTCAGGGAGTGTCTGTAGTCTCTAGGACCTATTTACCTTCGTGCTTTACAGTCGCTGGTTTTAATGGCCTGGCCATTGAGACCCAAGTACTGAAGGACAGAGGTTTGTCTACTTCAGTCATTCCTACCCTTATTAAAGCAAGGAAAGCGACTTCCAGCAAAGTCTATTATCACACATGGAAGACTTACATTGCGTGGTGCGAATCTTTAGGATTTCCTCCACGTACCTATTCGGTGTCTCGAATATTGGCCTTTTTGCAACAAGGGGTTGAGCAGAAGCTAGCCTTGAGCACCATCAAGGGTCAAGTTTCAGCATTAGCAATCTTCTTTCAGAAACCTTTAGCTACCAGATCCTTGGTGCGGAATTTCATCCAGGGGGTGCGGCACCTGGCTCCTCCAGTCCGCGCGCCCTTACCGCCCTGGGATCTTAATTTGGTTTTGTCGGTTCTACAGAAACCTCCCTTTGAAAACATCAGGGAGATTCCCTTGCTTACTTTATCCCAGAAGGTGGTCTTCTTGGTGGCTATTACTTCTGCTCGCAGGGTGTCAGAACTGGCTGCATTATCATGCCAGTCCCCATACCTAGTGATTCATAGGGATAAGGTAGTACTTCATCCTAAGCCATCTTTTCTTCCTAAGGTGGTTTCAGATTTTCATCTGAATGAAGATATTGTACTACCTTCCTTGGGTCCTCAGCCCAAGCATCATCGGGAACATGCGTTGCATTCCTTGGATGTGGTTCGGGCAATCAGGGTATACCTGAAAGCTACGGAATCATTCCGTAAGACGGATTCACTTTTTGTGATCACGGATGGCCCCAGAAAGGGTTTGCCTGCATCTGCCGCGACCATTGCCAAATGGATTAGACAAACGGTGGTACAGGCTTATTCTATTAAGGGTCAGAGTCCTCCGTTCCCTGTTAGGGCGCACTCCACTCGAGCGCTCAGTACTTCCTGGGCCTTTCGCCATCAGGCGTCAGTGGTCCAGGTATGTAAGACGGCCACCTGGTCGTCGGTACATACCTTTACAAAATTCTATAAAATTGATGTGACGGCATCGGCGGATGCCTCATTTGGCCGCAAGGTTTTGCAGGCCGCAATTTGAGGAGACCGGTGGTCTACCTCGAGGGTTTTTTTCTGTTTGAAAATTTTTTTGTTGAGTCTCATCATTAAGGATGAGCATTGTAAACTTCTAGTTGGCACCGGTTGGGCCTTCTAGATTGGGATTTGATTTCCATTTTCCCACCCCTCAGTTGTGATACTGCTCTGGGACGTCCCGAAGGTGGTGTATCACCGAGGACTACGTCTGTCGATGAGCGCTAGAGAAAAATGGATTTTTGTAAAATCTTACCGTAAAATCCTTTTCTCTTAGCTCATCGACAGACGTAGTCCCCGCCCCTCTGTTTTGGAGTTGGGTTGGGTTAAATTCTCTAAGCACTGCTTTTTCACATAACTGATTTGCTGAGGCAGAGAGAGAGAGGATATACCCTCTGGGACTGCCCCTAGGGTGTGGCCAGAGCTTTTTAATTTCCTGTCTAGTCCTGCTCCTGCGGAGGTAACATAACCCGAAGGTGGTGTATCACCGAGGACTACGTCTGTCGATGAGCTAAGAGAAAAGGATTTTACGGTAAGATTTTACAAAAATCCATTTTTTTGTATCATATATATGGTTTTGCACTTTTACAGTGCATGACGGTCACTGGGTGCTGGCCAGTGATTGACTTCTGGCACCCAGCGATCTGCACTGAGTCTCACAGAACACAGCTCTCTGTTCAGTGACAGGGGATCTACTTGGTTTTTCCTTCCCTGCTAAGCAGGGAATGAAAACAAGCAGATCCACAGTAAAAGCAGCACACAGTGCACACAAAAACATGTTAGGCACATGTTTAACCCCTTGATAGCCCTAGATGTTAACCCCTTCCTGCCCAGTGCCAATAGTACAGTGACAGTGCATATTATTAACACTGAGAACTGTAATAATGCCACTGGTGATGTCAGTGGCAGTTAGTGTCAGATTTACCGTTTCATTATCGCAGTCTCATTATAAGTCAGTGATAGCCCCCATTACTAGTATGAAAAAAAAAAAAATTCCAATATATATCCCATAGTTTGCAGATGCTATAACATTCCCACAAACCTATCATAATTCGCTTATTGGGATTTTTTTTTTTACCAAAAACATGTAGCAGAATACATTTTGGCCAAGATTAGATTTTTTTTTTTTTTATTTAATGGAATACAGTCAGGTCCATAACTATTGGGACATCTACACAATTCTAATCTTTTTGGCTCTATACACCACCACAATGAATTTGAAATGAAACAAACAAGATGTGCTTTAACTGCAGACTTTCAGCTTTAATTTGAGAATATTTACATCCAAATCAGGTGAACGGTGTAGGAATTACAACGGTTTGTATATGTACCTCCCACTTTTTAAGGGACCAAAAGTAATGGGACAGATTAACAATCATAAATCAAACTTTTACTTTTTAATACTTGGTTGCAAATCCTTTGCAGTCCATTACACCCTGAAGTCTGGAACACATAGACATCACCAGACACTGGGTTTTATCCTTGGTGATGCTCTGCCAGGCCTCTACTGCAAATGTCTTCAGTTCCTGCTTGTTCTTGGGGCATTTTCCCTTCAGTTTTGTCTTCAGTAAGTGAAATGCATGCTCAATCGGATACAGGTCAGGTAAGTGACTTGGCCATTGCATAAAATTCCACTTCTTTCCCTTGAAAAACTCTTTGGTTGCTTTCGCACACAGTCATTAATGACGGCATTATCCTGTCATTCACCTTACCTGATGATTCACAAGGATTAGGTGGTGCTTTGTCTCTGTCCGTCATTCTTTCCTATGGTGGTCTCTGACTGACATTTTAATGCAGATATTGTGTTGCATTCCCTGTGTCCCAGGCCTAAACATCTATAGGAAATTGCCTTGTATGTCTTGAATGTGGTCCCGGCAATTAGGGTGTACCTGTCAGCTACGGAGTCTTTTAGGAAGTCAGACTCTCTATTTGTGCTCACGGATGGACCTCACAAAGGGTTGTCCGCTTCTTCTGCGACCATTTCCAGATGGATCAGATGGTGGTTCAGGCCTATTGCATCAGGGATCGGGTTCCTCCTTTCCTGTTTAGGCGCACTCTACTGGGGCGCTTATGCCTCGTTTCCACTGAGCGGAACGGTTCGGGTCGGTACAGTTTGGAAGGGTTAGAATGGTCCGGTCTATTCAGGTGAGCGTTTCCACTGCAAGTCGGGCCACCAGGGGCCATGCGGGGTTTACACCAGATGAGGTGTTTGTTTTGCTCTTTCATTTGACGTGAGCATTGAAGTTTTCCTGTCCGCCAATCAGTGGAATCTATTGTGTGACGCCAGTAGCTCCGCCCTAACCGTACCGTACCATTTCCTATGGCCCTACATCTGAAGCAGGACCAGGAATGGTGCGGTTTGGTTCGGTTGTATGGGCCACTTTCATAATGGAAACACCCAAAATAGCGTACCGAACCGACCCGAACCGATCCGCTCAGTGGAAACGAGGCATTAGTGTCTCTTGGGCTTTCCGTCTTCAAGCGCCAGTGACGCAGATTTGCAAGGCAGCCGTCTGGTCGTCGGTGCACACTTTTACAAAGTTTTTTGTAAAGTGGTTGTGCTGGCATCTGCGGATGCTTCTTTTGGCCACAAGGTTTTGCTGGCTGCTGTTTAGAGTACCTGGTCCTCTTTGAGGGTGTATTGTTTTCAGGTGAGCTCCAGTTGTTTATGGTTGAGCTCTGTTACCTGGTTGGCTATGGTTACCCTTAAATATTTTTTGTTCTGATGTTTTCCCACCCCTCATGTTTAACACTGCTTTGGTACGTCACAATGGTTAAGAAGAATCAGGAGATGTGTCTGTCAATGAACGAAAGAGAAAATGGGATTTTTAACTTACCGTAAAATCAATTTCTCTGATGTTCATTGACAGACACAGCACCCACCTCTCTGTGGAGTTGGCTTTCTTCTTACACTGCTTGTAACAAAACTGAGGGCCTATAGCTGAGAGTGGGTGTATACCCCCTAGGACCGCCCATAGGTGTAGTCTAGCATTTTCCTGCCTAGTGGTCCTACTACTGTAGGGGGCAGTATCACCCAATGGTTAAGCAGAATCAGGAGCTGTGTCTGTCAATGAACATCAGAGAAATGGATTTTACTGTAAGTTTAAAATCCTATTTTTCCATCACTGCCTTAACCCTCTTGGGCATGGATTTCACCAGAGCTTCACAGGTTGCTACTGGAGTCCTCTTCTACTCCTCCATGGTGACATCACAGAACTGATGGATGTTAGAGACCCTGCGCTCCTCCAACCTTAGGTCTGGGGACGTGCTTGGCCAGTCCATCACCTTTATCCTCCGCTTCTTTAGCAAGCCAGTGGTTGTCTTGGGGGTGTGTTTGGGTCGTTATCATGTTGGAATACTGGGCTGCGGCCCAGTCTCCAAAGGTAGGGGAACATGCTCTGCTTCAGTATGTCACAGTACATGTTGGCATTTATGGTTCCCTCAATGAACTGTAGCTCCTTAGTGCCGGCAGCACTCATGCAGCCCCAGACCATGACACTCCCACCACCATGCTTGACTGTAAGCAAGGCTCACTGGTCTTTGTACTCCTCACCTGGTTGCCGCCACACACCTTTGACACCATCTGAACCAAATAAGTTTATCTTGGTCTCATCAGACCACAGGCCATGGTTCCAGTAATCCATGTCCTTAGTCTGGTTGTCTTCAGCAAACTGCTTGTGGGCTTTCTTTTGCATCATCTTTAGAAGAGGCTTCCTTCTGGGATGACAGACATGCAGACCAATTTGATGCAGTGTGCGGCGTATGGTCTGAGCACTGACAGGCTAACCCCCCCACCCACCTCTCTAACCTCTGCAGCAATGCTGCCAGCACTCATACGTCTTTTTCATAGAAGGGCAAAAAATGAGTACTAAACCTGCTGTAACAAGCCTAAAGTATATGTATAGGTCATACTTTTTTGGGTTTTGATTTAGAGTAAGGCATGGTAAAGTAGTCGTATGCCCTAACTGCATTGCATTTACCTTGCTAAAGCATTGTGTATTATAAACATTTTTTTTAAATGTTTTAATTTAGTAATTAAATTAAAAAATGAAACGTATATATTTGTTATAGATGTGTTACACACACAGTGATATATTTCAAGCATTTCCTTCTTTTAATTATGATGATTATGGCTTACAGCTAGTAAAAACCCGAAATAAAGTATCTCAGAAAATTAGAATATTACATAAGACCAATAAAAATAAAGGATTTTTAATACAGAAATCTTGGCTTACTGAAAAGTAAGTCCATGTACAGTTTAGTATGCACTCACTACTTGGTTGGGGGCTCATTTTGCATGAATTGCTGCATCAGTGCGGCGTGGCTTGGAGGCGATCAGCCTGTGGCACTGCTGAGATGTTATAGAAGCCCAGGTTGCTTTGATAACGGCTTTCAGCTCATCTGCATTGTTGAGTCTGGTGTCTCTCCTCTTCCTCTTGACAATACCCCACAGATTCTGTATAGGATTTAGGTCAGGCAATTTTGCTGGCCAATCAAGCACAGTGATACCATGATCATTAAACCAGGTATTAGTACTTTTGGCAGTGTGGGCGGTGCCAAGTCCTGCTGGAAAATGATATCAGAATCTCCATGAAGCTGGTCAGCAGAGGGAAGCATGAAGTGCTCTAGAATTTCCTGGTAGAGGGCTGCGCTGACTTTGGACCTAATAAAACACAGTGGACCAACACCAGCAGATGACATGGCTCCCGAAATCATCTCGGACATTCACTTTTTGAATTGAATTACTGAATTAAAATAACTTTTTGATGATATTCTAATTTATGAGATGCACCTGAAAATTACGCACGTACTATGTTACAACAGGTGACATAGGTGCTTGTTAATACCTATATCTCAACATCAGTCAGTGAGTGCAAATTATAGCAATAATAATACCAAACATGCTTTGTCATACTAAAGTTTCAAATATTCTTAGATAAAGTTTTAAATCATGAAACTATTGCAATATTTAGTCTCTAGCTCACATCAGACATTAGCTAATAAAATGTTGTTTCCATTTAATTCTTTTATGTTTGCCTTATCTGTACAAGGCTAGCAGAGCAGCATGTCAGAAGATGAATAGCAACAAGTTGAGGAAAAAATAAAATACCGCTCGGGCACACAAAGCCATTTAAAATATAATGCACATATTTAGAATCATTGCCCGGGCACAGGCCTCTAAGGACTCCAGACCTCCTCCATTTAAATTCAGTTATTCAAGTAGGACCTTGATGCATGGTATCATGAGATCTAGTCAAATAGTTTTAAAATATTTCAGTAAAATGTTGTAGATTCTTGCTTCAAGTTTTGAAGTATGATACAAAGAGGCTGCTTTGCTCAGACTGGGAGAAAGAAACTGTATGTGTGCCTATAGCAACCACATTAATTAAAGCTATTTTTCAGGCAGAGATTATTATTTTGCATTTGCATTTTCTTCTGATATTTATCCTTGTTCTAAAGGCTTTCCCACTTAATAAATTCTATGCTATCCGTGTGAATGGTTCCAGAACGGAGCCTGTGAAAATTCAGCCTAGTGAATTCCCTGGTTCAGAGCAGCTCCTCTATAGTTCTCAGAGAGGGAGGTTGCACAACACGTGACTAAAGATTGCACTGCCACCCAGGAGTACTGTATGTTTTAGGAAACATAAGCAGGTCATCTCTATTCTCTTCAGGTCCTTCTGTGAACAAAATGCTTCCGAGATTCCTGTATGCACCTGTTTGTTTTGTTTTGTTTTTTTCAAAGAATACAACTTTGAAGTCTCAGCGTAAATTGCAGGATCTTTTTGATTAATATTGATAAAATATTAATTACAGTACAGACTACAGAATTCACATTGGAGTGAAAGGGCCTCAGGCCAACCTTTTCAGCTTTTAAAAGCCCAACTATTGGCATAAGAAAAAATGACTCTTGTAATTGGGCCTCCACACCGCAAGGTTAAATGCTAATTTCTCCTTTGTTCATTGACGGACACAGCTCCTGATCTTCTTAACCATTTGGTTTTACTGCCCCCTACAGGAGCAGGACACTAGGCAGAAAAAAAGTTTGGCTACGCCTATGGGCAGTGCCAGGGGGTATACTCCCTCTCTAAGCTATAGGTACTCAGTTTTTTTCTGCCTAGTCAGGAGTAAGGACCTAGTTCCTTGCTGGGATCTCTGGTCCTAGCATTTTTTTATTTTTAGATTGACATTTTTCTCCTGTTTTTTTTTCCTATGAGATCCACGATCAGCTGCCGGACTGAGCGACTGGCTGTATAATCTAGATCCAGTGGTCACCCCAGTCTGGCCAGTGAGCACGCGCAGACCTCAGCTCCACGTTAGCTGGCCTGCAAGTTAAACGCCTCGCGAGGTCGCATACAATCGGGTCTCGGCCCAAGTTGCAGCGTTCCTCCTGGCTGACAGCCCCCCCATTTTGATGGCAAGGGGTTCTGTCTGGAGTGGTGTCCATCTGGTTCCTGGTATGGTAAGTAGCTGTCCCCCTCTCCACCAGGAGGGTTTTGGGGTGGACCTGGGCCCCTCCTTGGGACGGTCGGACCCCTGGGTTCCCCTCCTTCCCGGCAGGTACCTCCCTTCAATCTGTCTCCCCTATCCTACCCCCCTCCACTTATGCTGGGGCTGTGTGGGTGTTCTGGTCCCCTTCTGGGTTGGGGGCAGGGTGCTGTGCTAGCGATGGGGGGATGTGCCACCGTCGACTGCACGATCTGCTTTGTGGGGGGGTGTTTGTATCTTGTGGGGGCTCCTGCCGGGGGTCCCTGTCCTGCTTGAGGCCTAGGAATCCCTCCTGTGTCCCTGGGAGCCTTGTGGTGCTGCCATTTTGTTGTAGCCTGTGTGCTCAATGCACAGTGGCCATGTTTGTGAATTCCGGGGGCCATTTTGTGGTGTTTTGCCATTGAAAATAGTGGCGGCCATGACTGTGGAGCCCTGTCGGCAGCGATTTTAGCGGTGGGAACCCCTCCTCACCCCCTGGTGCTGACTCCTGGATCTTTTCACTTCCTGATCCCCGCACCTGTAGTGCAGATTATCCTGGTGGCTGCGGGTGCCTGTTTCTGCTGGGTGGTGAGTCGGATGGGGTTCTCTCCTTCTCTGCTGAGGATCGCTTGGTGCTTTCTGCCTGGCAACCGAGTGGTGCTGCCTGCACAGTGGGGGCTGTCCCTTGCAGTGTTTTACACTTTTTTTGGGGTCCCCCTGGTGGCTCATGGAGTCTTTGGAGCACATCTCCCCACCTGATCCTCTCTCTGAGGCTGCAGGGCCCTCTGGGTCCCAACCATCCATCCATGCACTGACGGCGATCCTGGAGTCCTTTGTGTCCTGGACGAAGGTGGTTTTCAGGAAATTAGCTAGCAAAAAGCACCCCCTGCTTCTCATCAAATCCTGAATCTGATTCAGCCCCCGCGGACATGGGTCACCCTGCTAGGCCTGCCACCACACGCCAGGAATCCTCAGATGATAAGGATGATTCCTCCACATCTTGAACCGCGCATGAAAAGGACCTGGTGGAAGCACTGATTGTATTTGTGCGGGAGAACTCAAAAATGGAGGACACAGTTGCAACGGAAGCCAGTTCCATTTGGCACTCACAAGCCATCCAGAGTGGCAAAGATGTTCCCTTTCTCTGCTTATTTTGACAGAGTTGTTGCTAAACAGTGGGGACAACCAAAGCGTCGTCTTGGGGTCTCTAAGCAATTTGTTTGGCGATTCCTCTATGAGGGGTCCCTTCTTAAGAAGTGGACTGTTCCACCGGTGGTGGACCCTCCAGTTTTAAGATTGAACAAGGCAAGAAGAGAGAATGACTTACCATGGTGCTCCACAGCACTTTGGTAGTTCATTGAAAACTGCAAGCCGACAGCTGAAAAGACTGTTGGACCTTGTAGTTCTTCCATTCACAGAACACCGCCCAGTGGCAATGATGCAGAAGTGGGGGGCTCCACTGCAAGGGGTTTTCTTTTTTTTTTTTCTTGAGCTATAAACATAAAACTATACTTTAGGCAGAGTCTGAAAGAGCATTTTAGTTCTATATCTCTTTAAATATGAATTTGGTGGTAAGAAGGTGGATAATACGAATTTCCATCTAGGTTCTGCTGCATGCACATGTGTCAACAGTGGAGTGAGCAGAGTCATTAAACCTATCAGCATGGTGCTCCTTTATTGTCCTTGTCATTTAACTAACCATTGAGTTGGGAGGTGAAAATACTGCATTTCTTATCTGTAAGAGAAACTGGGGTTGATTTACTAAAACTGGAGAGTTCAAGATCTGGTGCAGAAATGCATGGTAGGCAATTAGCTTATAACTTCAGCTTGTTAAATTAAGCTTTGACCAAAAAAAAAAAACCTGGAAGCTAATTGGTGTCTATGCAGATCTGCACCAGCTTGAGTAAATCAACCCCACAGTGTCATCACTTTCCTGGCTGTGCTGTCTAGGAGAGGTGTATACTGTAAATCACCAAAGTGGCTGGGCAGAATTACAAATCCATTGGCAAATAGAATGCTTCACATATGTGTGTTCCAACTCTTTATCTAGCTGTTTGGTGTTCATATTTAACATCTGGTGCTGACTTTTTTTTTTACAGAGAAATGTATTGCTAAGCAACATTGTGTTCTGTAGTTATTGAGCAGATTTGCATTTAAAGCTGAACACCAATCAGATCTAAATAAAACTAGGTTTACAATTATATATTTATTAAAAATAAATATATTTTAAATGCAGCTTTTGTAAATACACATTTTTTTAAATTTACATTTTAACAATTTCATCTGCTTGTAATCCCCTGTACAGTTTTATGCACACTGACAGAGAGGGGCATAATAGGAGGCCAATCAGGTATTCTGCATGCACATGGGCTGACAAGGAACAAGCTGAAAGGAGGATTGCAGTGTGAACAGAGGGTGACATACTTTTGCTCCTTCACTATTCAATCACATGCTGTATATAGGAGGAGAGGAGTCAGTTCTCTTTTACCACCTAGCATGACTGTGTAAATCTCAGGAATAAATGGGCCCCAATACACATTTTTTTGGCATCTAAAACAGCTCCCATATATGTATGTCAACTTTTTATTTAGCTGCCTGGAGTTTTGATTTTTTTTATTCCCTCAAAATAAAAAGCAGTGCCATTACAGTTATGTGGATAAATATATTGATCACCAGTCTATAATAGTAAAGTCCCTTCCTCTACCTTCTCCAACTTACTCTACATACACTATACACTTTTGTTTTTGTAGTTTATTGGTTGAGCCAGATGGACATGTGTCTTTTTTTAACCTGACTAACTATGTAACTATATTACCATAAGTAACTGGACGTCTGCCTTTACACGCGCATGAACTTTAATGGCATCCCAGTCTTAGTCCATAGGGTTTAATATTGATTGGCCCACCCTTTGCGGCTATAACAGCTTCAACACTTCTGGGAAGGCTGTCCATAAGGTTTAGGAGTGTGTCTATGGGAATGTTTGACCATTCTTCCAGATGCCCATTTGTGAGGTCAGGCACTAATGTTGAACGAGAAGGCCAGGCTCACAGTCTGCGCTCTAATTCATCCCAAAGGTTTTCTATCGGGTTGAAGTCAGGCCTCTGTGCAGGCCAGACACGTATTTTTCACCTCAAACTCACTCATCCATGTCTTTATGGACCTTGCTCGAAAATTAGATTATATAATAAATGTATTTATATTGTATATATGTATGTATATATGTATTCTAACTTCTTTTGAATTAGATTACTTATGTAGTTTTGTGTTTTCTTTCTGTAGATACTTCTAAGGGAAGGGTGCAAAAAAATATTAGTATCAGACTCCTTATCGCTGCTTAATAAAATGCACAGGACTCAGTCAAGATCTATGCTGGTTGATGGTATGTTTATTTTATATTAATATTCTCAATTTTAATGTGCAAGGGAGTAATGTACTATTTGGATTGAAGATCACATTAGGAAAGTACAATGCACAATCTCCTTTTTTTTTTTTTCTTAATTTTTCTTTTTGTGTGTGTTTATGACTTGAGGAATAATTACAAAGCTTTTTTAATTTTCAGCATAAGGTTACAGAAGAGAATGTTATCTTAGTTTAAGCCCAACTCCAGTTTAGGGCTTCCCATCCCCTGAAAGGCCCATTTGCCCTGCAGTTAATTTTAAAACATTGTCCGCCTACATATCTAAATTCTAGGTGTTTTCTCGTCATTTAGGTAACAAGTGGGGTCATTCTTTTCCACCAGCACTGGCGGTCAGAAGTGGATGTAGACTTGCTAGTGAAAATCTTTTACGATGGTCATGACCTGTAGAAGAGTCATGTACTTTTTTCATTTACAAAGAAGGAATGAGAGGGGCAGTAGACATAGCTCTTTTCTGAGTACAGTAAAACCTTGGATTGAGAGTAACTTAGGTTGAGAGTGTTTTGCAAGACAAGCAAAATTTTTCTAGAAATTTTGACTTGATAAACAAGCGATGTCTTGATATACAAGTAGCATCATGTCACAACTGAGTATAAAACTGAAGAGAAGATATGTCATCAGCACACCAAGGATTCCTAAAAAGAATCCAAAAGCTTTATTCCGTGGTCACATGATAAATATATAGCAAAGTTTCAGAGCCACGCAGGGCCCCTTCATCAGGTAAGTGTCTGTCGTTTGTCTGATTAAGGGGCCCTTTGTGGCTCCAAAATGTTGCTATGTAGTTATCATGTGACCACGGAATAAAGCTTTTGGACCGTTTCCAGGAATCCTTGGTGTGCTGATGACATTTCTTCACTTCGAGTACCACGGTTTCCAACCTATGGTCATTACACCACCCAGCATCACTGAACAGACCATTATCTTGAATGTGTGCGTGGGGACTATTGCGTTTGGATAAAACTGAAGAGAGGCGCCTGTAAGTGTAGCAATATGGTTACATTTAATGAAGGTACAACATTTAGCAACTCACATGGTTGATGATTAAAACAGGCACATCTAAGTATGCAGGCATCCGGCGTAAAGCTGTCCACATAGACTATCGTCCGTACCGCCATCGACACCGTCCTTTCCATGCTGCACTTCACGAGCGATTCAACCCTCGCTTTCAGATCGTTCTACTGCAGGGTAGTCTTCCCGGTCACAACTGCAGACTGACAGCAGTGAGAGCTGATGGTGCGGATAAGTCACTCATCTGATGGTCTATGTGGACAGCTTTACCCCAGATGCCTGCATACTTCCATGTGCCCGTTTTATTCATCAACCATGTGAGTTGCTGAATGTTGTACCTTCATTAAATGTAACCATATTGCTACACTATGAGGCACATCTCTTCTCTTTTATACTCTGTAGCTCCTGTTGGATTTTGCTTCTAATCCCCTTGTGGAGGATGCCATTTGTAGATGACCATTTTATGGTTACACAACTTATTACATTGCTATAAACGTTTTATATGGACTATAAACTGAAGAACTTATGAATAAATGGTTGTGGAATGAATCATCGGAGTTTCCATTATTTCTTATGGGGAAAATCGCTTTGATATACGAGTGCTTTAGATTACAAGCATGTTTCCAAAACAAATTATGCTCACAATTCAAGGTTTTACTGTACTCCAAATATGGAGGGCCACTTTGTAGTGATTAACAAACCAGTGTGTAGTGCATTTGGCACCAAGCATTCTCTCCAGAGGAATTGGTAAAGTCCAGATGAAATGTCCCTGCAAAAGAAGAGATAGCATAACTCTCCTGTGTTCTAGTTGCTCTGTTCTAGTTCTGCAGCCTCCACTAGACTCTTCGGCATTCTATAATTTCAGGAACATTGGATGCCTGTGTCCCCTGCCGCGTGCTTTCTACATACAATATTTGCTTTACAAATGTAAAGCACTATGGGTTATAATTGTAAAGGCGCTATGGACTAGCTGACCAGACCTCAAATTGCCCATCTGATTGAAACTATCCAAAAAGGGATAGGTCACTCATCTGCTGACTCATTTAGTTGTGTATAAATTTCAGCTTGAACTGCTCTGATCTCTGCAGAAAACTGATTTACAGGAGTTGATTTACTAAAACTGGAGAGTGCAAAATCTGGTGTAACTGTGCATGGTAGCCAATCCGCTCCTAACTTCAGCTTGTTCAATTAAGCTTTGACAATAAAACCAGGAAGCTGATTGGATTCTTTGCAGAGCTGGACCAGATTTTGCTCTCTCCAACCTTAGTAAATCAACCCCACCGGGTCCCTCTCAACTTGTGAACCCAAACCAAGATGCTTACTTTTACTATTGACAGAACATTTACTAGTTGTCGATTATTTTTGCTCTGTTAACTAGGCTGTATTGCTCTATTAACTAGTGCCTCTCTAGATTCACGTCCCTGATTCCTCAGGTAACAGTCCTGACAACATTTACTTGATTGCATTGTTCTCACTCATTTCTCCTCATGACTCAGGTTCCAGTAGTTCTCTACTAATAATCAACTGGGTCAGTAATTCTTTTTGCAAAACTTGGAACTACTTGCCATAATCAAGGACCTTCCTTGGGTAGGCAAACGTCTACTTTTCACTCAAAGGTAGCTATCATTAGTTAACTTGTACCCGTAGACACTGCCACCTTGTACAGGTACTGTCTTTACTCACTATCCTTTAATGGTGATATGGAATGACAGGATTGTCAACATGTTCGGAAAGGCAAAATTAGTTTCAAACTCAACAGCAGTGTTTTTTTTCAACGGTTTTGTGTCAACATGAACAGAAATAAAGATCCATGTCTCACAATCATGCACTCTCTGAATTCCATATTTAGATTACCTTTTTAGAAACAAGTGTTTTAATATTAGGACTGATATAGATAGACCAGGGGAACATGGCAAATGGTATTGTGCTTCCACAGAGTGGAGGGCTTATCAAGTTGGTCCTACATGGTGACACAGTTCTCTTCTAGCGTGGAGCAATGAAAGTGTCTTCTTCTCACAGCTGAGCACCAACTCTTAAAGCGGAGTTCCGGCCTCAAAATCGACTTTACACGATCCGCTTGCTGTACTGTCGCTGAAAAAGAATTGGATAATTTCAATTTTTTCTTATTTACTTACCTTGTTATTAAAGAAAATATACTTACCTTCCTTCCTCTTCCTCCCTCTTCGGCCGCGGCCCGCGCCGTTGCTTCCTGCTTGAATTGACTCCTGGGAGCCGAACGTCATCGCTCCCAAGAGTCAGTGCACTGGCCCCGCTCGTCAGTTCCGGTTCAGGCGCGTTATTCCCTGCTGAACAGCTTCTGGGCATGCCCAGAAGATGTGCAGGGATGACGCGCCTGCACCGGAAGTGACTAGCAGGGCATTCTGAGACTCTGACGTCACCGAAGAGGACGCTCTGGCTTCAGCTGCCCACACCTGAGATGGCAGCGCTGGACAAGACATTTTCAAGTTAAGTATTTCTTCTACAAGTTAAGTGAACCCGGGGACAGTTCAGAGGCTATCATTGCTGAAATACACTAGCCCTGTCTGTCCCGGGGGTATTTTTATTGATAAAATAAATTGATATAAAATTTTTTGAGACCGGAACTCCGCTTTAACTGTCCAGTTCAAACAACCTCAAGACACTTCCAATAAATCAACTCTCTCTCCTTATTAGAGCAAAACATTTTTTTTTTAAAAAAAAGAGATAGCAGCTGTTGCTATGGGCTCCTGTCGGGAGAATAAGTATTTCTTTTAAAGGGACATGTAATGTATACATTTTCATTTTTTTTAGTTAGAACGATTCTAAATTACTAAATAATTTACTATGTCTGGCAAGTTAGGTGAAGCAGGATGCATATGCTCTTTAGTTATTTATTATAGACATGTTCTATTTTTTTTTTTTTTTTTCAGAGGACAATATTTGTGAAGTTTGCCTGTCACCCATTCTGCCAACAGGTACTGTGTTTTCTGTCCCTTAGCAGTTAACCTATAATAAGAAACAAAAATATATCATGTTTACAACTGTTTTTTTAAGTTTGTGCATACTTGTCTTGGCTGAACAACAGTAGATGTAGATAAAGGATAAATAAACCCAAAAATAAAAATGCCAAATATTGCAGCATACATTCTGTAGATGTGGTTTCTGCATTCGTTTTTTTTAGGCTAATTACATTTTCAGCAAGTACAGAAACTACCTGTTGATCTTTTCAGAAATGCAAAGTCCTTGCACTAAAGAATATGTTCCTGCCTAGCCTTCTGTAATATGCCAATTGCCCTGCCTGCTATGTAATGGAGATAAAGAGAAATTGCCATGTTTGTAGTCCATATCAGGATGGCAGCCTAGGGTGACAACCATGGTTCCCTCCATAGATGAAATGGAGGAGTGACG
This sequence comes from Pelophylax lessonae, assembly GCF_965119305.1. NCBI lineage: Eukaryota > Metazoa > Chordata > Amphibia > Anura > Ranidae > Pelophylax > Pelophylax lessonae. Next base: position 197,271,296 of record NC_138772.1, read on the forward strand.
TAGCCACTGTGGAACAGGAAGTGTGTTATTTGAGGAATGACCAGGTGAAAATAAAGCAAACGAAAGTTGGAAAAAGAAAACAAATGCTGCCACCACACCAATGACTAGTAAGCTGCAGTATATTACATTAAATAACATTCTTGGTTATGGGTTTATGTACATTTTAAACAGTGGGTGAAAAATTATTGTCTTAACATCCTAAGCACCGTGACTGTCGGCTAATGTATGTAATACATTTGCATGTCACCTGTCCTGGTGTCTGACATGCATAGAAATAATTAATTCTCTCTGATGATCTTCAGGTTTTGTTTTTTTTTTTACTGCTTAGGACATGGATATCTGACAAGTGGGGATTATTCCCCCTGGATAAAAATTATGCAGAGTGTTTTTTCTGTATTTTCTCATTGTCATTGCAGTCTGGAAGAATTAGCATTCGTCATCCTATGACGAGCATGCAACACAATTGTATATTAGATTGGGAAAAGGAATTAAATAAAGCTTGCCAAAGTTAAAACTGTCTGTAGGGATTTTTCTAGAGATATAACGCAAACAAAATATACTAAGACTGCCAAGTAGGTTGTTTATCAACCATCCTATTGGTATTCATGCTATAAATGCAGTTAAAAACACTTCATCTCACACTTCTCTCTCCACATATTGATGTGTGCTTTTTTCTGTAGATACAAGTGGCAAATAAAACACGGCCATGATCTTTTTCTTAATGTACGTTTATCTAATCCAGTGGAAAAAAAAAAAAAAAAAGTAAAAGTCAAGGTCATGGCTATAATTTTGTTTACTTCCTCATATAGGAAGATTTCATCCCCATACTTGTAGAGTGAGTTGTAGTTATTACATTGTCCTGTGCACAGTACCATATACTATAACTTATTCATTAAACCCTTGACACCAATGTTATATGCAACACCACGTAGGTGGGATTGCTTCCATGGCACTGCATATATGAGGCATGTTTTATGCTGGAAGCAAGCTCTATAGCATGTTCCCAGCAGAGAGACTGAGCTGTAATGGACAGCAGTACGTGTAGTAGACACCCCTTAGAATTCCATTGGGCCTCCACGCCAAAATTGTCAGCGTTTGATTCATGTACCTGATTTTGTCAGAGGTTGAGACTAGGGATGATCGAACTTTTGAAAAGTTCGGTTCGACCAGAACACCCGAACCTCCCAAAAGTTTGGCCCGGATTTCAGAACCCCATTGAAATCAATGGGACCCGAACTTCAGTAATCAAAAAACACCATTTTGAAGCCCTAAAGCCCAATAAATGCCCCTAAAAAGTGCCTAGGGTTCTGGGTCATACCCCAGAAACTATTAATCACCCAAAAGTTCTTAAAAATTGTCATTTTTGATAGAGAGCCAATTAAAAAAAAATTAAAATTAAAAAAAAAAAAAAAAATTCTTTGGATTTAGTATCTGGGGGGTCTAAAAAGTGTACCTGTGAAGTTTCAGGTAGCATGTCCAGAACCATAAAAAAAAAGATGGTTTGTATTTTGTCACTTATAGAACAGGTTAGTGGCTTCTCTCTTTTCACACCTTGCCGGTTTAGTAGCAAGCGTTTTTTTGGGCATTTTTTGGGGTCTTTTCAGGCAGGCAAAACATCTGAACTTGTGTATACGGTATATATACACACATACTTATATGTATATATACACCTAGACATATATAGGTGTGATAGTAGCAGAAATATATGCTTGCGCTAATTAAATCATTTACACGAATATGGCTCCGCTCCTATAACACCTATATATGTCTAAGTGTAAAATATATATAAGTATGTGTGTATATATACCACTATACACAAGTTCAGATGTTTTGCCTGCCTCCAAAGAACCCAAAAAAATGCTAGCGCCAAAAAAAAAATGCCCAGGTGTGTTGTTGCAGGCATGTTTTTGGAGGCAGGCAAAACATCTGAACTTGTGTATAGTGGTATATATACACACATACTTATATGTATTTTACACTTAGACATATATAGGTATGATAGGAGCATAACTATATTGGTGTTAATTATTTCATTAGCGCAAGCATATATTTCTGCTACTATCACACCTATATATGTCTAGGTGTATATATACATATAAGTATGTGTGTATATATACCCCTATACACAAGTTCAGATGTTTTGCCTGCCTCCAAAAACCCCCAAAAAATGCCTGCAACAACACACCTGGGCATTTTTTTTTTTTTTTTGCGCTAGCGTTTTTTTGGGCATTTTTTTGGGGTTCTTTGGAGGCAGGCAAAACATCTGAACTTGTGTATAGTGGCATATATACACACATACTTATATGTATTTTACACTTAGACATATATAGGTGTGATAGGAGCGTAACTATATTGGTGTTAATTATTTCATTAGCGCAAGTAGTGTTTTCTGCTCCTTTCACACCTATATATGTGCAGGTGTATATATACATACATGGGTGTGTATATATACCCCCTATACACATGTTCAGATGTCATGCCTGACTCCAAACATGTGCTCAAAAAATCCCTATAGACGCCTGCAGCCAAAAAGCAAGCTGACAGGGGCGAAGCCATATTACTGCAGCGAAAGGGACTTCAGAGAAACTAGCTTTTCTCTATAGCGGTCACCCTGATATGGAAGGGTTTGGTCACCCTGCCATAGCAGTCACTGTCAGTTCACCCTACACTACACTATGGTCACCCTGGCACGTAACACTTTCCCTACAGAAACTAAATTATTAAAACTAACTAAAGTGTAAAAGAGCACCGTAACTACACTTGATATCCCTTTCCTCACACTAATAAATGCTAAATGACACTTTGTAGCAGAAGTCCACAAACTGCTTCCACTCTCTTCCATGTCCCTGTATAACAATGCTAGGAATTTGGCGGGGGCTATCTTATATACTGGGGGGCGTATTCACTGATTGGTCTATGGACCCCCTAGTCACTCCAATCACATTCCGAGCATTCTCCTGCCCCCTCAATTGGCTTTTGCTAATGGTTCTAGTCCAATCATGGGCTTTTAAAGCCCATTTCCTGTCCCATTGCATTTTGGTCGGTTCTGGTTGCCGAATTCCAAACTTTTTGGGCAAAAAGTTGTAAATTCAGCCAATGTTCGGGTCGAACCGATGGTCGACCCGAACCGTTCGATCATCCCTAGTTGAGACTCAGGTTGGAGTGTCCAGTATGAATACCTCTTCTGCAGTATGCTCCCCCCTCCCAGGTAGTGCGCCTATCCTGTAGTGGGATTGGCAGAGCATGATGGGGAGCTGAGAGACTAGTTCCTCATCAGGTCCCCTTTGCATTTTCTTACATCTATAGCACTCACTGCTGCCCATTGTTAATCAGAAGCAATGCAGACCTGATGGGGAACTGGTCTTTTAGTTCCGCATCAGGCCTGTCCACCCTGTGACTCCTTATTTCCCAAATATGGACACCAGTATCCACCGCGCTTTTTTAGCTTTTGACCAGGGAATCTCCAAGCCAACAGCTGGATAAGGCCTGGAATAGAGCCCTTTGCAGGAAGCTGCCACATGAATTACCGCTTCCCAGCACAGATATGCCCCACTCTGAGCACCATCTCTGTTATGTTCGCCAGCTAGGAGCTGATGTTAATTACGGCCATTTTCCTAATCTGAAAAGTCGCAATAAGTGTTTAAGAATCTTTCACAGTAACAGCTTCTTAAAGCAGAACTGTCAGTGATGATATGTTTCCAGCAGCTGTCATCTTCTCCTCAGGCTACTTTTTAGAGGAGAAATCCGTTAATAGAGTAAAGATAAAATTGTTAGATTGGGGCTTGGTCTAATGGGCAGAATACACGATAAGAAAATCAGCCGAAAATTTCCGTTCAGTGAAGGATCGGCCGATATTCTACTCGTTAATGCCCAGCCATCAGTGACCGATATTGATATTGTGAACGAAAAATCCCGTTTGAAAAAAACGAAAAATTCTGTCGTCTCGTTTGTGAACGAATGATATTCTATACGTTGGTGTTAAGGTCGTTCATTTAAAATCTGTAGAACATCATCATGCATGCACTGTTTCGATGGTCAGCGGTCAAACGGTCGGGCAATATTCAGCCTGTGTATGTTGGCAACGTTTTCGACCAACGAACACTTTTTCATAAGTCGGTGGTCGAATGATCGGGCGATATTCGGCCCGTGTATTCCAGCCATTAGTGTTGCAGTCAGTATTAAGCAGGCCATAGACTGTGCTAATTGCTTTCCTGTAAAAAAAATGTGCATGATTCCCCCATCAACACAATCAGTGCTGACAGGGGAATCCCTCCTACCGAGCAATTGTCTGCTCCCGGCAGGGGGGGAGGGAAACAGTCCCCGCTGGGAGAAGACAATGATTATTGCTAGTGGCCTTGGGAGCCACTAGCAATAATTGCATGTGAATCCAGCAGGCTACTTGTACCCAAGTTGATCGATGGAGCGATCAGTTTGGTACATTCAGCCTGCCCACACACAGTTCAAATCTCTCCCAGTTCCTGCTGAACTGGCCGAGATTCCAACCGTCTATGGCCGGCCTTAGTGTCAGTGTGTTTTAGGTTGGAGAAAAAAGGTTTTATATTTAGTGCCATGTCCCAGATGTTACTGCTCACTCCCACCATCAGAGCAAACTCTTTACCTGATTTAAAAACCCCCCATGCACTCTCGCTCTCCCATCACAGTAGCTCTGAGCATAGCAGAGCAGCGATGGTGGAGATGGTGGACCACACATTTGTGGTGGTTTATAAGATTGCCTTTGTGATGTGGGCATGAACAGTAAAGGCTGGAAGTGTTTAGCAACATCCTAGCAACAAGGCAAGATGAGATGACTTGAAGTTTTTCAACCCGAATTTGGGAGGTGTGTAGACGGTCTACACCTATAGCAAGGGGCATTATCCAACTTTAGTCAAAGAAGTGCAGTTTGTTTTTATCTACAAGTACATACATATTTGCCAGCACACCAAGGATCTTGCAAAACTTTTATTCAAGTTACGATCACATAAAAAAATAGTGCAACGTTTCGGAGCCGCACAGGACCCCTTCGTCAGGCATGTGATCGTAACTTGAATAAAAGTTTTGGACTGCTTTTGCATTATCCTTGGTGTGCTGGCGAATATGTATTTACTTGTTACTAATCCAGTTGCCAACTGGTGATCGCTTCAGCACCCAACATACACGAGCCTACAAACCAGGAAGGTGTGCGATAGGAATATGAACTATATGTTTCTCTGTCGCTCATTGACAGACGTAGTCTTCTTGATTCACAAGAACTGGGTTATGTTGTCTCCGCAGGAGCAGGACTAGGCAGAAAGAAAAAACGTTCTGGCTCCACCTTAGGGGCAGTCCCTGAGGGTATATCCTCCCTCTCTCTGCTACAAGGCATCAGTTTTTTTCTGTCTAGTCAGGAGTAAGGACCTAAGTTCCTTGCTGGGATCTTTTTGGTCCTGGCAAGATTTTTTCTTTAGAAAAAATATTTTTTAGGTAGTTTTCTCCAGTGTTTTTTCCTGTGAGATCTTCAAGCATGGAGTCTGCCAAAACGCACCTCTGCTATTTCTAAACGCATTAACAGGCGTTATCCGTTTGAGGAAACCCTCATTAAGAAATGGACAGAACCACCTGTGGTGGATTCACCAATTGCTAGATTGAATAAAGCCACGGTTATTCCTTTAGAAGACGCTCCGTCTTTTAAAGATCCAGTGGATCGCAAGATAGAAGCTATGTCTCGCACCATGTTTTCCTTGATTGGATCAGCTTTCAGACCAATAATTGCTATTGGACTGGTTTCGCAGACTGTAACTGAATGGACCAAGTGGTTACGCCGGGACTTAGAAGAGGTCCCTCAGGCGGTATCAGATTTGTTGGAACAAATGATACAGGGGTTACAGTTTGTGTGTGATGCGGCGTTAGATGCCACTCCATTATTGGCGCGAGCATCAGTTTCAGCAGTGGTTCTCAGGCGTACACTGTGGCTAAAAGGTTGGTTAGCCGACCAAGGTTCCAAAAAAGCATTGGCTAATATCCCCTTTTTAGGAGAGCGTCTATTTGGAGCCAACTTAGATGAGATCATTAAGGATCTCACGGGTGGAAAGAGCACCTTTTTACCGCAAAATGTTAAGGGTAAAGGAACTCGTCAAAAACGAGGGCCTTCTTTCTCTGCTCACAAAAAGTTTTTTCGTCCCGCGGGTGAAAAAATTAAGTCCTCCAAAGCTCCTTCAGGAGGCTTCAGGGGACGTTGGTCGGGCAAGCAAAAGCCCGCCCCCTCCAGACCTGAAGATAAATCGTCCAAAGCCTGAAGGTGCGCCCCCACCCATAACTGGGGTGGGGGGACGTCTTCGCCGGTTCCCGGATCCATGGCTTTCCAGAATCCCGGACAAGTGGGTTTGCGAAGTCATAAGGTCAGGGTACAAGATCGAGTTTCGATCTCTCCCACCGGCGCGATTCTTCCCTTCCAATATCCGACTATCCCCGGATCGTTTAGAAGATCTGCGGAGAGCAGTCACGGATTTACTACAACAAGGAGTGGTAGTCCACGTTCCTGGGACAGAACGTTTTCAAGGGTTTTATTCAAACCTATTTACAAAACCCAGGAAAGAGGGCAAAGTGCGTCCAATTCTGGACTTAAGGGCACTCAATTCCTTTCTCAACATAAGGAAATTCAAGATGGAATCCATTCGCACAGTAGCAGCCTTCCTGCATCCAGGGGATGTCCTAGCGTCCATAGACATCAAGGACGCTTATCTTCACATTCCCATTTTCGCAGGACATCAGCGGTTTCTACGCTTTTCCGTAGAAGAGAACCACTATCAGTTTGTGGCGTTACCTTTCGGTCTCGCCACGGCTCCTCGGGTCTTCACGAAGGTGTTGGCCCCAATGTTGGCACTATTGCGCCAAAGAGGCATATCGATTCTAGGTTACCTAGACGATCTCCTGCTTCATGCAGAGTCTCCTCAGACCCTGCTACAAAACATAGAAATTACTATAATTTCTTTACAGGAATTCGGGTGGCTGGTGAACCAGCAAAAGTCATTTCTGGTTCCCACCCAGAGGCTCGAATATCTGGGTCTAATTCTAGACACAGTCAGGTCAAGAGTTTTCCTTCCGGTAGGGAAACTCCGGAAGATTCAATCAGCAGTCCAGTTGTTACTATCCAACAGCTGGTCTTCTCTTCGAACTTGCATGAGGGTTCTGGGGTTGATGGTGGCTTCCTTCGAAGCAGTCCCATTTGCCCAGTCCCATACCCGAATTCTTCAGCAAGAGATTCTTCTCAGATGGAATCAGAATCCGGAATCCCTGGACAATCGGATCCGATTGAGCAAACAGACCAGAGAGTCTCTGGTCTGGTGGCTTCGGTCTCCGATGCTCAGCCAGGGAAAGTAATTTCTGCCAATATATGGGACGATAGTGACCACGGATGCCAGTCTATCCGGATGGGGAGGAATTCTCGGTCAGTTATCTGTCCAGGGACTTTGGTCCCTGGAAGAATCCAGGTTGCCGATAAATGTATTGGAACTGAGAGCGATCAGACTTTGTCTGATTCACTGGACCGAGCAGCTCCAGGGCAGCCCGGTTCGGATCCAGTCGGACAACGCCACGGCCGTGGCTTATGTCAATCACCAGGGGGGCACCAAGAGTGTCCGAGCGGCCAAAGAAGTGGCTTGCATTCTTCGCTGGGCGGAACGATTTGTTCCAGCTATCTCTGCGGTGTTCATTCCGGGGGTGGAGAATTGGCAGGCAGATTATCTCAGCCGTCAGACTCTGGATCAGGGGGAATGGTCCCTCCATCCAGAAATTTTCCACCAGTTGTGCCTACGGTGGGGCACCCCGGATGTGGATCTGTTGGCATCACGATTGGTCAGACTGGTGGCGGACGTCCCGTGGAGACTTCCTCTCAAGGAGGACCTACTGTCTCAGGGACCGATCTTCCATCCTGCTTTACGATCGCTGGCTTTAACGGCCTGGCTATTGAGACCCAGGTGCTGAAGGACAAGGGTTTGTCAGCTTCAGTTATTCCTACTCTAGTTAAAGCAAGGAAAGCGACTTCCAGAAAGATTTATCATCGCACATGGAAGTCCTACATTGCATGGTGTGAACCTCTGGGGTTCCGTCCACGGTCTTATTCGGTTAGTCGAATATTAGCTTTTCTGCAACAAGGGGTTGAGCAGAAACTGGCCTTGAGTACTATCAAGGGTCAGGTCTCAGCCTTAGCTATCTTCTTTCAGAAGCCTTTGGCTACTCATTCCTTGGTGCGGAATTTCATCCAGGGGGTGCGACATCTGGCTCCGCCAGTGCGCGCGCCGTTACCACCCTGGGATCTTAATTTAGTATTGTCGGTTCTTCAGAAACCTCCCTTTGAAGATATTAGGGAGATTCCTCTACCTACGTTGTCCCAGAAGGTGGCCTTCTTGTTGTCTATCACTTCTGCACGCAGGGTGTCAGAACTGGCCGCATTATCTTGTCGTTCCCCATATCTGGTGGTTCATAGAGATAAGGTGGTTCTTCGTCCGAATCCATCCTTTCTACCAAAAGTGGTTTCAGAATTTCATCTGAATGAAGAAATTGTATTACCTTCCCTGTGTCCTAAGCCCAGTCATCCTCGGGAGTTTGCTTTACACTCCTTGGATGTGGTCCGGGCGATCAGGGTATACTTGAAAACGACAGACTCGTTTCGCAAGACGGATTCACTTTTCGTGATCCCGGATGGACCCAAAAAGGGGTTGCCTGCATCTGCCGCGACTATTTCCAAATGGATCAGACAGACGGTGGTACAGGCTTATTCTATTAAGGGTCGGGAGCCCCCGTTCCCTGTTAAGGCGCACTCCACTCGGGCACTTAGTGCGTCATGGGCCTTTCGCCATCAGGCGTCAGTGGTCCAGGTGTGCAAGGCGGCTACCTGGTCGTCGGTGCATACCTTTACAAAACATTATAAAGTTGATGTAATGGCATCGTCTGATGCCTCGTTTGGCCGCAAGGTTTTGCAGGCCGCCATTTGAGGAGACCAGTGGTCTGCCTCGAGGGTTTTTTTCCGTTGGAAATTTTCATTTGAGTCTCATTCTTTGTTTATAATGAGCCTTTAAAACTTCTAGTTTGGCACCGGTTGGGCCTTCTAGATTGGATTTTGATTTCGGTCAATCCCACCCCTCATTTGTGGCACTGCTTCTGGATGTCCCAGTTCTTGTGAATCAAGAAGACTACGTCTGTCAATGAGCGACAGAGAAAATCGGATTTTTGTAAGATCTTACCGTAAAATCCTTTTCTCTTAAGCTCATTGACAGACGTAGTACCCGCCCCTCTATCATTGAGTTGGGTTGGGTTAAATTCTCTGTTGCTGCTTTGTGACAGAACTGATGCCTTGTAGCAGAGAGAGGGAGGATATACCCTCAGGGACTGCCCCTAAGGTGGAGCCAGAACGTTTTTTCTTTCTGCCTAGTCCTGCTCCTGCGGAGACAACATAACCCAGTTCTTGTGAATCAAGAAGACTACGTCTGTCAATGAGCTTAAGAGAAAAGGATTTTACGGTAAGATCTTACAAAAATCCGATTTTTTATCTACAGACACCCCTTGAATGCATAGGATTTTTTTTGCTAAAGATGAAATAACCCTTTAAAGATGCTTATTTCACTTTTTGATACATTAATATAAACTCTCTGTTTATTTCAAGTTAGTGGTGTTTATGCTTATTGAATAAAATATTTGTTCCACTGTTTTAATATGCAATATTTTCCCTTTGCTTTTCAGATACTTCTAAGCCGCATGGTGTGGTGGTATTTCACTGCAGACACATGTTCCATAGAGAGTGTCTGCCTGTTGGTAACACAGTAAGCAGCTCTCATAATCTACTTCAAATATCTCAAATAAGCTGATATAGGCAGTGAGAGAATTGCTGTGCTTTACATGACCCCTGGGACGGCATCACAATCAGGCAGCATCTAAGAGGGGAGATTAAATGACTGCACTATTTCTATGAAGCTTTTGTGTCTGTATAGAATGTCTAGCCAGAATGAGTTAGATGACCCTTACGCATTAGCATATATTTATTTTGAGTATATTCCACTCACATTAAAAGGGGATACATAGGCTTTAAAAAGTTTCTCTACTACAGAAAATATTAGAGTACACTGAACAAGAGTTCAGCAAGCTGTCATGTTGCCATGCATTTGAACCTCTATACCAGGGTTATGAATTGAAATTCACAAAAGTCTGATCAGTAACATTCTATGACTCAAATCCTTCACATCACAGTCCCGTCTTTACATCAGTGTCATCAGTCCTCCCCTTTACATCAATACCCCCACCCATTTACATTGCAGCCCCCCTTTACTTCATTGGGGCCCACCTTTATATACAGTCCCACCATTTACATCGAAGTATCCCCTTTACATCACAGCCCTTTTTTACATTGCAGCCCCAACTTTAAATTAAAACCCAGTTACATTATAGTGCCCAACTTTACATCACAGTCCCTCTATATACATCACAGCATACCCCTTTACATCACAGTCTCTCCATATACATCACAACGCCACTCTTTACAGCGCAGTCCCCCTTTTACATATCATGCTACTCCTTTAAGTGGGAGGCCTCCTTTACATTACAGTGACCCATTATATTGCAGTACCCCTTTACATTACAGTGCTCCCCCTTCATATTGCAGTATTACTTTACATTACAGCCCCCTAAAAGATTGCAGGCTTCTCTTTACATTGCACCCAATCGGGAGGCAGGAGGTGCAATGGTCTGAATGAAATGCGGTAGTTTTTCAACTTTTCTTGATTACTAGGGTGTAATTGGTTGCTAGGACCACCCTGCCTCATAGCCACCATTTACCGATAGTTATCTGGGGCTGCCCCCACCCTATTTCCAGATTGGTCAGCTCTCCCTTCTTCTGACCTGCTGTGAGGATGACAGTGTCAGCTTCACAGCAGGGCAGAGTGCAAGAGTGCTGACCGGTTTGGACAGAGGGCATGGGAAAGAGAGGAGACGCAGACAATTGAATGACGCAGTCGTGGTGGTCTGGACAGACCTGTTGCTCAGTAAGGGTCTGGACCACAGTTCGCAATTTAGTGATGCTTGCTCTATATATTCCTTGAAGAATAAATTAGGTTCCACAGGTTTAACAGCATTCTCCTAATGTGCTCATAAAGGTCTAAGTAATTTAAGGCTTGTGAAAACAAGCATTGTTTGACGTTAGTTTGAAACTCATATCAAACACAGGTCAGCAGATTTTCATTTACCTCAATGGTACAGTGTGGATGACAGTTTTGGCACTGCATCTGACCTGCTTTGCTTTGGGTTTATCTAAATGCAGCCTGACCTATTGGGGATATTTTTGCATTGCAGGAAAAGCAGGTCAAAAGCTTTTGCATTTGAGCTGCTCGGTGTCCTAATGTAAAAGCCTTTGGCAGTTACCAACACTAGAGAACATTCACTTCTTTTTGTAGTGACATCTTGACTGTCAGTCATCCAGTGAATACCATCTATATTTTTGTTTCCTTTAAAGCAGTTACAAAGTCAATTAACAACCTCTTCTGGGGTCCCTTGCCGACGCTGTCTGCGCTCCGCCTTTTCTTTGTGTGACCCCATAGGAAGCTGCTGTGCTGTGGTGGCACATGTGCTCCTGATCGAGGCTGTGTGCGCCCATAGACACATAGAGCATGGGTTGGCTCCAGGCTCCTGCTTCCTTTTCACAGTATTTGACTGACAGCAGCAGGATTTAATGCTTGAGAGTTAAATCACACTTTTTTTTTTTTTTTTTTTATTCCCACACTTTCTCTTGAGTCCTAAAGGAACTGTAGAAAGTTGATCTTGTTACAAGAGATACAGGAATTAAGAGGGTAAATGAGTCCACCTATAACAACGTTTATGTAAGCATTTCCAAGGGAAAATGCTCACACTCCTATTGAGGGAATGGGAAAGCTGACACTTTTGCTTTAATTTATTGCATTTAGTGTTGATTTTCACTCCATGTCAGTGCCAACTGCAAGTTTTACGTGGAAGCCTAAAAGAAGAAAAAACCTACTGCATCTGTCAATAAATTCCTAATGATCTCATAAGCATCTCAAACTGATATAATTTTAATGCCAAACCCAAGGCCTTTTGGCATGGCCCCTAATGTGTTTTACATTTTGGAAGCATAATCATGTAACTTCTATATGTGATGTATGACATTACAAATATACATTTAATGTAATGCATTGTTTAATGGAGCTTGAAAAAAATGCTTTGTGATACTCAACCATGTGATACTGCCTGTGCTATGCACTATTCATGTTTTGTTTCCTATATAATACATTATTTAAAGCCTCTTTTACACTTGTGCGACCTAAAAGTCATGTGATTTTGCCGCAATTTTTTGCCGCGATTTTGACTGGACTTAAAGCAGTACCTGTGTAACATACCTCAGAACGCATCAAAGTCAGTCCAAGGTAGTGCAGGGACTACTTTTTAAGTTGTTGCAACTTGAAGTCACACAGATATGAATGGTACTAATTGGAAATCATGGAGTACGACTTGTCATGCGACTTTGCAGTCCCAAGTCGCACAAGTTTGAAAGGGGCCTAAAGGACTAGTCTACTCAAGCTATTTTGGACATGTGTGGTGCCAGGCGGAGTGAATTATCCATTGGCTTTGCTTTCTCTTTGGAACTCAGACAGAGACACTTTTTCACTCGAATTCCCAGCTCTGCCACACCCATCATGGAGGAATAATTGTTTCCCTGCATCGGGAGTTGCTTTGTAATATAAATAAATTAAAAATACAAACAAGTGAATGGGATTACTTTCTAATAGCCATAGCAGGTAGCTGGACCAGTGAATTGTACAAATCCTAATGGATAAGAAACAAATGAGTTACCTAACCCCTGGCACCTACCCAAAACTAGTATAGGTTTTAGGTGAACACCCTTTTGAGAAGGACACAAAGCTGCCATTATGAAAATGCTAGTCACCTAGCTGTTAACCTCTGTCTTTAATATTTGGAACAACTATCCTGGAACAAGAATGGAAGTCTCAGGCCTCTGACCTTAACTGTCCTCATCTGTATGCTTCTCTAGTGTCAGTATCAAAGCAAATGTACACAGAAAACATACAGTAAGCTAACATTTTCAGAACAAGGCCTAACAATGGTAATCCTGTCAGAAAAAGATTTGCTTGAACAGTAAAAAAAAAAAAAAAAAAAAACAGTTTAAAGCAGAACTATAAGAAATATCTTAGTTGCAAACTTACATTGGTTCCGTTTTGGCTTTTTTTAGGTATCCATATCTGATAGGGCCGCAGAGGATGCTGAAAATCACTGTGTAGTAGTCTGCCCTACATACATAAGACCTCCTGAGCTTCCAGGTTCTATTTTATCGGCTTACCCTCTACACACCAGGGAGTCGCTCACTAAGCACCGCTGCTAATCAGAGAATGCCTTGTATTTTTTTCTTTCAACCAAGAAAAGGCATTCCCTGATTGGACAAGGCAAGAGGAGAGGTGGATGACCTCACTAACTCCACCTTGAACAGTGAGAGATTGTCCAATAGATAAGGATGCAGGATGATAAAAAGGCAAAGTCCATGTGCCTATCTACCTGCATAGTTTATTTTCAGGGCTCCCCCAAGGCAAAAAATGACCAGAGCGCCCATGCTTGTGCTTTGGTTCTCGTCTGTCTATTGACCACAAAGTGTGACAGGCAGACCCTTTGCTCATCAAATAACCTCCAATGACTGAATGTCAAGGGGAAGGAAAATCTATATCTGGCACAGTTCTTCTTGGTGAAAGAAATATTAATCTTTGTTCATTCAATATGCATGTAATCAAATCTTGTCAGTTGGAAAATGTAATTTTAGTAAAGCTATTTATTTATTGTGTTTTTTAGATGTCTCCTGTTTACTTCTGCAATATCTGTAGTGCAAAACATCGTGGTCCTGGGAGTGCAATCCTAGACATTAAGAAGTAGCATGACGTTCTTACACCCTGGAGCTATGAAGCTTTTCTCTAATTTGTCCTTTTCGGCATTTCAGGATGCTGCTTTGTGTGTGAGATGTATTATTCTCTTGCTAGAAATGTTCTTCTGTTGACAGGCTGGCAAAAAACAACTTACATTCATTCGCTGTTCTGCTAAAATCTTGAAGGAGATGTTAAATAGTGTCTTAGACTGTATGTATTTTTGATTACATTCTATAAAAACACAAGTCTCAAGCTGTCGAATTGCTTTCATTTGTGTTCTCTAATTACTGAAATATGACAAAACGGTGTTGTGTTTATTGCAATTTCACAAAATCAGACTATATGAAGAAAATGTGTATACATATGATAGCATTGTTGTAAAGAATAAATACAATTATTCTTAAAGTGTTACTAAAGGTAATAATTAAGGTAATTATTAAAATAAAAAACATGTTATACTCACCTGTTCTGTGCAACTCCACAGAGTGGCTGTGAACCTTTTCTTCTGGGGTCCCCCGCTGGCGATCTTGGCCCCTCCTCTTCTTTGTGTGTGGCTTGCTGTGGGGGCACACAGTGCGTGCTCGCTCCTAAGCTCTGTGTGTTTATGGAGCCGCCCTCCATAGATACACACAGTGGGGCTTAGCCTCGCCCCCCACTTCCTCTTGGCATGGAGACGTTAAGCCATCCAAAACTCTTCAAAGCTTCTGGACTCCAGGTTCCACACCAGAACGTATTAAGATCTGGGAAAACAAAATGTATTTTCTGTATATTAGACACACAAAGGATTGATATTGACGCATCCTAGAACCATATTAATAGAAAAAAGGAGCTTATGCCATAATATATTTGAAAGGGTTGAAACAGTAAATACAAAACCTAGGGCAATACTAATATGGGTACCACATCCTAAATTTCTCAAACTGAAGACCTCAAGAAGAGATAAATAGACTTTTAGGATACCATATGTGACACTTACAAAACACAATTTGCCTAACTACTTCTGGCCCGTCCGCAATGTACAAAAGAAACTGTCAACACAGGGCTCTGTACGGTGGGAATGATCTCTCTGTTAAAGAGATGATTAAAAAAACAGAACACATCACACATTGATAGGCACACAGTTAACTATTTGATCGCTCGAGATGTTAACCCCTTCACAGCCAGTGTCATTATTACAGTGACAGTGTATATTATTATCACCGTATTCTTGTCACTGGTGATGTCAGTCAGTTCCCACCCAATGTAAGTTAGTGTCAGATTGCCCACCACACGTTCCCAGTCCCACTATCAGTCGCTGATCACCGCCATTAGTAGTATAAAAAACGTTTTTGTTTTTTTTTAATTGGATATGTTCTATAGCAAAGTAAAAAAATATATATATTTTTGTTTTGTTTCAAAAATTTTCAAAGTCCTTATTTGTTTAAATAATAAAAATAAAAAACAGACGGTGATTAAATACTACCAAAAGAAAGCTCTATTTTGGGAAAAAAAATTATATACGTTTCTTTTGGGTACAGCATTGCATGATGGTGCAATTACCAGTGACAGCCACTCCTAGGGAGAGTAGCAGCAGTGCTGAACTTTCTCCATTCATAGACAATTTGTCTTACCGTGGACTGATGAACAGCAAGGCTTTTGGAGATACTTTTATAACCCTTTCCAGCTTAATGCAAGTCAACGATTCTTAAATCGTAGGTCTTCTGAGAGCTCTTTTGTGCGAGGCATCATTCACATCAGGCAATGCTTCTTGTGAAAAGCAAACCCAGAACTGGTGTGTGTTTTTTTATAGGGCAGGGCAGCTGTAACCAAAACCTCTAATCTCATCTCATTGATTGGACTCCAGTTGGCTGACATCTCCCTCCAATTAGCTCTTGGAGATGTCATTAGTCTAGGGGTTCACATACTTTTTCCACCTGCACTGTGAATGTTTACATGGTGTGTTCAATAAAAACATGGCAACATTTCATTCTTTGTGTGTTATTAGTTTAAGCAGACTGTGATTGTCTATTGTTGTGACTTAGATGATGATGATCAGATCACATTTTATGACCAATTTGTGCAGAAATCCATATAATTCCAAATGGTTCACATACTTTTTCTTGCAGCTGTATAAAATAAGCAAAGTTTTACTCAAAAGAAGTTTAAATTGTATTATGTACTTAAAAATCCATGGTAATGATGAGGAACATATACAACCCCAATTCCAAAAAAAGTTGGGACACTGTGAAAAATCTACATAAAAACAGATTGCATTGATGTGCAAGTCTCCTATTCACAATCAAAAATAGAAAACATATAAAATGTTTAAACAAAAAAAAAAAATGTACAATTTTAAGATAAAAATAAGGTAACTTTGAAATTGATGGAAGCAACACATCTCAAAAAAGTTGAGATAGAGCAACAAAATACTGGCAAAGTAAAGCTGGCCGTACATAAACAATTTTCCTTTAGATTTACCAAAACCATATAACATGAGGTCAAACCTAAACACTTTCAATTTGTATGCAAACAGGCAGACCCTTGTGCTAAATAGTTGAATGTAAATCTGAAGGAAATTGAATAAGAAAATTGTATAGTGTATGGTCAGCTTTAGGGGTACTAACAATGAAGAGCTAGAAGAACATTTTGCAACTAATTAGGTTAATTGGCTACAGGTCAGTAACATAGGTGGGTATAAAAAGAGCATCTTAGAGAGTTGCAGTGTCTCAGAAGAAAGACTGGCAGAGGTTCACCCATCTGTGAAAAGCTGCATCTAAATATTGTCTAACAATTTCAGAATAATGTTCCTCAGACTTTAAATATATCATCAGTAAATAATGCAAGGGGCAAGGCTGAAACTTAATATTGGATGCCCGTGATCTTCGGGCCCTTAGACGGCACTGCATTAAAACCAGGCATGATTCTGTGATGGACATCACTGAATGGTCTCGGGAATACGTCCAAAAGTCACTGCCTGTGAATGCAGTTTGATGCCATCCAGAAATGTTAAAGCTCATTGAAATGTTTTTGTTCCAAAGTGGAAAACTGTTCTGTGGTCAGATGAATCAAAATTTGACATTCTTTTTGGCAACCATGGGCTATGGACTAAAGAGGAGAGGGACCTTCCAGCTTGTTATCAAAAACCTGCATCTCTGATGGTATTGGGGTGCATTAGTGCATATGGAATGGAAGAGCTTACACATCAGGAAAGGCATCATCAATGCTGAAAGATATGTCCAGGTTTTAGACTACTATCTGCTCAGGCAATAATGGGACAACATTTCACTCCCAAAACTCCAGCAACTAGTCTCAGTTCCTAGACATTTACAGTGTTGGTAAGAGAAGAGGGGATGCTACACCATGGTAAACATGGCTCTGTCCCAGCTTTTTTGAGATGTGTCGCTGCCATCAATTTCAAAATTCCCTTTTTTGTTTTCTTAAAATGGTAGGTTTCCTCATTTAGAAATTTTGATGCGTTTTCCATTTTCTGTTATGAAAAATAAATGGGTTTATGAGATTTGAAAATCATCGCATTCTGTTCTTCTGTAGATTTTACACAGCATCCAAACTGTTTTGGGAATTGGGCTTGTATATTTCTCAAACACCCGATCTATATG
Source organism: Pelophylax lessonae (assembly GCF_965119305.1). Lineage (NCBI taxonomy): Eukaryota > Metazoa > Chordata > Amphibia > Anura > Ranidae > Pelophylax > Pelophylax lessonae. Next base: position 197,288,796 of record NC_138772.1, read on the forward strand.
GTTTGCTTTTTACAGGTGTGTGAAAACAGATCTAGACACAAAATAAAAGAATATGCATTTATTTAAATTTAAAAAGTTACATATAAAAAGAAAATCATTAATAATGAAAAAAGAAAAAAACTATGGCTTTGGTATTCTGGACAGCTGAGGAGCCCCACCTCCTATCCTGTTTTTGGCATTGATGAGCTTCAGCCAAATACTGCACCCTATACCAGTGATGGCGAACCTTGGCACCCCAGATGTTTTGGAACTACATTTCCCATTATGCTCAACTACACTGCAGAGTGCATGAGCATCATGGGAAAGGTAGTTCCAAAACATCTGGGGTGCCAAGGTTCGCCATCACAGCCCTATACCAATGCTGGCATATGGCTGAAGATGATTAGAACATTGACCCTAATATACCTAACAGGCAACGCATACCATACATTTATTAACCAATCACAATTGATAAAGATTTATGGTTGTAAGACGTATGCTACAAGATCAGTGCACGGCAAGGTAACAGGGTAACCATATATTGAATGACCACTACATAGCAAGTATTCTGCAATAACATGCTCTTAAACATGCAGGCTTACTTTATTTGTTGAGCCATTTGAGACTTTCTAACCATTTATCCTCCAGAAAATGGCTAAAGATTGCAAGATGTTTTCTTGTAAACATTATCTGCAACAATGTTTGTGGAAGTGCCCAAGTAACTCACATTTGCATAATTTTAAACAATGTTGTTTACTGGGATCACAGGTATAAAGTTGGAAAAGCTGTAAAGTACCAGGCAGTACGTGTATGCCAGGACCCGGGTAAAGAACAGAAACTACTGTTGTTGTTTACTAATGCGCACTGTACTGTACAACTGTTCTGCCTTAAGAAACATATTATTCTACTTGCCACCATCACATCAGGATGTCTCACTCTGCTGTGTACAATCCCTATGCATACTGTGTGATTTCAACCAATGCCTCTGGCATACTGCATTATTTAAAAAAATCAAAGACATGGATTAAGATCCCGTATCGAAGTACCCTTCCAGCATGAACAATACAGAGCCGCAATACTAAGGAACATTTATAAGTGCTGAATGATTGGTTCACTAATCTTTCTAACATAGTTACCTAGTAGATAAGGTTGAAAAAAGGCACAGGTCCATCCAGCTCAACCTGCATGTGAGTGCGAATTGTATGCGATTGATACAGAGGAAGGAAAAAAAAAAAGAACCCAACCCCTACAAGCAGAGGCCAATTTGCTGTAAGAGGATGAAAAAAAAAAAAAAAATCGAAATCCCTAGATCAACCTCCTATCAAATTTTGTAGCAGTTGCCATATCCCTATATAGTATGCTGAATATGGAATCTAAAAGATTTTTTTTCAATTTTTCTCAAATACCACTTCCTTAGGAAAAGAGTTACACATTTTCACTAATGGTAAATTAGGTTATTATGTCAAGTGGAGTGTATGAAGTACAGTGGACTATGCGTTTCAGCAATACATTGCATCCAGAAAGTATTTACAGCGCTTCACTTTTTCCCCATTTGATTATGTTACAGCCTTATTCCAAAATGGATTAAATTCATTATTTTCCTAAAAAATTCTACAAACAATACCCCCATAATATCAACATGAAAGAAGTTTGAAATCTTTGCAAATTTAAAAAAAAAATAATTTGAAAACAGTCCCATATACATAAGTATTTACAGCCTTTGCCATGGCACTCAAAATTGAGCTCAGGTGCATCCTGTTTCCACTGATCACCATTGAGATGCTTCTAAAACTTGATTGGAGTCCACCTGTGGTAAATTCGGTTGTTTGGACATGATTTGGAAAGGTACACACCTGTCTATATAAGGTCCCACAGTTAACAGTGCATGTCAGAGCACAAACCAGGCCATGAAGTCCGAGACCGGATTGTATTGAGGCACAGATCTGAGGAAGGGTACAGAAAAATGTCTGCAGCATTAAAGATCCCAAAGAGCATAGTGGCCTCCATCATCCACAAATGGAAGAAGTTTGGAACCCCCTCGGCCAAACTGAGTGATCAGGGAGAAGAGCCTTAGGTAGGTGACCAAGAACCCGGTGGTTACTCCGACAGAGCACCAGCATTTCTGTTGAGAGAGGAGAACCTTTCAGAAGAACAACCATCTCTGCAGCACTCCACCAGTCAGGCCTGTATGGTAGAGTGGCCAGACAGGAGCCACTCCCCAGTAAAAGGCACCTGAAGGACTCTCAGACGATGAGAAACAAAATTCTCTGGTCTGAAAAAACAAAGACTTAACTCTTTGGCCTGAATGGCAAGTGTCAGGAAACCAGGCACCTCTCATCACCTGGCAAGTGCCATCCCTACAGTGAAGCATTGTGATGGTAGCATCATGCTGTGGAGATGTTTTTTAGTGGCAGGAACTGGGAGACTAGTCAGGATTGAGGGAAAGATGAATGCAGCAATCTACAGAGACATTCTTGATGAAAACCTGCTTCAGAGCACTCTGGATCTCAGACTGGGGTGAAAGTTCAACTTCCAACAGGACAATGACCCTAAGCACACAGCCAAGATAACAAAGGAGTGGCTATGGGACAACTCTGAATGTCCTTGAGTGGCCCAGCCAGAGCCCAGATGTGAACCCGATTAAACATCTTTGAAGAGATCTGAAAATGGCTGTGCACCGACGCTTCCCATCCAACCTGATGGAGCTTAAGAGATCCTTCAAAGAAGAATGTGGGAAACTGCTAAAATAGGTGTGCTAAGCTTGTAGCATCATACTCAAAAAGACTTGAGGCTGTAATTGGTGCCAAAAGAGCTTCCACAAAGTATTGAGCAAAGACTGTGAATACTTATGTACATGTGATTTTTTTCGTTGATTTGTAATAAATTTGAAAAGATTTCAAACAAACTTTTTTCATGTTGTCATTATGGGGTAGCGTTTGTAGAATTTTGAAAACAATAACAAATTTAATCCATTTTGGAATAAGGCTGTAACATAAAATGTGGAAAAAGTGAAACGCTGTGAATACTTTCCGGATGAACTGTAAGCCTTATTAAAAGGCCATAAAAAACAATTCAGGACACCGCATTTATATACAATAAAGTAAAAAAAAAAAAAAACCTCTCTCCTGTCAATAGCTCATGAAATGTATTCTGCAAATCAGTTGGTCAATTAGCTGTGGAGGACCATAAGTATTCCTGACAGTTGGAGGGGAAAAAAAAGTTAAATGTTAAAATAAAAAAAAATAAAAAAAAGTAATTTGTACAGGAATAGAGACCAAAGAAATTATTATGTATGAGCATATAGATGTAAGTAATTTCCTGAATTACAAGAGAGAGAACAATATATGCAAATCCGTTATCGAAAAAACGCATGAAATATTTAAAAAGGATATGAGTGGCATATATGAGCAAAGTGATATGCTATACAAACCTTAAATGTTGTTCAAAAATAGTCACATATAAATAACCCCAGCAGCCAAATAACTAGTTGGAATGAGTATCCCCAATACACATACTGTTTAATGAGAATACATGGTGTATCAACATGTTGCCAACATCACTGATCTATGTCCCACCTATGATTGAGTCCTGAGGGGATTCTAGTCTGCGGGGCAAAAATCCGTTTGGCTTCCTTTTCCTTTTCCACTCCTCCAATGCCACTGAAGCTAAAGAAGCTCACATTGGCAAAATTCACATCCCTAAATTGTTTAAAAACATTTGAATTGTTCTTTGCATTGGGATTACCTGTATCATTATAATGCTCAGCATGTAATGGTATAATTATGCAACTGACATATTGAAGATCACAGCCTGTACATTCTATTACATATACTACAAATTGCGATCCACAATTCATTTATTCGCAAAAAGGATACATTTTAATCTCTTTTCATCAAATTGTAGATTGGCTGCATGTCTTCCTCAGGGACCTTAAAGTAAACTGATTATTCCAGTTTTTATATTCACCTTCAATATACAGTATTTATACATTGTAAACATATGTTCCCTAGAGTGAATAAATGTAATCTTTGTAACTGAGAGCCTCTAGTCTCATTAATTTTGTTGCCCTACTCTGAACTCTTTCTATTTCAAAGACATCTTGCTTCTTGAATTGGTAACAACCAAACTGCATATTTAAGATCAAACTGGTGTTTTATAAAGAGATGGATTATTTTCTTGAATGTTTCTTTTTTTTATTACAAGATGATTTTCTGCTAGCTTTGTAGCTGCAGATAGGCATTTCATGCTGTTGCCAAGTCTGTGCTCTACAAGGATCCTCACATTTTTTTCCTTACACAGACTAAACCAGAGGACCTTCTCCCAATAATGAACTCTATGGGGAAAGAGAGCACACTGACAGACTTCAAGGGAGACCAACATTGTCTACAGATATGCAACTTAAAGCAAGAGATTTCTTCACAACATGTCATATTTACATCTACTAGTGTAAGATTCTGGTACCTTTGGTACCCTTATTGCCCATTTTCCTTTTCATATTGCGTCCCACCTTTTTAGTTAGGTGGAACGCATATACCTTTAAGCCGGATGACATCATCGCTGAGCGCCGCTCTGAGCGGCTATTTCAATCGCCGGCTTTCTCTCTCACATTGTTCGTTCAATGTTACCGCATGCTCACAAGCCTTGTCTTATGCTGCCGGAACCTCCAGCTATTCTCTTTACCTGGAACAGACCGGAACCTCGCTACTGATCCCGTATCTCGCTACCGGATCACTCCCTCACTACCGGACCCCTCTACTTACTAACCTTACTAGTGATAAGTACCCCACAGGGGATTCCTCCATAACTAACTTACACTATCTACCTCTGCACATTAAGGACTGTTACTATCTATGCATACTAATTCTATCATCTGCACTGTTACATAGATTGCTAGCTCTTGAGTCTACTACCATCTATCCTTGCACTGGGTTAGTCTATCCTGTATATGTCATCTGCTGTCCTCACCACCTGTTACCATACATGATTACTAACCTATCTGCATTCTACCTATTACCATCTACTACTCTCCTGAACATTACTATCAAGTGCTTATCATTGCTGTCACTGCTCACACCTGTCCCTTCAGCACATCACCTCCATACTGTCATATACATCCCATCACTCCAGGAAAATCTTATTGAGTGTGTGTATATCTGTATGCTGAAGCAGACAGGCCCACAGTGATGAGTCTGGAGAGTTGGATCTGGTATTTCAACACATCTCTACATGACTACTGAGTGGAGATTCTGCAGCTGCAAATCCAGCTTACTATAAAAACGCAGGAGCGTTACAGATTGAACGAACCCAAAAAATGGATTCAGCAGAATTACCCACTCAAGTGACACAATTAACACAACAAGTAAATGCATTAATACTTGCTCTTACTGAAGTAAAAGATGAAAATCAGATTCTGAGACAGCAGGTAACCCTTCTTTCACAGCTTACTGCTGCTCAGCCCCCTGAACCTAAAATAAACCCTCCTCTAGTGTTTACAGGTGATCGGAAAAAATTGCGTGAATTCAAAAACGCATGTCAATTGCTTTTTTTGCTAAAACCTCGTACTTACCCTACTGATCAAATTAAAGTTTGTACCGTTATTTCATACTTAACGGGTGATCCACGGGCCTGGGCAGACTCTCTCTTTGAGAAAGATGATCATCTTCTCAACTCCTATCCTTTATTCCTAGCGGAACTCGCTAGCTTATATGAAGACCCCAATAGGCAGAGTACTGCTGATATCCAATTGAGGGCTTTAAAACAAGGAAGGAGACCTGTTGAAGACTTTGTAGCAGAGTTCAAAAGATGGACCCTTGATTCAGGGTGGAATGATACATCTCTGCGAACTCAGTTCAGACTCGGGTTGTCAGAAGCCGTTAAAGACGAGCTCGCCCGAGCGGATTTACCTGGCACTTTGGATGCCTTAATACAACTCAGTATCAACATTGACAGGCGACTGCGAGAAAGAAAGGCTGAGAAAATGGGAATGCCATTGTCTAGTCCTTCTCGGATTTCGGCCGTTGACCCTACTCCTATGGAGGTAGGAACCATACGCCCACCTTTATCAACTACTGAACGAGCAGGAGAAGATCCAGAAACCTCTGCATGTACTGCGCATCCCCGGATCATTTGATAAGCGTCTGTCCCCTTGTCCGCAAAAAAGAGGGTGAGTGTTCACATGTCTTGCTAGGGGGATTAACAACTTCCTTTTCTAATCCCTATCTCTTTGTTCATTTAACATTACAGTGTGACCAGACTAGGATTACCACCAAGGCTATGATCGACACAGGATCTTGTGGGAACTATATCGATACACGTTTTGTTACTTTAAATAAAATACCTATTATTTCAAAACCTAAACCTGTCTCTGTTAGTTTCATTAACGGTATTCCATTATCTTCTGGTCCAATCACCAATCAGACACAAGCACTCCTTGTCACTGCTAACGAGTCTCATATGGAGACCACCACTTTTGATGTACTATCTTCACCCCATTTTCCCATTATTTTGGGACTTCCCTGGTTACACACACATCAACCAACCATAGATTGGAAAATACGGACTCTAACTTTCCCTTCTCACTATTGCGAGATTACGTGTAACCTCCCATCTTATGGAAAGATCCTGTCTGTGGTGTCAGATGAGATTGCACCACTATGCTATCAAGATCTGTCCGAAGTTTTCCTTGAGAAAAATGCTCAAGTGTTGCCTCCCCATAGGGATTATGATTGCACTATCGATCTACTCCCTAACAGCAAATTGCCTTTCGGTCATGTTTATCCTCTTTCACAGGATGAACTCTCTCATCTCAAGGAATACTTGGATGAGAATTTGACAAAAGGGTTCATCAGACCCTCTACTTCTTCCACAGCTGCAGGACTTTTCTTTGTCCGCAATAAGGATTCAAGTCTTAGGCCTATTATCGATTATAGGCAATTAAATACCATTACGATAAAGGATCACTATCCTTTACCGCTCATCCCTGAACTCATTGAACAAGTGCGTGGGGCTACCTACTTCTCTAAATTGGACCTAAAAGGGGCATACAACCTAATCTGAATCCGTGACGGAGATGAGTGGAAGACAGCATTCAGAACCAGATACGGATTATTCGAATATCTTGTGATGCCATTCGGGTTGTGTAATGCTCCCGTAGCTTTTCAACGGTTCATAAACGACATCTTTAGAGACTTACTTGATGTCTGTGTTGTGGTATATCTAGACGATATACTTATCTATTCTCGATCTTTGTCTGAACATATAAAACATGTAAGACTTGTGTTATCCAGATTACTCGCACACAATCTATACGTGAAATTAAAAAAATGCCTATTTCATAAAGAAGAAATATTATTCCTAGGATACATCATATCCAAAACCAGAATCAAGATGGATATGAGCAAGATATCCTGTATTCTGGATTGGCCTATACCAACAACTCGTAAGGCATTACAGCGATTCCTTGGATTTTCAAACTTCTATAGGAAGTTCATCAAGAACTTCTCTGCTATTGTGAGACCTCTCACACAACTTACAAGTATAAAGAAACCATTCAAATGGTCAGAAGAAGCAAATGGAGCTTTCCGCTTGTTAAAATCAAGCTTTACTTCTGCTCCCATACTACGCCATCCAGACCCATCCCTCCAATATATTCTGGAGGTAGATGCGTCAAAGATGGCAGTAGGAGCAGTTCTCTCCCAACGACCAACAAATACTTCACCACTCCACCCAGTTGCTTTCTTCTCTAAATCACTAAGCAGCCCAGAGGTGAATTACCCAGTGGGTGAAAAGGAGTTGCTTGCCATAAAACTGGCACTGGAGAATTGGCGACATCTACTTGAAGGTACCTGATTACCAATACTCATATATACAGATCATAAAAACCTTCAATACCTCCAGACTAACAAAACTCTTTCCCACCGGCAGGTACGATGGTCATTATTCTTCCTAAGATTCAACTTCCTAGTGACCTACACGCCTGCAGACAAAAATAAAAAAGCGGATGCTCTATCACGATTAACCGAAGATAACTGCGCCGAAATCCCTTCTATTCCTATAATACCCTATGAACGTATTATTGGTGTTGTTCGTTCCCCGAAGGAAGAGATTTTGCACAGTATAGGATTGGATTCACCTCCACCACAACTAAGTACTGATGCAGAAGGCTTCTTCTATTACAACGACAAACTCTACATACCCCCTACTATGCGCACCAAGATCTTGGAATTATCACATGATGTGCCTATGGCAGGACATATGGGTATGACGAAAACCCTTAATTTGCTTACCAGGCAGTTTTGGTGGCCTGATATGAAGACGTCTGTACAAAAATTTGTTTCTTCATGTGACATCTGTGCAAGGTCCAAAATTGACACTACAAAACCATCTGGTCTACTCTGCAGTCTACCAATACCCCAGGTTCCATGGGAAGTTGTGTCCTTAGACTTTATAGTAGAACTACCACCTTCCAAAGGATTTAATACCATTCTAGTGTCAGTGGACCATCTGACAAAGATGGCACATTTCATTGCTATTCGCAGACTACCTTCATCTAAACAAACAGCGGAACTACTAATGAAACATGTGTTCAAGTTACATGGAATTCCAAAGACTCTTTTATCCGACCGTGGTTCACAGTTTATCTCCAAGTTTTGGCAAGCTCTATGTCAAATACTACGGATTGAGCGAAAGCTCACTTCTCCTTACCACCCTCAGACCAACGGACAGACTGAAAGAGTCAACCAGTGTATAGAACAATATCTGCGTTGCTACACATCATACCTACAGGATGATTGGGTGGACCTCCTCCCTCTGGCGGAATTTGCTTATAACAACGCAACCCACAGTACTACTAAGCAAAGTCCGTTCTACTTGAACTATGGGTTTCATCCCACACTTCTTCCACCACGCATCCTACCATCAAGTAACCCAGTAGCCTCGGATTATCTTACCCAAATAAAAGACTCTCTGGGTTTACTTAATACCACCATCTCACACGCTCATAGTCAACAAAAAAGGTACTACGACCTTCGTAGAAGACCTTCTCCGCAATATGCTATTGGGGACGTCGTTTGGCTATCGACAAAAAATTTAAGGTTAAAGATCCCTAGCAAAAAGCTTGGACCTTTATTTCTGGGACCCTTCCCAATTAAGAAACTCATTGGAAAAGCTGCAGTGCAACTCACCTTACCGGCAGATCTCAGAATACATCCCATCTTTCATGTGTCGCTCCTGAAACCACATGTTCCTAACCAAGGAATAAGGCCTACCATCTTGCCTCCACCTCCAGTACAAGTTGAAGGCGGAGAAGAATATGAGATTAAGGAGATTTTGGATTCTCGTATCCACAGAGGAAGACTCCAATATCTCATAAGATGGAAGAACTATGGACCCCAAGACGACACCTGGTTGGATACTTCTGATGTTCACGCACCTAGGCTTATACGAAGGTTTCACTCTAAATACCCGGAGAAACCAGTGCTATAGGCCTTCCGGAGCCGGCCTGAAGGGGGGGGTACTGTAAGATTCTGGTATCTTTGGTACCCTTATTGCCCATTTTCCTTTTCATATTGCGTCCCACCTTTTTAGTTAGGTGGAACGCATATACCTTTAAGCCGGATGACATCATCGCTGAGCGCCGCTCTGAGCGGCTATTTCAATCGCCGGCTTTCTCTCTCACATTGTTCATTCAATGTTACCGCATGCTCACAAGCCTTGTCTTATGCTGCCGGAGCCGCCAGCTATTCTCTTTACCTGGAACAGACCGGAACCTCGCTACTGATCCCGTATCTCGCTACCGGATCACTCCCTCATTACCGGACCCCTCTACTTACTAACCTTACTAGTGATAAGTACCCCACAGGGGATTCCTCCATAACTAACTTACACTATCTACCTCTGCACATTAAGGACTGTTACTATCTATGCATACTAATTCTATCATCTGCACTGTTACATAGATTGCTAGCTCTTGAGTCTACTACCATCTATCCTTGCACTGGGTTAGTCTATCCTATATATGTCATCTGCTGTCCTCACCACCTGTTACCATACATGATTACTAACCTATCTGCATTCTACCTATTACCATCTACTACTCTCCTGAACATTACTATCAAGTGCTTATCATTGCTGTCACTGCTCACACCTGTCCCTTCAGCACATCACCTCCATACTGTCATATACATCCCATCACTCCAGGAACATCTTATTGAGTGTGTGTATATCTGTATGCTGAAGCAGACAGGCCCACAGTGATGAGTCTGGAGAGTTGGATCTGGTATTTCAACACATCTCTACATGACTACTGAGTGGAGATTCTGCAGCTGCAAATCCAGCTTACTATAAAAATGCAGGAGCGTTACAACTGGGGCTCCTTGACTGCATAGACACATTTATGCAAAACGTGATCTAACCCTTTAAAACACTCACACTTGTCTTCTGAGTTCTTTGTTAAAAACATTTGATCCCATTGAATATTATGCAGTACAGAGTGCAACTTAGTGAAGGTCGACTTTTGAAATGTTGAATTCTTGACATACCAACATGCCTCTCTTTCCTGTAACTTAAGGCAAATTAAGTCACAGAATGATCACTAGCACTTGGATTGCACACCCGTAATGAGCTCTGTGTTGTTTAAAATTAAAAGCTCCAACAGAGCATTTTTTTCTAGTTGGGGCTTCCACCATCTGACCCATGAAATTATCCTGCAATAAGTTCAAAAAAGGAAAAGCCTTTGATGAGCATATAGAATCCTTAGCCCAGTCAATATCAAGATCATTTTAATCTCCTATAGTAATGTCACCCTGTTTCCAGTCATTTCAGTCTGCGAAATAAGCTGAATCTCTTCCTCGTTTTTTTATGTTATATGGTACATTTTGTTGGATACCTCCCCCCAGACCCAAGTTTTCCAGTCTTAATCCGCAGGGTTAATATTGAGTTTGTCCCCCCTTTGCAGCTTTAACAGCTTCAACTCTTCTGGGAGGGCTGTCCACAAGGTTTAGGAGTGTGTTTATGGGAAAGTTTAACCATTCTTTCAGAAGCGCATTTATGAGGTCAGGCACTGATGTTGGACAGAAAGGCCTGGCTCTAATACATCCCAAAGGAGTTCTATCGGGTTGAGGCCAGGACTCGGTGCAGGCCAGTCAAGTTCCTCCACGTCTTTATGGACCTTGCTTTGTGCACTGGTGTGCAGTCATGTTGGAACAGGACGGGGTCATCCCCAAACTGTTCCCACAAAGTTGGGAGTATGAAATTGTCCAAAATGTTTTGGTATGCTGATGCCTTAAGAGTTCCCTTCACTGGAACTAAGGGGCCAGAGCACTCCCCTCCAACAAATGATTTGGACCAGTGCACAAAGCAAGGTCCATAAAGGCATGAATGAGCGAGTTTGGGGTGGAGGAACTTGACTGGTATGCACAAAGTCTTGACCTCAACACCTTTGGGATAAATTGGAGCGCAGACTGCGAGCCAGGCCTTCTCTCCAACAACAGTGCCTTACCTCAGAAATGCGTTTCTGGAAGAATGGTCAAACATTCCCATAGACACACTCCTAAACCTTGTGGACAGCCTTCTCAGAAGAGTTGAAGCTGTTAGAGCTGCAAAGGGTGGGCCAACTCAATATTAAACCCTATGGACGAAGATTGGGCTGCCATTAGTCAGTTCTGGACCGAAAGGATTTGCCCCCTTAATGTCCAGGCCATTTTTTGCAATTCGGCACTTATTACTTTAATGGAAAATTGCGCGGTCGTGCAAAATTGTACCGAAATAAAATTGATGTCCTTTTTTTTCCCACAAATAGAGATTTCTATTGGTGGTATTTTGGTGCGATTTTTATTTTTTGCGCTATAAGCAAAAAAAAGTGACAATTCTGAAAAAAAAAAAAAAAAAACAATATTTTCACATTCTGCTATATAACATTCCTCCCAAAAAAATGTAAAATCTAAATTTTTCATCCTTTTAGGCCAATTTGTATTCTGCTATATATTTTTGTTAAAAAAAAAATCGCAATAAGTGTATTTTGATTGGTTTGCACAATACTTATCCCGTCTACAAACTAGGGGAAACATTTATGTCATTTTTACTTATTTATTTTTTTTACTAGTAATGGCATCATACTGCAATTTTTAGTGGGACTGCGACGATGCGGCGGACAGATTGTACCCCTAACTGACATTTTTGACACTTTTGGGGGGGGTCCAGTGACATTACTACAGTAATCAGTACTAAAAATACGTACTGTTACTGTAATAATGACACTGGCAGGGAAGGGGTTAACCTAAGGGTGATCAAAGGGTTAAGTGTGAGCCTAGGGGAGTGTTTTCTAACTCTATGGGGGATGGGCTTGTGAATGATCATAGAGACCTGTGATCCTATATAGAAGGATCACAGGCGCTCTGTGATTATTTCAGAGAGAACAACGGTCAGCTGTGTTTACAACAGCTGACCATCCTCTCTCAGCGGGGAGTGATTGCGGGTGCCTGGCTGCCTAGTGTGGACGGAAGCGCGCTGGTGGCAGCGCGTGCACGTACCCCAGCACCACACGCACGACCGACATAGAGCTATGTTGTTTCGTGCAGCCGAGCCAGCCTTCCGCAGTAAAACTGCGGCGGGCGGTCGGCAAGCGGTTAAAGTTCATGTGCGTGTAAAGGCAGGCGTACCAATGATTTTGGTAATATAGCGTACGCCCTTATATTGATCCTTTGCCATTTTATTGCTGTTGAATGATCCTTTTCCAAAGTTCCCCACATAGCTGAAGTTCCCATTTTAATAGGAAACCTAGATCCCAGTAAAATTAGTAATTTACAGTTCATCAAGTGTTACAGCCACAAGGACAGACCAGTCTTTTACCATTTGGAAAACGTGCATCACCTAATGCCCCAAAAATGGGAATTTTAGCCTTAAATTGCCAATTTTCAGTCATATTTTGTACCTACAGCCAGGGAAGTTTAAAAAACTTTCCCAAATTGCAAGGCAAATGTCAAAAAAATGCCAGTGAATGCATGTGAAAATAGCCAAGATAATGTGCCTGGACTTTCCTACTCTTTTTGGTTTAGTCTGAGATGTTTTTTCTTCTGCTTAACAAAGAAGTGAACCATAAAAGAAACAAACCATAAAATACCAATTAGTTAAATAACACAATTCCTATCAGGGGCGGATCCAGAGTCTAGTCTCGGGAGGGGCACTGCCAGAAAAAAATGTGTTGCTTACAGAACTGTTTTTAACATATTATACGGTCCTAACCTTGTTTAAAACAGTGACACATTTATCATTCCAGATTAGAATATTACATTACAAACAGACGAGATACAGGAGATGGTCAGAGACTGCAGACATGATACAGGAGAGAGTCAGAGACTGCAGACATGATACAGGAAATGGTCAGAGACTGCAGATATGATACAGAAGATGGTCAGAGACTGCAGATATGATACAGGAGATGGTCAGAGACTGCAGACATGATACAGGAGATGGTCAGAGACTGTAGACATGATACAAGAGATGGTCAGAGACTGAAGACATGATACAGGAGATGGTCAGAGACGGCAGACGTGATACAGGAGATGGTCAGAGACTGCAGACATGATACAAGAGATGGTCAAAGACTGTAGACATGATACAAGAGATGGTCAGAGACTGCAGACATGATACAGGAGATGGTCAGAAACTGTAGACATTATACAAGAGATGGTCAGAGACTGTAGACATGATACAGGAGATGGTCAGAGACTGCAGACATGATAAAGGAGAAGGTAAGAAACTGTAGACATGATACAAGAGATCAATGCAGCCTCACCAGTGCCCATCAAACGCATTCTCACCAGTGTCAATCAAATGCAGCCTCATCAGTGCCCAACAGTAGTAAAAAAAATACTTGTCAGGGATTCCAAACCTTATATCTCTATCCAAAACTACATACACTTGCAGCACAAAAATTAGCCAGATGATAAACAAAAAAATACATGTTTTTACCATTTATATAGGAGAGAGGGAGAAAATAAGAAAATATAGCAGTAATAAATTATGTTCCGCTTTAAGACCCTGCCTTCATTTTTCCGCATCTATTGCCTACTTCCTAAACCATGGTTGAATTATATCAGAGACTCTTTTACTTCCTGTTGTGTCTTCAGAACAGGAAGTGAGGGAAAATCTCCTTAATGATGGGACACTGACAAAAAACAAACGAAAACTCAAAAACACCTGTGCTCATAATAAAAAGGTGATATCAATAACCAAATAGGAGCAGCCAGCACAGTTTCCTGGTAAAAACAATATCAATAATAATAAATACATTTAGCGCTTTAAACGTGAGTAAAGTCCATAACATTAGGAGATGAAAAGTTGATAGATAGGGATCCAGTAACTGTGGTTCCATGCGACAGGTGCTAGTGAAAAGCCACCACTGATAGAGGGGACACACACTGACCCTTACCCCAAATGTTGGACTACTCAAAAGTAGTCAATAAAGCGTTTATGTAATGAACTTTAAGCTGTCGTACTCCTGGGGTCCAATCAAACTATAACACACTCCTTCCAGGACAATACTGTATTCTTTTTTGTTGAAAATGTGAAACCAGGGTTCTTAATTCTCTCCTCAGCTCGCGCCTCACTCTTTAAATTTTTGGCAAAAAAGAATACAGTATTGTCCTGGAAGGAGTGTGTTATAGTTTGATTGGACACAGTTACCAAAAGACCCCAGGAGTACGACAGCTTGAAGTTCATTACATGAACACTTTATTGACTACTTTTGAGTAGTCCAACATTTGGGGTAAGGGTCAGTGTGTGTCCCCTCTATCAGTGGTGGCTTTTCACTAGCACCTGTCATGTGGAACCACAGTTACTGGATCCCTATCTATCAACTTTTCATCTCCTAATGTTATGGACATTACTCACGTTTAAAGTGCTGTGCTGCATTAATTTTGAATGAGAAACAACCATTCCCAAAACAATCATTCCCTGCCCTTTGCCATTAATGTTAAAGCGGAGCTCCACCCATTTATTATGAGATGCACTGACTGACTGAATCCCCTTTAAAAATGCTTTTACCAATGCAAACTATTTTTTATTTTATTTTTTGTAAGGAAATACAGTTTTTCTTCTTTATACATCCGCACTTCCGGGTCCTGTTGCCTATAGGTGATTATGTCACTCAGCAATTCGCAAGGGCTCCTGGGATAGCAGCGTCATGTATCCCAGCAGCCCTTGCGAATCGCCTAGTGACGAAATCTCGCATTATTGCCAGACCAGCATCAGCTGTTCTCAGGGATGTATTGCATTCAGTCCGCTCTCAGCCCCGCCTCCTCTCAGTGAGCTCTACGGGATGTAATGCTTTCAGTCCGCGCTCAAAAGGAGCCTGACTGGTGCTAGATGGTAAATAAATGACTGGTTCTAGATGGTAAAAGCATCTGGCAAATACGTTCTGTTTACCCGGTCTCTTCTTGGGCCATCTAGCACCAGCCAGGCTCCAATCAATCCTGTGTTGTTTTTATCCTAGCAAGCATCCAATATCCTTGTGCAGTTAACCATGTGAGTTGAATATCCTTTAATCTATTATACAACATACAAGTAGAATTTACTGTTGTTGTACTTTTTTTGATAACTGTTAAATGTGTGGCTTTATCACTATATTTAATACCAACAGAAAACCACCCAAAGTCACCCCTGATGAAGAAGCAGTTACTTCGAAACGCGTTGGGTATCGACTTTGGACTCAGTGGTTGGTTCTGACACAATGCACTTGTTCTTTGCTTGCTTATGTTTTTAACATTTATTATGTATTTTCTTGTACAATAAAATATGAATATTTTTTCAATTTTTTGGTATATTTTTCTGCTTTGTGCCTTAAAAATCCCACCCCAGGGGAACTCTATACATTTTGCTGACTGTGTATAGAGGGAACACTGCTCAGTGACCATGTATGCATGGAATTGCAGAGGTGGGCGGGAGCAATCTCCCTAATGTACCTCTGTTGTAGAAAAGAAAAAGCTTTCTCTATCTTCTAGAGCAGTCTTTACCTCAGCCTCCGGTGTGTCTCCTAGAAAACTCTTCCATTACTTCTTGCTTTTTTCCTAGTACTTGGGACAAGAAAACAGTTAGTGAACTAAGGAAATAATTCAGCAACAGGTCTCAATGACATACATCTGTGAAGGAATGTTGAAGTGTGTCTCAATAGGCTTATACACTAGTTGTAAGCGTGCCTTGGATTCAAGTGAGCTGTCTGCCCTTGAAAAGATGGACCTTACAACATACGTCCTACGGGACGGGGTAGGAGGTTGACTGATTTGAAGGATCTCCTGAGGGTTGTCAGCTGTTGAGGTCACATGACAAGAGAGAGACGACAGGAGTTATGTTTTGTTCTGTGTGTGTTGTGAAATGAAACGTACATTGTTATTGTTACACAGATAAATCCAGTCAGGTTTGAGGTTGCTGCGGGCAACAGAGAGAGAGAGAGACAGAGAGAGGAAGGGGTTACGTTTTGAGTTTGTCTTTTTTTTTTTTTTCAGTTCAACCCCCCTCCTTCTCTTCTGTGTGTCCCTGAAAGTTTTTTTTTTTTTCTCCTCTTCTCTCTGAGACTAGCACTGTTGGTACACCCCCACGCGTGCAGCTGTCATACTTTTGTTTCCCTCGTGAGAAAGAGGGAGGGGGTCACTCCTTGCGCGGAGTTTGGTGGACAATAAGCCTCAGCATTACTACATATCTGCAATTATTACTATTTTTTTTATAGAATTAGAGATAATGAGAACTTACATTTTGCAAATAGGTCCCTATGTAAAAGGAAGCTCTGGGACAAAATTTTGAAAATTGGCTACTTTCCAAGGGGGGTTCAACTGTGAATAACTTTGCTCCTGTAATGGGTATAGAATTTATTTTTGGACAGAAAGGGTTACCGCAATTAGTGTGACCATTGAACCCTATTGGCACTGAGCCAAAAGTTTAAAATTAGATTAACTCTATATCTGCTTATAATATTTAAGAGATATTTAGGGGGCATCCTCTATTCCAGGAGGGGAACCTCTGGTCAGCTCTGGTCACCCCTGGTCTGAGTTTTGAAAATTAGCACACAGCCAAAAGTTTTAAATCAAGTTAAGTGATTGGTTACCAGTACTGACCCCTCTGGCCGTCAGCTGAGACAGCGGCAGGAGAACAGAAAAGAGTAAGTGACCTTGCATTTGAGCTGGGTGGCCCAGAGAGGGGGGGGAGAGGAATATGGATCAGCATATTCGCAAACCAGAGAAGGGAAAGTTTGTGAGTTCAAACAAACAAAAGTGCTGACAGGCTGCAGAGCAACCATAGGAGTAGCAGCATACGCTGATAACAGAACAAAAAGGAATGTTGTGCCAGCTTTTACCATACAAGCTGGTGGAGTCTGAGGCCTTCAAAAAATTTGTCGCTATTGGGACACCGCAGTGGAAGGTACCCGGCCGAAATTATTTTTCACAAAAGGCAATCCCCAACCTGTACTCTATTGTGGAAAAGGAAATCATGTCACGTCTGGCACACAGTGTTGGGGCAAGGGTCCATCTGACCACTGATAGCTGGTCTGCAAAGCACGGTCAGGGCAGGTATATAACTTACACAGCGCATTGGGTAAACCTGCTGGCGGCTGCCAAGCATGGAATGCGTGGCTCTGCTGCAGAGGAGTTGGTGACACCGCCACGACTTGCAGGCAGGCCTGCTGCCACCTCCTCTACTCCTCCTACTCCATCCTCTTTGCTAACCTCCTCGGCTGAGTCCTCTTCTGCTGTTGCGTCTTGCTCCACACCAACTGCACCCCCCCCCAGCTCCCCAGGGGCTATTCCACATGCCGGATACGACAGTGTCACGCTGTCTTGGGGTTGACTTGCCTGAAAGCAGAGAGTCACACCGGACCAGCACTACTGTCCGCCCTGAACGCACAGGTGGATCAGTGGCTGACCCCGCACCAACTGGAGATCGGCAAAGTGGTGTGTGACAATGGCAGCAATTTGTTGGCGGCATTGAATTTGGGCAAGTTGACACATGTGCCGTGCATGGCACATGTGTTGAATCTGATTGTGCAACGTTTTGTGCTGAAGTACCCAGGCTTACAGGACGTCCTCAAACAGGCCAGGAAGGTGTGTGGCCATTTCAGGCGTTCCTACACGGCCATGGCGCACTTTGCAGATATTCAGCGGCGAAACAACATGCCAGTGAGGCGCTTGATTTGCGACAGCCCGACACGTTGGAATTCAACACTGCTAATGTTCGACCGCCTGCTCCAACAAGAAAAAGCGGTCAACGAGTATTTGTATGACCGGGGTGCTAGGACAGCCTCTGCGGAGCTGGGTATTTTTTTGCCACGTTACTGGACGCTCATGCGCAATGCCTGTAGGCTCATGCGTCCTTTTGAGGAGATGACAAACCTAGTGAGTCGCACAGAAGGCACCATCAGCGACATCATCCCATATGTTTTTTTCCTGGAGCGTGCCCTGCGAAGAGTGCTGGATCAGGCCGTAGATGAGCGTGAAGAGGAAGAGGAAGAGTTGTGGTCACCATCACCACCACCAGAAACAGCCTTACCATCACTTGCTGGACCTGCGGCAACACTGGAAGAGGAGTGTGAGGAAGAGGAGTCAGAGGAGGAATGTGGCTTTGAGGAGGAGGAACACCAACCACAGCAGGCATCTCAGGGTGCTCGTTGTCACCTATCTGGTACCCGTGGTGTTGTACGTGGCTGGGGGGAAGAACACACCTTCAATGACATCAGTGAGGACGAGGAATTGGACATGAGTAGCTCGGCATCCAACCTTGTGCAAATGGGGTCTTTCATGCTGTCATGCCTGTTGAGGGACCCTCGTATAAAAAAGCTGAAGGAGAACGACCTGTACTGGGTGGCAACGCTACTAGACCCCCGTTATAAGCAGAAAGTCTCTGATATGTTACCCAATTACCGGCAGTCGCAAAGGATGCAGCAGCTACAAAATAAATTGAAAAGTATGCTTTTCACAGCATATAAGGGTGATGTCACAGCACAACGGGAATCCAACAGGGGAAGAGGTGAAAGTAATCCTCCTCCTACCACCACAACCACGCCGGCAAGGACAGGAAGCCTTGTTGATGGAGGACATGCGGAGCTTTTTTAGTCCTACGCATCGCCACAGCCCTTCGGGGTCCACCCTCAGAGAACGACTCGACCGACAGGTAGCAGACTACCTTGCCTTAACTGCAGATATTGACACTCTGAGGAGCGATGAACCCCTTGACTACTGGGTGTGCAGGCTTGACCTGTGGCCTGAGCTATCCCAATTTGCCATTGAACTTCTGGCCTGCCCCGCTTCAAGTGTGCTGTCAGAAAGGACCTTCAGCGCAGCAGGAGGTATTGTCACTGAGAAGGGAAGTCGCCTAGGTCAAAAAAGTCTTGATTACCTCACGTTTATTAAGATGAATGAGGCATGGATCCCGAAGGGACTGACAGTGGGGGATGCATTTGACTAAAAAAGGCCTGGTGATGACTGAGATGCCTTGGCCTAAAAATGGTCCACACGCTGCTGTCTTTAATCATTCTCTGCATCCCGGATGACTTACGTGACGTCTCCGCCACCAACTACGGTTCAAGCCGCAATGTTTTAGTGCACTTTCTGCCTTGAAAACCTCAATTTTTCTACAGCAGCGGCTGCAACAATACCTACTTTTTCATGCATGTGTACATGCCTAATTTTTCTGGCCTCTGGTGCTACACTGTGGCTGCAAAAAAAACAAAAAAAAAAGGCACATACATGTGTCAATCCCCCTTCGTGATCGTTACCTTGTCGTGGTGAAGGGGCTTGCGTATCACAATGAAGCGATCACCTCTAGGAGTGTGTTGGCACACCCCAGATGATAAGGTCATTGCTTCATTGTGAACAGACCAAAAGCGATCCGCAGGATAATTTTTCATAGAAAAAACATTCATTTTCTTTCATTCTTTCTGCGGAGCTGGGTATTTTTTGGCCGCGTTACTGAATGCTCATGAACAATGGCTGTAGGCTCATGCGTCCTTTTGCGGAGGTGACAGCCCTGGTGGTCAGTCGAACCCAAGGCAACATCATCGACCTCATCCCATATGGGTTTTTTCTGGAGCGTGCCCTGCGAAGAGTACTGGATCAGGCTGTAGATGAGCATGAAGAGGAAGAGTTGTGGTCCCCATCACCACCAGAAGCAGCCTTGTCGTTGTCAATTGCTGGACCTGTGGCAACGCAGAGAGAGGAGTCTGAAGAAGAGAAGTCAGAGGAGGAAGGTGGCTTTGAGGAGGTGGAATACCAGCCACAGCAGGCGTCCCAGGGGGCTTGTTGTCACCTTTCGGGGACCCTTGGTGTTGTACGTGGCTGGGTGGAGGAAGAGACCTTCAATGATGTCAGTGAGGACAAGGAACGGGACATGGCTAGCTTGGTATCCAACCTTGTGCAAATGGGGAGTTTGCGGTTGTGCAAATGGACTGACTGACTGTTGTTAAACGGGGAGTTTGGTCTGTCAGAGTTTGGTCTGTCACTGTGAAGCGGGCGTAACCCTTACACTACTTGACCGATAAAACATCATACCCGATCGTATTCACACACTGGATGTTTTAAAGCACGTTATTCCAAACAATTTAGGAATGTTAGGTGATTTATGCCCTTTATGGATCAAAACCCGACTCTGCGTCAACTACGTAATTTTCCATGGGCGTTTTGCCATGGATCCCCCTCCGGCATGCCACAGTCCAGGTGTCCCTGCTCTACTGAAAAATTATCTTTTTTTTCTGGTTCTGGACATGCTACAGAGCTGAAACTTCACACAAAAAAAGTTCTTAAAAATTGTCATTTTTAATAGAGAGCCAATTATTGAAAAAAAAAAAAAAAAAAAACTTAAAAAAAAAAAATTTCTTTGGATTTATTGTCTGGGGGGTCTAAAAAGTGTACCTGTGAAGTTTCAGCTCTGTAGCATGTCCAGAACCAGAAAAAAAATAGGGTTAGGGTTAGGGCTAGGGTTAGGGTCAGGGCTAAGGTTAGGGCTAGGGTTAGGGTCAGGGCTAAGGTTAGGGTTATTTTTAGTGCTTAGGGTTAGAGTTAGAGGGGTAGGGGTAGGGCTACTAACTCTAACCCTAAGTATCTCACCGTAACCCTAACCCTAGCCCCTAACACTAAACCTAACCCTCTAACCATAACCCTAACCCTCTAACCTTAACCCTAACCCTCTAAGCCTAGCCATAAAAATAACCCTAACCCTCTAAGCCTAGCCATAAAAATAACCCTAACCCTAGCCCTAACCCTAACCCTAGCCCTAACCCTAATTCGTATTTTTTTCTGGTTCCGGACATGCTACAGAGCTGAAACTTCACAGGTACACTTTTTAGACCCCCCAGATGCTAAATCCAAATTTTTTATTTTAATTTTTTTTTTAATTTTTCCAATAATTGGCTCTCTATCAAAAAATTACAATTTTTAAGAACTTTTTTTTGTGTGATCCCTCTCCGGCATGCCACAGTCCAGGTGTTTATCCCCTTGAAACAACTTTTCCATTACTATTGTGGCCAGAAAGAGTCCCTGTGGGTTTTAAAATTCGCCTGCCTATTAAAGTCTATGGCGGTTCGCAATGTTCGCCGGTTCGCGAACATTCGCCGATGTTCGCCGTTCGCGAACAGCGAATTTTATGTTCGCGACATCACTAATGAACACTTGTGAATTAAGCAAAATGTCTATTTTTCTATGTGTATTCTTCTCTACATGTATATATATTTTTCCTCTGTCGTCCTTACTCAAAATGGCCGTTACTAGATACCTCCCACCCCCCACCACCGAGATGGAACGTGAAAAGAAAGATGGAGCCTTGGCACAGTGCCTTCAAAAGAAGATAACATTCATGAACTCTAAAGGGACCACCTTATAACTGACCTGACTAATCAGAAAGCTGCAAATAATCAGTATTATGCTAATATTATGCTTGTGACGTACTAACATATGACACCGCCTACTAACTATATAATATACTGTCCATTAAAAATAAAAGTAGTATCATTTACCTGAACAGTGTGTGTCAGTCTATGATATCCCCGTGCATGCACTATAATTACCTATTTAATCAGATCCAGCAGCAAGAAATCTATTTTGAACCTGATTGAGATTCCTTAACCATTACACATCCTGCACCTATTCTCCCCTTAATGGTATACCTGTACATAGGGAAGCTGGAATTTACAAAACAAAAAAGTGAGCTTAGCATTTAAAGGCACCCCACTATCCCCATAGATAAAAAAAAGTTGTGTATATACCAGTTAGTCCTATTTTTCCTAAATAATACTATCCTGCTTCTGGACAATTTAATAGTGCTGTATTCCCTACAGTATTCACATTTTTGTAATAAAGCCCCAATCCTGCTGCTGGCCAATTTCACAGTAATGTGTAATCTGCAGTCTCTTAATTCTTATAGAAAAAATCCTGCCTGTACATCTTGGGGTTGATTTACTAAAGGCAAATAGGCTGTTCAATTTGCAAGAAAATTTTCCCTAAGCTTATAGAATGTGAGTAAATTACTTTGCAAAGAATACCCATCTACCTAGCTTCCTACGCCATTTTGACAATAGTGTGCCTCTTATCTCTAACAATGGCTAGAATTTTACAAGATTCACCCTCACATAGACTTTAATAGGATCCAGGTTTCGGTTTGCAAGGCTCACCAAACCTTTGGTGAATGGAAACTGGGCAGATTCGCTCATCACTTTGAGTAGATAATGAAAGATTGGGAGATGTTTCTATCTTATAGAACAATGAATCTAAAGTAATATGTAGAGACACAGAACACTCTAAATGAATAACCTGCTTGCTTGAATCAAAGGTATGGCAGCACTAATGGGCACAGAAGAACATACTCTCAGGGTTTATAATCTCTAATGAGCAGGAATTTCTTTATCAAATTATATTGTAAACCTTAAAGGATTAGAAATGTCTCATTTATTGTAACATTCTGTGAGTAGGAACACCTTTCGATAAGATTAAGTGAAAATTTCATCTCAGTAGATGGGCCAAAACTTCCTCTGTTATGTATGATGGTGGAAAGAGTATGTTTGTACATGTCAGGGAGAAAAGAGTGATTTCCTTAAAAGAGATGAAATGCAGGGATTTATGATTAAGAAAGGCAAAGGGCAATGGGAAAGGATAGATGAGATAGATATTGTCAAAAGTATTGGGACACCTGTCTTTACACGCACATGAACTTTTAATGGCATCCCAGTCTTAGTCCATAGGGTTCAATATTGAGTTGGCCCACCCTTTGCAGCTACAACAGCTTCAACTCTTCTTGGAAGGCCATCCACAAGGTTTAAGAATGTGTCTATAGGAAAGTTTGACCTTTCTTCCAGAAGCACATTTGTGAGGTCAGGCACTGTTGTTGGAGGAGAAGGCCTTGCTCGCAGTCTCCACTTGAATTCATCCCAAAGGTGTTCTATCGGGTGGAAGTCGGAACTCTGTGCAGGCCAGTCAAGTTCCTCCACCCCAAACTCACTCATCTATATCTTTATGGACCTTGCTTTGTGCACTGGTCCATATCATTTGGTGGAGGGGGGATTATGGTGTCGGGTTGATTTTTAGGGGTTGGGCTTGGCCCCTTAGTTACAGTGAAGAGAACTCTTAAGGCGTCAGCATACCAAGACATTTTGGACAATTTCATACTCCCAACTTTGTGGGAACAGATGGCCCCTTCCTGTTTCAACATGACTGCGTTCAGTGCACAAAGCAAGGTTCATAAAGACATGGATGAGCAAGTTTGGGGTGGAGGAACTTGACTGGCCTGGTCAGTCCTAATTTCAACCCGATAGAACATCTTTGGCATGAATTAGAGCAGAGACTGCGAGCCAGGCCTTTTCGTCCAAAATCAGTGCTTGACCTCACAATTGTGCTTGTAAGAATGGTCAAGCATTCGCATAGACACTCTCCTAAACTTTGTGGGCAGCCTTCCCAGAAGAATTTAAGCTGTTATAGCTGAAAAGGCTGGGTCAAGTCAATATTGAACCCTACGGACTAAGACTGTTTTCAACCCTAGGCTCCAATTGACTTGGGGAGGTTAACATTTAGTATATGAACTTTAGTAATATTTGGCGAACCAGTCACAAACCAAAACTAGGTATATACAGCTCATCACTAGTTTTCACACAGGCTGGATGGTGGATTCATGAGATTAGTAGTTTTCACTATAAACAAAAGCAGTTTTCTTGCACTTTTTTCTTTTTCTCCTTTTAAGCTCACAGGAAGAGTCAAAGAACACTGAATTTCAGAAACGATTATCAGGTATTTTCTGCACTTGTAGATCATTTTCTTAAAGAAGGAAAAGGGGGTGATCCCTGTAGCCTCAAATGTATCCCCATGGGGTATGGGGTGAAATGCTTCGGGGGCGTGGCCTGGTTGGAGTCCAAGCTGAGGTTGTCATCTCTTACTGACCATAGGACCACAGGATGTGCAGCTACAGGAATCACCCCCTTTTTTTCTTTGAGCCATAGCAGGAGCTGGGACGAGCTCCATCCTATGCCAGTGTTCTATCGAATAATGCCTCCCATCAAAAAATGCATCCAACGAACTGTGCATGTGCAGTACATAACGTCACTCCAGCTGATTTCCCGATCAGCTGGTGCGACGATGACACTGCGCATGCGCAGCTTCTCAGAGGCGTTATCTGACCAGAGGCAAACCGCGGAGAGAGCGGAGGGCGTAGAATCTAAATGTCAGATTCTGCCTCACTCCCTGCGCATGCGTGCGACTGAAAACTATTCTCTTTGGGCAAGTTATTCTTATTGGGAATTGCAGGAATATTGTCCATGTACAGTACATGTACACACAGCTCTGACGGGGACAAATAGAAGTACTGTATATCTGAACACTGATGTAAAGGGGCACTCTGATGGGGACTCTGATGTAAAGGATCACTCTGATGGGGACACTGATGTAAAGGGACACTCTGATGGGGACACTGATGTAAAGGGACACTCTGATGTAAAGGGGCACTCTGATGGGGACACCTGATGTAAAGGGGAACTCTGATGGGGACACCTGATGTAAAGGGGCACTCTGATGGGGACACTGATGTAAAGAAGCACTCTGATGGGGACTCTGATGTAAAGGGACACTCTGATGGGGACACTGATGTAAAGGGGCACCCTGATTGATCCAATGCTGCATCTGTCCCCTGGTGCCTCTGCATTGAGAACCAAGCGATTGAACACCACCGATAGCTCAGTTCTGACAGCTCCCTGAGCAGAGAGCTGCTATCAGTCTGAAGGTTTCCGCTCTGCCCTCTCCTCGCTCATTGGAGCCCTGGGTTGTGGAGGGGCGGGGAGCGGCCAGCTGCGGCTCTCAGTGGCTCGCTGAGAGGCTGAGCTGGGTGTCGGTTCAGGCTCCTGGCGGATCCCGACTTCCATTGTCGTGAGGATGCGGTGCCTGGACTGACTTCTGCAACGTCAGCAGAGAGCAGACTTCATAGCACAGTGTGTTATACATTGTACCATACATACCACAGTAAACATTTGAGGTCTGTAAAACATACTGTGCAAACAGTTGCAGTCAGTATAACATACTGTGCATTTGCAGTGATTACAACTGGACATAGCGAGGGGAACATAGCATAGCAGAACATAATTTTCTGACTGTCACCTTTTTACTTCCATAATTATATAAATAATTGGAGCCAGCCGCCACACAACTGCAGTGACATCATTTTGACATTCCACCAAACCCTCGCTATGTCCAGTTGCAGTCACTGCAAATGCACAGTGTGTTATACAGACCTCAATGTGTACTGTGTTCTGTATGGTACAATGTATAATACACTGTGCTATGTTTAACAATGTGCTGAATATAACACACTAAGCTTTAAAGAACACACACAGCACATTGTATACAGCACAGTGTGTTAAATATCACACAGGGTGTTTACTTTAGGTGTTCCCATCAGAGTGCCCCTTTACATCAGATGTCCCCATCAGAGTGCCCCTTTACATCAGTGTACCCATCAGAGTGCTCCTTTACATCAGGTGTTCCCATCAGAACGTCATACGGGTACGGCGATTTGTGGGGAACCTGCCAACCTGCCACCGTATATCTGCAGCGGGTGGTCAGCAAGTGGTTAAATATAGGAAAGGTCCACTTTAACCACTAGCCGACCGCTCACATTGCTGCTACTGCAGCAGAGCAGCTCGGCTGGGTCCAGCAACATAGGATTCCTCCCTCTCTCAGCGGCGCGTGCGTGCCGCCAGAGGCTCGCTCCCGCTGTATTCAGACACAGCGGGAGTCGGGTCAGGGTAGGAGAGGCGGTGATCACCGCCGCTCTTCCCCGATCGTCGGGGAAAGAGTGAGGAAATCCGCCCGCTTGTGTAAACAAAGCGGGCGGATCTCCTCTGACAGGCAGGGACAGATCACAGGATTCAGCATAGCTGAACCTGTGATCTGTGTCACACAACCCCTCCCCCCACACACACGTCAATAAGCATGAGGCACACATTTAACCACTTGATCACCAACAGTGTTAAACCCTTCCCTGCCAGTGTCATTATTACAGTAACAGTGCATATTTTTAGCATTGATTACTGTAGTAAGGTCACTGGTCCCCCCAAAAGTGTCAAAATGTCAGTTAGGGGTCCGCTCTGTCCTCCGCAATGTCGTAGTCACGCAAAATGTCGCAGTCCCGCCATTACTAGTAAAAAAAGATAAACAATAAAAATTACATAAATCTTTCCTGTAGTTCGTAAACGTGATAACTTTTGCGCAAACCAATCAAAATACACTTATTGTGATTTTTTTTTTACCAAAAATATGGAGCAGAAAACAAATTGGCCTAAAATGTTAAAAAATTTTGATTTGTAAATTTTTTTTTGGGGGGGGGGGAATGTTATATATCAGAATGTGAAAAATATATATTTTTTTTTTTTAAATTGTCGCTCTTTTTTTAAAAAAATAAAAATCGCACAGGTGATCAAATACCACCAAAAGAAAGCTCTATTTTTGGGGGAAAAAAGAACATAAATTTAATTTGGATACAGTGTCGCATGACCGCGCAATTGTCCGTTAAAATAATGCAGTGCCGAATCGCAAAATATGGCCTGGTCAGGAAGGGGGTAAAATCTTCCAGTCTTAAAGTGGTTAAAAGTACGCTCATTGAGAATTTTTTTTGTCAAAGACATGTAGCTAAATACATTTTGGCCAAAAAATATGACAAAAAATTAATATATTGGATATTTTTTAACTGTCAAAGTAGAAAATGTCAATTTTTTCGCAAAATTTTCGCTCTTTTTTTATTAATATCGCAAAAAATAAAAAGCAAAGAGGTGATCAAATACCACCAAAAGAAAGCTCTGTTTGTGGGAAAAAATGGTCGTAAATTTTGTTTGGGTACAGCGTTGCATGACCGCCCAATTGTCAGTTAAATTTGCGCAGTGCCAAGTTGAAAAAAGTGGCCTGGACGTTAAGCAGAAAAATCCTCCGGGGCTAAAGTGGTTAAAGTGGTATTAAACCCACAATAGCAATATCAGTCTGTATATGCAGTAAAGCATGCTTGTTATATTAACTGTGCAACCTAAGGGGTAATCCTGCACATTGTGTAAAAAGGCTGTTGGATATTGTCTTTTCTGATCCTCCCCTTCTTTTACTGTCTTCAATCTATCTGCTGATAGAGCAGAGCCTTGGAGGCACTCTGCACATGCTCAGTTTGTTGTGTATTGCTAGAGAGCTTATTTTTTATTCTTTGGGAGGGTACATGTCATCAGCACAGGACCAATCAGCACTGTCCAGACAGAGGGTGGGGAGTCATGAAGTGAAGGATTCATGAGTCAACAGCACGGCGCACGGCACACACTTCTTCAGGTACGTGACGTCAACATGGTAAGGACGGCTTGAGCGAGGCGGAGAATTGTCTGGTAGTTTGAGTCATCCATCCCCAGTGATCTATTACCATAAGGGTGATTACCCGTATCCAGACCATCATTTACCATGGGAACTGTGGATTAATACTAAGCTTGTTAGACCCACATGCAATATGGCACCTGGGTCCACAGAGTCCGGTGAGCATACATCTATACCTTCTTCCTGTTGGTGTGGGCTCTTCACTTGGTTTCCATTATATGATTTTTATACTATCTTGGAAGATTCACAGTTCACCGTTTGGATTCTTCATGACACTTTCTTAATTTAATTTTACTTCTTTACCTTATAGACTTTCAGCATTTTTGTTTGGACTACTTTTCAGAGCAATGTTCACACATGTTTCACTTTTGATATATTGGTGACAATGTATTTATTATTTAGCCCTGCACTTTGTATTGTATTTATAGTGTAACAACTTGATGTCAGTTAATGTGCTGGCAGCTTTTTTTTTGCTTTATTTTGATATTTTTTAGTGCAGGTGTATCCACACTATTTTATGCAGCCTCATAGGACCGTCAGGGCAGAATGAAAACTCCTTTTACAAGCTTTAACCAGACACTGATCTAAGTCACAAGACTACCATTTACTGCTGATCAGAAAAGGTATTTAGCAGTTTATATTTACTAAAATAAATGCGTTTCCATGTTCTGTGTACTGCGGGAAACCAGATAAAGTATTACTAAATCCAGGACTCTGTATTCACTATAAGTGAAACCTCCCAGCTGGACACAAACACCACAAAGTAATTTGACAGGGCTTTTATCCCTTCACTATTCTATCTAAAAAGCAAAATAAAAGGTTTTAGCTTCACATACACATTAAGGTTCACAAACTGTTCTACCCCATGTATTTTTTACATCTTGTATTTAAAGCGATTGTAAGGGTAAATTAAAAAAAAAAAAAAATGCTATACTTGCCTGCTCTGTGCAAAGAAATTTCACAGATTGGCTGCGAACCTCATCTTTTCGGGTCCCCCGCCGGTGCTCCTGGCCCCTCCCCTCTGTCCAGTGCCCCATGGGAAGCCGCTTCCTATGGGGGCACTCCTTCGTGCTCATACCCGAGCCCCACTGCTGTGTCAATTTACCCACACAGTGGGACTCGGCCAGCCCACCGCTCCCCCGTTAAAGGCTTTGATTGGCAGCACTGGGAGTCAGTGGCTCCCAGCACCCCAGCAAAGTCAGCGAGACCGGGAAGTAAGAGGAAAGAAGAGCTGCAGACATGCACGGCACTGGATCTAATGAGGGCTCAGGTAAGTAAAGGGGGGGGGGGTGCTGACACCTAAACATTTTTTACCTTAATGCAAGGAATGAAAGTAAAAAATGTTTAGGTCCTACAACCACTTTAACTTTATTGGGTTATGAGATTTCTGTGGTATACTGACATCTGAAGGCAGTTTCTGACCACTACAACCTGTTTACTGGTAGCATTTTGGTATCTTTCTCTTTGTTTACCTCCTCTTTAGTGCTGGTTAGTTTAGTCTTAGCGAGACCCTTCCCATTTTTCTATATTCCCTCAGTCAGTGTTATTTCTTTACAGGGACAGGGCTTAGGAAAATCATTGTCTTCTGACACTTCAAAAGACTGCAAAAACATTCCCTGTACTTAAGTAAAAACTGCATGATGTGAAGTCAGCAGGCGATCCGACTGTTTATACAGACTGGGTCTAAGAAGGTAAGTTGATGTATAAAGTGGCATTTGAAACAGAACACGAACAATATACACTCACCGTCCACTTTAATAGGTACGCCTTCCTAGTACCGGGTTGGACTCCTCTTTGCCTTCAGAACTGCCTTAATTCTTCATGGCACAGATTCAACAAGATGTTGGAAACATTCCTCAGATATTTTGGTCCATACTGAACACGATAGCATCACACAGTTGCGGTCAATTTGTCGGCTGCTCATTCATGATGCAAATCTGCTGTTCCACCACATCCCAAAGGTGCTCCATTGGATGAGATCTGGTGACTGTGGAGGCCATTGGAGTACAGTGACCTCATTGTCATGTTCAAGAATCCAGTGGTGAGATAAATTGAGCTTTGTGACATGGTGCATTATCCTGCTGGAAGGAGCCATCAGAAGATGGGTACACTGTAATCATAAAGGGATGGACATGGTCAGCAACAATACTCAGGTAGGCCATAGCGTTTAAAAGATGCTCAATTGGTACTAAGGGGCCCAAAGTGTGCCAAGAAAATATCCCCCACACCATTACACCACCACCACCAGCCTGAACCGTTGATACAAGGCAGGATGGATCCATGCTTTCATGTTGTTTACGCCAAATTCTGACCCTATCATCTGAATGTCGTAGCTGAAATCGAGACTCAACAGACCAGGCAACGTTTTTCCAATCTTGTATTGTCCAATTTTAAAGAGCCTGTGCGAATTGTAGCCTCATTTTCCTGTTCTTAGCTGACAGGAGTGGCACCCAGTGTGGTCTTCTGCTGCTGTAGCCCATCTGCTTTAAGGTTTGATGTGTTGTGTGTTCAGAGACGGTATTCTGCATACCTTGGTTGTAATGAGTGATTCGAGTTACTGTTGCCTTTCTATCATCTCAAACCAGTCTGCACATTCTCCTCTGACTTCAACAAGGCATTTTCCTCCACACAGTTGCCACTCACTGGATATTTTATCTTTTTTGGACCATTCTCTGTAAACCCTAGAGATGGTTGTGTGTGAAAATCCCAGTAGATCAGCAGTTTTTTTTTTAAATACTCAGACCAGCCCGTCTGGCACCAACGTCTATGCCACAATCAAAGTCACTTAAATTCCCTTTCTTCCCCATTTTGATGCTCGGTTTGAACTTCAGCAAGTTCTCTCCACCACATCAAGATGCCTAAATGCATTGAGTTTCTGCCAGGTGATTGGCTAATTAGCAATTTGTGTTACCAAGCAATTGAACAGGTATACCTAATAAAATGGCCAGTGAGTGTAAATAAGTATAATATATGATACTTTGCATGTCACAACAAACTAAGCATGTGCAGAGTGCCCCCAAGGCTCTGTATTATCAGGAGATGGATTGGGGACAGTGGAAGAAGGGGAAGATCAGAGAAGACAGGATCATACAGCCTTTTTACTCAATGCGTAAGATTAACCCATAGTGAGTATAACAAGCATGCTTTACTCTACTGATTTTACTGTACTGTTGTTGGGTTAAGTACCACATTAACAAGCTAATGTGAATTTGTTTGTCTTTGAGTTGTACTGTATTACCTATGGTCATGCCACCATAAACTAAAAAAAGATCAGACATTAGCAATGTAAATAATATACCACAAGCATTTGTGTAGTGCCGGTTAGCAGCAAAACGAAAATGCATACCAAATAATGACAGCTGCTCATGCACTGTACATAAAGATATTGTTATTGATCTTTTATACATCTCAATGTTATGCACATTGTGTCGTAAAGATGAATAAACTCTCGAACAAACAGATCAGACACGAGGCAATGGCAGATGGATATTGTTTGTGAAACAAATGAAAGCAACATTGATTTACAGTAGGCCATATCAAATAAAGAAGCAAACATAAAATGCTTAATATCAGTATTAATAAATAGTATTGCAGCAGTGTTACAATAAATGTGAGATTTCTTTGATCTCATTTATGGGAAAGCTGGTTACAGATGCAGTATTTTTTTTATCAAGCATGTTCCCCTCATTATGAAACCTATGAATCTTTCCGAGAAAAAAAAAAAATGATAATATCCCTTTGCTCCTTACTGCCAGCTACAAATGCATGCGTTTTCATTTTTGTTCCTGCTTTTACTGGGGGTAGGTATGAAACATGGAATAAAAAGTTTACGATGCAGTGAATCCTTCACATTCAGCTCACTGTTTGCTCCTGAGCGTCAGTGGGAACAGGGGAGAGAATGAAGATAAACACATGCTTGGGTTTGGTGTCCAGAAGTGGAAAGCTGATAAGGTAAGTAAAGGACAAAATGCAGTCAAAGCATATAAAAGTTAAAAAATGCTCCCCGGGAGCTTTTTGCCATAATGTAGTAGAAGTAGTAGTAGTAGTAGTATTGCGCACAGCATATTAGCACTTTATGGCAGATTTACCTGCCAAGTGATCTCCCCCAGCCGGTGGCTGCTGGTGCTCAAAATTTGGGGGGGGCGCAAAAAGAAAAATGTAAAAAGAAAAATGTAATAGGTATTGCTTCGCCGCAAAAAACGCGGTAAAAAAATTGCATGACTTTGACGTCATGGTACAGGCATGGCACAGGTGATGGTATAGGCATGGCACATGTGATGGTATAGGCATGGCACAGGTAATGGCATAGGCATGGCACAGGTGATGGCACAGGTGATGGCATTGGCATGGCACAGGTGATGGCACAGGTGATGGCATAGGCATGGCACAGGTGATGGCATATGCATGGCACAGGTGATGGCATAGGCACGACACAGGTGATGGCACAGGTGATGGCATAGGCATGGCACGGGTGATGGCATAGGCATGGCACAGGTGATGGCATAGGCATGGCACAGGCATGGCACAGGTGATGGCATAGGCATGGCGCAGGTGATGGCACAGGTGATGGCATAGGCATGGCACAGGTGATGGCATAGGCATGGCACAGGTGATGGCACAGGTGATGGCATAGGCATGGCACAGATGATGACATAGGCATGGCACAGGTGATGGCACAGGTGATGGCATAGGCATGGCACAGGTGATGGCATAGGCATGGCACAGGCATGGCACAGGTGATGGCACAGGTGATGGCATAGGCATGGCACAGGTGATGGCATAGGCATGGCACAGGTGATGGCACAGGCATGGCACATGTGAGGGCACAGGTGATGGCACAGGCATGGCACAGGTGATGGCATAGGCATGGCAAAGGTGATGGCATAGGCATGGCACAGGTGATGGCACAGGCATGGCACAGGTGATGGCACATATGATGGCATAGGCATGGCACAGGTGATGGCACAGGTGATGGCATAGGCATGGCACAGGTGATGGCATAGGCATGGCACAGGTGATGGCATAGGTGATGGTACAGGCATGGCACAGGTGAGGGCACAGGTCGGCTTCAATCACTTACCTTCTGACGGCGGCGGGATGGCGGGATTCCGGGAACCGAGACGAGCAGCGCCGTGGACGTCCTCCTCTTCAGTCTTCTGTCTTCCGGTCCGGGCGGCGGGAAGGAGATCGGGCGGGGACGGTGCGTGACTGACGCACGCACCGGCACCGCCCCATTGCGAGTCAGCGATGTCCTGGATGATGATTGGTCCAGGCTGGAGACTGGACCAATCACAGCCAGGATATCACGAAGGTGGGGGTGGCGCAGCGCTTTTTCCTGCGCCCAGGTTACGCACCCAGAAGGCAGCCAATCGGTGCCTCTTCTGGGTCGTAAACCCCCCCCCCCCCATAGCCACCAGGCCGAGCGCATAGGCCTGTGAACACGATTTTTTTTTTTTCAAAACTTTATTTGTTCTTTTTGTCATTTTTTTTTCTCTTTTTTTTTTTTAGGGGGGGCGGCGCTTTGGCGCCCCCTATGCATGGGCCGCCACTGCCCCCAGCCCTAAGATGTCAGCACTTTCAGCTGTCATGGGCGCTTCCATCTTCTCCCGGTCTTCCTCAGGGGTTTGAACTCTACAGCCGCTTGATTGACTTGGCAATGATGAGGTCTTCCGCATGCATGTGCACATGAGTCACATCATCATGGCACAGAGCAGTGCCATCCATAAATGTACACTAAGCTTTGCCAGCTTGGGTCAGTGTACACAAGCGTTGAGTGATAGGGAGTGGGGTTTGTGACAGAAGAGATCAATAGGGTTATATTTAGTTATGGAAACATCATTCTACCTTAACCACTTTACCACCGGAGGATTTTGCTGTCTTCCGTCCAGGCCACTTTTTGCGATTCGGCGCTGTGCGACTTCAACTGACAATTGCACGGTCGTGCAACGCCGTACCAAAAGGAAATTTACGTCCTTTTTTTCCCACAAACAGAGCTTTCTTTTGGTGGTATTTGATCACCTGTGCGATTTTTACTTTTTGCGCTATAAACAAAAAAAGAGCGTTTATTTTGAAAAAATAACAATATTTTTAACATTTTTTTATATGAAATTCCCCCCAAAAAAGATGTAAAAACCAATTTTTTTAAAAATTTTTGGCCAATTTGTTTTATGCTACATATGTTTGGTAAAAAAAAATCGCAATAAGCGTATTTTGATTGGTTTGCGCAAAAGTTATCGCGTTTACTAACAAAGGGAAAGATTTCTGTCATTTTTGGTGTTTTTTTTTTAACGCGTAATGGCGGCGATCTGCGATTTTTTTTGCGGGACTGCGACATTGCGGCGGACAGATCGGACCCTTGACTGACATTTTTGACACTTTTGGGGGTACCAGTGACATTACTGCAGTAATCAGTGCTATAAATATGCACTGTTACTGTAAAAATGACACTGGCAGGGAAGGGGTTAATTTTATTGGAGAGGGAGGAGTTAATGTATGCCTGGTGCTTACTGACGTGTAGGGGGGGAGGTGACTGTGTGAGTCATGGACAGATCGGATGTCCAGCTATGCTGAACAGTCCGATCTGTCACTCCCTGTCACTATGGAGATCCGCCCGCTGTGTTTACACACAGCGGGCGGATCTCCAGACTCGATCCCCGACGATCGGGTAAGAGCAGCGGCGATCGCCGCTGCTCCTCCCCTGGCCCGACACCCGCTGTGAATGAAAACAGCGGGAGCGAGCCTCCGGCGGCGCGCAAGCGCCGCCCAGAAGGGGGAGTGTCCAACGACGTTAATACTATGTCGCTGGACGATAACGAACCACTCTGCCGCAGTAGTATTACTGTGAGCGGTTCTAGAGTGGTTAAAACAAGGTCTACATTTTTTAATTTTTTACACACACACACACACACACACACACACACACACACACACACACACACACACACACACACACACACACACACACACACACACACACATACATACATACATACATACATACATACATATATATACACACACACACATACATACATATACACACACACACACACACATATATATATATACCATATACCATACCCACCCACCATACCCCCCCCCCCCCCCGGACCACAGCGAGACAGGACAGGAGAGACAGGAGACAGGACAGGACCCCCCCTCACTCACCCTGCCTGGATGCAGCAGGCGGCAGCGGCTTCGGCTTCTTCCTCGTCTTCTGCGTCTCCTCCCTCCTCCTCCATGTCCAATGCCATAGCTTCTCCTTTCGATCAATTGGGAAACGGGTCCAAAACCCGCTTCCTGATTGGCCAGGAGGAGGATCCGTGTGACAATAGCAAATTTTCATTCTCTGTGGTCAAACAACTGGGTGGGCTCGGGGCGCACTGCTCTGCACCCCGAGCCCACCCTTTTTTTTTTAGCCTGTGAGAGCCTCTGGCTCTAATCACATGGTTAAAAAAAAAAAAAAGCCCTATTGAACTCCATGCGCTCCATCGACCTTTTGCCACATTTCAGGCTTCAAACATAAAGATATAAAACTGTAATTTTTTGGATATTTCAAACTTTTTTAACAAATAAAAAAATTAAAAATTGGGCGTTCAGCCCCCTTAAGTTAATACTTTGTAGCGCCACCTTTTGCTGCGATTACAGCTGTAAGTCGCTTGGGGTATGTCTCTATCAGTTTTGCACATCGAGATTTTTGCCCATTTCCTCCTTGCAAAACAGCTCGAGCTCAGTGAGGTTGCATGGAGAGCGTTTGTGAACAGCAGTTTTCAGTTCTTTCCACAGATTCTAGATTGGATTCAGGTCTGGACTTTGACTTGGCCATTCTAACACCTGGATATGTTTATTTGTGAACCATTCCATTGTAGATTTTGCTTTATGTTTTGGATCATTGTCTTGTTGGAAGACAAATCTCCGTCCCAGTCTCAGGTCTTTTGCAGACTCCATCAGGTTTTCTTCCAGAATGGTCCTGTATTTGGCTCCATCCATCTTCCCATCAATTTTAACCATCTTCCCTGTCCCTGCTGAAGAAAAGCAGGCCCAAACCATGATGCTGCCACCACCATGTTTGACAGTGGGGATGGTGTGTTCAGGGTGATTTGCATTGTTGCCAAAAGTTTGATTTTGGTTTCATCTGACCAGAGCACCTTCTTCCACATGTTTGGTGTGTCTCCCAGGTGGCTTGTGGCAAACTTTAAACGGCACTTTTTATGGATATCTTTGAGAAATGGCTTTCTTCTTGCCACTCCTCCATAAAGACCAGATTTGTGCAGTATACGACTGATTGTTGTCCTATGGACAGAGTCTCCCACCTCAGCTGTAGATCTCTGCAGTTCAACCAGAGTGATCATGGGCCTCTTGGCTGCATCTCTGATCAGTCTTCTCCTTGTATGAGCTGAAAGTTTAGAGGGACGGCCAGGTCTTCGTAGATTTGCAGTGGTCTGATACTCCTTCCATTTCAATATTATCGCTTGCACAGTGCTCCTTGGGATGTTTAAAGCTTGGGAAATCGTTTTGTATCCAAATCCGGCTTTAAACTTCTCCACAACAGTATCTCGGACCTGCCTGGTGTGTTCCTTGTTCTTCATGATGCTCTCTGCGCTTTAAACGGACCTCTGAGACTATCACAGTGCAGGTGCATTTATACGGAGACTTGATTACACACAGGTGGATTCTATTTATCATCATTAGCCATTTAGGTCAACATTGGATCATTCAGAGATCCTCACTGAACTTCTGGAGAGAGTTTGCTGCACTGAAAGTAAAGGGGCTGAATAATTTTGCACGCCCAATTTTTTAGTTTTTTATTTGTTAACAAAGTTTGAAATATCCAATAAATTTCGTTCCACTTCATAATTGTGTCCCACTTGTTGTTGATTCTTCCCAATATATATATATATATATATATATATATATATATATATATATATATACACTCACACACACAATATAACAGGCTAGCACTGTCAATGTGAAAAGAGGAAGTTAATAACTGGTTCAGCGGTGAAAGGTGTGAAAAAAGTTGACTTTTGATTTTTTTCTTCTGATTTTGTTTCAGAAAAGGCAATCAGTGTGACCCAACAGGGCCATCACTCTGAGAAAGAGCTGTGTATCGCAGGGAGCATGCATGCAGTTTTTTTTATATGTGTGTGGAGACAGGCATTTTAACCAGACCAGCTGTCTGAAGAGAAATGAGTGGATCACTGATGTCTAAAGAGATGGTATCAGAGAAATGGATGTGCTGCAACTGAAAATAACCCTCCTGGAGTCTTTGCACTGCGGTGAGGGGCGGTGACTTGCTGGCACAAAGCCTCAATTGGGGAAGCACCTCTGTTGGCCTCTGACATGGCTGGATTGTACTGTCATGGACCTGATCCGAGGCCAAGATGCAGAGAGGGCTCCCCTTGCGGCTGAGTGTGGCACACCCCTGGGGTTGAGACAGAGGGTGTAGCGCCCACAGAAGCACTGGTTGCCGGCAGGGTCCTGATGGCAGACAGGCGGTCTCTAGCAGAGTGCTGGGCAGGAATACACCAGACAGTCCAAGGAGGAACCAGGAACAACCAGGCAGTAGGTGTAAGACTGGCCGGGGGTCAAACACAGGGTTCTGCAGGAAGCTGCAACAGGTGCAAGCCAAAGGTATAGCAGGAAGGCCAGGAGCAGACAAGTCAGTGGGAAAGCCGAGATCAGGTACTGGAGGGCAGGTAGACAGGAAGCAAGTCCATGGGCCAAGCCGAGGTCAGATAACAGGAGAGCCAAACTGGAGCAGGGATGGTCAGACGAAGCCAAGGGTCAAAGCCGAGAGAGAGCAGACAGGTCAGGAACAAGCCGGGTCAAACTGGAATCTAGGAAGTAGCAAACGTTCAGGACACAGGAGGAGCTGAAGACAATCCAGCAATTTGATGGGCTGAGCAGAGTCCTTTTATATGCCAGTGAATGAGTCTTTGGCCTGAGTTCATTGCGGCCATTGGAAGTACTGGTGGAGTTGCCAGTTGTGGCACAGCCATTTCTCTGACAGATTTAAAGTATTTAAACAGAAAGGGAGCCTGTACAGTCCAAGTTGGGCGATTTAGTAGCAAGGTGGCTGAGTTATAGTCTCCTGTTTTGACCAGACCAATGTAGCTAGGAGACTGAAAACCATGTTTGTGTTCTATGCTTAGACAAGAAATCTTGTGGAAGAGCTTTTTTCTTAAAGTGATATTAAAGTTTTTTTTTTTTTTTTCTTAACTAGTTTTGGATCAGAAGGATTTTCCCCCTAATGACCAGGCCATTTTTTGCGATTCGGCACTGCGTTACTTTAACGGAAAATTGCGTGCGAAGCTGTACCGAAATAAAATTGATGTCCTTTTTTTCCTACAAATAGAGCTTTCTTTTGGTGGCATTTGATCACCTATGCGATTTTTTTTTTTTTGTTTGTTTGTGCTATAAACAGAAAAAGAGCGACAATTCTGAAAAAAAAAAAAAAAAACCTATATTTTTCACATTCTGCTATACAACATTCCCAAAAAAATACATTTAAAAATCAAATTTTTTCATCTTTTTAGGCCAATTTGTATTCTGCTACATATTTTTGGTAAAACAGAATTGCAATAAGCGTATTTTGATTGGTTTGCGCAAAAGTTATCGCGTCTACAAACTAGGGGAAAGATTTATGTAATTTTTATTATTATTATTTTTTTTTTACTAGTAATGGTGGCAATCTGCAACATTGCGGCGGACAGATCGGACCCATAACTGACATTTTTGAAAATTTTGGGGAAACCAGCGACATTACTACAGTAATCACTGCTAAGAATATGCAATGTTACTGTAATAATGACACTGGCAGGGAAGGGGTTAACCTAGTGGGTGATCAAAGGGTTAAATGTAAGCCTAGGGGAGTGTTTACTAACAGTGGGGGAGGGGGCTTGTGAAATGACCATAGAGACCTGTGATCCTATATAGAAGGATCACTGGCGCTCTGTGATCATTTCAGAGAGAAGAACAGTTGGCTGTGTTTACAACAGCCGGCCGTTCTTCTCTCTCAGTGGGGAGTGATCGCGGGTGGCCGGCGGCAATCGGTGACGCCAGCTAGGGATAGACCGATTATCGGCAAGGCCGATATGCACTTTCCCCGATATATCGGTATTAGCCCTGGAACTGGCCGATATTTTTGTAACGTCATTCTGCCTTCTTAGGCCACCTCCCTCGCCTTGGACAGCCTCTTCTGGAGTCAGGACTAGTCTTTCAGGAGTGTATCACAGCCATACACCCAACCACAGCAGCCCGGTGCCAGCCAGCCACCCACATTCACAGGCCCTGTACCAGCCAGCCACAGGCACTGTACCAGTGAGCCAGCCAGCCACCCACAGGCCCTGTACCATCCAGCCAGCCACCCACAGCCCCTGTGTCAGCCACCCACCATAGGGTGCCAGCCAGCCAGCCACCCACCCACCACAGGGTGCCAGACAGCCAGCCATCCACAGACAGGATGCCAGACAGCCAGCCTCCCACAGACAGGGTGCCAGACAGCCAGCCACCCACAGGCCCTGTACCAGCCAGCCACAGGCACTGTACCAGCCAGCCGCTCATAGCCCCTGTGCCAGACATCCACCTACCACAGGGTGCCAGCCAGCCACCCACCACAGGATGCCAGCCAGCCACCACAGGATGCCAGCCAGCCAGCCACCCACCACAGGGTGCCAGACAGACAGACACCCACCACAGGGTGCCAGACAGCCAGCCATCCACCACAGGGTGCCAGCCAGCCATCAACCACAGGGTGCCAGCAAGCCAGCCACCCACCACAGGGTGCAAGACAAACAGCCACCCACCACAGGGTGCCAGACAGCCAGCCATCCACCACAGGGTGCCAGCCAGCCAGCCTCCCACCACAGGGTGCCAGCCATTCACCACAGGATGCCAGCAAGCCAGCCAGCCACCACAGGGTGCCAGCAAGCCTGCCATTGAGCATTAAACAAAATTAACATGTTCAGCACCAGATTTGTGTCAAAAATTGTCTTTATTTTTCAAACCTTGAAATGTACAAAATATCGCCCCATATCGGCCGATACCGATACATTATGACCAAAATATCGGTATCGGTATCTGCCCTGAAAAAAAAAACATATCTGTCTATCCCTACAGCCAGCCCCGTGCATCTGCATCTTCGCCCCCCAGCACCACGCGCGCGACCAACGTAATACTACGTTGGTTCGCGCAGCCAAGCCAGTCTGCCGCAGTAAAACTGTGGCGGGCAGTTGGCAAGTGGTTAATAACAAACATATCATACTTACCTGCTCTGTGCAATGGTTTTGCACAGAGCAGCCCCTATCCTCTTCTTCTCGGGTCCCCCACCAGCGCTCCTGGTTCCTCCCCCTTGGCCAGTGTCCCCAAACGCAAGCCACTTGCTATGGGTGCACTGGTGCATGCTCGCTCCCATGCCCCACTATATATGTTCTTAAGACACATAGATCTGTGGCTCATTTGCGTCCCCCGCTGTCTTCTCGTTTGGCTCCCTAGCTGTGATTGACAGCAGTGAGAGCCAATGGCTTCCATTGCAAGAGACTTAGGAGGACAACTGAGGCTCCTGTACACATTGTTGAATTGAGAGGGGGCTCAGGTGAGTATTAGAGGGGGCTGGGGGAGTAACAGCACACAGAAGGTTTTCTTTTACCTTCATGAATTCTAAACACTTCATGCATTCAAAAACTTCAGCCTTTACAACCACTTTAAATAAAAGAGGGCATGAAGCCCTAAATATAAAGGTTGGTGAGTCCTTAAAGCTCGACATTAAGGCTAAATCCTACAATAAATTAATTGTAGTAGCTTCATCAGTCTGCATGGATGGAATCCTGAGATGCCACAATATACAGTAAAAATAAAATGTTTCAAACAGAACTGTAGAACCCCACTGACCCTTGGAGGCATTAGGGTACTCCCCAGAGACATGGTGGGCTGACATTTCACCTCAGGGGTAGATCACTTATGCAATGGGGGACATGTTGACAGATGGGAGCCAGTCACTTTTAGGTGAATCAAGAAGGGTTTTTATTACTCATATTCCATGGGAGAGAGGGATACTGTTATAGATGCTCAGGATTTCAGCAGAACTGTGTGACATCACAGGAAAAAAGCCTTTAAGTCAAGACCGACCCTCTTGTGTTTCTGTGGACAATGCAATCAGGAATCAACTTTTCCTCCAGGAGAGTTAACCAGTCCCTACTCAGGAGCATAAATGCCCTGCAGACACCACCAGTAGGATCCTCTTCTGTGAATCAATCCTGTATCCAGGAAGGAACGGTCACAGGCCTCAGCTCCAGGCCTAATCACACCCATGTCCCATTATGCAGACAGGCCTAAAGAAGCAGCTCCAGCACATGTACACTCCCCAGGCAAACTGAATGGGCAACGTAAAACATTGATGATAAATTTGGTTGAGCAAGTGATAAATTGCCTAACTGATTATTTGCTACCCTTGCTACCTAAAATACTGGACTGACCATGGCAACCTAACCAACATGTCAAAGAACCCCTTTTACGACATTGGAAAATCTCTGTTCTATTGTCAAAAATGGGTGAATATCCATGGCTCTATGTTTGCCCTGGGATTATTGCCTCGCTTACTCTGCAACTTGGATGGAATAGAAAGGTACTTGGCTTGTGCTTCCTCGCCCATAGTAACATAGACGCATACCAGGATTAAAGTGCCCACATTACAGTCCCTTTTATTTGTAGGAAGAATTGGTCAGGAAAAACAAAATAATTGTGCTCAAGGTAGAACCTGGTGCTGTCCACCAGGAACTGAGCCTGTCTGGGAGTTTATATTAGAATCTTTCATAAGGAAGAAACATAATTCCATCAGGCCGATCTGATGGAGAATCGATGTGTATAATGATACGACATCTAGAGAGGCCCAATAGTAGTCCTCTTCCCATGAGTAAGCTTTTAGGGCCTTGATCACGTGTCCCGAATCACAAATGTATGAAAGTAAGTTGGCCACTATTGGTAGAAGATAAAAATCTATATGTTGTGAAAGGCCAGTAAGGAAGCTATTGGTGTTAGCCACAATAGACATTTCTGGGAGATGTTCTAGCAATAGGGAGTCCTAGAAATAGGGATTGGAAGGCACTCAGAGGGAAGCAGAAACTGCTTCTCTCTTTTGTCCAGCACTCCATCCCTGTAGGCAATGTCCATGTCAATGTTGGTAATTTTTCTGTGTATTTGGCATTGGCTGACTAAAACCATGTAGAACTAAATTTAGAGACAGTCCTGCTTAAGGCAGGGTGGCTACAGAACTCAAGCTATTATTATTAAAAAGCAACTCTCAAGCTCCAGTCCAGTGAATTTCCCTAGGCTGAGATGATGCCATCAGCCTGCTACAGGCAGGAAAAAGCATTTCCCCTGTCCCCTCTGCCACATTAATCCAATTGCAACATTATAACTTTGTAGCAAGTCACAAGGAAAGAAGCTTCAGCAGGAGGCTTGATGTCAAACATGTGTTAACAGAGCCAAGAACTACAATGGCAGAAGGATTTACATGATTGTGTCATCTCTGAGCCAGCATCTCAGTCTAGGAACTCAATGCGGATTCTGGATGATGCTTAAACAAAAAGGAAATTGCCTTCCTCCTGGGGAGAAAAAAACAATAAAAGCATTCAGTACTGTAATCTCTGTGGGAGGTAAGAAATATCTAGAATTTTTTTTTGTATATTAATTAGCAGGCTTGTAGTGAACTTAAAAATGGGTGCTGTTTACTTCCTCCGTTAAAAAATATATATTTAATGATTTCAGAGCTGCCTGGAATTCAGCTTTACTCTCTTTCTCCCACATGGGTGACTGCCTAATCATGTGACTACTGTGAATGACTGTGTTAGGGAAAGCTTGCCCTATACTACCAAAAGGTGCTCTGAGGCCAGGGCCATTTTTAATGCGGGACAAAAAGGGCAGTGCCCAGGGCCCTGTTATTGTTGGGGGGCCCAAAACTGCTGCCCCTGGAAACCGCGCTGCCCTTAAATTGTTCTCCTGGTATAGCAGTCATGAATACAGCTGCCCGTCCTCCCCCGTTTGCTGTGGTTAACACAACACAGGGGACACTGACAGAAGAGAAGCAGGTTGCAGGCTGTATGTGTAAGAGCTGGCCTGTTCTGACAGGGAGTGTGGCAGAGCGGCTCTCCGTGCTCCTCCACCCCATCCCGCCTCTCAGACTTCTATAGCACAGAACAGAGTGAAGTGTTCTGGCTGTATGCTACAGATCTGATAGGTGGAGACTGCATTGTGTGTGTGTGTTGGAAAAAGAGCACGCACACACATAACAGAATGGTGCAACATCACTGTGAGGATGAGAACTGTGAGGGGGAATACAGAGGTGGCTGTGGACAGGGGGGTACAGAGGTGGCTGTGGACAGGGGGGTACAGAGGTGGCTGTGGACGGGGGGTACAGAGGTGGCTGTGGATGGGGGGGGTACAGAGGTGGCTGTGGACAGGGGGGGGTACAGAGGTGGCTGTGGATGGGGGGGCACAGAGGTGGCTGTGGCCTGGGGGGTAGGAACAGAGGTGGATGTGGCCTGGGGGAGTAGAGAGGTAGCTGTAGACGGGGGGGGTACAGAGGTGGCTGTGGACGGGGGGGGTAAAGAGGTGGCTGTTGACAGGGGGGTTCGTAGGTGGCTGTAGATGGGTGGGGCACAGGTGGCTGTGGACAGTGGTGGGGGGGATACAGAGGAGGTTGTGGACGGGGGGGTACAGAGGTGGCTGTGGACAGGGGGGTACAGAGGTGGATGTGGCCTGGGGGGGGTACAGAGGTAGCTGTGGACGGGGGGTACAGAGGTGGCTGTGGACAGGGGGGTAAAGAGGTGGCTGTTGATAGGGGGGTTCGTAGGTGGCTGTAGACGGGTGGGGCACAGGTGGCCTTGGACAGTGGGGGGGGGGGGATACAGAGGAGGCTGTGGACAAGGGGGGGGTACGGAGGTGGCTGTGGACAGAGGGGGGGTACAGAGGTGGC
The DNA here is from genome assembly GCF_965119305.1 of Pelophylax lessonae. Classification (NCBI taxonomy): domain Eukaryota; kingdom Metazoa; phylum Chordata; class Amphibia; order Anura; family Ranidae; genus Pelophylax; species Pelophylax lessonae. The sequence continues at coordinate 197,332,602 of NC_138772.1, forward strand.
TGTGGACAGGGGGGGGCACAGAGGTGGCTGTGGCCTGGGGGGAGGAACAGAGGTGGCTGTGGACGGGGGGTACAGAGGTGGCTGTGGATGGGGGGGGGTACAGAGGTGGCTGTGGACAGGGGGGGGTACAGAGGTGGCTGTGGATGGGGGGGCACAGAGGTGGCTGTGGCCTGGGGGGTAGGAACAGAGGTGGATGTGGCCTGGGGGAGTAGAGAGGTAGCTGTGGACGGGGGGGGGGGGGGGGTACAGAGGTGGCTGTGGACGGGGGGGGGGTAAAGAGGTGACTGTTGACAGGGGGGTTCGTAGGTGGCTGTAGACGGGTGGGGCACAGGTGGCTGTGGACAGTGGTGGGGGGGGATACAGAGGAGGTTGTGGACGGGGGGGGTACAGAGGTGGCTGTGGACAGGGGGGTACAGAGGTGGATGTGGCCTGGGGGGGTACAGAGGTAGCTGTGGACGGGGGGTACAGAGGTGGCTGTGGACAGGGGGGTAAAGAGGTGGCTGTTGATAGGGGGGTTCGTAGGTGGCTGTAGACGGGTGGGGCACAGGTGGCCTTGGACAGTGGGGGGGGATACAGAGGAGGCTGTGGACAAGGGGGGGTACGGAGGTGGCTGTGGACAGAGGGGGGGTACAGAGGTGGCTGTGGACAGGGGGGGGCACAGAGGTGGCTGTGGACAGGGGGGGGCACAGAGGTGGCTGTGGCCTGGGGGGAGGAACAGAGGTGGATGTGGCCTGGGGGGGTACAGAGGTAGCTGTGGATGGGGGGGTACAGAGGTGGCTGTGGACAGGGAAGGGGAAGGTGAAGATGTGGCTGTTGACAGGGGGGTTCTTGGTGGCTGTAGACGGGTGGGGCACAGGTGGCTGTGGATAGTGGGGGGGGATACAGAGGAGGCTGTGGACAGGGGGGGGGGTACAGAGGTGGCTATGAACAGGGGAAGAACAGAGGTGGCAGGGTACAGAGGTGGCTGTGGACCGGGAGGGGTGCAGAGGTGGCTATGCACGGGGGGGGGGTAAAAAGGTGGCTGTGAAAGGGGGGGACAGAGGTGACTGTGGACAGGGGGCTAAAAAGGTGGCTGTAGACGGGTGGGGGGGTACAGAGATTGCTTTGGACAGGGAGGGATAAGGAGGTGGCTGTGGACAGGGGGGATACAGAGGTGGCAGTGGATGGAGGATACAGAGGTGGCTGTGGACAGGGGAGGGGGTACAGAGGTGGCTGTGGACATAAGGGGGAATACAGAGGTGTCTGTGGATGGAGAATACAGAGGTGGCTGTGGACGGAGGGGGTACAGAGGTGTCTGTGCATGGAGGATACCGAGGTGGCTGTGGACAGGGTGGGTGCAGAGGTGGCTGTGGACAGGGTGGGTACAGAGGTGGCTGTGGACAGGGGGAGTACAGAGTTGGCTGTGGACAGAGAATACAGAGGTGGCTGTGGATGGGGGGGGGTAAAGAGATGGCTGTGGACGAAGAATACAGAGGTGGCTATGGACTGGGGGAGGGGATACCAAGGTGGCTGTGGACAGGGGTAGTGGATAGCGGGGTGGCTGTGGACAGGGGGGGTTCAGAGGTGGCTGTGGACAGGGGGGGGTACAGAGTTGGCTGTGGCTGAGGGTTTACAGAGGTGGCTGTGGACAGGGGGGGTATAGAGGGGGCTGTAGATGGGGGAGTACAGAGGCGGCTGTAGATAGGGGGGTACAGAGGCGACTGTGGACGGGGGGGCACAGAGGCGGCTGTGGACAGGGGGGGATACAGAGGTGGCCGTGGACAGGGGGGATACAGAGGTCACTGTGGACTGGGGGGTACAGAGGTGGTTGTGGACAGAGGATACAGAGGTGGCTGTGGACCGGGGGGTACAGAGGTGGCTGTGGACGGTGTATACCGAGGTGGCTGTGGACAGGGGGGGATACTGAGGTGGCTGTGGATGGGGGGGGATACTGAGGTGGCTGTGGACAGGGGGAGTACCAAGCTGGCTGTGGACATGGGGGGTACAGAGGTGGTTGTGAACAGGGGGAGTACAGAGTTGGCTGTGGCCGGGGGGGTACAGAGGTAGCTGTGGATGGAGGGGGGGTACAGATGTGGCTGTGGACATGGGGTACAGAGGTGGCTGTGGACAGGGGGTAAAAAGGTCGCTGTGGACAGAGGATACCGAGGTGGCTGTGGACAGGGGGGTACAGAGGTAGCTGTGGACAGAGGGGTACAGAGGTGGCTGGACGGGGGGGGGTTTAAAAAGGTGGTGTACAGAGTTGACTTTGGACGGGGGGGATACAAAGGTGGACACACACACAGCGAGTGCTCTCTCAACACAGAAACCTTTGCTTGTGGGCATTAAAGCCGAACGTCTTTCCTGCCACACATACCTGTTAGGTTAAATGATTAGCTTTATGTATATATACATGCTTTACCCGTTGGTTCCCTTGTACTACTAAAGTGCTATAACGTATGATAGCAAATCGAATATATTATTTAAAAATGCATAGTCAATCAAGAATATCATTTGCAAAATTAGCTCACTCATATTCCTAAATGAATAGGGCTTGATATCTATGATATGAAAATGTGAACTTTTAGGATCAATTATCTAAATTAGAAGCCCAAGGCTCGTTGACTCATAATCATAATTCGTACAAGAAATCAAAATAAGAATTCAGTAATTGATCTATCGTATCATTAGAATCTACTAAGACACAATGTAACTCACAAAACACTGCTATTAATAAATTATAGGCTATATATTGCTGTTACATTCAGAAATATCATGGATACAGTGATCATTACTATACAGTATGTGAATATGCTAATCATGAAAAGCCTTCATAGTGGCATATTCACTGTAGCAATTCATATTAAAATGCTGTTAATTAGCAATTACCGCTCATTGTACATGCTTCATGTATACACCAAGATTTGTCTCAGTGTAATGACCAAGTTAAAGCTATTTTTATCAGCCAAGATTGAGCTGGAATTTTGATTTGTCCTCTGCATAGCACATGCTTTAAAAACCAATGAGAAAAACAAGGATATGCAATATTCAGTATTCAGAAAAAGCTGATGTGATCCAAAAATAATTTGTATTGTATGAAATTGAAACTAAATTAAATCAAACATTTCGGACAGCACAGTGGCTCATTGGTTAGCTCTTATGTTACAACACCTGGGGTCTTCTGGTTTAAATCCTGACAAGGACACTATCTGCATAGAGTCTGCATGTTTGTTTTGGGCTTTTGTAGGTTTTCTCTGTGTATCCACTTTCCTCCCACACTGCAAAGACATGCTTGTGGAATATTTAGCTCTACTTAATGATCCCAGGATAGCTGCCTATCTTCCTAAGCACTTTGAGTCCACAGGGATAAAAAAAAATCCTGTCTTAACCTCTGGAAACTGACAGGTTATTCTTACCTCCTCTCTGACAGTGTCCCATCGCAGCTCTATTGATATGCTGCCTTATTGGTCAACTGTAAGGCCAAGGATGAAGAACTGGGCATAATTGGGCTGTCCACCAGGAATACTAATCAAGAGGCATTCCATTCAAGGATTTATGGCTTTCAGTAGGAAAACTAAATTGACAAGTGCAAGGCTTTAAAGTGCTGTCTATGGCATATTTCTGAAGCACTGGACATTTTGGATCAGTTTGGATTCTGCCTTAGGACTTGCGTGTGCTGTGAGGGGAGCCATGCTGATGCACTGTAAATGACATATTGCATTGTGTACTTTTTTTTCAACTTTTCATTCATCTTTATTCACCAAGTGGGTCGTGGTGTGGTATACTATGTCGAAACAAGCTGTGCTGAAAAAAAAAAGTAGAACATGTCCAATATGCACAACAACACTTACCTGCTAGCCTGCAAAAGAAACAAAGTGACATGGTCTAGCAATCTGTGTTAAAAACATAGGTTTTAGTTACACAAATTTTCAAATATATGTGGAAGTTTCATTGCCTCCTCAAAGCCCCCAATTAACTGCTTCATATTGGACCTTTTATAGCAATGGATAAGTTAAAGCCAGGTATGCTTGGAGGCCATATTGCCTTGTGCATGCATTAGGATTCCAATGTGCATCGTAACCCAGTGCAGTCCAAAACCTATGGTGTGAATGGTCCCTTAAAGCAGAGCTTCACTCAAAAGGGGAAGTTCCACCTAATGGCCTCCTCCCCTCCCCCCTCCTCTTTAGGAAATGGCACTTTTTATGGTGGGGGAGAGCAGATACCTGGTTTTGACTGATATCTGCTTTCATATTTATTGGATTACAGTCAGAATTAGTCGATCTGAACAGAAGTTCTCCTCCCCCTCCCCCTCCCCCTCCCTCCTCCCCTGCAGTCTTCTGGGACATGTCACAGGTCCCAGAAGATTGCGGGACCATTCACAATGTGCAGCGCTCATGTGTGTGGATTAGGCAACCAGCTGTGCAGCCACACAGCAGGGTGCCCACAGTTGGGATTCCAGCAACGGGGACCAAAGAGAGATGGAGAAAACAGCCAGGAGAGCACATAGTTGGATGCAGGGACAGGGGATGGTCTGTTTTTGTAGCTGCTGACTTTTAATAAACACACATATGACTGGAGGTCTTCTTTAAGTACCGATAAGTTGAGCGCTTTGACCAAACCTGGTTTAACCTGAATCAAGCTAATTTGCAGGAAGCAGATGCCGATGAACTGCTAGGCAAATTAATCCACTTAGTTTAGGTTTAATTCGGAGTCCTTACCAATTTGGTTTTGTGGAGGGGAAGCCTACTTCCTTACATTTTAACACTTACTATGTCAAGTGACAATGTAATGATTACCAGATGCCCCCATAATGCTGTGTACTATTTCGATCATGTATTCCAATCGTGACCATCAATTGTTCCCCAGCTGTAAGTACAAAATGTAGTCATATGCAAAAAGGTTTGGTTGCCACTGAATTCTATGGTTGCTTTTCAAAGGCTTTATGTATATTTACAACTAGCACAATAAACAGCAAGTTAAAGTGTATCTATACCCAGAATGTATTTTTTAAATAAAATGGAGAAAGCTTATGTAACAATATTTCCAGGCATTGGGCCTAAGGTGGGTCTGCCATTGTTAACGGGAACACTTCCAACACATTTAAGTTGAAAACCCAAGTGTGAGAACTGAGACATAGACCATTCCGGCATCTTTGGTTTGTGTTGTTTATTTTATGATGGGGATGGGAGAAGGGAATGAGGGGGATACTTCTCTGGCTCAACTAGGTTCAACTGGGACACTTTGTAGAAAATGCAGGTTAGCGCTGTCCTGACGCCAGCTGAATGCCGACCAATGCTTCCTGGCGCTTTAAATACTGTTCTGCTGAAAGTGCTGAACCTTAGATTTTAACTCCTTGGTTAACTCAGAAGATCCAGGACTGTAATGATACTTGACTCTTGACACTCTGTCTAGCTCAAAAGTCCTGTGCGTGACTCCCTCCAGTCCTTCACTGACTGAGGTAGCTCCTTGTAACTGCTTGTACTGCTGCAACTCTTAACACTGCACACTTAACTCTTCAGGGCCCAACCGCTGGTGCCCCCTCTACACTTCCAGGGTCCTCTCTCTCTCTAGGCAACCCCCTTAACACTTCAGGGTCCTTTCACTAGGTAACCCCCTTGACACTTCAGGGTCCTTTCACTAGGCAACCCCCTTGACACTTGCAGGCTCCAGGATCGCTGGAACCTTCACTGGAGTGGTCCCCTCTACACTAGGCAGACCCCAGGGGCTGTTCACAGTACTCACGGCCTTGGAAGGCTTTCCTGGAACTGAACCCCTCTTTCTTCACTGGTCCTCGGCACACCGGATCCTTTCTGCAGCTCAGCTCTCTCTTCTGAATACTCAGGCAGCCACCCAAGACACCCGATCCTTTTGACAGGAGGAGAGACAGCCGTACTCTCCCTCCTGGGACTCTGCTTCCTGCCAAAGATGCTGCATCATGCGTTCCACTCAAACCTATACCCACTCCCAGAATCCTCTGCGGCAGAATCTCCCTACTGGGGTAGATACAGGCCTGAATGAGCCACTGATTGGGTTTCCTCCACTGCCCAATGAGAATCCTCTCATGGAGCCAGTGGGGAGACTCCCCTCTCAGCAGCCACACCTGGGAGACATGACAGTCCAGCTGAAAATCATGGCCCTGCTGTTAGGCAACCAAAGCCCATTATGCTTTTACCTAGCACCTACCTTGTAGGGTGCTACACTTAGAAGGCCTGTCAGGGTTTACTGCTATCCACTGAGATTTCCACTCACTTTTTGTTTTAGGGACAACCTTGTACTAGAGAAGAAGTGAGGGAAATCTGCAACAGGGAAACAGAAGATAATTTCAAAGCCTACAGATATTCTAGCATTACCCTACTTAAAATTATCTAAACTCAAAACCAAGAAATGTAACATTTTGCAGCTTAATCCTGCAAATAACATACTTCCTATTCCTGATTAACTGCCTTACTCATCCTCTCATTCTTTGGAGGAAGCCACGGCTGTCACTCTAGGCTGCTCTCCTGATATAGACTACAAGCATGTCTGTACCTCTCCATCTTCAATAAATGGGGGGGGGCAGAGCAATTGGTAGATTACAGAGGATATCAAGGAAGGGAGATATTCTTTGGTGTGCTCACAGGAAGTGACAAGGACACTGCATTTCCAGCAGGATCGACAGCATTTTCTGTACACTAAAAATGTTCTTAGCCTAAAAAAAACAAAAAGCAAATGCAACCACCACACGTAAAGGTCTGTAAACTGCAATATATTCGATTTTTTGTTTTTAGCTTTAATTATTTTACAACTAAAAAAAAAAATAACTTCTTACTTCTGTCTGTTTTGCTGTTACAGAGATTTCCCCTTCCTGTCTAGGGACAACCTTTTTAACCAACAGGAACAATTATGTTTAACCTTTCCAGGGACTGTATAATTGAGATATTATAATGCCGTAAATATGTTGCCCCCAGTACTGTGGTTCTTGGAAGTTTTAATTCTATATTGTGTTGTATATTTTTATCTGGCATTGATAACTACTATGCAAGATAAATGTCAACAGTAAAATCAACCAGCATATTAACATCCTACCTTACAAGGCCTTGTTATTCCAGATCCAATATGATATCTATGCCACATGTGGTAAATGACATTATCATGTGTGGCAATATCATTTATTTCACCAAAGAGGACATTTTCTTGCATTGTTAACAGCTTGGTTTTCCCAAATGTTCTGATCTACCTGTTACAAGCAACGACCAAAAAATGAAAGAAATCATAGTGACTTAAAATGGCAGGAGGCACAAATAATGTGTGCCTCCTGCCATTTTCAATATCTAACATATAACATCTCTTTTAAGACTGACAAAAGAGTCATGCTGCAAATGAATCTACAATATACAAAAGGAAACTTAACAGGGAAAATGTTTATGTGAACTTAATGATGCAATTGTTATGTTTAAAACATTAGTACTAAAGTGAAGTGCAACATTTGTAGATGTCCTTGACAATTAAACAATAGATTTGGTCCTATTAAGATTTATATTCTGTTACAAAAAAAATAAAAAATAGGAAAAAGGTGGGGGGGGGGGGGGGGAGAGATTGTAGAGGTCAACACCCTGTTCTGCTAGACACAAATCCTGATGGGATCTACTGTATCTCTGGGACCTTTAACCAACCATTAAAGAGCCTAAAGCAGAACTTGGCATCACTCCCCTCCCCTTATTAACACCATCAATCTTAAAAATATAACACTCCCTTCCCCTTATGTACACAACCAATCTTACAAATATGGCACATGTGCAAATGTGCTGCAGGGCTCTGCCAAGTACTTGAGACCTGGCAGAGACCTATGGCATGTCTGAGCATGCGTAGATGATCCTGGGGCATGTGCACAGTTACCATCAGTTTTGTGATATCAGGTATTGTAGAGGAATCTTTGTAGATGCACTGGAAACCCTCTCTCTTGTGAAGGCTTGATTAACCACTTTACCTCCGCCCACAGTAATATTACTGCGGCAGAGTGGCTCGTTATCGTCTGACGACGTAGTACTACGTCGTCAGACACTCCCCCTTCTGGGCGGCGCTTGCGCGCCGCCGGAGGCGCGCTCCCGCTGTTTTCATTCACAGCAGGAGTCGGGCCAGGGGAGGAACAGCGGCGATCGCCGCTGCTCTGCCCCGATCGCCGGGGATCTAGTGTGGAGATCCGCCCGCCTGTGTAAACACAAGCGGGCGGATCTCCATAGTGACAGGGAGTGACAGATCGGAGTGTTCAGCATAGCTGAACATCCGATCTGTCCATGACTCACTCAGTCACCCCCCCCCCCCACACGTCAGTAAGCACCAGGCATACATTAACCCCTCCCTCTCCAATAAAATTAACCCCTTCCCTGCCAGTGTCATTTTTACAGTAACAGTGCATATATATAGCACTGATTACTGCAGTAATGTCACTGGTACCCCCAAAAGTGTCAAAAATGTCAGTCAAGGGTCCGATCTGTCTGCCGCAATGTCGCAGTCCCGCAAAAAAAATCGCAGATCGCCGCCATTACGCGTTAAAAAAAACCCACCAAAAATGACAGAAATCTTTCCCTTTGTTAATAAACGCAATAACTTTTGCGCAAACCAATCAAAATACGCTTATTGCGATTTTTTTTACCAAACATAGGTAGCAGAAAACAAATTGGCCAAAATTTTTAAAAAAAATTGGTTTTTACATCTTTTTGGGGGGGAATTTCATATAAAAAATGTTAAAAATATTGTTATTTTTTCAAAATAAACGCTCTTTTTTTGTTTATAGCGCAAAAAGTAAAAATCGCACAGGTGATCAAATACCACCAAAAGAAAGCTCTGTTTGTGGGACAAAAAGGACGTACATTTCGTTTGGGTACGGCGTCGCACGACCACGCAATTGTCAGTTGAAGTTGCACAGCGCCGAATCACAAAAAGTGGCCTGGACGGAAATCCTCCGGTGGTAAAGTGGTTAAACTCATGTCTTCCAAATTTTTCAGCATGCATGCACCCTCAGTAAAACACTGCCTCCTGGGATGTGAGACTTGCCTAGAGGGAGTGGGGTGACCTACATACTTTTGGTCCAGGCCGCTAAGGAGGAAGTGCTGACTTGCAGTACAAAAAAAGGTAGTGTACCATACAGAAAAAGATCAACTTTTTCTGTATGGTAGGGAAGGAGAGAGGAGAAACCAGAAGAGCATAAGCTGTAATAATCATATGGGTTAAGCTCCACTTAAAGGTGTTGTAGCGTTTCCCACAGACTTATGCCGACCACAGATCCCAGAAGTGAGTGACATTGGGTCTTGCATCCAAAGGATCAGAACAAAAAAGTTTAGTAATCCTAAAACCCTAAAATGATCCTCTTGTTATCCTCAGCAATGGACATTGTAGGACAAAATGCAGTCTAAATTTTATTTTAAAAGTTTACATATCATGGTACCATGGAATATATACATGTTAGGAACCTTTCTATCCAAAATGAATTAATTAATTTTGGGGATCTTGAGTACCTAAATTGTTAGATGCCTGCAGGATCCATGCAGGTCACTATGACCATAACAAGGCCTAGTGGATATTATGCCTTCTATGACCTCAGTGAGTGTGGATAATATCTGCCTATCTTAAACCTTTGCTGTTATACAAATTCCCCTTGCCTGAAGCCATGCCTGACTTAATAGCAAACCATACCTAACATAAAAAACATGCCCAATTTATTGGTTTTTCTATTTCAGGTAGGCATTAAGGGCTTCTGATATGTCTGAGATAATGAGCAGTGGCTATTAATTTGTCTAACCTAGATTGAGTAGACCCTTCAGCCCTCTAATATGTCTGACATAATGATACTATCTGTCCTATATAAATCATATGTTTTAGGCTGATGATATGCTTTATATAACGTGCTGGCTCAGATTTTTCGCATTAATAACATTATCGGAAGTAACTCAAGAGAAAAAACAAACCCCTCATGTTGATTAATGTATATTGTAAGGCTTGGTTCACACTGGGGCGGCACGACTCTGTACTACTTCGGGGGCGACTTGTGCATTCCCATGCACCACGACTTCGAAGCGACTTGCATGGACTTCACATAATGAAAGTCTATGCAAGTCGCTCCGAGGTCGCCCCGAAGTAGTACAGGACCCTTTTTCTAAGTCGGAGCGACTTGTGTCGCTCCTATTAGAACGGGTCCTGTACCAGTCAATGGACCGCGAGGGAGCGCGACTTGTCATGCTGACAAGTCGCCTGACAAGTCGCGCTAGTGTGAATAGAGTCTAAGGATTTTAACAAACTTTGTAGCAAAAAATAAAACACAGTCTGCAGTAATGAGGCAGCTAGCAAGGAGTCAATATATGTAAATTCCTTAACAGATCAGGGGCAAATGCAGCGCCAAAGTGAAATCACAGTGACCACAAATCACATATATGAAAAGTAGAATAAATAAACAAGCAATGTGCAACAAATGTCAAACTAATAGGAAAAAAAGGATTTATTCATAAATTAAAAAAAGTCCATAACCAGCTAATAAAGTAAATTCATCCAGATAGAGCATATCTTCCACTAAAGAAAGTAAAATGAAACACTGTGATATCCAAATCTTGCAAGTGGTAGAACGTGGAACCCAACACCCTGAGGTAAGTGCTTACCGAAAATGTAACCAGAAGAGCAGAGGTAAACAGTGCATGAAATATCCCCAAGCTGAATGGATCTCCCATTGCTTCAGTTACACTACAGCTGAAGCCAAGACAGCTTTTACACAGCAATCTTTGGACATCTCTGGATGGATCTCTCCCTGCTTCAATTACACAACATCTGAAGCCTGGGCAGCTCTCACACCGAGATCCCTTGGTTGTGTCCTTGTCTGACTGGTAATATGCCAATCAGTAGTACTGCAGACATGCAGGATAAAAAGATGCTTTCATAGTGTAGTATAAAATAAAGATATTAACTGAAAAACCTACAGAGACACTGCTGTCTGACCCAGACAGAAGCATTTGATGTCAGCAAGCACAAACTCTGCTTAATGCTTGTTTCTTCCTATCAGACTTTGTTAGAGCCCCTAAACTTTGTATCAGGTTCCTAACCTTTGTTGCTGTGAAAAAGGCTGATCGCATACTCATTCTGAATGGGAGTGACTGGTTCATTAATAATCAATAGCATAAGGTTATTGCAAGGAGCATAGGTTTCACAATTGTTATTATTAGAGGTCCCTGTATTTAGATAATACATTTTTGACCTAACCTAAAAATGCATATAAAGAGGTGTTCTGTGCAGCGGTCAGAACCAAAGTTGGTTAAATGGTCAAAACAGATATAGGGACAAATACACTCTGCATAGTCCCCAAAAGACATACGGTATTATTAACCACCAGCTAAATACCCCTGACACCACTCTATACACCCGCAATAAAGGGACACATATGTGACAACAAATCACAGGAAATCCCTATTTCTTCCTACCTACAAACTGCTGAGAAATCAATTATCCAACCAGCATTTGGAAAAGTAAAAGGGAGGAAATTTAAAAAGGTGAAGCAATGGTAATTACCACAGGAGTCAAAAGTATCAGGACAGACTCCGGACTGCACACCGGCACCCCAGAATTTACTTTCCAATGATGCTAAATGGAAAATAGCCATCCCATCAGACCTACCTTCCAAAACCGCAATTTTTTCAGAACATCTTAATTTTGAAAACACCCCCCCTTTTTTTGAACTACACTCCGTTTATCCACAGACACGAATCGCAGGAAGATATACTCCCAGTATTTGACCAAAAACAGTGAAAATTAGCCATGTGATCGAATTAATATGCACCGGCCGGTACTATGTTATATGTTTATCGTTTTATGTTGTATGTCTTGTTCCTCATGAATATACTGGTACATAAAGAATTATATACTGTACGGTTATGATTATAAGTCAAATTTTTCATTAATAATCAGCTGATGCTTTTTCTGTGTTCCAACAAGGAAAGCTGCAGGGTCTGCATTCCTTTAAAAATGATTAACCCTTGGGGAGTATCTCACCAATACTTACATTTTTGTTTTAGGGAATGCCTAAAATCTGATTTTGTATCTTAGTGGAGACTTCTGGGAAAAATCAGTGAGCCAATAACACAAGCAGGGAATTACATTTTTGGAGGGGTTGCTTTGAATTTTATAGAAAATTACAACACTGTAGATTTAAAATGAAAGGTACATTTTAATAACAATAAATACAACATTATCCAGCAAGCACCAGGACTGTTTAATACAGTTGATTCAGCTGCGGGATCAGGGGACCACGAGAGCACAGCTTGCTCAGGAATGGCAGGTAGGTGTGAATGCATCTGCACGCACAGTGAGGTGAAGACTTTTGAAGGATGGCCTGGTGTCAAGAAGGGCAGCAAAGAAAACTCTTCTCTCCAGAAAAAAAACCTCATTGACAGACTGATATTCTGCAAAAGGTACAGGGATTTGACTGCTGAGGTCTGGGGTAAAGTAATTTTCTCCGGAGAAGAAAAGGTAAGCGCTACCATGAGTCTTGTGTCATGCCAACAGTAAAGCATCCTGAGACCAGTGTGTGGGATTGCTTCTCAGCCAAGGGAGTGGGCTCACTCACAATTTGTTGTGATTTGTGATTATTGCTTTGACTTCTGGACTGGATTTTTTCTTATGGCTGCCTTAGGTGCGAATCTCTTTACTGAGCCATTAGTTGGCTAACAGCAGAACAACCGCTGGGTAGCCCCACAGGCTTACTTCTATCCCTCCACCCTACAGGCATCCCAGGAGCGCCTGGTTTGTGATTATTGCTTTCACTCACAACAAGACAGCCATGAATAAAGAATGGTACAAAAAACACCCTCCAAGAGCAACTTCTACCAACCATCCAAGAACAGTTTGGTGATGAACGATGCCTTTTCCAGCATGATGGAGCACCTTGCCATAAGGCAAAAATGATAACTAAGTGGAAAGTTTGGGTCCAAGGCCAGGAAACTCCCCGGACCTTAATCCCATTGAGAACTTGTGGTTAATTCTCAAGAGGTGGGTGAGCAAAAAAAAAAAAAACACAAATTCAGACAAACTGCAAGTATTGATTATGCAAGAATGAGCTGCCATCAGTCAGAATGTGGCCCAGAAAATGATTAACAGCATGCCAGGGGGAGTTGCAGAGGTCTTGAAAAAGAAAGGTCAACACTGCAAATATTGACTCTTTGCATAAATTTACAGTAATTTAATTGTCAATAAAAGCCTTTCACACTTATAAAATGCTTGTAATTATACTTCAGTATACCATAGTAACATCTGACAAAAAGATCTAAAGACACTGAAGCAGCAGACTTTGTGAAAACTAATATTTTGTGTCATTCTCAAAACTTTTGGACACGGCTGTAATCCAAAATATATCTTAAACAAAATGTTACTGACAGGAATGAGCTCCCAGTTTGGTCCAAACACAACTCCAGACAAATTTTGTTTGTTTGGGCGTTTGTCTAAAAGATGGACTTTTAGCATGATCAATAGGAGCCAAACTTGATATATAGAAGTGAGTTTTCTCCCACTAATTAAAATGGCAGTCTCCTTTTTCCGTCGTTATTGGTTGTTAAGGAAGGAACCCATGATATCACCCTGGCCTCTTTCATATGCCCCCTGAAAACCCCTGACCATGTAAAAAAAAAAAAAAAAGGGCTGTGAAGTTCTGCTCCATGTTTCAAACCAGGCTCTTCAGGTCTAGTATAAATTTCCAGGCGAACTTAATGCAAAAAAGAAAAAAAAAGAAAAAAAATGATGTAGGTTCCCCCCCTAAAAATACATAGCATATCCTTAATAAGGATCTGGTACTGATGTAAAACAAAATGGTGTGGGGTCCCGTCAAGTTCTATGAACAGGACTATATTTGGCCTACTGTATGACATCTTCCCAGAGTCCTTTCCCAGCTGTCATCACTGGAGCTGTCATTTGCTGGCAAGAGATCATGTCGGGAGTTTCCACTTTTTTTTCTTTCAGTGGGTCAGCTGGCATTGTATAGTGGTTAACGAGGATGAGGATCTGGATTGCTGGATGATCTGATTTACAACGTGAGATTTATTTTTTTTTTTAAACCTGTCAAAAACTGTGTGTGTGTGTTTTATTTACTTTTCACTTTTTGTAAATGAGTTAGGGGACTATGTACCCCTTAATCATTTACTTAGAAAGGCTGGGTGACTCTTACTGATACAAAGGAATCAGGATTCCTATCCCCCCCCACATCCTTACAGACCCCCACAACCACCAGACCATGGTTGTGGGAAAGAGGCTCTTGTCCACAACAACAAGGTACCCCTCCATGTTGAGGGCAGATGATTTGGTATGAACCATGCTCATGACAAAGTTTGGCATCAAATTATGGGGGGGGGGCACACTTTTTTTCTTGATTTTTGTGTGGCATTCCCCTTCGAAATACATACCAGACCCTCATTAAGGATAAAGGTCTGGTATGGATATTAAGGGGGACCCCAATAACATCTATACTAGACCCTTATATAGGATAAGGGTCTGGTATAAATGAATTAAATCTCTGGCTGTGTGTTTACAAAAAAAAGAAAAATGACTGACATTGTTATATGCTGGCAGTTTAAATTATTTTTTTGCTTTGTAAAGGTCATTGTTGCTATAGTAGATTGTATACATTGTACAAACGTGTCACTGCCCTTTTATTCCCCTTAAGCATTAATAAATGTTGCTCCCTGCAAACAGAATTATTAAACTCTGTGCACTTCTTAGAGAGCATCACTTTATGCTTCTAGGAGATACAGTTCATGCTAAAATAAATTTAAAAACTTGCTGGATGTGTCTGTAATGGATTATATAAAATTCAGATTAAGGAAAAAGAGAGCGGATTTTCTGAGTTTAGCACAGTTACAGTCAGGAGAGTTTAGCTTTTTCCTGCCTAAGGTAAACTCTTAGCAAACAGTCAAAACCTAGGTTTATTTCATAAAAATAATAATAATAATAATCAAGAGGGATGATACAAACATTTAGGGCTGGTTTACACTTATACGATTTATAAAGGTTTATTTGACAATGGATATAACACTGCTTCCTATAGCGCCTGTGCACAGCAATGCAGAGCAGCAGAAATGCGTCTTTGAAAAAGGATCCTGTGCTACGTTTTACAATTCGAATTTACAATTAAATTTTTCTTTATAAAATATGCAAACCATTTCCAAAATGCAATCAAAGTCACACTACATTGTCGCACTGCAAATTAAGTCAAAATCGCATCACAGTAGAGCGAACCATGCCTTAGCCTAAGTTCATCCCATTTTCAATGCATTTTTGTAGTGCAGCTGCCATGCCAGGTGGTGCGATTTGGATATGTTTTTAATGGTTGTTTGTTTTTTTTGTGTGGGTCGGCGGCCGGCATTCATCGTGATTGACAATGGATTTACATTGGAGGACATGTTTATTTATTTTTTGTTAATAAAGGACTTATCAAAAAATGTTTGTGTTTTTACTTACTTTTAACATTGTTTTGGTGAATAAGTAGGGGTATTATGCATGGATAAGGGCCTGGTATGGATTTGGGGGGGACTCCCACACATTTTTTTTTTTTAATGCCAGCTCTTTTTGTTTACATTCTGCTGTCAGCAGGGATGACTCACTGTTATTAGGAAGCCAGAGGGTGCCGGCTCCTTAACAACCGATGACTCATCCCTACTGCTGATAGCGTGGGGATCCCATCCAATAGACAGACAAGATCTTAGTCTATATAAGACTGATTATTGTTCCCTGTTTGGGAACTAAGTGACCCCATGCTATTGTTCAGGACAATAAACATTTTTGGCCCCGCTATACCTCCTGTGGTCACACAATACTCCATTTTTCGACACAAAGCGGATAAGCCTGCTTTTGATTAACAATAAATGTGAGGAAGGCCCAGTGGGCAAACATGTTGGGAACTTACACTGTCATATTATCACACATATGAAGGTACCAATGACCATGTAACAAATGTGTACATATTTTAACACAACATGGATTTTTAAAATTGTAATCAATAAAATGTTACATTTTTAATCTGCAATGTTTTTCATGTTTGAGTGTATAAACACCCTTTAAAAAAACCCAAATTATCTATCCTTGTGATTGAATCAGTTGCATTGCATGTACACTATATTGTCAAAAGTATTGGGACACCTGCCTTTACATGCACATGAACTTCAATGACATCGCAGTCTTAAGCCCCGTACACACGCAACGATTATCGGCCGACCGTTCGTCCGTCTTTTGTCCAGAGTTGTGTTTTGTTGGTTGGAATGTGCCTAGACTGCACACAAATTTTCTCGCCCAACAAAATTCTACTTCAGAAGTGATGTCATGTGTTGGTTTGCTTTCTTTGTGTTCTTTCTTCACTGAGCATGCCCAGTCTTGCTCATCAGATTTTTCCCTGTCGAAATCTGTACTGACTGCACGAAAATCAGCCGTTGTGTTGACGGCCAACAAAAATTTTATAGTCTGCACACCAGATTTTTTTCGGCCGAAAAGTCGGAGTCAGTTGTCGGAAGCATCATACTAACAAGCCGAAAATCGGCAGATCGGTCGTCGGACGAAAATGTGTACGGGGCTTTAGTCCGTAGGGTTCAATATTGAGTTGGCCCATCTTTTGCAGCTATAACAGCTTCAACTCTTCTGGGAAGTCTGTCCATAAGGTTGACCATTCTTCCAAAAGTGCATTTGTGAGGTCAGACACTGATGTTGGACGAGAAGGCCTGGCTCGCAGTCTCCACTCTAATTCATCCCAAGGGTATTCTATTGAGTTGAGATGAAGACTCTGTGCAGGCCATTCAAGTTCCTCCTCCACAAATTCACTCATCCATGTCTTTATGGACCTTGCTTTGTGCACTGGTGTCCAGTCATGTTGGAACAGGAAGGGGCCATCCCCAAACTGTTTCAACAAAGTTAGAAGCATGAAATTGTCTTCGTATGCTGACCCTAGTGATGAGCTGAACACCACCTGAACACCACCTGGTTCGGTTCGCACCAGAACACCACGAACGGGGGAAAAGTTTGTTAGAACTTTCGAACTCCATTGAAGTCTATGTAACTCGAACATGAAAAATCAAAAGTACAAGTTATTGCCCAAAAAAAGTGTATGGGGGTCCGGGTACTGACCTGGGGGACTTGTACCAATGCAAAAAATTTTTTAAAAAACAATTGTTTTTACAGGAGCAGTGATTTAAAATTCCTTTAAATATCGTGCCTGGGGGGCCCCCTTTATGTGCCTGTAAAGTGGCGCATTTGTGCAATATATGTAGCCTGCTGCAGCAAAACTGACATTTCTAAAGGAAAAAATGTCATGTAAACTTGCTCGTGGCTGTAATGTATTGTCGGCTTCTGGCAACAAAGATAAAAAAAAAATGAAAAAAATGGTGTGGGTCCCCCCCAAAATCCATACCAGACCCTTATCCGTGCAAGCAGCCTGGCCGGCCAGGGTGGGATGGAGACGAGCAAGCGCACCCCCCCCCCCTCCTGAACCATACCAGGCCGCTTGCCCTCAACATAGGGAGGGTGCTTTGGGGTGACCAATTTTCATACAATACACTCCAGTGGCCTCACTACAATCACAGCTAAGCACTAAACTGACTGCACTACACTGTGTAACATAAGAATCAGCCCTACACTACACTTCACTGCTTGATATATACACTGCAATAACTGATAAATATATATATATATATATATATATATATATATACTCAACTATCTGAGACATCCTGCAATAGCTGAAAAAAAAATAAATATATATATATATACATATATACACATACATATATATACATACACACACTACACTGGCTGATCTATTACTAGATTAAATGCACAATCAACTAACTACCTGCCTAATATCACTCCTATCTCGCCCTAACACACTATACATGGCTGCCATGTAAGCAGCAGTTTTGTATAGTGTGGGGCGTGGATTCATGGTTCTGATAGGACATTGTGCTGTGATTGCCCAAAGCATACAGGTCATGTGCATGCTTTGGCCAATCATTAGATCATCAGTAATTTATTCACTACACCAGGGCAGTGCATTATGGGGTGCTCATTGGCGGGCGAACTTCCTGCCGAGCGCCCCATTTGTTTGTGTGTTCAGCGAACGCACGAACGCCCGATGTTCGAGTCATACTCAAAGCTCTTCCCTAGCTGATGCCTTAAGAGTTCCCTTTACTGGAATTAGAAGGGCCAAGCCCAATCCCTGAAAAACAACCTCACACCATAATCCCCCCTCCACCAAATGATTCGGACCAGTGCACAAAGCAAGGTCTAAAAAGACATGGATTAGCAAGTTTGGGGGTGGAGAACCTTGACTGGCCTGCACAGATTCCTGACCTCAACCTCACAGAACACCTTCTGGATGAATTAGAGTGGAGCCAGGCCTTCTCATCCACATCAGTGCCTGATCTCAGAAATAGGCTTCTGGAAGAATGGTCAAACATTCCCATAGACACACTCCTAAACCTTTTGGACAGCCTTCCCAGAAGAGTTGAAGCTGGTATAGCTGCAAAGGGTGGGCCAACTCAATATTGAACCCTACAGACTATGACAGAGATGCCATTAAAGTTCATTTGCATGTAAAGGCAGACGCCCCAATACTTTTGACAATGTAGTGTACTGTATGTGAATGGTCTCCATAGAAACTGATGTTATTTTCCTACTGCGCATGTGCGTAGCACGCTGCGTTTGGTTATTGGCCTGGAAGCAGGGAAAGGAGGAGGGAGGAGGAAGAGGGAGGAGGAGGAGCCTGAACTTCTGATGTACCTCGCCGCAAGGAGGTCCGACGGAAGTGGGGATAGAATACCTGTCAAAAACAGGTACCCGCTACCCCCGAAAGGTGCCTAATGTGGCACTGGAAGGGGGAAGGAGACAGATAAGCAGAAAATTCCTCTTTCTAGTGAAACTCGGCTTTAATAATTAAAAAAAAAAAAAAAATGTACAGTTCCCTCCGGTGCTAGCACAAAAAGGTGAACGTGTGCGTCGGTCCCACACAAAACTCCCCAATTTATTCTCTAGGGCCTCTGCTTTAAAAAATATATAATATTTGATGGTTCTAACTAATTTTCTAGCAAAAAAAAAAGATTTTCACATGTCAGCAGAAAGTGCCAGAAAATGCCTGGTCTTCAATAAATAAGACTGTACATTTAGCTCTTTGCATAGAAGAGCAGTGTAAGCCCTACATTTATGAAAGGCAAAGCAAATAACAAAAAAAATAACACTTCCCTACTGCCTAACAACTATTTACGTCGGCGGTCAGCCCCTCACAGGTAAAGCGACATAGGGCTACGTCGCTAGCCTGTGAGGCTCTAGGGAGCGAGCGCTCCCACTCGCTCACGGACCCCCCCGCGAGAGTGAGCGGCGGACCCGATGTCTGCCGCTCACTCGCGATCGTCGGTTACACCGGGAGAAAGGCAGGCGGCTAATGTAAACACAGCCGCCTGTCATTCTCCCCTGTGTAACAGCAGAGATCATAAGATCCTGCTATGTAGGACCGTAGATCTCTGCTGTTACATCACTAGCCACATCCAATCACAGTTAGAAGCACGCCCCTAGGGACACACTTAACCCCTCCTTCTCTAATAAAGTTAACCCCTTCCCTGCCAGTGTCATTTTTACAGTAACAGTGCATATGTATAGCACTGATTACTGTAGTCATGTCACTGGTACCCCCAAAACTGTCAAAAATGTAAGTCAAGGGTCCGATCTGTTCGCCGCAATGTCGCAGTCCCACAAAAAATCGCAGATCGCCGCCATTTTTTTAAACTTACGTTAAAAAAAAACAATAAAAATGACAAAAATCTTTCCCTTAGTTAGTAAACGCAATAACTTTTGCGCAAACCAATCAAAATACGCTTTTTGCGATTTTTTTTTACCAAACATATGTAGCAGAAAACAAATTGGCCTAAAATGTTAAAAAATTTAGATTTTTAAATTTTTTTGGGGGGAATTTCATATAAAAAAATGTGAAAAATATTGTTGTTTTTGCAAAATTGTCGCTCTTTTTTTGTTTATAGCGCATGATCCAAAAATCGCACCGGTGATCAAATACCACCAAAAGAAAGCTCTGTTTGTGGGGAAAAAAAGGACGTCGATTTCATTTGGGTACAGCGTCGCACGACCACGCAATTGTCTGTTAAAGTCACGCAGTGCCGAATCGCAAAATAGGCCCTGGTCAGGAAGGGGTTAAAATCTTCTGGGGCTTAAGTGGTTAAAAAGCGGGAGCCTACACTTTCCTAGATGTCACTTAAAGTTCTGAAGGTTTCTTCCAAGAAAGCTTAAATAAACTCTTCATTCATTACCTCTGAAGTCATTTTCAAGAATCCCCTTCTCTTTTAATAAAACAAAACTTTTCAATGTTACTATTGTTGCTGACATCCTACTTACAACCTGACATCTAGAGGTTTCTTTGTTCCTATCTCTCTGATGTGCAGCATTTTCCCTGGTATCTGACATGTCTGTGCCAGGAACCCCCTGGTGAGAATTTGTGACAGTATTCCCCTGCCATCTGTGTTTTTTGTCTACCCCTCTCTAACTCCATCTCTATCAGGATCGGTGAAACAATCATAAATGCTGAGACTTGTAGTTCCACAGAAACTCTAGTATTACAATCAGTAATGTTTAGATCCTAGATCCCAAGCCATAATGCATTAGAAAGGGTTGTCCTCTGTTGAGATACAGCTGGTTCGCCAGGATCTAAGCTCTGTTACTCACAAAGGATGAACTCCAGCTTGCAGATGCTCACTCCTCTGGGGGTCTGCTTCTCACAAATGCCATTTAGCAAAGTCCTGGAGCCTCCCACCATTTCCAAAGGGTAAAATCAACTTTATCATTTGACACATGCACATGAGAGACTCTCAACCCAGGGTCCACTCCTCTAACATTTCACTTCTTACTGGAGCTTATGTAGAGGTTGAAGTGACACGAAACAATATCTTTATTTTCCAAAATAAACCCATACACATCCACTACTTAAAGGCCTTCTAAGCTAGAACATCAAATCTTCTGGGAAGGCTGTCCACAAGGCTTAGGTTAAACTCAACCCGAAAGAACATCTTTGGGATGAATTAGAGTGGAGACTGTGAGCCAGGCCTTCTCGTCCAACATCAGTGCCTGACCTCACAAATGCACTTCTGAAAAAATGGTCAAACATTCCCATAGAAACACTCCTAAACCTTGTGGACAGCCTTCCCAGAAGAGTTGAAGCTGTTATAGATGCAATGGGTGAGCCAACTCAATATTGAACCCAACGGACTAAGACTGGGATGCCATTAAAGTTCATGTACATGTAAAGGCAGGCGTCCTAATACTTTTGACAATATAGTGTGTGTGTGTGTATATATGTGTGTATATATATATATATATATATATATACATATATACACACAGTATCACACAAAAGTGAGTACACCCCTCATATTTTTGACAACACTGAAGAAATGACACTTTTCTACAATGTAAAGTAGTGAGTGTACAGCTTGTATAACAGTGTCAATTTGCTGCCCCCTCAAAATAACTCAACACACAGCCATTAATGTCTAAACCACTGGCAACAAAAATGAGTTTTACCTTTTGGAAGTGGTGTTTGATTTCAGAACTTGTAAGCATGTAAGCTCTGCTAAGTGATGCCTCTTGATACACACTGAGCCACCAAAATATAACATACAAACAAGCGTTACAAGCGTTAGCAGCTGTGCCCTGATTACCATTTTCCTGGATAGCAGTAAATGTTCAGTGGTTTTGCATGTTCCCTGAAGTTGCTCTTTATCTCTCCAATTTGTAAGTAAATGGTATCCACACAAACCATTATAAATGCTCTCTAGTAAGAAGAAACCTATTCACACACGAAGCTTTAAAAAAAAAAAAAAAAAAAAAAGAAACAAACAATCTCAGTGTGTTAAATCCCAGTAGTCCACATTGCAGAGTGGCGGATCTATACCAGTGATTTCATTTTCAGTTACATTAGTATATCTCATTAGAAATCTGGAGGCAGCCTACCAAAAAGGACTCTTCCTCCTGAATACTGATAGGGGCGTTAACTCCAAGACACATACACATTCTCAGTGAGCAAGTTCAGCACCATGGACAGCAGCGCACCCCATTCAATAAATACTAATGCACCTAGATGACCCTTCATAGGTACAACAGTCCTTACCTGTACAATAGTGTATAAAGCTATATTATTTATATATATATATATATATATATATATATATATATATATATATACATATAATGTGTGTGTATATATATATATTTTTTTTTTTTAAAGAGACATTTGCAGCAAAAGTGATAATGTCATGGCATCTTAATTCAGAAAGCATTATGCATTATAATCCATGATGTCCTTATGTGAATTGTTGCTTCTCCCACTTCCTCTTTATTGTCTTGTTCCTCCTGAATACTGATAGGGATTAACTCCAAGGCACATACACATTCTCAGTGAGCAAGTTCAGCACCATGGACAGCAGCACATCCCCATTTAATAAATACTAATGTACCTAGATGACCCTTTATAGGTAGAACAGTCCTTACCTGTACAGTTGTGTATAAGGCTATATAATATATACACTGCCTGGCCAAAAAAAAAAAAAAAAAAGTCACCACCAAAAAAAAAAATGTCACTTCCCAATATTTAGTTGGCTTTCATTACGGCATGCATTCACTGTGGCATTGTTTCGATACGATTCTGAAATGTCACCGGTTTTTTTTCTGTCCAGTGTTGCATTCATTTTCACCAACATCTTGTATTGATAATGGAAGAGTCGGACCACTGCGCAAAGTGTTCTCCAGCACATCCCAAAGATTCTCAATGGAGTTAAGTTCTGGACTCTGTGGTGGCCAATCCATGTGTGAAAGTGATGTCTCATGCTCCCTGAACCACTCTTTCACAATGTGAGCCCGATGAATGCTGGCATTGTCATCTTGGAATATGCCCGTGCCAACAGGGAAATCCATTGATGGAATAACCTGGTCATTCAGTATATTCGGGTATTCAGCGGTCCCGGACCTCATTCTTAGGGCACATGCAGTAACTATCCAATAGGATAGTTACTGCATGCTTGGTTTAGTTAGTTGCTTAGTTTATTCGAGGTGGCAATTTTTTTTGGCCAGGCAATGTATATATATATATATATATATATATATATTTTTTTTTTTTTTTATAGAGACATTCTCGACGCAGCTTAAGTGACAATGTCACAGCATTTTAATCCAGGAAGCATTATAATCCATGATGTCCTTATGTGAATTGCAGCTTCTCTCACTTCCTCTTAATTGTCTTGTTGCTCTCATTATATTATCCTCCATCAGTGTCTTTTCCTCTCCTGGTGCTGGAACTCCTCCTCTTCCCATCCCCTCCCTTCTCATTCTCTCTCTCAGCCTCCAGGCTCCATCTGATTCCTCTCACTTGGCTCCCTGGACCAGCAGCCATGGCTGATATGAAAACAGGCGTCTTTGCAAAGAACGTCCAGAAAAGGCTTAGCAGGGCTCAGGAAAAGGTAAGGGATACCCAAAACGTCTGTGCTTATTTTGCTGTATCAGTGATCAGCAGAAGAGATGCAGAGGATTAACACAGAAGCCTGCACTATCCTTACAGAAAGGCAGTGCAGGATGCTACTACTGTGTAGTGCATTGAAAGGCCCTCTCTGTTTAAATGATTCATATTAGTCAGTATGGGTGATTGCATGCATTCACATTCACATGTATCGTGTGCATTTTTATAAGTTGACAACAAGGATAGAGCACAAGCTAATAAATGCATTGATGATCATGGTTACAGTCGACAGCTGGTGTCAATGTGGAGTCATGTTGTAGGGGAGGGAGTGTGTGTGTGGAGCTGTCTAGGAGCTTAAGGGTTACATACAATGCAGTAAGGGCTGGGGGAGCATATTGCAAGGCTGCACAAATAGAAACTACTAGGAATGGTGGGAGGGAGTGCATGGTGGAGGAACAGCAGCACTTTCACAAGGTCGCAATGCTGCAAGGCTGCATAGCTGTACATCCAGTGCAGTGGCATGGGTGCCCCAGCTATGTACTGACTGTTACACCCACTTACTACAACCTTTATTATCATTGCTGGCTGCAAATGTTCAGCACATTATGTTTTTTTATTTTATTATACTAAGAGAGGACTCGGAAACAACAGTATGAAAATAGATCATTTAGTTCTTTGCTAACAGTTTCTTTGGATATTTTTGTTACTTTATTATCTTTTGTAATGTATATCTCACTCTTAAAAATATCTATTAATATCTAGAACTTTTCAGTAATAGAATTACCGTCCTATATTTAAATATTTAAATATGATGCTATTTGTCAAGGTCATATGTAGTTTATTACAGAATTCAACTTTATATGATAATATATTATATTATATAATATTATATTATATGATATTATTTTTTAATTAATTAGGATTTACTAAAGGCAAATAGCCTGTACACTTTGCAGGGACATTTTTTACTAGGAAAATTCACTTTGCAACGCATACCCGATCACGTGCAAAGAAAATAAAATTGTTTGCATGTGATTGGATGATGGAAATCAGCATCAATTCATTCACAAAAGGCGCTTTTCCACTGCATGGAACCGTACCGGTTCGGCACCCTTTTGTGCTTTTCCACTGCTGGTACCGCATGGTATAGGGTCGGAACGGTTCGGTACGGTACGGTATAGGTTTGCTTTTCCACTGCATGGAACCAAACGGTACGGTACAGTACGGCTCTGAAAAAACAGTACCTACTCGATTGTGGTTACAACAGGTACCAAACTGGTACCATATCCCACAATCCTTTGCATGCAGTCACTACTAGCCACTGATTGGTCAGAGAATCCCACCCACCCAGTTGTTATCCCACCCACTTAACTTAGTACTACTTTAGTGGAAAAGCAAACCTATACCGTACCGTACCGAACCGTTCCGACCCTATACCATGCGGTACCAGCAGTGGAAAAGCAAACCGGACCAGGCAGGGCCGAGTAGAGCCGAGCCGGTACTAGCAGGTACTTGCAGTGGAAAAGTGCCATAAGCCAGCTATTGTCAACCAAGATTGAGTGGAACTCTAGGGTTCCTTCAGAGGTTTCTTGGTGTTCCTGGAGCTGTGGCTGGTTGACCCCCCCCATTTTATGGTAGCTGCATAGTTCTGGGAACAACACCATTTGGAAAAGCCATCAATAATCTTTTTAGTTGTCTGTAAGAGTGGCATTCTGATCACCACTGTAAGTGGGGCATTTTTCCCACTGATCCCCAAAGATGTGATCATAGCAGGGGTTCCCCTTGGACCTAATAATTATTTCAAGGGATAAAAAGTTGAGAAAGGCTTTACTAAGGCTGGCCATAGATGTTCAAATCTTGGCCGGTTCAGTAGGAACCGGCCCAGATTTAAACCATGTATGGGCAGGCTGAATGTACCCAAGGTGATCGATTGATTAACTTGGGTACAACCAGCCTGCTGGATTTTGCATGTGATTATCGCTAGTGGCTAATACAGCTACTAGCAATAATCACTGTCTTCTCCTGGCGGGAGCGGAGCCCCAATGGTTGCCAGGAGGGATTCCCCTGTCAACACTGTTTGTGGCAGCAGGAAAGAAATGCACTCTGTGTATGGGCTCTTTTATCTAAGGCAGGCATATCCAACCTGTGGCCTGGAACCGAAGGCAATGCGGCCCACTGCCCCAGGACAATTTTTTTTTTTTTTGCTGGGGAGGAAGGAAGTCGAGTCGGGGGCACGGCCACAGAGGCAGCCTTGGAGGGGATCATCCACTAGTTGTGTTAAATTAGTGCTGGGGGGGGGGGCGGGACGTGGCAGCACGAGAAGGGTGCAGCAGTGTTTTATTACTTATATACCTTAACTATAGTATATATTTTATATGCGGCCCGAAAAAATTTCTCTACACTCAATGTGGCCCAGAGAAGCCAAAAGGTTGGACACCCATGGTGTAAGGGATAATTCCCTTGCAAACTGAACCATCCTATTTGCATTTAGTAAATTAACCCCGTTATGTGTATTGTGATATTTTTTTTTTTTTTTTTTTGCCTATAGTTTTACACTATTTTATTATTTTCTTTCTCCATATGTGTTCAGGCAGGAAATGCTTTACTATTCAAAAATATGAAATATATTTGTATTGCAGCAAATGATTTATGTTACTTTAAAATTCTAGACAACTTTTTTATAATATGTTGATGGTGTTATTAACTGGATTTGATACATTCTGCTATGTTACTAATTAAGGTTCACACTTGGATATCTAGTTTTAAATGGAGCAGTTTGATGTGCTACTGTATTTATTTATGCAAGTGTCATCCAGCTAAATCTACTAAAGCACATCACATAATACTGGTGCCTAGCAGTACCCTGGAGATCTACTGTAACTAATCGATGTAAGTAAATGTAATCCTTTACCATAGTGGCATTGGTGTATTAAAATCCCCCTTTTTGTCCTCGGAAGTGTTGACTAGAAAGAAATTTAGGCCAAATGGCAGCACAATGGGCTGAGTACCGCTGTAGAAAGATTACATCTGTCATTGTGATTTGTTGAGGCAGATAAACAATCTGCTGTCACTTGTCCCCGCCCCCCACACATGCACATTTTCAATGCAGTAAGAGGATTGCATTCCAGTTAACCTTTTCAGGGATCAGCACTCCACTACTGACTGTAATAGTAGTGCTTGCTCTTACACAAGTCATTTTATCCCTTTACTGCCATCCTGGATGCTGCAGGCACTTAGCAACTTTCGTCACGCATGGCATTCAGGCCCCCCTAACATCCTCAGACTTGTATTCTGCTTTCGATAAACACATTGTCAGGCTAAAATTCTTGCTGGATGCTTCAGGGATATTTTTGGTTTAGGAAATATTTTTGGTTGAGCTTAAGCTATTTTTATAAAATCATTTTTAAAAAACATTTTTTAGACCAGTTTTTTTTTTTGGGCACTTTTTGTTTACAAGTTTTAATCAGTATTTTTTGCTAGCAAATGACTTATAACCCCCAAATATATATATATATATATATATATATATATATATATATATATATATATTTTAGCAGAGACCCTAGGGAATAAAATGGCGACTGTTGCATTTTTTTATGTCACACGGTATTTGTACAGCGGTTTTTAAAAAAAAATAATAATAATTTTAATGAATAAGAAAAAAAAAAAACAAACAAAACCCAATATATATCCACATTTTTTTGTATACTATGAAGGATGATGATACCCTGTGTGTGTGCTGGGCCGATGCCGGCACCTGTCTTCCGGTTCCCTTCCCTGCGAGTGTTGCGACGCAGGGGGTGGAACCGGCGGCAATTTAAAAAATGTAAATACATTAAATGACATGATATAAAGTTGTGATCCTAACGGATTACACTGTATCATGCCATTTCACCACAGGATTTCACCTGGTGACTTTTCCAGTGCCCTGCCTGTGCTTTTCCAGTTCTTTGTACCTGGAAAATTGAGAACTACCATGGCATCCAAAAAGCGTTCTTTTTGCGCAAAAGCGTTTTTAGACGAACTGGAAAACAGCGACAGCAAAAGTGAGAAAATTCGTCATCAGGTACGGAAAGTGACGACAGCGACGATTCTGATGTCTCTTTCTGGCACATCGCTCCGTTGGAAATTCTGAAGAATCATTTGATATCCTTCCCAAATTCCACAAGCTATGTGCCAGAAAGAGACATCAGAATCGTCACTTTCCGTACCGGATGACGAATTTTCCCACGAATCGCTATCGCTCAGTTCTTCAAGTAACACAGTTTCACTGTCGCTGTTTTCCAGTTCGTCTAAAGCGCTTTTGTGCAAAAAGAATGCTGTTTGGACTCCATGGTTGTTCAAAAATTTCCAGGCACAAAGCACTAGAAAAGCACAGGCAGGGCACTGGAAAAGTCACCAGGTGAAATCCTGTGGGGAAATGGCATGATACAGTGTAATCCGTTAGGATCACCACTTTGTATCATGTCATTTGTGTATTTAAAATTTAGAATTTGCCACCGGTTCCACCCCCCTGCGTCACAATGCTTGCAGGGAAGGGAACCGTAAGGCAAGTGCCGGCAATCGGCCGAGCACAGATCGGGGAGAGAGTGTGAGGATGCCGGGGAAGACGGCGGGGGAGGACGCTGGGGAGGACGCCGGAGAATCGAAGGGAAGGTGAGTAACATTCTGGGGTAATCCCAAGTGTGGCTCGGGGTTACCGCTTTTGGTACTGAAAGTTAACCCTGAGCCACACTTGGAAATACCGCTAGGGAGGTTAATGCTCGTGGTTGCAGTGCAGGTGCAGTGAACTTAGCACTATGGTGCAGCTGGACTTTTCTCAAAAATAAACTGGAATCCAGGAGGTAACATATTGCCTCTGAGCTGCCTGCAAAGCAGCTCTGAAAAACAATCCGTTGTAGATCGGTTTTAGGAGCTGTAATACCTGTACTTTATACTCATCAACAGTCATAACCTTTTGTATCACTCAACCCTCCCTTTTAGATTGTAAGCTCTAACAAGCAGGGCCCTCAGATTCCACCTGTATTGAATTGCATTGTATTGTAACTGTACTGTCTGCCCTCATGTTGTAAGGGCTGTGCAAACTGTTGGCTCTATACAAAATCCTGTATAATAATAATGAAAGAAAACAGTGTCCATGTAAATGAGGGCTTACAGAAAACAAATATCTGATAACAAGGCATTTATGTGTGTGTGTGTGGGGGGGGGGGGGGGGGGCTGGGGGCCAGCTCTGCATGGATAAAAAAAATAGAAGACATGCTTAGGCTGTGTCCCCAGTGTGCAATAAATTCATTTATTAGTATTGATCATGCAACCAAGGGGCTCTAGTAGTTTAAAATACACTGTGCCATTTGTAAAAATATTGTAAAGTAGTTTTAACGAATTCTGGACCAGAAGGATTTGCTCCCTTACTGACCAGGCCATTTTTTGTGATTCGGCACTGCGTTATTTTAACGGACAATTGTGCAGTCGTGCAAAGCTGTACCCAGATAAAATTGATGTCCTTTTTTTCCCCACAAATTGATCTTTCTTTTGGTTGTATTTGATCACCTGTGCGATTTGTATTTTTTGCGCTATAAACAAAAAAATAGCAACAATTTAGAAAAAAATATATATATTTTTCACATTCTGCTATATAACATTGCCGAAAAACAAAATTAAAAATCAAGTCTTTTCATCCTTTTAATTTTGTTTTTTTGGCAATGTTATATAGCAGAATGTGAAAAATATATATATTTTTTTTCTAAATTGTTGCTCTTTTTTTGTTTATAGCGCAAAAATAAAAATCGCACAGGTGATCAAATACCACCAAAAGAAAGATGATCCCTGGGTTAACAACTTTGCTGACAGTGTCACTATTACAGTAACAGTGCATATTTTTAGCACTGATTAGTGTAGTAATGTCACTGGTACCCCCAAAAGTGTCAAAAATGTCAGTTAGGGGTCCGATCTGTCCGCCGCAGTCCCGCTAAAAATCGCAGATCGCCGCCATTACTAGTAAAAGAAAAATAAATAAATAAAAATGACATAAATCTTTCCCCCAGTTTGTAGACACGATAACTTTTGCACAAACGCCTATTGCAATTTTTTTTTACCAAAAATATGTAGCAGAATACAAATTTTTTCTGTCACCAAAGAAGCCTAAGCAAAATACTCCCAATGTTTTGCATTGCTTTGTCCTGGTTTGTTTCCAAGTCATAAGTTACAATGAAAGGCCAGTGAGCCTTCTTGTTTGAGGACAACTAAAGTGATCATTTCTTTAGCTGTCCCCAAAGAAGGAGGCTCGGTGGCCATCTTTTTGTAGCCCAGAGTGTGAGATGGGAAGAGGCTACAGCCGTGTGAGAATTCTGGTGGACTTATGTGATTGGAGAGTCTTTACTGTGACAGGAGAGAATGCACTGTACATGCACAGGTTTCGAATTATGAAATATGCTCAATCCCTCAATTCTGGAGATAATGACCCAATAACTGCTGTGTCTTGTAAATAAGCCAGAATGGGGAAATGTAAACATTGGGAGTGTTTCAGGAAGGCTTTATGGGTAACAGAAAAGGCCTACAGGTATGGCATTTGCATTACCCTTTTCGCTGCTAGAGCGAATTAAAAAAAAAATCAGTTTAAGCCCGAAGATTAGTTACAACCCTCAAACCTATATTTTGTGAAAGCAGAGACCCCGGAGAATAAAAAGGTTGTAGTTTTATCTTACAAAACAATATTGCAACAGTTTATCAAGTGAAAATTTTCAGTAAAAAATACATTTAAGTAAATTTTTTGGCACAGAAATGCAACACGTTTGATTGGTAAAATATAAAAGATGAGGATACACAAAGCAAATAAATACCAAATATGTCAAGCCTTAAAATTGCTCACACCTGTAGAATGATGACTTCATTATCTTAAAATTTTACATAGTAGATGCTGTAAAAGTCCCTACAGATCGTCACTAAAGCCCCGTACACACGGACCGATTGTTGGCCGTAAATTTTCGGCCAACGTCCGATCGGCCGATTGTCGGCTTGTTAGTATGATGCTTCCGACAACCGACTGCGACTTTTCGGCCGAACAAAATCTGGTGTGCATGCTATAAAATTTTTGTTGGCCGTCACCAGAACGGCCGATTGTTCGTCAGTCAGTACAGATTTCGGCCGACAAAAGTCAGATGAGCAAGACTGGGCATGCTCAGAGAAGAAAAAACACACGAAAAGTAGACCAGAACATGAAATCACTTCTGCAGTTGTTGTTGGCCGACAAAATTCGCGTGCAGTCTAGAGCACATTTCAACCAACACAACAACACTGGACAAAAGACGGGCGATCGTTCGTCCGACAATCGGTGCGTGTGTACGAGGCATTAAGCATTAACTGTGAATATTGGCTCTATATTTACTGCTGTCACTCACAGAGAGAGTGTTTTCATACGTAGGTACCCCTGATGTGGTGGTGTACATTATGTGTGTATGTGATGGCTGGCTCAACATTTTTTTTTTTTTGGGGGTGGGGGTTAAGTGCTTGGGTCTGACCTAAAATTTTTTTAACTTAACCTTATTTTTATCACATAGGGGGCCAAGCGTCCCCTTTGTGATAGCACTTTGTCTAGTTTTGTTAGGTTCTCTTTAATAGGACATTAAGGGCCTACTAGACCCCTGATGTATCACCTGCCTTCCACTGAAACTAATATAGCATATATTGTGCTCCATTAGCTTGTTTTCCATGTACAGAGTCCAAGGTAAGTGGCAGCCTAATCCAGAAGTGAGGTAATGTATGTCACTTTTGTGTTTATTCTGGCTAAGGGAGATCGGCAAACAGATATTTACTAGTCTCCTTCGCTCCTACTCAGCGACACCCGCCATGGGGTTCCAAGGCTCACAGGCGGGTCAGAGGAACTAAGAAAACATGGTGGAGGGGGAAACTATTGTGGGTGCGTGTAAATTCTGGCCCCCCCTGTTGCCAATGTATGATATATGTTGTTGGCAACAAAAGTGTTAAGCTGCATTTTTACAAATGGCAGTGCATTTTAACTACTGTTGCCTCTAGCCTATATGGGCCCATTTATGTAAACGGTGAACTTAGCCTTTGAATAGCTTCTGTTTAGTTTTGACTGGAGTGAAACTTAACCCCTTGACCCTGACATAATGCAAAAATGTGGCCTTCTGTTTCAAGGGGTTGTACCGGGGTGATACCTGCCTGGGGAATCGGCTTTGATTGGTTATTGGATCTAGTAACCACAAAGCGATGTCATGATATCACTTCCGGTTTATTAGATTAAAGGCACCAGATTTATACAAAAGGTCAGTATTCAAAATAGCCAAACTTGGCATTTTGATTGCTTTTAAGTGCAAAGGAGGGATTTGGGGTCTTATAGACCCCAGATCCCTCCATAAGGAGATATAGTCTCTGACTATAACTGTCACAAGGAATGTTTACACTCCTTGTGGTAGCAATAAAAGTGATAAAAAAAATAATAATAAAGGGACAATGTAAAAAAAAATAAATAAAAAAAAAATAAATAAAATAAATGAGAAACATTTTTTTTAAAGCTCCCCATCCCTCTGTGCTCACAGAGAAGCGAACGCATATGTAAGTTGCCCCCGTAAATGTAAACAGTGTTCACACCACACAAGTGAGGCATCGTTATGATCCTTAGAGCAGGATCAATAATTTTCCTCTGTAACTCTAAACTGGCAACTGTTAACATTTTTTAAAGCGTCACCTATGGAGATTTTTAAGTACCATAGTTTGTCGACATTCAGCGAGTGTGTACAATTTTAAAGCATGCTGTGTTAGGTATGTATATATCTATAAATAATAAAAACACAATATTGCTGCGCTAAAAAAAATATGAATTGTACTCAAAAATATCATAAAAGGAAGCCGCCACACTAATCTGGAAAGTTACAGATTAAACAGGAATAGAACAATAACTGTGGCACTAAACCCTAATAAAATGTCCCAAATGAATGAGCAAAAGGCAGTCCTTATGGTATAACTTCACACTGAAGACAGATGAAATAGCCTCAGAACCGAAGAACCGAAAAGCACTCCAATCTCACCACTGCTTACCAAATTTTGTTGATCCCCATGACAGAGATCACATGAGCCCATAAAAACATGTGTTGGAACAGGAACTCCCACTCGCTGGTCCCGGACTGGCAAGCTCAACAAATGGTGTGATATGGAACAGAAAAGCAGGGACACTCACATAGCGTAGACTGCTAGAAATTTATTCCCACATATATTAAAATTGCACTTACAATGTTAAAAAGATATCAATAAAAAGAAAAGAGAAGGCGCCTGGCCCTTTAAATTAAAAGATTGTTGAACCTGCTGCCCTTTTAATTGTAATAAAACAATAAATAGGTATATATCATAGGTAAAAAGGCGCTGGTAATCTTAATATATCACGTGTTATAAAAATTAATAAGTGATTTAAAGTGTAATATATGTGATTAAAAATTGCTACAAATATATATATGATCTACTATTGGTGCAATTAGCAAAGAAAAGTGCATACCAGTGCAATTTCAATTCAGGAGTGTTTGTGCTTCTCAAAGTAAATTAATCCACAAAGGTGTGGATCAGTGAACCAATAAATAGATATATAAAGAATTCCATACAAAAATCACATAAGAATATATAAAAATATAAATATATAAATGTGCTCCAAGTAGTGTTTAAAAGTCCAAGCAATAGCATGCAATCAAAATTGTGCTTGGTGAATTCTTATTAATCACAATTAGCACTGTGAATGGATTAATAAGAATTCACCAAGCACAATTTTGATTGCATGCTATTGCTTGGACTTTTAAACACTACTTGGAGCACATTTATATATTTATACTTTTTTATATATTCTTATGTGATTTTTTTATATATCCTTATGTGATTTTTGTATGGAATTCTTTATATATTTATTTATTGGTTCACTGATCCACACCTTTGTGGATTAATTTACTTTGAGAAGCACAAGCACTTCTTAATTGACGGTTGTCACATCCCAGCACCTGGAGCACTGTGAAGGGATTAATAAGAATCCACCAAGCACAATTTTGATTTCATGCTATTGCCTGGACTTTTAAACACTACTTGGAGCACATTTATATATTTATATTTTTATATATTCTTATGTGATTTTTGTATGGAATTCTTTATATATCTATTTATTGGTTCACTGATCCACACCTTTGTGGATTAATTTACTTTGAGAAGCACAAACACTTCTGAATTGAAATTGCACTGGTATGCACTTTTCTTTGCTAATTGCACCAATAGTAGATCATATATATATTTGTAGCAATTTTTAATCACATATATTACACTTTAAATCACTTATTAATTTTTATAACACGTGATATATAATGTTAAAAAGATGACCTTCGCATCGCAAATCTGTGTAAATGGACCTCCTCTCGATGTTCCTCGGCGTTCCTCCTTTAGACAACCAAAAAGATGGCCGCCACGTCTCCTCCACGCTACAGCGCGCGTCACCAAGAGTGCCTGATTAGATGTCCTTGTGGCTTTGACTATGTTGGCCGCACTATCCAAGAGCTTCATGTGAGGCTCAAGGAGCATGTGGCCAACATAGTCAAAGGTTTTCCTATGCACAGCCTCTCGCGTCATTATGACGAATGCCACCAAAGAGATCCCAGTGGTACTTTATTCCTGGGTATTGATAGATTTTCAGGCCACTGGAGGGGTAGTAATCTAACTAGGGGCGTATCAAGGCTCGAGACCAGTTGGATCTATGTTACGCGGCGTAACATCATCTTTCACTTTATACAAAAAAACTGGGATAACTTTAAGTTTTTTTTTTTTTTTTTATTAATGAAAGTGTATTTGAAAGACCGCTGCGTAAATACAGTGTGACACAAATATTGCAACGACCACCATTTTATTCTATAGGCACTCACATATAACTAATGTTTGGGGATTCTAAGTAATTGTCTAGCAAAAAAATACTGATTTGAACTCTTAAGCAACAAATGTCTTAGTGGTCAAGGGGTTAAAAAAGACCCCCCCCCCCCTCTACTCTATAAACCTGTATACTTAAATAGGGATGAAATAAACAATCATACTAACCTATACCCTTGTGACTTATTCCTCATACTTACCCATTTTTGTCCTGCCTGTGTGATGCCTGGGTTCCCGTTCCTCCACTTCAATTTTGAAAATGTTTGTAAAACTATACTGTTAGATCTTGCAGCTTAAGTACGGGATTTTTCTGAAGGTGACTGTACCTTCCTAGGTAGTATCTGTGCGGCCACAGCTAGGTCACCACTGCCTTATAGGGCAACCAGGAAGTGCAAGAAAAAAAGAGTAAGGCCCCTTTCATACGACTCCGTTCCGTTGACGGAGCCGTTCTGCTCAGCGGGGGATCGATCCGTCGATCCCCACTGAGCAGGCGGATGACAGCTCCGTCTCCGCTCTATGTGCGGAGATGGAGGCGTCAGATCCCCGCTGTCTTCTATTGGAGAATCGGATGAGTAGGGACCTGTCCGTTCTCATCCAATCCGATCCACCAGACGGATGGAAAATAGGGTTTCCATCCGTCTGGATTGGACGGACAGGATCAGATCGGATGTCAGCGGACATGTCTCTGCTGACATCTGCTGCCCCATAGAGATGCATGGGGCATCCGTTCTGAACAGATCGCATGTGTGAAAGGGGCCTTAGGCTGGCCATACATGTTAAATTTTCCAAAAAACATATAATATGAGGTCAAAACTGAACAACTTTCAATTGTATCCGATTAGGCAGGCCCTTTCACCACATAGTTTAAGGTAACTCTAAAGGAAAATTGTACAAGTAAATTAAACATGTATGGTCAGCAGTAAAGCAGAAAAACGTCACTAAAAAAATGTTCAGTGATTTCACATGACCATGTAAAGATGCAAGCTGAAATTTAGAGAAAGGGGGAAAGGTCCGCTTTAAATATTTCAATATTAAACATAAAAAATAACAATAGACATTTAGGATTATGCAGTGAAGAAGTGTAGAGGACAGTTTAGTAACCTGTAGAAAGCTGTCAGAGTTGGGTTTATTTTAACTAGTTAAACTATGAAATGTGGCCGATTGCTTCGGGGTCCTGCCATGTAATGCTGCACTTTCTGCTGTTGCACTGAATAAACTTGATGAAGTGAAGCAAAAATACCTTGCTGGTAATTATTATACTGTGCCCTAGTAAATTGGCCATCTGCACTCATTGTAACGTAAGCATGCCGTATAATCTTTTCCTTCAGTCCTTAAGGTGTATCGGATTTCTGTGATAGCTTCCAACAGTGTTTTCATATTTACTTGAGCAGTAATCACCTATGGTGATGCACATTTATCACTTCACAATAGCTGTAAATATTCTAAAATGATACGCCTTATGCTTTAAATGGTTAAAATATATCATTCTGACAGGTTTCCATGTGCAGCAAAAAGAATATACATGTTCAGTATCTAGCAGAAAACAGCAGTTATCTCTGATGTATACTGTTACAGTGAGTTTATAATCAGGGCTGCGTTTATACTCTTGGCTTGGCTGTGTTCATTTTTAACAGTTACATTACCTACAAAGTTAATGTTATTTACCTTCTAAAGTGATATTAAAAACAGTTTTTTTATTTATATTATTACCCACTTAAGGACAGCCCACCATAGATATCCTGCGGCAGGGCGGCCCTTAAGTGCAAAATCACGTTAAGGGGGCGCGTTCCCGCTGTGATTAGACACAGCGGGAGCCAGTCCCCGGGACCGGCGGCCGCGATCGCTGCCGGCCTCCCGCGATTGTCAAGGAGACTGACAGAACGCCCATCTGCCTATGTAAAGAAGGCAGACGGCTGTTCTGCCAGACAGATAGGGAGAGATTGTGTGTTCCTAGTAAACAGGAACACAGATCTCTCTCTTCCTGAAGTCCTTCCATTCTCCCCACAGTTAGAAAACATTCCATAGGAGCACACTTAACCCCTTGATCACCCCTGATGTTAACCCCTTCCCTGCCAGTGTCATTTATACAGTACATATTAGTTAGAATTACATCACTGTATTGGTGTCACTGGTCCCCAAAAACCATCACTAATGCCCCGTACACATGCAACGATTATCGGCCGACCGATCGGCCGTCTTTTGTCCAGTGTTGTTGTGTTGGTTGAAATGTGCTCTAGACCAGTGGTTCTCAAATCCGGTCCTCGGGACCCACTAACAGGCCAGATTTTAAGTATTACCTTGGGGGATGCAGACTAGAATACTGCAATCACTGAGAAGCAAATGAGATCACCTGTGATGTAATTTAGTTATCTTGCAAACCTGGCCTGTTGGTGGGTCCTGAGAACCGGATTTGAGAACCACTGCTCTAGACTGCACACAAATTCTCTCGGCCAACAACAACCAACTTCAGAAGTGATGTCATGTGCTGGTTTACTTTCTGTGTGTTTTTTCTTCTCTGAGCATGCCCAGTCTTGCTCATCTGAATTTTGTCTGCCGAAATCTGTACTGAGTGACGGAAAATCGGCCGTTCTGTTGACGGCCAACAAACATTTTATAGCATGCACACCAGATTTTGTTCGGCCAAAAAGTCGCAGTCGGTTGTCGGAATCATCATACTAACAAGCCGATAATCGGCCGATCGGACATTGGCCGAAAATTCACGGCCAACAATCGTTGCGTGTGTACGAGGCATTAGTGTCAGATTTGTCTGCTGCAATGTTGCAGTCCCGCTAAAAATCGCTGATTGCTGCCATTACTAATAAAAACAATAATAAAAAAGAAAAAAGTCCATAAATCTATCCCATAGTTTGTAAACGCTATAACTTTAGCGCAAACCAATCAATATACACTTTTTTTTTTTACCAAAAATATGTAGCAAATTACAAGTTATCCTAAACTGATCAAAAAAAATTGATTTTTTTTATTTTTTTTTTTATTTGGGATGTTTTATATCAGAATTTTCTTTTTAAATTGTCCGTTTTTTTTTGTTTATAACACAAAAAATAAAAACCACAGAGGTAATCAACTACCACCAAAAGAAAGCTCTATTTGTGGGAAAAAAAAGGACATCAATTTTATTTGTGTACAGCGTCGAACGACAGCACAGTTGTCAGTTAAAACAACGCAGTGCCGTATCGCAAAAAATAGCCTGGCCATTAACGGGGTAAAACCTTTTGCGGCTGAAGTGGTTAAAATACCAAATACCATTACCTGCTCTGTTCAATGGTTTTGCACAGAGCAGCCCTGATCCTCCTCTTCTCGGGTCTCCCGACGGTGCTTCTGTACCTTTATTCACCCTTCAAAGCTCCTGAGGAAAAGACCAGGTTGCGAATCATGTAGAGCCACAAGCATCTGGAATACGAGACCCCTATATGTTGTATTAATAAAGCTAATAATCCAAAATTTTTTGACAGTGATAAATGCAAATTGGGGGGAATATGCCTATTCCACTTTTTAGGATGCATTGTTTTATTGTTCTTATTGCAGTAGTATCTTCATGGTAGGCATTTTAAATACCATTGTAAAAAAGATGATATTTTTCTATACGTGCTAGAGTTTATGTGCCTAAAAAGTAACTTAAAATGATTTTCTATACACTCATCTTCACATCAATCAATAGGACGTGACACATAATATACTTGTGTTGTTATGTACCCACAGTACCGCCCTGGTGTTACACTCATTTTATCTCAACTTTTTCTTGCTATCATCCTGTAGTAATCACAAACTGGGTAAGGAAGGGGCAGCAATTCAGCAATCAGGCTCTGCTGCAATTCGTGTGTGCTTACTGATAGAAGTGCTGCTGTTCCATCATTGGCCGGTTAACAGATATGCTGCATTTGTGACCAGTGTTGCTGACAGTGTTAATGTGGAATGTTGGTTTGTGGCGCTACCTATTAAAGAGGAAGTAAACCCTCCTCTACAACTTGTACCTATAGGTAAGCCTATGATAAGGCTTACCTATAGGTACTGTAAATATCTCCTAAACATGTACCGTTTAGGAGACATTTACCTTACATGCAGCCAGTGACGTCACTGGCGCATGCGCTCTGAAGGAACGGCCGCTCGTGCCGTTTCTTCAGAGCCCCGTGCCGTGACTGTCGGCTCTCGCGCGCGTGCGCAGGAGTGACGTCACTGCGGCTCCGGCTAATCAGATGGCCGGATGCCGCGATCCCGGAAGACGGGCGACTGGACATGTCATAGAGGTGAGTGAGCAGCACGGCGGGGGCTCGTTCTAAGGTAAGTATTGCTTAATGAGCTAGTATGCGATGCATACTAGCTCATTATGTCTTTCTCTTGCAGGGTGAAAAAAAAAAAAATCCGAGTTTACAACCTCTTTAAGAGGGAATGTGTAACAATATGTGAAAAAATATACAAATAAAATTTGTAAAAGAAATCAAATGAATGTTGCCCATGTAGTGGTGTTTCATAAGGTGCTATTGTGCATAAATAAATAAATATATACCAACTACAAATCACAAGTACTTTTAAATGACTCTTGGATGTACATCTCAAGGATTGAAACATTCAGGGGTATGAGAAATGAATAGGTCCACACACACCTACACAGGTTGAACTGGATGGACTATTGTCTTTATTCAACCTCACCTACTATGTAAGTACAAGTATTAGATATCATATGTAAATGAATATGTGCAACGTGCTTATGAAAGTGCTAGTGCTATCGGTGCTAAAATTAGTGCAGAGAATACAAATAATCCCAAAAAAATCTCCGAAGTGCTTATTATCACTGTCCACCAGTGGGACTTTTTTTTGTTGGTTTACTAATCCCTGGTGTATACTTGCATATGCCCAGTATGTGTATTGCTGACCACTTGGTCTTGTTGCTGCTGTAGTACAATTTTAGATTTTTCGGTCATTGCAATGGAATTTATTTAATGGTAGCCTATGTAATTATGTCATATGACATCATTAAAAATATCATGGACTAAAACAGTCAGTCTGGACACCAGACAACCAGACCAAGGCAGTGACAAAAGAAACAGTTGGTCATTATTTTGTATTCCCATACATTCCTGTAGAGCAGTAAAGATCAAATAGAATAACTTAGAGACGTTCTGAAAACATTTGGACTGTAGCACTTTTTAGAGCAGGGATAGAAGGTTAGAAGGGCCAATAAAAGGAGAAGAATAGCAGTGCAAGGTAAAAGCCACTTCAGACAAGAAAATAAGAACTTCACTGCAATATGCACGATGGTGGGAGTGCAAAATGGCTCCCAAAGCCTCTAAACAGCTACATTTCCTTAAAGTGTATCTATAGTCAAAATGTACATGCAAATATTTATTTCTACATTGAATTTCAATTATTTCTAGCTTACTTATTCTGAATGATCTTGAGGTTTGTAAACGTACTTTTCGAAGATCCCCAACATTTACTTCCTTGAATTCTGTAACGTGTATTCAGTACGCCAAGTGGGTAGGCACAGATTCACAGATTTCACAGAGTCTGCCTTCTGAACTACAGGGGTTTCAGGAGATGGAGTCCGTACAGGAATCACAGCTTGCAGGTAGCAAAGGACCATGGGATATATAGTCCTTAGTAATGGAAAGTAAACAGCAGAGGAGAAGAATGCAGGAAATGCAGGTTGTGGAAAGGGATGGCCAGCAGACAGGCAGAACCCACTACATGAAATGAAATTTTTATTAGATTGCCAAATCTGACAATTCTTTGCATTGGTATTACAATGCTGATGTTATAAAATGAGAGTGTATGCTGTGACCATAGAGCTCCTTTAAAATCTAGCTGGGTTTATATTCAAATGACTATATGTTTGTTGGTTACATGGTTTATTACGGGAGTTTGATAAATGTGACAATAATTTCCAACTGTCCAGCCAGGGAACCACTCAATCCTCAATGCAGTGGAATTGTCTGGGGATTGTTGGTCTTGCAAATTATTCACAGTTAGACAAACAACAAATGCATCACTGAGTGAAACACATGTATGCATAGATTAAATTGTGGTCATCAAGGCACACTTTCATACAGATTGGGAATTCAATAAAGTCCTAATGACAACTTTATGGTGGTAGTTTCCATAAGAACTTGCTGCATATAATTCAGGCAAGCATTTGTACCATTGTTGGTAACTCTGCCAACACATGTGGCAAATTTAGGTAGTCTTAGCTACTGCTGCTTTAAAAACGTGTCATTATCATGTTTTTAAATTTTGTAACATGTTACACCCTTAATATAAGTGTAACATGAACATGTAACATGTTATGAAAGGTGAACTTGAACTTATCCTTTAAGATTAGTTCTAAGCTGGTGTACAGAGGTATGGCAGTACTCAGAGAAGGTCCCCTGGCCAAAGGATGCAGGTTGTTTTATTACCCAAATATAACAATGCCTATATTTGGGAAATTACTTCTCCCTGGTACTGAATGGGCAGATACTCATCAAGTCAACTATACTTTTAATTTACAGCACATGGCAGTGGGCAGATTTGAAAGCCCCCATTGGAGTCAGTAGTGGATATAGATTCTTCCACTGCCGTGCGCTGTCAACTAAAAGTAATATGGACCTGATGATGAAATTTTGTAGCCTAAATGCCTTGGCCATGGGCCTGTGAATGTGACAGCATAGTGGCCAGGGAGGAAGGGAGCTCTCCTAGGAAGGAGTGTTCATTGTGGACATTCCAACCTCAGTGCAGGCATTGACAGATTCCTGTACCTGGGACAAGTAAATTAATCAGACATAAGCACAGACAGTTCATTTTGGCACCAAACACCCAAGGTATGGGAGGCAGGTATTGGCAGAGTGGGGGGAAAAAAAAGGCAGCAGATTTTACTTGTGGGCATACCAATCTATTCACCCAACGAGGTGGAATTCCTTTTGATGCATGGAGCTCTTACTTTGGAGGAAACTAGGTATTTTTGGCTATAGAGTTGTATAATTCATTTTACCCTTCTTTTTTAATTGGCTTACTTTTTGACGCAACTGTATAGGACACAATGAGGCTTGTAGTATAATATTAATTATCCTATTAATTTGCCAATAAGGTTTGATGCAATGCAGAGATTTACTATATAAATCCCATAATAGCAATTTTGCTTTATGCAGCCCTCCATTTATGATGTACAAAAAATGATTGGCTTATATCCGATTTCCCTCTTTTTTATTATTTTACTATTAAACTTATCAATTTCCATGCCCCTTATGATATTATGTAGGACATTCAAACTCCACTTAGCTTTACTATATATTTTATTGCAGTGAGCACAGAGTATACCACAAGCTGTCTGCCATTCTCCTGCTTCTGTGCTGAGTGTTCCCTCTACTACTGGCCTATACCTTGGCTTGTATAGGCCAGTGGGAGAGGGAAAACTCAGGAGAGGTTCTCTCTCCTACTATAGAGACGTCTTCACTGGGTGTTTTTACTGTATGCACTTATGGATATTTCAGGTAGGCTGTTTGCCAGTGATGATAAATACACCACTTCAATTTATATCATGTTAAAAGAGACCATGCTTGCCTAGGTGAATACAGCATCAGTCCTCACAATCAACCACCACTGATCACTTGATTCTCACTGCTCCATGAGAAGAGAGCTGGTGACTATCAGTCACTCCTCGCCCCCCCCCCCACCTCGCTCACTGGAGCACTGGGCTGTGGAGGGGGTGGGAGGGCTGGCTCAGGCTCTCAGCAGCTTGCTGTCTGCTGAAAACGGGTCACAGGAGTGTAGAACAATCTGCACTCCTGTGATCCAAAGGAACTTTAATGAAGAGTTTACATTGTATGGATTTATATTTTCAGATAAATGGAGAATATTTGTTATAAGAAGCAGACTTTGTCCTGTGAAACGCGTTGAATGTGGAAATTCCAGATTGTGGTTTACAAATACATTGACAGATCTCTTTACCTGGGACAGATTCATGAATTGGAGGTAAGCTCCAACACTTTTGGTGCTACACCCAACAGAATTCTAAAGGTTGTCTACAACACCCTGTATGAATTCCCCTGAGCATGTTACATATCATCACAAAGACTTTATACACTTCTAGGTTGCTAGATAGGGCTTATCCTGTAAATAAGTCCATATAATTATTGCTATATAGTATAGTGATAATCCACTGATTGTGTATGTGTGTAGTTATATGTGTGGCACTGTGGAAGAAGCACTGTAAAGGTCAGTTGAAGGAAGACTGCTGTTCTTGCAGTACATGCTTACAATACTACTACATGTTCACGCAACTTACATATCCACTTTAATTTCATAAATCCACTTCCCTTCTTTTTTTAGCTTTTGAAATGCCTTAATAACCCTCTTATTAAAGCATTATTTCCTTTAACTTACTCCTGTGTCTTTGGTACAGTAAACAAAACCCCCCACTGACAGGGGTTTTTAACCATCCCCTACTCTGTCAAAACAAAATTAAAAATTTAGGTCTTAGAAATACTTTAAACATGTTGTATAAATCAACTGGTTAAAATCAGATTCCAGCAGTACAAAAAGTGGAAAAGACTGAGGGGGTGAATACTTATGAAAAGCATTGCAAGTACAGCAAAATATAATGATTTCACTGTGAGAACTCTTTGCTGAAAGGCTGGAAATGAAGTAAGTGAACAGGAATTTAGATGTGTCTGTTGAATTAAATTAAGAATGGTTTGGTGAGCTTCTGGGCCATCCTTGTTTGTCTATGTGAAACTGTTTAACGAAGAAATTATGAATGTCTCACAGGGTAAAGGTTCATTAGCAGCCCTTTAAAAGATGTACTGAGTGAAATCTTGTCAATTGAAAACTTTTATAACAATTTAATTTAAAAAATAAAATATCTAATACATATACAGTATGTATAATACCAATAACATTATTATTAGCATAAATCAAAAATGTGTTTCTACAGATTTTGCGTGGAGACTATTTAGCAATGCATTCTAACACTTTGGATTTTCCTATTTCCAAAAGGCAAATTTGAGTTAATTTCATAATAGAACAAAAGAAGACTATGCCCCTAGCGACCAGGACAGACACCCATTCAAAGATGTTCAAGTAATGGAGCTTCATTTGTAATGCTATAAGTGAACTACATCTCCATCATCTGGTGCCTTATGATGCCAAGACACCCCTTGATGTTTTGAGTTGCTCATGAAAAAAAGTGATTAATTAAAAAAAAAAAAAAACACCTTTTACTTAAATCCAGTTGATCCAGCCCTTGCTGCAAGGCTAAATAAACTCTACAATTTTAGTATTAAAAGTATTTAGTTAAAAAAATTATTATGACAAGACTTAAACTGTAACATTACAAAATCACAGGTAATGTGTGTTAAGTATATATACATTTTAACTAATAGAGTGATAATTGTCCTGAACTTTTTAAAGAGGATAATAATAATGATAATAATAATAATAATAATAAAAAACATGGAGAGACGGACAGGTATAGTAGAGTTGGGACTTATGGCATCTCAAAAAAGAAACAAATGAGGAACAATATCTCTATAACTGTTCTCTACGACCAATCATTTTAAATTGTAGGATAATCCTAAATATCTACCAAATTAAATACTAAGATACCATACATAGATACCTCCAAAAGCCGTAGACCTAAATGCCAACCAGCTTGAGGAAGACTAACAAAATTTGGAATGTGGGTCAGATTTAGATTTTGTGTTATATCCTTCACAGTGCTTTATTAATCTACTCTTAAAAACCATTCCCTTATTGTTAGCATATAAGATTGTCTCCAGTATGCAGGAATGAGACTTTTAGCTGCATTTAGAAAAAATGGCTTTGGAGAATTCTGTTCGGTCCGCCCCTTTCTTTCCCGATTGGCTAACTGACAGGTGCGGGAGCCAATGGTGTCGCTGCTGTGTCTCAGCCAATCAGGAGAGAGAGTTCCGAATGGCTGTGACACTTGTGGACATCGCTGGGGCAAGATGAGACGAGATGGGGCTCAGGTACGTATTAGGGGGGCTAAGGGGGCTAAGGGGGCTGTTGCACACAGAAGCCTTTTTATCTTAATGCATTAAGATTTAAAAAAAAACTTCTGACTTTACAACCCCTTTAAATAACTGGACACCAATATAATTTGACACTGCACTTCTGACCAAGTAATCACAAATTTCTCTCTGCTCAACAGTGCCCCGAGGTCATAATGTCAAATATTGTAATTTATGTGCTCTGCTGGAAGCTTGTATTTAATAAAGAGTACAACCTTTTATTGCTTGCACCTGGGTGTGATTTATTACACCCAGACCTCGACCTTTATGAACCCAATACACAGTACTGTAATGCTTTGCAAACAAATGTGCTTTATAACTGTTTATAATGTATTAAATATGTAATCTAAAGATGGTGTCTGCAGATTTAAATAC
Source organism: Pelophylax lessonae (assembly GCF_965119305.1). Lineage (NCBI taxonomy): Eukaryota > Metazoa > Chordata > Amphibia > Anura > Ranidae > Pelophylax > Pelophylax lessonae. The sequence continues at coordinate 197,377,374 of NC_138772.1, forward strand.
TGGCGGCAATTATTTGGTGATAATTATTTGGTTGTGAGCTGTGTATAGAGCTATTACAGTGCTCATAGTGGTACATGTCTGCGCCTACGAAGCTGTTGGAATGTAGGTATATGGCTTTATCCCCAGGTCCATTCAGCTATCTGCTGGATTCCCCAGCTGTAAGTGAAATGTAAAACAAAGAAGCCTGGGATAGGGGTGATATCTTCCCACAAATATGGAAATGCCCATATTTGAGAAATGATTTGCCACAGGGAAGACAGACCTGATGGAGAACTATTCCTAATGGCCACAGTGCCTGTTTGGTCGGTGAAACCTGATAGGGGAACTGAGATACTACTTCCCTATCAGGTCCGCCTTGCTTTTGATTGACAGCAGATGGCAGTACACAGATTCTAAAGTTGCTGTTGGACTGAATAGCCTTTAACCACTCTGCAACCGCTCACAGTAATACTACTGCGGCAGAGTGGTTCGTTATCGTCCAGTCACGTAGTATTAACGTGACTGGACTCCTCCCCTTCTGGGCGGCGCTTGCGCGCCGCCGGAGGCTCGCTCCCGCTGTTTTCATTCACAGCGGGAGTCGGGCCAGGGGAGGAGCAGCGGCGATCGCCGCTGCTCTTACCCGATCGTCGGGGATCGAGTCTGGAGATCCGCCCGCTGTGTGTAAACACAGCGGGCGGATCTCCATAGTGATAGGGAGTGACAGATCGGACTGTTCAGCATAGCTGGACCTCCGATCTGTCCATGAATCACATAGTCACCTCCCCCCCTACACGTCAGTAAGCACCAGGCATACATTAACCCCTCCCTCTCCAATAAAATTAACCCCTTCCCTGCCAGTGTCATTTTTACAGTAACAGTGCATATATATAGCACTGATTACTGCAGTAATGTCACTGGTACCCCCAAAAGTGTCAAAAATGTCAGTCAGGGGTCCGGTCTGTCCGCCGCAATGTCGCAGTCCCGCAAAAAAAATCGCAGATCGCCGCCATTACGCGTTAAAAAAAAAAACACCAAAAATGACAGAAATCTTTCCCTTTGTTAGTAAACGCAATAACTTTTGCGCAAACCAATCAAAATACGCTTATTGCGATTTTTTTTACCAAACATATGTAGCATAAAACAAATTGGCCAAAAACTTTTAAAAAAATTGGTTTTTACATCTTTTTTGGGGGGAATTTCATATAAAAAAATGTGAAAAATATTGTTATTTTTTCAAAATAAACGCTCTTTTTTTGTTTATAGCGCAAAAAGTAAAAATCGCACAGGTGATCAAATACCACCAAAAGAAAGCTCTGTTTGTGGGAAAAAAAGGACGTAAATTTCGTTTGGGTACGGCATCGCACGACCGCGCAATTGTCAGTTGAAGTCGCACAGCGCCGAATCGCAAAAAGTGGCCTGGACGGAAGACAGCAAAATCCTCCGGTTGTAAAGTGGTTAAGGATTTGCTTACTGCCATAGGTGTGGGCAGCCTATTGCATTAGGGTATGCACCCCAAACCTCAAACACACATAGGTGTGGGCAGCCTATTGCATTAGGGTATGCACCCCAAACCTCAAACACACATGCGTATATATATATATATATATATATATATACACACACACATATACATACACACACAGCGTAACTCCACTTTTGTTGAGAAAAAAAACATTCCCCTCTGGGTGATCTCTGTACATTGCAGGGATTTTAACAAACTTTGTTGCAGATTCCTACCTTTTGTATTCTGAAGAAATCATTGTTTGTTCCTCTATGGCTCTATGCTGAGTGGGTCTAATGGGAGTGGTTTCATAATTATCTATCAGTTGTGGCAGCTGCAGGGCTCTAATGAGGAAAGCTGCTGGGCCTGCATCCCTTTAGATGTGTTCCTATTGGGAGTATCTCACCATATAATACATTTTTGTTGCAGGGATGCCAGAAATCTGACTTGTATCTTAGTGCAGACTCCTGGAAAAATTGGTGAGTCAATCACGCAAGCAGGAAATTATGCTTCTGGTGTGTGGTCAGTACACATTCTGTGTACACAGACTTGTATAAAGTACTCGAAATTTCTACTTGAGTAAAAGTACAAGTGCTCGATCAAAAAGTGACTTGAGTAGAAGTGGAAGTGCTCGCAGAAAAAGTTACTTAAGTAGAAGTACTAAAGTATTCAACATTTTTTTTACTTAAGTATTGCAAGTAGTTTTTTCAAAAAATTTGCTACTTAAGTACTAAAAGTAAAAAGTACCAATAGTTTTGAAAAAAAAATTCTACTCAAGTACTGAAAGTAAAAGTACAAGTACTGTGTTATGTAGTTATTAAAGAAAGAAGTCAAAAGTTTGAACATCATATTGTTTTTTATTATTTCAAATGATTTATTCAAATGATTAACCTGTATTGTTAGTAGTTTCTTGATGCACTTTAAGCGCTGTAGCACCATTTATTTGTTTGTTTCATATTTTCTTTTTATTGGAAAGATTTGGTATAGCAGCTTTTATTATACACAGCCTTTATTTTCGTATGCGCTGATTTACAAATGACATTATACACATTTTTTTGAGCTTTATGCAACCTGCCATCTACTGTTCTGGCAGTGGTAATTTTTTTAAAAGTAACAAGTAACTATGCAACACAAAAAAAATATATCGGAGTAGAAGTATCGAAATCATCGAAAAAATGAAGTGAAGTAAAAGTAGAAGTAGGAGAAAAAAATTCTACTCTAGGAAAGTACAGATACCGCATTTCGGTACTTAAGTACAGTACTTAAGTAGTTCTACTTCGTTACTATACATCTCTGTGTGTACAGAACAGCTCCAGGTAGCCATATTGCATTGCATTTTCAGAACATTACAACAGCTGCAGATTGAAAAGGAAAGGCCATTTTTAAAAACATTCAATTACAATATGATTTGTGTCGCAATTGTATACGCTACATTGTTTTTCTTTATTTGCTATTTTTTCCTCCACGAAAGTGGAGTTACCCTTTATTATATACACATACACACACACTCTAAATAAATGTAAACATTTTAAAATGTAGTAGAGTAGTGGACGGTGTCAATAGAGCAGTGGACATGCCAGTAAGGCAGAGGCTGGTTTTAGTAGGGCAGTGGACTAAGTCAGTCGTTTTCTATTTGTATTATTTTATTTTATATTATTTTTTACAGATTTATTTATATTTTTTTATAATTTTTTACACATGTTTTAAAAAGGTGTGGTGAAATATCAGCATGGGGAATCTGTGCTGCATGGGGTGATTAGGTTGTGCCCAGCCACACCCAGCACACCCTCTGTGCAAGTCTATGCTTGAACGCTAGGATGAACTAGTCTTTCAGTTCCCCATCAGACTCCATCCACCCCTGCTACAAGACTCCTTGGCTATGTGCGCATCAGTGCAATGGGTGCAATGGTCTGGGAAGAAGGGAGCGCAATATGGACACTCCTCAATGCCAGGGTCTGATAGATTAATGTACTGTACCTATCGCTGACAGGTACATAATTTAGGCACAAGCACTGAATTTCAGTGCGGATGCCCAACGAAATTCTAAAGGATGTTTATGACACCCTTTATGAATACCCTCATATGTTTTTATTAACCTAATTATATAGTACCTTATTTATATCTGCTCCTGTTTATACTGCATATGTGGTATCAACAACCTTGAATCCTACAAGGTAAGGAACTAGAACAGGCTGCCTTTCTGGTCATTTAGAATTACTAAACCAAAGAACAAAAATTATAACTCACCAGCCCTTAATTGTGGTGGCTGCATTAGTTTTTTTCAGCGTGTACAGAAAATATCTGTTGATCTTGCCAGAAACGCTGTTTCTTTATCAATTCCTGTGAGCTGGTCTGGAAACATAACATATAACATGACATAAAACATGTATTCCTTGTGTAAACTATTAATCCTATCAACTTCCATATAATGAAAATAAAAAAGGCAGACATATTTGAAGTCCAGCCTATGTGACAAGCATGGTTCCCTCCATAGATAGAGATGTACCGAACGGTTCGCCGGCGAACGGTTCCCGGCGAACTTCGAACGTTCGCGTTCGCCGCTGCGGGCGAACATATGCGATGTTCGGTCCGCCTCCTATACATCATCATTGAGGCAAACTTTGACCCTGAACATCACAGTCAGCAGACACATTCCAGGCCAATCAGCATACCTCCCTCCCACACCCTCCCACCTCCTATAAATAAGCAAGGGCAGCATCCATCTTAGATCATTTCTGTGTTACTGAGAGCAGGGAAAGTGCTGGTGCTGCTGCTGCTGTTATAGCTAGGGACAGTTCCCGGTCTTGTTAGCCAGTGTTCTTGGTACACTCCTGCTGTAAGGACAGCACCCCAAAAAGCCCTTCCTAGGGCTGGTATTTGAGGTTTTTTTTGGATATATATATATATATATATATATATATATATATATATTGTCCCCAAAAGCCCTTTTGAGGGCTGGTATTTGTGTAATTTTTTTTGTTCTGTGATATATATATATATATATCTATTGTCCCCAAAAGCCCTTTTGAGGACTGGTATTTGTGTAATTTTTTTTGTTCTGTGATTATATATATATATATATATATATATATATATATATATATATATATATATATATTTGTCCCCAAAAGCCCCTTTGAGGGCTGGTATTTGAGTATTTTTTTAATATATATATATATATATATATATGTAGCATGTCCAGAACCAGAAAAAAAAGATCATATAGGTGTAAAAGGGGTTCCCACCATCCCTGTTCTACTGAAAAATTATCTTTTTTTCTGGTTCTGGACATGCTACAGAGCTGAAACTTCACAGGTACACTTTTTAGACCCCCTAGACACTAAATCACACAAAAAGTTCTTAAAAATTGTCATTTTTGATAGAGAGCCAATTATTAGAAAAAAAAAAAACTTAAAAAAAATGTCTTTGGATTTATTGTTTTGGGGGTCTAAAAAGTGTACCTGTGAAGTTTCAACTCTGTAGCATGTCCAGAACCAGAAAAAAAAATAGAATCAGGGTTAGGGCTAGGGTTAGGGTTAGGGTTAGGGTCAGGGCTAAGGTTAGGGTTATTTTTAGTGCTTAGGGTTAGAGTTAGAGGGGTAGGGGTAGGGCTACTAACTCTAACCCTAAGTATCTCACCGTAACCCTAACCCTAGCCCCTAACACTAAACCTAACCCTCTAACCATAACCATAACCCTCTAACCTTAACCCTAACCCTCTAAGCCTAGCCATAAAAATAACCCTAAACCTAACCCTAACCCTAACCCTAACCTTAGCCCTAACCCTAACCCTAGCCCTAACCCTAGCCCTAACCCTAACCCTAGCCCTAACCCTAATTCATATTTTTTTCTGGTTCCGGACATGCTACAGAGCTGAAACTTCACAGGTACACTTTTTAGACCCCCCAGATGCTAAATCCAAAGAAATTTTTTATTTTTATTTTTTTTTAATTTTTCCAATAATTGGCTCTCTATCAAAAAATTACAATTTTTAAGAACTTTTTTTTGTGTGATCCCTCTCCGGCATGCCACAGTCCAGGTGTTTGTCCCCTTGAAACAACTTTTCCATTACTATTGTGGCCAGAAAGAGTCCCTGTGGGTTTTAAAATTCGCCTGCCTATTAAAGTCTATGGCGGTTCGCAATGTTCGCCGGTTCGCGAACATTCACCGATGTTCGCGTTCGCCGTTCGCGAACAGCGAATTTTATGTTTGCGACATCATTATCCATAGATACAGTGGAGCAGTAAGTGTAGCCACTCAGACACAGAAAGTGCACTTTTTGCAGTAATAATAGGTGAAAATAAAGGAAAATCTGCAGTTTAAATCCTAGAGAAATAAAATATGTTGTATGCCTACTGCATTGTTTTCTTTTCCAATGACTTTTACTTTACTTTCACAGTGCCTTTGAACGTGCTTAAAAATTAGCCTACTCCAAGAAGAGTAGCACAACCCCCTCCTTTTCTTAATACTGTCTGTTCTGGCCCATCTCTTCCACCCATCATTTTACTTCTTCACATAACCCTTCATGTAGTTGACAGGGGAGGAGGGAAGGTATCACGTGACAAGTGGCAAATGTCGAGGGAGCAATATGCGCTATGCTATATGTAATAAATCCCTAAGCAGCCAGCATCAACTTGTAATAACAAATGTAATCAATGTGAGTCCATATGCAGTGCTAGCACACATCCATATGAATGATTGCAAAGATGAAGATTCCGCCATCAACTTCAGTGCAGAGAGAAGCAAACGACACCACCGTGAGGCACTCAAATCTCCTTACCACACTATAGAATATGATGAGCAGTGTATGGTAAATGTTACAGCAGGATATCAGCCAAACTTGCAGCAATTCAGAATGGTAAAGCAAAGGAAATTCTCCAGCACTAAATCCAAGCTTTGGACTTGAGGGATCCTTCATCGAGTGTGAGGTAGCCACTTCTTACAGGTTAGTAAAGCCAAAGAAATGCTGATCTAGGTGAGTGACCGACTCTCATGCGATGTGAACAGGAACCCAGGGTGCTGCACAGCTCGTCTGTGAGATTCAGAGACATGCAAAAATAAGGAATATTGCTGCACTTCTTGGTAACTTTATTGAAGCATTAAAATCACATCACAGATATAACAGCAACATAAAAGGTAATGGATTTTGCGCTAAAGTCAGCGCTTACTCAAACCTAGAGCGGCATTTCTTTGGCTTCTTTGTAAGAAGTGGCTTCCTCACTCTCGATGAAGGATCCCTCAAGTTTAAAGCTTGAATTCAATGGTGGAGCATTTCCTTTGCTTTTCCATTCTGAATTGCTGCAAGTTTGGCTGATATCCAGCTGTAACATTTACCATACACTGCTCATCGAATTCTATAGTCTGGTAAGGAGATTTGAGTGCCTCACAGTGGTGTAGTGTGCTTTTCTCTGCACTTAAGTTGGGGGAGGAATCTTTATCTTTGCATTCATTCATATTGATGTGTGCTAGCGCAGCATATGGACTCACATTGATCACGTGACAAGGGACAGGTCTAAGTCTGTTGCGCCTGCTGACATCACATCCAAGATGGTGGTGCAGCAGCAGTCTCAGTGCTTTTATAGTCTACACAAGGGAGGCTTTTACAAGTAAATGACACGCATAAATAGGTTAACTGTACATTCCTTTGGGAAGATTGTAGTTGGTAAAATGAATGGTCTGCTGACAAGGTCTCTTTAAAGCCCAACTCCATGAAAATACTCCCCGCTCCCCCTGCATTGCAAGGGTTAACTTCTCATTATGTCTAGGGGGAGATGATTAAGTTGTAAATACTTACCTTATTCCTTACTCCGGCAGCCTCCCTCCAGCACAGCAAATGATTCCTTGCAGCTTCTCTGTAGGCTGCAACTGGCTCTGGTCACACTCCAACCTCCAAAATGTACAATACAGGGTTAATGTCCCTGTATTGTATGTGATTATGCCAAGGCTATACCTACAGACTGGAGCTTTGAGTGGAGGATGAACATGCTGGAGTGGGGTGTAAGGTAAGTTATGGAGTGATGTTTTGAAATCACTTGACATAAAGTATAGCCCGAAAAAAAAAAAAAAAAGCGTAGGGCTAGCGTGACTGGGTAGACAGGGTAATCAGGGAGAGATAGGGTTAACTAGGTGGTTCCTTGGTCTCTCACCCAATTGGGGGTTTTATTTAGCAGGGAGGAGTGGTTGCAAGGAGGTCTTTGAGACATTTGCACATCTTCCCAGCATCCGATGAAGCACATGTGGGAAGAACAATCCCAGCTGCCCCTATACTGGATTTGTTCATCTGTAAGTGGTCTTCACGATTTGGTGGTTGGGGTCTTTGGAGGCGTTTAAAAAAACCTGCTGTGCTTATCAGTTTAGGGACCCATCTAAGGTATGGAGTCACCTGTGGAATGCCAGTTAATGGTGGGTTAACTGGTAGGTTGAAATTGTGAGGTATCTGCAGAATGTTGAGGTCATCTCCGAGCCGGTGTGGCGTGCCTGGGGACTGCGTAAGTAGTTACGCAGCTCCAAAGATCAGCAACCTCATGTTTCTTGTTATGGTTATTTTTATTGTGGTTCCTGTTTTAAGGAATGTTTGTTATATTTTGTTATTGGTTTAATAAATGGCCGTTACGGCCAAATTTTACTCCAACAATTGTGTTGTGGTATTTTTTTTACAGATAGTTGGGGTAAAAGGGGTTGATTTGGTTAGAGGTTGTGATGAGGTTGAGGATTACATCTGGGGTGCCTTAGTCATGAGCATTTAACCCTTCGGCAAGGGAAAGGGGACCCCATATGTTTTGAAACTACATTTCCATTTCCCATGATGCTTTACTACACTGTAGAGTGCATGAGTATCATGGGAAATTTAGTTCCAAAACACCTGGGGTACCAAGGTTCGCCATTACTGGTTTGGACTTTAGTGGCTGCTTGCTTGTTCCATGTTAGCTTGCTAGGTAGTGTAAACGGGATTATAAAAAAGTGGACAACGGAAGCTCCACTATTTCTGTCTTCACGGATTCACCTCAAGGTGTATTGCAGACCTAAATAAACTGCCGTACATTGTGTATAAAGGAAACAGACTGAGCCCTGCTCTCCAGCGAACCTGAAATTACATCTGCCTCACATACAGACATATGTTTTCTTTTCTAATTAGAGATAAGCATAGTTACACATTGCCACAGATATATCTTTGTCATGCTTGTTTGAACGGAACAGTGAACATAACAACTGCAATAAAAGGATGCTATTGTGCTTGCTTGATTGGTAGTTTTAAAGTTTGTTTTCTTCTGCAGAAAAGGGCTGCATTGTTCAGCGTTTAGAAGTATTGTTTTAATCATAGGTATGTTTTAGGTTGTGTAGGTACTCAATAAGATCATAAAAACATGGAAATGACATTGGAACCTGATTTATTGTAATCATTTTTTTTTTTAGGCTGGAAAATGACTATATATTATTGAAAGTATTTACCTAAAATGTACTAATGTTTAGTGCAGCGTTTCACAAAGCATAAGAATAGTAGTTTAGGTGATATAGATAAAGTAGTATATTGTCTAAGATATTTACTTCAGTGTTGGCTGTTTTTGGACCAAAACTAAAGAAAGCACATGTGCTTAAAGCATATCTTAAAAACAGTAATACTATTGCAGCTTACCAATCTTTAGATGTGGTGACTGCATTAGTTTCCTTTTTCAGACTTTTTCCCCCTGATAGTCATCTGGTGATCCTGTCAGTAACATGACTAAGGTATAAAATATGGCTTCATCTTAACTGCTAAACCAATAAACCCCCCCCCCCCCTTCCAGTAAAATAACCAAAACAACCGATTGGAGTTAAATTGGCCATAGCAGCCTTTTATTAACCAAAAATTATAAATAGCAAATAAATAACTGATCAATAACATCATACCCTAAACAAACAGTGCATAAAATAAAATAGAGCCACAAGGTCCTAATAAGCATCAAATCAAAGACAGTTCCTGCGTGTCACTTGTCAGGCATCCAGCCGTAAAAACACAGACTCGGACACAACTCGCAGGTACCTACACCAACTGGGAGCCGTACCTCGGGCGGATGCCTACACCATACCTTTTTGTGTCAATATGAACCTAAAAAGGACTTTGCCACAATAGGCTCCTCGCCACATCCCATAATCCAACTCAAAAATCCAACCAAAGGCAGGGCAGGAGTGTGGGAAGTTGTTCCATGCTTGCTGACCTCTGATTGACTCCCCTTCGCTCAGGTTAACAAAACTCCATCTCTCAATGCTCCTCCCAACCCTGACTATGCCCCCCATATACCCAAGCCCTTTTAACCCATGCCGGCCCTCCATTTAGTGCCTTCTGCTTTTACCCTGGGCCTCTCTCACTTCCTGCACTAGGGTGACTAAGCTTACTAGCTGCACTTTATCTATAAACGAGCAGCACTGTCCACCCTTTTAGGATACTCTCCTTATTTTAACTACAAATAATTCCCCCTCTCCTTATCTTCATTGCAAAGGGAGGAGGTGTCTCCTAATTCACAGAAGATAGCTGGGAAGGTTAAAGCCCCGTATACACGAGCCGAATGCCGGACGAAACATTGGCCAGTTCAATAAAAACCGTACGTCATTTGGCCCATGTGTATAGCAGCCGGTCCGACAGAAGCCGGACATTTGGCCGGCTTCTTTAGAACAAGTATGCTGGAAAACCAATAGGTGACTGGTTCCTGATCAGTGCTCTCAGCCTATGTTCTGCGGGGGGGCGCTGTCCGCCTGTCAGAACACAACAGCTCGGGGGGGATCACACTACTATCGTCGGATCGTTAGTACAGCGGCTCCGACTGGAGCTGACAGCTTTTAAAACTCATAGTGCTTCAAAGGTTGTTTAACCACTTAAGCCCCCGGAAGGTTTACCCCCCTTCATAACCAGGCCATTTTTTGCGATACAGCACTGCGTTACTTTAACTGACAATTGCACGGACGCTGTACCCAAATAAAATTTATATCCTTTTTTTCCCACAAATGGAGCTTTCTTTTGATAGTACAGTAAAACCTTGGATTGCGAGCATAATTCATTCTGGAAACATGCTTGTAATCCAAAGCACTCTTATATCAAAGCGAATTTCCCCATAAGAAATAATGGAAACTCAGATGATTCGTTCCACAAGTCCTTCAGTTTATAGTCTATATACAAAGATTATAGCAATGTGATAGGTTGTGTAACCATAAAATGTCCATCCACAATATGCAGCCTTCCCAAGGGGATTAGAAGTAAAATCTAGCAGAGCTACAGAATATAAGAGAGATGAGAGGAGCCTCTAAGTGTAGCAATATGGTTACATTTAATGAAGGTTCAACATTTAGCAACTCACATAGTTGATGATTAAAATAGGCACACCTAAGTATGCAGGCATCTGGGGTAAAGCTGTCCACATAGACCATCTTCTGAACCACCGGCTCTCACCTCTGTCAGTCTGCAATCGTGACCGGGAAGAATAGCCTGCAGTAGAGTGATCTGAAAGTGAGGCTTTGAATCACTCGTGGAGTGCAGCGGGGAAGGGATGATGAAGATGGCTGTGCAGAGGATGGTCTATGCAGACAGCTTTACCCCAGATGCCTGCATACTTAGATGTGCCTGTTTTAATCATCAACCATGTGAGCTGCTAAATATTGAACCTTCATTAAATTTAACCATATTGCTACACTTTAGAGGCTCCTCTCTTCTTTTTTATACATGACGCTACTTGTATATCGAGACATTGCTTGTATATCAAGTCAAAATTTGTTTTAAAAATTTGCTTGTCTTGCCAAGTGCTCTCAAACCAAGTTACTCTCAAACCAAGGTTTTACTGTATTTGATCATCTCTGCCGTTTTTATTTTTTGCGTTATAAACAAAAAGAGAAACAATTCTGCAAAAAAAAAAGGAAACAATATTTTTTACTTTATGCTATAAAACATAACCGATAAAAAAAATCGAATTCATTCATCAATTTAGGCCAATATGTATTCTGCTACATGCTTTTGTTAAAAGAAAATCCCAATAGGCATATATTGATTGGTTTACACAAAAGTTATAGCTATAAACTATGGGATTATTATATGCAATTTGTATTTATTTATTTTTACTAGTAATTGCAGCGATCAGCGATTTTTAGCGGGACTGTGACATTGCGGCAAACAAATTGGACACCTAACTAACACTTTTGACACTTTTGTGGGGACCAGTGACACTAATACTGTGATCAGTGCTTAAAAATGCACTCTCACTGTACTAATGACACTGGCAGGGAAGGGGTTAACATCTGGGGTGATCAAAGGGTTAAGTGTGCTCCTAGGGAGTGCTTTCTAACTGTGTGAGGGTGGCTTAACTAGAGAAAGACAAATCTGTGTTTCTGCTTAGCAAACACAAGATCTCCATCTTCCTCTCTAACAGAATGGCGGTCTGCCCTGTTTACATAGGCAGACTGCCGCTCTGCCTCTCCTGTGAACGATCAGCGGGTCCACCGGACCCGCTGATTGGCTCCCGCTGTGTCCTATCACAGCAAGAGCGGGTTGCAGGTGTGCACGCATGTGCTCCAGACCCTGTGCACGAAATCACATACAGGTACATGATTTTGTGCAGGCGGGCTGCCCTGCCGCAGTATATCTGCATGGGTCGGGCCATAAGTGGTTGATATTTCAGTCTGGTACACATGAAGTTACAACGACACAGGATTTTGGCTAAAATCATCATCATATTGTTCTGTAACTAAATATAATATACTTAGCTTGAAAAAAAAAAAAAAAAGAAAATGAATGCAGCCACCAAATCTAAGCGCTCCTGCTTCTCATTCGAGCATTCTGGTTTTGGCTGTGGCATTCTCCTTATCTGTTTGTCCACCTGCAAGGTGATTGATGTGGACAGCCACTGGGTAGAGACCAAACCTGATTTAAGCCAGCCAAGCCTGCAGTCCCATGCTTGTGATATTGCACATGTGCTCCAAGCTCCCTGTTTTTCTGCTCTGCTTTTTGGATTTCCCATTTTATGACTTCGGATCAGATATTGACTACTTTCTGAACTCTGCCTGCCTTTTTGACTATGGGTTTCACCCTGACTATTCTGAACCTTCCCTGCCTTGTATCCGGACTGTCATTGAACCACTCTTCCTGTCACCCATCCGCAAGTGCCTGTTTTCTGTGCTCAGTTTGCATGTAGTCAGGCACTATAGCATTGTGCATAAGTTCTGGGGGCAATCAAGTACCTGTAGGCCTACTTGTCTTATGGGAACACGGGCTGCTTTAGGCGAAGCTAGCTATAGTGCCTTACCACCTACGTTAGGGGTAAGCGTGACATTAATTATACACAAACAACTGGATTACAAGATTCTTTTTTGGTAGGCTACAGTTGTCATTTTGAAGCAAATACATTCTCACTAGATGTTGATTCTCCAAAATGTCATGCCATTGACCTTCTTTCACTGAAGATATTGGAGTTACTCATGGGTTGAAGAGAAAAAAATTGTGTTTTTTTAATGAGTTTCTAGATGAGACTCTGGAACTTACTAAAGAGCATATCCATGACCATTTTTTAAAAATATGGTGATTGTTGTTACTGTGGGGTAATTATAGTGGGGAGACTGTTGCTATCCTCCTTTATTGCATAACAGGCACTCATAGGCAATGAAGTTGGAAAATGGGCTCTGAGTGGGCCAAAGGCAGTCAAAAGTAATTTCAAAGGAAACTGACAACCAAACACTGTAAGTGCAATTACCATTCACCCTGGAGGCAAACTATTGATTACCCCGTTTTTCTTTTTTTCTTCATGAAATCTCTTTATGTTCCTTTTCTTAAATAATGCTTATTTATATTGATTTCTTGCATGGAAACATGTCAGCTTATTGGCTTAAATGAAGATAAAAAAACTGTATTGATACTTATCCCTCAGCAGAAAATTGATTTTTTATAGCTGGTGTCATGAAAAGCTGTGAATGCTGACCTCTTGCACAAAAATGTCAAAAAATTGCTATTATTGGCAGTATAGTGTTAGCTGATCCTCCTTTTTTCAGAAAGAATCGCTGTGTGAACCAAATATCATTGTTCTTTTTTTTTTTTGTTACATATGGCCTCACAATGACTTGAGAAGAACATCTGTCAGGTTTTTTTCCGTAACACAATAGAGTGTTTCTGATGAATACAACCTTGATATAAGATAGCACTAGCACTGAGGGTGGGCATACAACACAAGTGATTCAATATAATTGAAGGGATAATTAATAGGAGAAAATAACATACTGGCCAACAAAGCAAGCTATATATAATTTAATGAGGATAATTCTGAACTGCTAGCTTTTTCTTTCTGGATGAGATAGTGTTGTTCACATGAACCCAAGCTTAACAAAATTCAAGTCAGTTTTTTCAAAATTTTAAATCAATAGTACTTATATATAGAGTTGAGCGGACACCTGGATGTCCGTGTTCGGCGGGTTCGGCCGAACTTGAAAAAAAAGTCCGGGTCCGTGTCCCGGACTTTTTTCAAACTTTACCCGGACGCCGAACCCCATTGAAGTCAATGGGGACCCGAACTTTCAGGCACTAAAATGGCTCTAAAAAACCAATGGAAAAGGCTAGAGTGCTGCAAATGGCAGCAAAATATAGTTAAGAGCATGGCAAGTGCACTTAAAAAAAATTCCCCTTTAAATTTGTAATTTTTAAATAGCAGATTAGAACAGCAATCTGTAGTAAAATATAGCTGAACGCTGCACACAACAGACTGATAAAAATATATTTTTTTCTCCCTCCTCCTCCTCCTCAGTGGGCTCAAGTGAGGGCAAAAAGATCGTTCACTGCACCACCCCCCACACAGCAAAATCGATGTAGATCGCTAACGGACGATTGTTCTGTCCTGTGTCTCCTAATCTCTCCCTGCCTAATCTCTCCAGCCTGTCCCTAAAATGCTCAAATATCTTTCCCTGCCTACACTCCGACCTGTCCCTGCATTCTTTTCAGCACAATGTTGTTTTACCCTGTCTGTCCCTAATCAGCAGCAGCCAGAACCGTTCTGTGTGCTCTCTCCCCACACTACAGCAGACTGACGCACTGCGCTGTGTATCTCGAGCTTATAAAGACCTGGGTCACATGCTTCAGCTGGCCAATCACAGCTACTAATACATTAGTAGGCATGGCTGTGATGGCGCACACCAGTTAAACGCTTGTTGATTGGCTGTTAAAAGCCCGCCATTAAAAGCGCGCCATTACATACAAAACAGGAAATAAAATTACTGAACACGGATTTTAAACCCGAACATACAGTAAAGTTTTCGGGTCCGTGTCCGGGTAGCAAAAATCCAATTATCCGGTACGGACCCGAATAATACAGTCCGTGTTCGCTCAACACTACTTATATAGTGTTGTCAATTTACACACATATTGTACATTCACAGCATTCCCTGCCCTCAAGGACCCTACAATTTGTGGTCCCTGACTCATGTTCACACATCACACATACCAGGGCCAATTTCGAAAGAAGCCAATTACCCTATTAGCATGTCTTCGGAGTGTGGGAGGAAACTGGAGTACACAGAGGAAACCCATGTGTGTACAAAGAGATCATGCAAACGTCAGGCAGGTGGTGTCGTTGTTGGGGTTTGAACTAATGAACATAGTGCTACTAGGTAGAAGTGCTAAACTCTTAGCCACTGTGCTGCTTTTTTTTTTTTTTTTTAATTTGTTAGATAGGTATACACAGTGGTTCTCAACCAGGGTTCCGTGGAACCTTAGGGTTCCTTCAGAGGTTGCTAGGGGTTCCTTGAGCAATGAGCAATTTCTGCCCCTCAGATTAGCTCCCTGACACTATTGATCTTTTTAGCTATCTGGAAGAAGGTAATTCTTCCCAGTGTCCACAAGTGTTAGGAGCATTCATCCCACTGACCATCGTAATAATGTATCATGAGTTGTAGATATAGTCATTTTTAGCAGGGGTTCCCTGAGACCTGAAAGTTATTTCAATGGTTCCTCTGTGTTGAAAAGGTTGAGAAAGGCTGGGTATATAAATTGCTTGTAAAGTAATCACTGAGTGGGGCAGAAGTTCTGTAGCTATATTCTTGTTGGTGTTTTGAAGTGTTATGCAAAAACAAAAATCAGTATCCTTTAAAATAAACATATATAGTGCATATCATTTCGGAAATGTGAAGACCACTAAAAATGTATTTTGGGACCCCATTTAGTGTCATACGCTACAGGCTGCACACCTATGCATTGTTTCTTTTTTGATGTTTTATAACAACAAAGAATATGAACATGTGATGATTTGCATAAAGCACTCTAGGCAGTTATACAATACACAAATTAAGCAGCTCCATAACCAGGAATGCATTGTACAGCAGAGCCGGAGTATGAGAGGAAGAAGTAATACAAGGAGTCAATCAGTTCATGTGCAGACAAGAAGCATGCTGATAGGAGGACAGAGTGACAGAGAGATGAGTTTGTCATTTGCTGCTTTCCTTTCACTGTCCAGTAACTGGTTGCAGCTCAAAATAAGTTGGTTGAATGATGCTGAGGCCATCTAAAGGCAGAAAATGAAGGCCTCTTGATCCCTTTAGGGAAAGAGAGCTTCGACTGATGGGGGCATGGCCAGGGGCTTGGATTAAGCAGTTGGCTATGTGGGAGAAAGGATTGGATGGAGTCTTTGGTATGGGGTTGGGCCTGAGCTCAGTTAAGAATACCTTCTCCAAGGAATTCTGGGTCTTTGAAGAAGAAACGTGGTTGAAGAGCTACCCACCCCCCGCCCCAGCTGTCACAGCTTTAGTGGCAGTTTTTGACCCTGCCAGCAGTTAAAGTTATGGTAATGGGTTATGCCCTTGTTTGTAAATTGGGGGGTAGGCTGTCTGTCCTGCACTGATGTTGACGACAGACCCTATCCCTTTCCCCTTTTGGAATTTAAGTTGTTAATGACTAAGAGTGCTCACAGTACAACTGTGGCTGGCACTGGTCTAAACAGGTTTGTTTGGTATTGGAAAATGAATAAGAGCTGTGGCCTTGCCCTTTCCAACTTAATCATTGTAAGTGTGGTCTTTGTATGGGAAAGTGGCAAGGGGGGTTTGGTTATTCTGGTAACATTCTTTCTGGACCTATGCACCTCAGCAGTCAAGTACTACGGGGGGGGGGGGGGAATCTCTGAACTGAAGGTGAAAATTGCAGCAAAAGCTGGTTTTGTTATTTTATCTTTAATGGGCTTGTGACGAGACCCTTGCTCGCTCGCTTCCGCTCTCCCGACACTCCTCTGCTTCTAGTGAGTCAGCTTGCAGATCGCAACATCTGATGGTTCGGTCAACCAAGGCTCCGGGATCCGAACTACAGCTATGTGCCGTTCGGAATCCATTAGAACAAACACCAGGCAGGCTGTATGTAAGTTCAAACAGGAAGACTGCAAATGAGGACTTGAAAATGAGCCAGCAGGGATTGGTCAGATAGCTTGACCAGAAGGACTGTTATGTGTAATGAGACAGAAACCCTCAGGGGACAATCAATGTACACAATAGCCAGACACAGAACAATGGTTCCATAACGAGCCCCCAATACACATTACTCTGAGTGTCAATACATCCCTTAGCAGACAACAGGTGAGTTCATTAACACACCTGACAATAGGTGAATGGAAAGCCACCTCAGACAAAAGCAACATTGTTAGACAGTCTCCTCATTGAACTTCCTGGAATGACCATATTAGGAGTTGTACTTCCTGGTCAGAGACCTCATGGCAAATGGGAACAAATCTCAATATTTATACATGGAGACCTTGCTGACAAATATGAAGGTATCCAAACCATCAACCATCTGTCCTTAAATTCCAGTGACGGTGAACACCGTCACAGGGCTATTCATTTTTATCTTGCTATTTTTGGCTGGAATTCTGCTTCAAATGCACTGGCTTTTACACAGCAGCTGCATCTGTACAATATAAAAAATAATAACATATACATTAGATTCCAAATGGAGTATTCTGGAGTATTTTAAAGCCCAACTCCTGGGATTAGTCAATGTTTACCCATGCAATGGGTGCCCCCCACTGCCAACAAACCGCAAGGGTTATATGCTTGTTTTGTTTAGGGGGTAGAAAGAAAGGCAATATTACTTACCCTAACCCATGCTTCTGCGCTGTACTTTTCTGCCCCAAGCTCAGGTCTATGGGTAGTCCCTCAACGTCATCACATACAGTGCAAGCCTATCAACCCTGCATTGTATGTGGAGAGGACAAGTGTGCAACTATGGCTGTGAGTGGCTTTAAGAGAGTGATCCTCAAACTATGGCCCTCCAGCTGTTGTGGAACTACACAACCCATGAGGAATTGTAAAACTCTGACATGACTAGGCATGATGGGAATTGTAGTTCCTAAACAACTGAAGGGCCATAGTTTGAAGACCCCTGAATTTTAAGGGAAGGCTGCAGCGACCCTGTTGCACCACTGGTTGAAGCCTGTTGGGATGCAGAAAAAGGTAAGTGTTTCTCCATATTCCAGCACCCCTAGACATAGTGAGCATTTAACCCTTTGTAGTGTGGGGGTGGCTGCTACCTGCAAGGGTATTTTATTTGTTGTTGGGCTTCAAATTAGAATTGACAACATCATGACTATCTGCACTCTATAAAACTTACAACATATGCACTGGTTTTGTTTAATTTTCGTATGGTTTCCTGAAAAGTATTGGCTCTTTGGAAAATCATAAATTTCCAGTTTATTGTGATAGATTCCATATTCCTTCTGGAAACTTCTACTCTTTTTTTTTCCTTATTATCAGAGAAAAATGTTTTCAATGGCAATTTAAAAATAGCCATCTATAGAAATGTTTCATATAGTAAATCAGTGTATTCAAGCAATGTTGGGTAAGAGCTAGGCACAAAAGCAATGAAAGTATCTTTTCAATTGTTGTGGTTTGTCAGGATATATTAACATCATGATCCACCTGCACAAAATGAATCATCAAAGTATTTTTCACACAGTGTGCTCCTCGAATTATGTACTCAGCATTCAGTAACAATAAAGAGAGGGCATGCCAGGCTGGGAAAACAACTGCTACGCTGAGTAGGGAGTCAATCTAGGCAACGTGTCTACACGTTATAGGGAATAATTTATGAAATGCACTGCTGTGTATCACTGTCTATATTATTCTAGACGAGAAGTTAGAGATCAGGAATTGTGATTAGCAAGCTAGGCAGTTACAGTTCAAAATAAGAGGTATCTTTGAAAATGAATGTAGCATTTCATTGCATTTGTCATAGATTGGGAATCCACTCTGGGAGCTAGACTGGATGACCAGGACTTGGTTATAGCAGCTGGGGCAGGCAGTGGCCACAGAGGGGTACTGGTGGGCCTGCCATGTAGCCAATAATGAATTGTTGCATTGGAATTTACTGAGTAATTGTCTTTTTTGGATTTTAGGATTGGAGGCATCTGGGCCACAGAACGGGTTTCTAATCACCCAGTTAATTTGGGGTTGAGCATGCTCCTTTTGTTGTTCAGTGGTAATGCGAGCTCTAAGAAGGATTGTGACGCAGAGTCTAATGTCCATTCACACTGAACCGACTTGGACCACGACTTGTCAGCTTGACAAGTCACGGTCCATCACACTCCCATTGTGCGGTACAGGAGCCGTTCTAATAGGAGCAACACAAGTCGCTCCGACTTAGAAAAAGGGTCCTGTACAACTTCGGGGCGACCTGGAGCGACTTGCATAGACATTCATTTTATGAAGTCCGTGCAAGTCGTGCCGAAGTCGCGCTGCACGCGACTTCACAGGTCGCCCGAAGTCGGATCCGACATAGTGTGAACGGAGTCTAAGGAACATCTTGTTTTCAGACGAGCACCAAAAGTGGGGATGGCACGCTGCAGACGATTCCAGGGTTGCGGTCCATTGACTCACCTGAGCAGACAGATACTAATAGCAAACGAGAGTCCCTTGCAGTGATGGAGCACTGGATTTACAAGACTGTAGGCACCACCGTCCCAATTGATAGAAGTGCATGGAAGCACACAGAGGAGAAATATAGAATGGGAGTGTTCAGGTGCTGGTAACAAGAGGCTGGCTGAAACACACAAGAAATCACAATGGTGCAGAGGGAGACACGGTAGTGGAGGAAGACTGGATGCTGGCAGGAGTTCACAGGAATCACTGGAGTAGTATACAGACTGGGGAGCCCAAAGAGCAAGCTCAGGGTCACAGGCACAAGGAATCATAAGAAATAAAACAGAGGGCACAAAGGCATAGTGCAATATCCTTAATAAAATCTTTAATAGATAAAAACGAGAATATACTCACAAAAGTGCTCTCGCTTTACAGCATTGCAAACAAACAGCAGCTTCCTGTCCATGGTATACCATGGGCAGCTCGCTTTAATTAAGATCCAATTGCTGACAGTGGTCATGTTTCTCTACTTCCTGGGTGAGTGAGCCACTGGTGAAATAACCAGGGCCTCACAGATGCATCCTGGGAATTTCCTGTTCACAAGTTCCATGAGGCAAACTCAGAATTCCAGGTAGAGTTTTAAGAAGTAAATGATGAGAGATTTATCTTCCCTTTAGCTCTAACAGATATGACCTGTCTGCCTCCCAGGCTGCAGAGCCCAGGCTCACAGGGACAATGTACAGGCTGGAGAACACAGGGATCACAAGGTGGGATGAAGGCTGGAATACACAGGGCTCAAAAAGCAGGAATAACTGGCAATGCTGGGTTCACTGGTACAAAGCAAGAAGGCACTAAGGAACACAGGGGGTCCAGCTGATAATGTGTGGAAGGCGTTGCTCAAACACTAAGCAACCCACACGGTACCCGTTTATGACTGCACCCTTTAGTGATTGAATGCAACACCCAAGAAATCAGGGAGATGGTGGCTGCACACAAAAGGAAAAGACCTGGTGCTGGAGCATTTTTTCAAAAAACTGTTTACTATGGAAATAAAAGAAATGTGCCAACATATTAGAAGAAAACAAAACATGCCATCCCGAAAATGGTTCATATATTAAAATGTAGTATTTCATCTTGTCATGTGAGGTAATTTCACTTGTTGGCTTCTTACATCCCCCATGGACTCTAGCTGTAAGACTTCTGTGCAAGGGGTATCACTCTGAGGTCTTGTTAGCATTGCAGCAACTTATCATGCGATTTGACAGTTTAAATCGCATGACAAGTGCACCCTATTGTCCGCAATGGCACTGTTCAAATCGGTGCAAAGCCAACTTTGCGGTGCCGCATCTGTTTGAAAAAATAGTTCCTGCACTACTTTTGACAATTTCGGGTGTGACATAGAAATCTGTGCATGAAGTCGCACCTGAAATCGCACTGACATGTGGCTTTGAAATTGTGCGATTTCAGATTTAGTCGCATGATTTCAAAGCTGCATTCAATGTGAACAAGGGCTGACTGCTGATTTTCTGAATTATATATAAGGTAATTTATCAGGTAGAGCCAGGCTCCTTTAGCTTGGGTTCACAATGGCTTTAGGACAGAAGGAGCTGGAGCCTCTTATAGGGAATTCATCCCACTTTAAACTTAAAGAGATATAACACACTTAGGACCCATCCGCACCTTTCATGTGCAGTGCGATGAGGTAACATGTACATTTATGCTTGTGTTGCCATGATGTACAGTAACATACATTATGTGTTTTTGCACACTGCATTGCCAATTATTGTCAATGGCACTCCAATGCAATAACCCAATGCACCTCCAACGCACGTGTTGCAGTGCACCACAACTTGTGTTAGCATGCTGCCATGCATTATGGTATGCTGCGCAGAAACAATGGTGCATGCCTGATTTTTTTTTGTCTGTTTTGGTGCTTTGGTAGCCCAGTCATTTGAATATTCTGCCTTATCGCAACCCATGTTATTGTATGACATAATGAATGTAATGCACATGCATAATGCATTATGCCAGCGTGTATTTCCAATTTTGCAGCCAAATTGGGATAAAACCTACTTAAAATTGCTGCTTACATTTTAGTTGCTTAAAAATCCTCCTAGCTTTCTGATTTCATGTAATGTAAAAGGAGGAGTGGAGTTATGTTTACCAAAATTAACCCTATCTGCACTGTGCTGGCAGATGTAATTATCAGTTGTCAACTAGATTCAACACTGCCTGTCCTAATAAATGTTAAACATTTAAAAGACTGGGTGGTACATTATATGTTAATACCCCCAGTTTAAAGTTGTTCAGAATAGCTTACAGTTCTATGTAAAATACCTGTTATAAAAGCAACTAGAAAAAAAAAATACAGTATTTTCGCTTTTTTTTTTCTTTAAAATTTTTATTGGAATTTTAATTTAACAATTTCAACAATAACATTTACAATTATTTGTTATTTCTGACTCATTGCTTAGTACATGTAACAACAGTTAGGAAAATGAAGAAAATTATGAAAATTACAGGAGTACAAGGTAACAGGTAAATGAGAAAAAATACAATAAAAAAAAAAATAACAATATATATATATATATATAAATATATATATATATATAAAAAATAATTAGATAAAACACAGCATACCCAATCCGCCTACCCCTAATGGGAACTATCTGCAAGCGGCGGATTTTGGTTACCGTGTACTAATGTTTATTTGGGATGGGACATTATTACCAATTGATCTGAACTATAATGGAGATTTTCACATTTTTTAAGCTTGCTGTTTGAATAGAAACACATAACAGACATATATTGGGTTTCTCAAATTTGAAATGGAATTAAACTCCGAAATACTCATCTTAGCTCCAATGCCTGCAAGGCCCGTCACTAGTGCTGCCATCTTCTCACCGACTTCCTCTGGGTGCCAGTCTTCAGCCATCTTGATTTTTGGGCACCTGAAGACATAACTACCATGCATGTGCAGGAGCCAATTCTGACTGTTTTCTTAAACATGTAAAAATCAGAGCATTTTTTTTTGCTAGAAAATTACTTAAAATATTATATATGTTTTTGGCAGAGGCCCTGGAGAATAAAATGGGTGTTGTTACAATTTTTTATGTCGCACAATTTTTGCCCAGCGATTTATTAAACACAAATTTTCAAAGTACACTTTGGGACACTTGAAGAAAAATGCCTGTTGGTGCTGTCTTGACGCCAGCTGAATTCCGACCAGAGCTTTCTGACGCTTATAGATACTATAGTACTGAAATTGTGCTGGAACCTCAACTTTAATTCAGAAGATCCAGGACTGTATAACAATTGACTCCTGACACTGCTTTGGCTCAAAAATCACTGAACAGCTCCTGCCAGCCCTGCCCTGGTAGAGGTAGAGGTAGCTCTGTGGAGATACTTATGCTGTTGCAACTCTCAACTTTGTACACTTCACACTGTACACTGACTCTTCAGGGCCCAAACTGCAGGTACCCCCTCTGACACTTCAGGGTCCTCTGACTAGGTACCCCCTCTAATACTTCAGGGTCCTCTGACTAGGTACCCCCTCTGACACTTCAGGGTCCTCTGACTAGGCACCCCCTTTAACAGTTAGCTGACTCCTGGATCCCTAGAACCTTCTCCAGAGTGGTACCCTCTGACACTAGGCAGACCCCCAGGGGCAGTCCACAGTACTCATGACCTTTGTAGGCTTTCCTGGAACTTGACCCCTCTCTCTCCCTCCACTGGTTCTCGGCACACCGGATCCCTCTGCAGCTTAGCTTCACTCTCTTTGGATTCCTAGGCGCCACCCGGGTCACCCGCCTCCTCTGACAGGAGGAGAGACAACCGTACTCTCCCTCCTGGGACTCTGCTTCCCGCCAAAGATGCTGCGTCATGGGTTCCCTTCAAACTTACACCCACTCCCAGAATCCTCTGCGGCAGAATCTGCCTTCTGGGGTAGATACAAACCTGACTGAGCCACTGATTGGGTTTCCTCCACTGCCCTATGAGAATCCTCTCACAGAGCCATTGGGGAGTCTCCCCTCTCAGTAACCTCACCTGGGAGACATGACAGTCCAGCTGAAATCATGGCCCTGCTGTTAAACAGCCAAGACCCACTATACTTTACCTAGCACCTACCTGTAGGGTGCTACAAATGAAAAAAAGGAAATAGATACCTAACATGTCACACTTTAAAACTGTGTACACCCATTAAATGGCGACAAATTACAGTACCCAAAAATCTCCATTGGCGACTCTTTAAAAGCCTTTACATGTTACTAGTTTAGGATTGCTTGCTTTCTAGAAGCTGGGCATGGGCAGTTTCCACTGCACAATGTGTTTTTCATGCCAACCGTGGGCAGTTGAGGGGTGGGGGGGGGAGCAGAGAGTGGACATGTTAGAGCACAGTGTGTAAGCAGTTGCTGTTAGAGCAGACAGAAATCCATGGCCTGGTAGAAGGGAAGCCACGGTTTATTAAATGCCTTCCACTGACCTGAAGCATGCATACAGTGGGGTGCTCACTAAACGGCGCTCCCTTCCTTGTGTAAAGGAGATGTACCCAGGGCAGCTGCCCTTCCTGCCCCTGCTCATTGGAAAATTTCCCGATGTGAAGTGGAGATGTATATTATAAGGCACAATAATTGCAGAGGGCACGCTGTGTGCTGCCAAAAGGCCAAATTGTATTTGTGGTCCTGGTTTATCCATTTTGCATTTTTATCTGCACCCCACTATCTTTTGGCCTGGGTTTCTTCTTTAACCATAGGTTTGTGTTTCCTCTTTTCATCATTTACAAATACTTCAAGTTAAGATCATGTAGTAACAAATCAGATTGTCTCCTGCTGACAAATGCAGCCATTGGACTTCCATGACTACACATAAATCATTTCACTAGTATCACTGGTTGTGTCAATTTATGTAACAGATTGTAGTATATCAGTGAATCTGCTGTTTGTTGTATTCTGCCATGAAAAATGGACTTATGTAACCAAGAATAAATAAGTGCTACCCATGTATAGTTTGGAAAAATTAAAGTCAGTTTTGCTACCATTTATACATTTTGAATGGTTTTCTAAAACGCATATAGTTAAGGTAATGATTTTATTTATAAGTTATTGTGTTGTAATGTTTCCATCTAC
Source organism: Pelophylax lessonae (assembly GCF_965119305.1). NCBI lineage: Eukaryota > Metazoa > Chordata > Amphibia > Anura > Ranidae > Pelophylax > Pelophylax lessonae. The sequence goes on from NC_138772.1 coordinate 197,401,812, forward strand.
TTGAATTGTTCTGTTTGTTTTCCCATTGTGTTCTTCCCTACCTTTAGTGATGTTTTAATTTACACTGTTACCACAACAATGGTGTTGTTTTAACATGAATATTCATGATTTTGTAGTTTATTTATATAAACATAGCATATTTGCTTTAATACGGTGCATTTTTCTTTTTACTGGTTTGGATAGAAGAATACTTATTAAGCTTGTTAACGCAAAAGCAGTATATTCTTTTTAGAACTTTTAATAATTTATGATGATGTCATATCAAGTTTATAATAGTATGATATGTTGGGTATCATCAATCACCAACGCATTTCTTACAATTATTGGCTGAATCGTATTTTGTAACGAAAAATGGCAAATGATTATGATATATAATGCTTTGGCCAACTAAATTGTCATTCTTTTAGGATTTACATCTACCTAAAATGGGGTTCTTTCAGGATGTGCCTGTGCAAAAACGTATGAAAATGGTTAAGATTAGTATTTTGAAAATATTTTTACATATTTTTGGCAAGTAAATAGAAAACCTGACATTGCATATATTCCATGTGTTCTTATTTCCAGAAGGCAGGTGGAACACTAAGTTCCTTTTTTAAATAATTGAAACACAAATCTTAAGTGATGTAAAAAAAAGCCTGTTTACAGAGCTCAATAGTTAATGCTGGAATTGTGCACTCACAGCTGAATAAGTCAGAGTTGTGACTTTTTGCCCTCCACATCTCTCTGCAGAGTTGAAACTACAGAGAGCCAGACTGAAAGCTTCTGTTGTGCTGTCTCTTTAAAAAAAAAAACATAATGCTCTGTGACACCATTCTCAGGGCTATATGTTTATTTGAGAAATAAAAGATTTTAATTAAACTGCAAAAATAAATAAGTAAATAAAACATATAAAATTAACCTAAAACCAGTGCAGTTCCTCTTTATCTTTGAGCTATTCCTCTGGTTAATTCACTCGAGATATTAACAGAATAATTTTAGTTCTTACCCACTTAAACAGCAGTAAAAAAGCTAAAATATCCTTTATTTTATCTGTGAAGAGGGAAGCATATATATTTGCATAATTCTGTCACTTAGCAGAGAGCTGGGATGAGCTGAGAAACAGCATAATTTAATGTCAGAGCTGATAAAAGAACTGTTTTGGTCATTAGCGCCTTATACATCCCACCGCCTAAGCATGATAGCTTGATTACAACAAAAAACACGAAAAACTGAACCATAAGGAAATCAAAGGAGGGGTTCTTGTGTTATTGTTTTCATTACTGATTGTGACTCTGTTTTATAAAATTTCTTGGTGTAAAAAATAAAAGAAAACCAAAAAAAGCATTTTATAGCATTATCGCAGCACATGCTAATGCTAGGTTATTTGTGTATTGTGGTATGCTGCTTTTTGCTTTTTAATGGCACCTCAACACACATATGGACAACACCACAATACTGCAGTGCTATAGCTCCCTATACGAACACTTATTTTAAATGGCACCCAAACTCATATACCCAGGACACCACAACACTGTCATATCTGTGTGCACCGCAACACAGAGATGTGTACCACCTGTATATTGGAAAAAATGATGCAGGTGCATTTTAACGTCTTTGGACATTCCATTCAAAATAAATGAGCTGTCATAACGCAATACGCATTAACACCAAAATAGCACTCATTAAAGTGTGTGCATTAACTCGCGGCAACATTCTTAATGGTCTATTAATGTTTTTAAACCCTGACTTGAATGTATATTAGTAACTAAGATGTGAATATAAATCAGGTGTTGGAGGAGTGATGGACCCAAAGATAAGTGTGATCTGTTCCATTTACTTGTCTTAAGAGGCAGCTATTTAACAAGCCTATGGGTCCCCAGAATGATCAAATGCAAATGTGAAGGATGAGAGCGCTACAAGTCTATAAATTGTCCAGTAAAATGTATTATTCTTGTTGAAAAGTCAGTAGGTTAAAGCATATTGGGGCTCACTACCCCCCTTCATCAAGGCTTGTACTGGAGGCGATAGGAGGAAATGCAGAACAATGAGAAAAACATTTTTTTTTTCTTAAAGAAACTGCGGGTGCCAGACTGACAGCTATACTGTCATTACAATCTACAACCTTTGTACTTACTGTCCAGTATTTTCTATAACCTCCAATACAAGCCCTGATGAAGGGGGCTTTATGAGCTCCTAAAATGCGTTGGTTGTACCTATTAACTTTTCATCACGCTTAAAAGATTTTTGCTGGATTATTTTTAGACGTTTGGTACTCTTATCCTTCATACTTTCATATATGTAAATCAGGAAAGCCTTATTTGCTTATTACATAAGCAGGGTCTGCTTCCTACCTATTATGCTGGTCAGTGGTTGTACCTTGGTGATTATTTTATCTTCCTGCATGCCTTCTAGACATGATCTGTCTGAATAAAAATAGTAAAATCTGCACAGCTTCTGTTAACATGAAACACACACAGTATACCTGGTAGCCAAGAACATGTGGTCTTAACCTTTAGGTCATAAGAGACTTTGGGAGCAAAGATGTTTTTTTAATGATAACCAGAAAAATATGCTTTTGAGCTAAAAACAAGATGACCTGGTTTGCTATACTGATTTATGATACATGTGAATTATAATCATAGGTCCGCTTTAGCTGGGCATTTGGTTTTCATGTGTGTTGAGAGGCTGATTCAGGAAAACAAGTAAATAGAAAATGAGCCCAAAACTAGAGTGTGACAGGAGTCACTTTGGGCGGGGGGGCTTGTGGAACCCAGGTTACCTTACAGAGGTAGAGAAACTCCTTGTCCAGCTCCCCTGGCCCCTCCTATGTGTAAGTTAGGGGCACAGGGTGACCGAGAACCCCAGTCGAGTCTGCACTAACCAAACACACTGTACAACTACACTAGACACAGCATTTCGTGTTACCCCGGTTATCCTGGGTTCTATATGTGTAGTTTGCGTTGAAAAAATGAAGGGGTGCTTTCACTTAGGACAGTAATATTTATGAACAATATTCATCAAGAAATATATGAAGTTTGTCTCATAGACCATTGCTAGATAGTTTGAGGTGGGGTGGGGTGTGGTTTGTTATTGTTAAGTGCCTGTATCCCATTGTTCTATTGTTTCTGTCTGCCTTGGGATCAACCTATTATGAGATATACTGTACATGTGTAAGTGGATTAGCTGCTAAAGAGGAGGGAGAAATTCTCCAGCAGCCATCCCTAAAGACTGTCTACTGTTGGAAAGTTGAATATACCTGTGTGTCATGTTACTGAATGTAGTTTACCCCGCCCTATGTCATTATGCAAAGAAGAGGGGGATTGTTCCCTGAGTGTATATCTCTTTGTGCCTTTGATTTAATAAACAGTCGTATGCTTCTTACCACCCTACACTTATGTCTCGACAAGTGACTGGGTGGGCTAAGGGATCTTGGATCATGCTGGTACCAGGCAAGGGAAGCTTATACGGTGGACATCCTCTTTTTGATGGGTCTGTCACATAGAGTTGTAACTAACAACAACTAATCGGATTTCCCTTTTCATTCTATATAAAAATCAAGCAACAAAATTAGAATGTTTGCAAAGGGCAACAGTTCCATAACTGCTCATTTTCATTTCTCTGGCTTTCACAAAACAGCTATAAATCGTTTATTAGTCATGTTTTGATGCATATTTAAAACTCATAATTTGTCATCTAAATTAGCTTTTTTGTTTTGTTTTTATGTATTGGTTTCTGTGTATTCCTACTTTAATTGTTATCTTGGGTAATTGCAGATGGTATCGCTGCTGACGAAACTGCAGTCACATTACAGTGACTTGCAGCTGTGTCACATCCTCTACAATAAACATAATAAATTGCCAGTGTTGAAGTCTGAGATCAAGATGTATGTCTTTGTAAAATGCACACAAACTTTTCTGCAACTAAGGGCATCATGTATAATGTGACTGAGAAACAATTCCTTTCTCCTTTTCCTCCTAGCATTCACACTTACTGCTAGGCCTGGCTAGACATGGGGGGATTCAATAAATTCATAGCAACAATAAATGTTTATATCTTTTAATGGTCTTTTACTGTTGATGTTGTATTTTGGCTTGTGTCTATTTGATCAAACAAGCTCTCAGGCGGTGATATTTCCACAGTGTGCAATGAAACCATCTGCACTGGTGCTGAAATTCTGTTAAAATACACTGCTTCTAAAAGTACTTTGTAGTTTGCACTGTGCTGATTTTTTTTTTTTAATTCAGAATAAATGAATCCTTTAATTTTTCACACTTTGTGTTATAGAAAAAAAGAACAGCAGATATGAAACTAAACATAGCAACGTGCGTAATAAAGTTGAAACATTGTCTACAATCAATTTGTTACAGGCATATCCCATGAAAATTGATAACTAAGCTTGTACAGCAATATGCCATTGAGTTAAAAAATACTCGAGTATGTACAGTATCTCACAAAAGTAAGTACACCCCTTACATTTTTATAAACATTTTATTATATCTTTTCATGTGATAACACTGAAGAAATGACACTTTGCTACAATGTAAAGTAGTGAGTGTACAGCTTGTATAACAGTGTAAATTTGCTGTCCCCTCAAAGTAATTCAACACACAGCCATTAATGTCTAATCGGCTATTAACAAAAGTAAGAACACCCCTAAGTGAAAATGTCGAAACTTGCCCAAAGTGTCAAGATTTTGTGTGGCCACCATTATTTTCCAGCACTGCCTTAACCCTCTTGGGCATGGAGTTCCCCAGAACTTCACAGCTTGCCACTGGAGTCCTCTTCCACTCCTCCATGATGACATCACGGAGCTGGTGGATGTTAGAGACCTTGCGCTCCACCACCTTCTGTTTGAGGATGCCCCACAGATTCTTAGTATGGTTTTGGTCTGGAGACATGCTTGGCCAGTCCATCACCTTTACCCTCTTTAGCAAGGCAGTGGTCTTCTTGGAGGTGTATTTGGGGTTGCTATGTTTGAATACGGCCCTGCGGCCAGACTCCGAATTGAGGGGCTCATGCTCTGCTTCAGTATGTCACAGTGCATGTTGGCATTCATGGTCCCCTCAATGAACTGTAGCTCCCCAGTGCCGGCAGCACTCATGCAGTCCCAGACCATAACACACCCACCACCATGCCTGACTGTAGGCAAGACACATGTGTCTTTGTACTCCTCACCTGGTTGCCGCCACACACTTGACACTATGTGAACTAAATATGTTTATCTTGGTCTCAACAGACCACGGGACATGGTTCCAGAAATCCATGCAGATCAGTCTGCTTGTCTTCAGCAAACTGTTTTCTGGCTTCTGTCTGGGACGACAGCCATGCAGACCAATTTGATGCAGTGTGTGGCGTATGGTCTGAGCACTCACAGGCTGACCCCCCACCCCTTCAACCTCTGCAGCAATGCTGGCAGCACTCATACGTCTATTTCCCAAAGACAACCTCTGGATATGATGCTGAGCACGTGCACTCAACTTTTTTGGTCGACCATGACGAGGCCTGTTCTGAGTGGAACCTGTCCTGTTAAACCACTGTATGGTCTTGGCCACCGTGTTTTAGCTCAGTTTCAGGGTCTTGGCAATCTTCTTATAGCCTAGGCCATCTTTATGTAGAGCAACAATTCTTTTTTTCAGATCCTCAGAGAGTTCTTTGCCAAGAGGTGCCATGTTGAACTTCCAGTGACCAGTATGAGAAAGTGAGAGCGATAACACCAAATTTAACACACCTGCTCCTCATTCACACCTGAGATCTTGTAACACTCACAAGTTATATGACACCAGGGAGGGAAAATGGCTAATTGGGCCCAATTTGGACATTTTGACTTAGGGGTGTACTCACTTTTGTTGCCAGCAGTTTAGACATTAATGGCTGTGTGTTGAGGTATTTTTATGGGACAGCAAATTTACACTGTTTTACAAGCTGTACACTCACTACTTTACATTGTAGCAAAGTATCATTTCTTCAGTGTTGTCACATGAAAAGATAGAATATAATACTTACAAATATGTGAGGGGTGTACACATTTTTGTGAGATACTGTATATATGAGATACCTTTAACCACTTTACCACTGGAGGATTTTGCTGTCATACGTCCAGGCCACTTTTTGCGATTCGGCGTTGTGTGAATTTAACTGACAATTGCGCGGTCGTGCGACGCCGTACCCAAACAAAATTTACGTCCTTTTTTTCTCACAAGCAGAGCTTTCTTTTGGTGGTATTTGATCACCTGTGCGATTTTTACTTTTTGCGCTATAAACATTACATTTTTATATGAAATTCCCCCCCAAAAAAATGTAAAAATCAAATTTTTTTTAAAATTTTTGGCCAATTTGTTTTCTGCTACCTATGTGTGGTAAAAAAAATCACAATAAGCGTATTTTGATTGGTTTGCGCAAAAGTTATTGCGTTTACTAACTAAGGGAAAGATTTTTGTCATTTTTGGTGGTTTTTTTTAACGAGTAATGGCAGCAATCTGCGTTTTTTTTTGCGGGACTGCGACATTGCGGCGGACAGATCGGACCCTTGACTGACATTTTTGACACTTTTGGGGGTACCAGTGACATTTCTACAGTAATCAGTGCTATAAAAATGCACTGTTACTGTAAAAATGACACTGGCAGGGAAGGGGTTAATTTTATTGGAGAGGGAGGAGTTAATGTATGCCTGGTGCTTACCAACGTGTGTGGGGGGAGGTGACTGAGTGACACAGGGACAGATCGCATGTTCAGCACAAGCGGGCGGATCTCCAAACTCGATTCCCCGACGATCGGGGAAGAGTAGCGAGCGGCGATCGCCGCCGCTCCTCCCCTGGCCCAACTCCCGATGTGACTGAAAACAGTGGGAGCACACCTCCAGCGGCGTGAGAGCGCCGCCTACAGGGGGAGGAGTCCAGCACTTTGGCCCTTTGGTTGCCATTTTCAGCCCTTGGGGCACTCTCCCTCCTACAGACACAAGGCACTATTCCTTCTACTGACAAAAATACGGCACCATTTCTACCATTGACACAAACAATGGGGCATGATTTCTCCCATTGACATCAACAAATGGGTTTAATTCCTTCACAGACACTAGAAATGGGGCAGTATTATTTCCACTGATAACAATGAAGGGGTGCTATTTTTTCCATCAATACCAATGATGTGGCACTATTTCTTCCACCAATATCAATGATGGGGTAATCTTTCTCCTCCTACTGACCGCAGGCGCTGTGAAATTTTCTTACTATTACTGATAGGCCAAGCCTAAATAATTGTTTACTTCCACTGATGCCATGGCATTTTCTACTCTCTCTGGCCACAGTCCTCCTGCGCAAAATTCTGAAGGACATACACAGATTGAATCTCAGCCGGTTCAGCAGTAATAACTGACATTGGACATGGTCTACCCAGAGTAATCTCCTAAGAGTCTGTACATGTCTAAAGGAGGTTTTCCGGAGCAGGGTTGTTAGGCAAATCATGCCAGATTTTCTTACGTTTTTGAGAACTGCCTCTGTGGGTGTGTTTTGGACTTTCTAGATGTAGGATATAGGATGAGAGATACCTCTGGATAGATAAAGTGAGTTGTGGGAGGTTGGGGAAAAATACAATATTGTGCTATGGCTTTCCTGGAGGGTTCTAGTGAATGCCAGTTCTATGTGTGATTATCACAATGGAGTGCTAGTAATCCCAAAACACCTATAGTTAGTTCACAAGAGAAGTGAAGAATAATAGAGTTGATTACAATAAACACATCATACTGGTATTGGACCAGTTTTGAGCATCTCAAAACATGTGGACAAAATTCCTATGTCACATGGTACACCTAGGGCATAAAGGGGAGACTCTAAGGGAGAGGTGGTACATTCTCAGGTAAGTCTATTTCACCCTTTGTATTAGTAATTCAGGGCATGGTGAAGATTAGGATATCTAAAACATAGATCTTGGTATAGAGGGCTCAGTATAAAGTATAATTTGAGTGTATAGGGCTGCATTCAAATAACCTGATAGCAGTGGATAGTTTTCTGCATTCAGAGGTGACTAAATACCACCTCTGGATGTAGCAAAACTCTACAGTTTGAGGCCAAAACTCCACAGAAATGTTGATTAGTCAGTTGAGGGCTCAACTGACTAATCAGGTGAGTGATTACAGTTAAACAGCAGCGGCGCTGGCCTTAAATTTGGACAGAGTACAAATCTGACAGCCACTGCTGACAGCTGCAGCTGTTTGTACACAGTGTGTGCAGGCAGCATTTACAACCACCGGATTCTTGATGGTGGCTGCCCCTGGCCACTGCTATTCAGCAGTTTGAATGTAGCCTTACTCTGAGACAAATGGGTAATGCCATCTTCTTTTTATAGGTAGCAACCATCCAGATCAATCAATTCAGTGAGATATTTATAGTTCCATAGATGAGTATAGATCAATGTGTTGGTCGTTGAAGAATGGTATCATATGAGACCATTTTTTAAGAAATAGGAAATAAGTTGAGGTTGGGCAGTATGAGTGTTTAGGGAAAATATCTGCCTCTATACAAGAGATAATAGACTATTATAGGCATGACTTCTGAACTAGATTTAGATCTGGGCACACCCCAATCACCCTGTGCGGTGCAGATTCCCTCTGTCCTCAGTCCCCTTTCTTTGTCTCAGAAATGAGACACCAGGGGGTCTGTTTAGACACAACAGGGCTCTTACAAAAATTGTTAAAAAAAAAATATAAAAAACAATAAAAAAGTACCCACACTGTTCACTGCTCTACTGACACCAATCTCTGCCCTACTGACACAATCCACTGCTCTACTGAAACAGTCATGTGTCCTACTGACAAAGTCCACTGCCTTACTAATACCATCCTTTGCCCTACTGACAAAGTCCACTGGCTACTGACACTGTCCTCTGGCCTACTTAAACCGTCCACTGCTCTACTAACTGACACCATCCACTGTCCCACTGACACCAACCTCTGCCATAATGACACTTCTACTGCTCTATTGACTGAAACCACAAACTATCCTACTGATAAGTCCACTGCTATATATATATATATATATATATATATATATATATATATATATATATATATATATATTGTGACAGAAAGTCAGGTAAATCTGTGGATGTTGTCACAGACAGGAGATACATCTCTGCTTGGTTTAGACAGTTCACCAATTACTATAGGGTGTCGGCTGAAAAGGTAGCCAGGATGGCTTAAGGAAGTTGAAAGGCCTTCAGCTGTTCGGAATGAGGAAGTTAAGGCCTCTATAATTTGTCCAAAGGAAGTCTGTTGATTGCTGCCTCCTGACGCTGTGTGAGCTGGGGAGAGGAGGACAGTCAGATGTGTGCCTCCCGATGCTGTGTGAGCATGGGAGAAGGAATGCCCCCTGAAGCTGTGTGAGCATGGGGAAGACCTCCTGGAGCGATGTGCGCTGAGGAGGGTAAAAAGTGTGAAGACTTCTCAAGGTGAGAAAATGAACTATTTATATGTGAAGAGTGTGAAGAGAAAAACCAATGGATGTTTTCTATGTGAAAGGAAAGTCCAATGAACATGTGCTGTGTGAAGAGAAAAGGGACATTCTCTATGTGAAGAGATAATAAATGGACTATTGATAGTCTGCTGTATGATCAGCCAAGTCTGCCCAACAGTAGGTTGGGGACAGACTTCTTTAGGTAGGTTCCTGTGTGTGAAGGTAGCCGCCCACAATGGCAAGGATTTATTTTGTGTTTTATTTTATTTTGGATGTTTTTGACGCTTGCACTTGTGTGAAGAAAATTGCATGAATAAACTACACTGTTGTTTGCAACCACTTCTCGGCTATCTCCCTGTGTAACGAACCCCCCAAGGGGTCATCCACACCCGCCACCGAGCTAATCCCCTCACAATATAACGGGTAATGTACAGTTTACATGTAAAGTAGCTAAGACAGGTATTCTGCTTTGTGGACATCCCTGAATGCATAAAGCCCTAAACACAAGTACCAATTGGCTGCAGCCTATTTCAAACTCCCATAGACTTTGACAGGCTGTAAGCAGCAGGACTTGATGCTGTACCTGTGCCTCCTGGGCACGCTATTTTACAAGGGTTTGACATACAGAAAATAGACGCCTAGTATGCCAAGGGCCTAAATAGAGTAGATTCATTTTTATGTAGTCCCGGGAGTCCACAGAAATTATCACCTCTATGTAATGGAAGGAGTCCACGATTAAATCTTCTTCTTAAATGCACTGCACAAATAGTCTGAATATTGCTCCCAGCAGAATATCTCAATTAACAGCACACAGTAACAAATATGTTCCATTAATTATTGCTTTTGTTTCCCTTGATGGTGATTTATTTTCTCTTACTGACACTGTAATGCATTCTTTTACAAGGCTTATTGTATAACTGCATGGCTTTTGGTGCTGTTTATTCATGCAAGTAATAAGAATTACAATCACAGATAATGTTTGGGCTCTATAATTGCACATTTTTATGCATGTATATTTAAAGCCCAGGCAACTAAAAAATTAACTCTTGCAGAGTGGCCGATCCTCCATTCCTTCCAACAGCTAGACTGGTCCCTGTAGCCTCTTCTCCCCCACACTCTAGTGGTCTAGGATCCTGATGTCATCAAGACCAAAGCAGGGGTTTATAGCACTGCATTGCACGCTTTGACTCTGAGGGATAGTCCACCCCAGAGTTTGGGAAGTGCCATTTGCCAGGGGAGCAGAGGATCAGGCAAGTAAAAATGTTACTCTGCTCCCCTAGATAAAGTGAGCAATTAACCCTTGCAGCCCCACTGCAAGGCATAATTTAACATTTTCCTGGAGTTGGCCTTTATTTAACATTTTCCTGGAGTTGGCCTTTATTTAACATTTTCCTGGAGTTGGCCTTTAAAGCTGTAAAATTTAATCCTAAATCAAGGTGGCCCATGGTAAAAAAGGAACACTTGGACACTTTGCTCCTCTAGCCACTTCAGAGTGGTTTTCCATTATTGACTTGTCCTAGGCTAACTAAAAAAAAGGGCATAGAAACCATTGACAATGTGTGTTAAATCAGGGTACTTCAATCACCTCATTTCCTATAGGCATGATGGATTAAATGTAAGTAAATTAAACAGTATTCAAATATGCAATATCACTCAAGAGAAAGCCCTTTTTTTATTGTGAGAATGCGATTAACCACTTGACCTCCAGAAAATGTACCCCCTTCATGACCTTAAGCGTCTATTGATTTATGAAAAAGTTATAGCGTCTACAAACTATAAGATATTTTTATTTATTTTTTTATTTTTTTACTAGTAATGGCGGTGATCAGCGACTTATAGCGTGACTGCAAATATTGCGGCAGACAAATTGGATACTAACTGACACTTTTTGGGGACCAGTGACACAAATACAGTGATCAGTTTTAAAAAATAGGCACTGTCACTGTACTAATGACACTGGCTGGGAAGGAGTTAACATGAGGGGTGATCAAAGGGTTAACTGTGTGCCTAGCCTGTCCTTTCTCACTGTGGGGGAGGTGCTTTTACTATGTAAAGGCATTGATCCATGTTCCTGCTTTGCAGGAACAGAGAATCCATACCTTTCCTACCAACAGAATGGCGATCTGCCTTGTTTACATAGGCAGATCACCGTTCTGCCTGTGTACTGTACAATCGGCAGGTGCCAGTGAACATCGAGTCCATGGTACCTGCCGCTGGGTTCCTGCTGTGTGTAATCACAGTGGGAGTGTGCCAGCGGCACACGTGCGCGCCCCCAGACCCGGAAGTGTCAGATCACGTGCTGGGTACGTAGGTACATGATCTGGCACAGAGCACCTGCCCTGTCATAGTATATTTGCGGTGGGCAGTCGGGAAGTGGTTAACAAGAACAATTTCAGCAACATTTAGCCAACAAACCAAAAAAAAAAAGACAATGTACAGTATGTTAGGTTGAGAGAGACCTAATATTGCTGGGTCTAATGGTTTACATTAGGAAGCATATAATTGGATGGAAGTCAGACTAGTAAGTAGCAAGCAAAGGGAAGAGGGGAAGGCCTCAATTTTTAGAGCACTGTTAAAAAAAAAGAAAAAAAAAAGTATTAGAATTTTTACTGCTGCCGGGATTAATTGCAAGTGGTGGTTTGAAGTCTCACACCATGTTATAATGTATAATAGATATTTGCCAGAAAAATATAAAATACATTTTTTCCATCAGTAAAAACTCTGGCCGCAGCCTTCACACACCAGCACTCTATGCTAGCAGCATTGGGTAACAGCCATATCCCTCATCACAAAACTTTCTCACATAGACTTGTATTGCAAAGAAGGGAAGAGGCCATGTTTGATCTACATTACAAAGTGCACTGGTCTAGTTCTGGTGCCTTTGAACCACACTGTCCTATACATATAGACCTGCAAAGCTACTTTGTGTGACTTTCGTTGGGCTTTAAGCTTGTGCCAGGCTTGAAATAAATGACACGTAGAAGTATTTGATGTGGCATCTGCAATGCTGGTCCTGTGTTACAGAATCATAATTGAAAAAGCTGATTTTTTTTTTCAAATATGTTTTGCAAGATAAATAAAAAAATAAAAATAGTGGCCACTTTCCCTTAAAGCATGCTGTTTGGCTACCCCATGCACATGGGGCCAGTTACTCTTTAGCTCCTTGTCATACTAATACCAATTTATATGCCCTAGCATAGTGTGGTGGTGTGAAAGAGATTTAAAGTAGATTCAGACTAGTACTTCCAGTAGAAGTTTATCTCCATTCAAAGCACCAATACTGAATGCACATTGATACTAGGCTCATCCACACAATTGGAAAAGCGGCAATAGATGTAAATTACTGCCTCCTACTAAGTGTACAGGTAAAGGGGACCCCTTACATTGAGCTATAGCTCGAAGTTACAAAAAATACGTCCAGAAATTATTATTTACTCCAGATTTATTATGAAATACATACCTTTTGTGACAATTTTATAACTATAGTGTTAAAGTAGTCCACAGTTAACCTTGGGGAGAAACTTCCGCAATGATAATTCCAATTTTATAAATAACATTGTGGCAATCTTAGGGAATCTTAGCAGAAGGAATTAGCTTGGGTTTGCTCCAAACTTGGATTCTTCCTGAATCCAGAAGGAAGCTGTTAGTGCTGGGCCAAGAAGCTATGGATTCCCCACCCTGTTACTGCATGTAAACAAAGGGGAAGAAATGCTTATGACATCATTGACCTAATATAGACATGTGACCATATTAGCTAAGTGATGTCATAAGCATCCCTACACCTAATGTACTGTATATACAGCTGTGGAGTGCAGAATCTCCTTCCAGTTTTGGTTAAAATGGGTTCAAACCAAACCCAAGCCATACCCTAGCTCATCCCTATTCAGCAGCAATTACTTTGGATAGTCAAACAGTGGCTACACTGTGCATACTGGGGGTGTAACAGCGTGCCTATTAATTCACCGTGCTCAGATGCATGCCCTTATTCCTTTTTCCCCCAAAACCCATGGGTTCCTGGACATGCCCAGGGAAGATATGTTTCTCTGCTTCCCTTCCTCAGCAGTTTAGAGAGGCCACACTTTATGAAATAGATGTAGCCAAGCATGTGATCTGCATCCAGGTGGGAGGCCTTCCACTGGAAAAAACAGCATTTAAGAAGCTGGGCCTGAACCTATTATGCAGTTTTGTTGAGAAGACCCAGCTACAGAGAGGAGCCCCTTCCTTGATTGCTACCAGAATAATCTAAATCCATTGGGATGGTCCTTCTTCTTTGGGGCTTGGATCCCTCCAGCTTTTAACTTGCATTACCAGAGCTACAGGGCTCTGAGGAAGAGGCTAAGCCTCGAAACGCGGCAGTTATCATTCGTTAAGGACAGTGGGCATTGACACAGACTGCTCCTGATGTTTGGATTGGATATGCTGCTTTAATACCATTGTTTGTGAGTAGTTACTTTTTATTTGCGCCCTTTTTTTGTCTTTTTGTTTGCAAATAGGTTTATTGCTCGAAACATTTTCCTCTTTGATGGATGAATCAAGCAGTATTAACTAATAATAATGCATAGAATGATAGATTCATTTGTGGCTTCTATTGATGACGCATTATGCATCAGTCATTTTAAATGCTGCAAGAAATTGAGTACCAGCATTTTTAACTTATGTAGCAGCATTAGGTACAGTACCTTTCCTGAATGCTGTATTAGCTGTATTTCTTGTTACTTAAGTCTTTAAAGCATTTCACGCAATTACTGCTAGCTATACTCTCGATACAACATATTGCTGACTGTGCTGGAGTAGATATATGTGCTGGAATTGCACTGGTATCTGCTGTTGATTAGATTTAGAACATCCACAGCAATATTTTATTAAGATAAATTGACTGGCTGAGACTGAGATATGTCAGGTGCCTATTAAGGAGTAGCGGCTATTAAGAAGCTGTGGGGAACTAAGATAAGCTCCTCTTCATGAGAGCACTGCTGTAATGCGGGTCAGGGATTTTGTGCAGACCGGACTGTGATGATGATGATGTAAAAGTCAAATGTGAAAGGGAAGTTAACTCATGCTAATTATTTTTCTTCAGGGGTGTCTAATATGCTGAGCTTACTGGATAGAAGGATTTAGGTTTTCAATCTAAAATAGAGATGGCAATTAATGATGTCCATGCAAAGAAAAATAAATAAATGCCCATTATGGTGATGTGGGATGTGGCAGGAAGACAGCAGGGGACCAAGTGAACACTATTCCTAAAAGTGTTGGTTTCTGAAGAGACTGTAGGTATTGATTTCTCTTCATCAGTTCGGCAGAAACGCAGGCAGCGGAAGAGGAAGGCATTTGTGTTCTTCCTATGTGTTCTTCCTAGCATAAAGTTGGCCATACTTGTGGAAACTTTCCAGCACTTTCAGAAACCTTTTATTGAGCTGGAATTGAAACCCTGCATAAGTAAAGGTGAATTTGTTTAATTGCAATGACATGAGATTACAATTTCCTTGATTCAAGCCAGCTGAAAAATGTGATCACTTCTAGTGTAATTGCCATAGTTATGAAGCTGAAGCTGTCAATTTATAGCTCAGTTCAATCGATTGAATTTAAAGAGGAATTAGGGCCTAAGCTATTCTTTTTTTTTTACTGTTCCTGTAGGTCAAAGGAGTGCACTTTGTTTGGTTTTGTATTTTGCCCTCAGCGGGCTAAAACCCTCTGTCAGCTGATTTGTCACCCAAATGCTTAAGGGGCAGCTAGCTCAGCCTCTCAGCGGCTACTAAGAGCCTGAGCCAGCTACTCCTTCCCCCAGAACAGCCCAGACCTTCAGTAAGCACTGGAGGGGCAGAACAGAGAGCTGGTTACTATGTATGTTTATTTTTTTAATAACCCAAATGTCTCTTTTAAATAGGTGCTAGATTGCTTATTTTCACGTAATCACGTTTATCAAAATCACATGTACAGTTAGCTTAGAGACTAAATTCACCTTTGGAGAATTTTTTTTTTCCCCTGAGGAGCCTGAAAAGCATTACACCCTGAAGGTGATAAAGCATGTTACACATTGCACTCTAAATACAGGTGTAACATGTACCATGCTCCAAAAGGCGAACCTAGCCTTTAATTGGTCATACACAGCCCAATTAGTGCACTGTCTTGGACTTTTGGGCCATGCAGGTCTTCTCTAGGAGGCAGTAACCTTAAGACCAAGAGAGGTTGTCCTACGTTTTCCCAAAACCTTTTTTTTTTAATATTATCCATGAGACAATAAGCACAGAAGATCGTTGTGGATTCTGGAAGGGTCCTTCTATTGTTCTTGAGGACAAATGTGCCTATTTATGGGCATCCACCCATTTTTCTTGTGTTCTCTTTCACCATATACATGTATCTTTGTAGCTTATATACAGTATTTCACAAAAATGAGTGCACCCCTCACATTTTTGTAAATATTTTATTATATCTTTTCATGTGAACAACACTGAAGAAATTATATTTTGCTACAATGTAAAGTAGTGAGTGTACAGATTGTATAACAGTGTAAATGTGTTGTCCCCTCAAAATAACTCAACACACAGCCATTATTGTCTAAACCGCTGGCAACAAAAGTGAGTACACCTCTAAGTGAAAATGTCCAAATTGGGCCCAATTAGCCATTTTTCTTCCCCACCGTCATGCGACTCGCTAGTGTTACAAGTTTTCAGGTGTGAATGGGGAGCAGGAGTGCTAAATTTGGTGTTATTGCTCTCACTATCTCATACTGGTCACTGGAAATTCAACATGGCACCTCATAGCAAAGAACTCTCTGAGGATCTGAAAAAAAGAATTGTTGCTCTACATAAAGATGGCCTAGGCTATAGGAAGATTGCCAAGACCCTGAAACTGAGCTGCAGCACAGTGGCTAAAACCATACAGCAATTTAACAGGACAGGTTCCACTCAGAACAGGCCTCGTCATGTTTGACTAAAGAAGTTGAGTGCACATGCTCAGCATCATATCCAGAGGTTGTCTTTGGGAAATAGATGTATGAGTGCCACCAGCATTGCTGCAGAGGTTAAAGGAGTGGGGGGGTCAGCCTGTGAGTGCTCAGACCATACGCTGCAAACTGTATGAAACTGGTCTGCATGGCTGTTGTCCCAGAAAGAAGCCTCTTCTAAAGATGATGCACAAGAAAGCCCGCAAACAGTTTGCTGATGACAAGCAGACTAAGGACATAGATTACTGGAACCATGTCCTGTGGTCTGATGAGACCAAGATAAACTTATTTGGTACAGATGGTGTCAAGTGTATGTGGCGCCAACCAGGTGAGGAGTACAAAGACAATTGTGTTTTGCCTACAGTCAAGCATGATGGTGGGAGTGTCATGGTCTGGGGCTGCATAAGTGCTGGCAGCACTGGGGAGCCTCAGTTTATTGAGGGACCCATGAATGCTAACATGTACTGGGACATACTGAAGCAGAGCATGATCCCCCCTCCGTTCGGAGACTGGGCCGCAGGGCAGTATTCCAACATAACGACCCCAAACACACCTCCAAGATGACCACTGCCTTGCTAAAGAAGCTGAGGGTATAGGTGATGGACTGGCAAAGCATGTCTCCAGACCTAAACACTATTGACCATCTGTGGGGCATCCTCAAATGGAAGGTGGAGGAGCGCAAGGTCTCTAACATCCACCAACTCTGTGATGTTGTCATTGAGGAGTAGAAGAGGACTCCAGTGGCAACCTGTGAAGCTCTGGTGATCTCCATGCCCAAGAGGGTTAAGGCAGTGCTGGAAAATAATGGTGGCCATACAAAATATTGACAGTTTGGGCCTAATTTGGACATTTTAACTTGTGTGTGTTCACTTTTGTTGCCAGTGGTTTAGACATTAATGGCTGTGTGTTGAGTTATTTTGAGGGGACAGCAAATGTACACTGTTATACAAGCTGTACACTCACTATTTTACATTTTAACAGAGTGTCATTTCTTCAGTGTTGTCACATGAAAATCAAATATTTACAAAAATGTGAGGGGTGTACTAACTTTTGTGAGATACTATATATATATATGGGCACCCACACATTTTTCTTGTGCTCTCTTTTATCATATATACGTATCTTTGTAACTTATATATAATTTGTCATTTAAAATCGCAACCCATTAGGGTTAAAAGTTAACTAACTAAGGATACAAATAGTACAGACCTAAACTTAAATAACCCTTTAGACTAAGCCAATTAAAGGCTTAACACTAAGTAGATGGACAACAAGGGCTACTTTTTAAAATGAGGCTTGACTTGACTACGTAGCAGGGATCATATTTTTTATTTAAGTTACAGTTTTACTGTACCAAGATCTGAATTTTCATATGCAGTTTGGTGGAGGAAATGTGATTAGCAGAAATGTGTAAAATTATATTTAGGCCCTTAGGCTATAAGCAGATATCAATTTACATTTGACTATGTAGCAAATAAAAATCTGAAAACGTGGATTTTTGCGATTAAGTTCGAAATCTTCTTTTTAAACAGTTTGTGCACAAGATTCACACAACTTTTCCCAAGATTCACGCATTTTATTTATTTTGATTTATTTGGATATAATTTGTGAAGCCCCGGTGAAACATATTTGAATCTTGTGCAAAAACATTTAAAATAGACCACTTTGTGTTAAATTTTAGGATGATACTTAGAAATTCATAGGCCCGGATGTAACCCTAGCTAAATTTCGTTTTCTAAAGCACTGTATATGATAAAAAAAAAAACCGAAAAAAAAAAAAAAAATCATCAGTGTTTGTTTTATTGCAATACTTATTTTCACCTGTTTTTCATCCTACTGTGCCCTCAGTGCTGCTGATCTCCTGCAGCCTCTTTGTAGCCACCTTATGTCTTCATGCACTCCAGTGATGACTGCATGCTATTCTTCAGGGTAGGTTTCCTGATACCGACAACAGTGTCCATGTCTAGGAAATGCATGCTAAAATTGTTACTTGTATTGTCCATCAGAAGCCCATGTGGCAAAGGAACATAGCAAGCGTATAATTGAAAGACAGTAACAGAGCGTTATCATCCTATTTTGGGAAGTGAGTGAACATGGCCCTTATGGCAAGGTCACCAGATATTATTTTAGCTAAAGCTACAGTTTTAAAACTATTTATATTTGAAAATAGATTAAAGTTAAAGTTTGTGTAAGATGTTGGTGTTTTGGGCTTCATCCTCATCTAGACACCACAATCGAAAGTTTTCTTTCTGTAATTTTTAACATGGTAAGTTTACATGGAAGGGCAGCTGTATTAATCACTTCAGCTCCAGAAGGTTCCCCCCCCCCCCCCCCCTTCATGACCAGGCCATTTTTTGCAATTCGGCACTGCGTTACTTTAACCTACAATTGCGCGGTCGTGCAACACTGTACCTAAACAAAATGTATGTCCTTTTACCCCCACAAATAGAGATTTCTTTTAGCGGTATTTGAACACCTCTGCATTTTTTATTTTTTGCGCTATTTGAAAAAAAAAATATATATTTGTTACTTTCTGCTATAAAAACATCTAATAAAAAAAAATTTAAAAATCAAAATTTCTTCATCAATTTAGGCCAATATGTATTATGCTACTTATTTTTGATTAAAAAAAATAAATCCCAATAAGCATAGATTGATTGGTTTGCGCAAAGGTTATAGCATCTACAAACTGCAATATTTTAAGTTATTTTTTTAATAGTAATGGCGGCGATCAGCAACTTATAGCAGGACTGAGACATTGGGGCAGATAGTCAGGACACTAACTGATACTTTTTGGTGACCAGTGACACTAATACAGGGATCAGTGCTAAAAAATAGGCACTGTCACTGTACTAATGCCACTGGCAGGCAAGGAGTTAACATTGGGTGCAATAAAAGGGTTAACTGTATGCCTAGCCAGTGTTTATATGTACTGTGGGAGGTGTTTTTACCATGTGTGCCTGACATGTGCTTTACCACTGTGGGGGAGGTGTTTGTACTAGGAGAAGGCATCGATCGGTACCTCTGCTTGGTAGACATAGGATCTATGTGTTCTGTAGTGACAAAACGGCGATCTGCCTTGTTTACATGAGCAGACCGCAGTTCTGTCAGTGTACCGAAGTATAGGCGGGTGCCGGTGGACATTGAGTCTGCTGTACCCACCAATCAGCTTCCGCTGTGTCTTATCACAGTGGGAGCAGTCCGCCAGCGCTGCGTGCCCCAAACCCGTAAGTGCAGAATCATGTACTAGGTACGTGATCCTGCACAGGAGAGCCGCCTTGTCGCCGTGTATATATATATATATATATATATATATATACAGTATACGGTCGGCAAGCAGTTAATTCAGCTGACCTTGTATTTTGTTGGTGGTTGTAAGCCCTTACAAATACCCAGTGAAGTGAACAGCCTCAGATGATACACAGAGATAAAACAAATCCTCCTACGTAGGTTTTACTTGTTTATCTCTGCAATCTTCTCTTCTCTACATCCCTTTAAAAGGGCAGAAAAGTATTAAATCTCTCTTCACTTGTCAGGAGCAGAGAAGAGGGGGCACAGAGGCTGCAGTGTGTGAGAACTGATTGGAGGAAAGGCACCCCCCCCCCCTCCACACAGCAGAAGAACTATGTTCTGAATAGGCAAGCTGTGTGCTGAGCTCTCTCTCTCCCCCCCATTCCCGTTGACACAAATGTTATCTAATGTGTTAGGAAAACTTCTCAGAAAAGACTCATCCAGATAACAGAGGAACAAAGCACCAGAGAGAAATGACACTTAGAGCTTTGGAGAGGGATAAGTAAACACTACAGATATATGTGCTTTGCTCAAATTCCATTACTGAGGTTTACAACCAGTTTAACCACTTCAGCCCCAGAAGGTTTTGCCCCCTTAATGACAAGGCCATTTTTTGCGATTCAGCACTGCGTTATTCTAACTGACAACTGTGCGGTCGTGCAAAGCTGTACCAAAAAAAAAAAAAAAAAACTGATGTCCTTTTTCCCACAAATAGAGCTTTCCTTTGGTGGTATTTAATCACCTGTGTGATTCTTATATATTGCGCTATAAACAAAAAAAGAGCAACAATTCTGAAAAAAAAAAATATATATATTTTTCACATTCTGCTATATTAACAAATACAAAAATTAAAAATCAATTTTTTTCATCCTTTTAGGCCAATTTGTATTCTGTTACATATTTTTGCTAAAAAAAATCCCAATAAGTGTGTTTTGAATGGTTTGCACAAAAGTTATTGTGTCTACAAATGAGGGGAAAGATTTATGTCGTTTTTATTTTTTTTCTAAGTAATGGCGGTGATTAGGGATTGTTAGTGGGACTGCGGCATTGCGGCAGACAGATCGGACCCTCTGACATTTTTGACACTTTTGGGGGGACCAGCGACATTACTACAATAATCAGTGCTCATAATACGCACTGTTACTGTAATAATGAAACTGGCAGGGAAGGTGTTAACCTAGGGGTAATCAAAGGGTTAAATGTGAGTCTAGGAGAGTATTTTCTAACTGTATGGGGGAGGGACTTGTGGAATCAACGCAGAGACCTGTGATCCTAAATAAGAGGATTACAGGCTCTCTGTGTTTATTCCAGTAAGGGAACAATGGTCTACTATCTTCACAACAGCAGACCATTGTTCTCTCTCCACGGGCAGAGATCGTGGGAGCGCGGCGGCAATCGCGGCCACCAGCCCCCTGGATCAGCTTCCCTGCTGCCTAATGGGGGCAGGCGGGTGCCTCCGGTGGCGCATGTGTGCCTCCAGGAGCGTTCATGCTAACCTCTGTACAGGTACCATGGTTCGTGCAGCCGAGCCAGCCTGCTGCAGTATATCTGTGGCGGGCAGTCGGCAAGTGGTTAAGTGGTTTCTCACACCAAAATGCTCTATTTTGCGCCATTGCACCATGGTTTTGGAATTCCACTTGTCTCCATAGTAGCAGACCATAGCCCGATTCAGGTGTTATCTGCAGTGGACAACCAGGACCATATTGTTTTAGTTTAGTTCTTCTTATCTTGTTCATTGTTGTTTACGCTTTATTTTAATCAGGTATTTTTTAGTGACTGGTCAGATGAAATGCAACAGTTGCAATAGCACTGATGCTGCATTTTTCCACACCTCTCTGCTCTGTTGCGGTGTGGATGGGGCACATAGAAAGAAATTCTTTTATACTGTATGTGTTCTTGCGGAGACCTGCATTGATCAGGTGAAGCAAAAAACGCAAGTCTCCACATATACAGTAGTATGAATGAGTCTTTTGCCGAGAAAAAAATATGTAGGCTGAAAATTTTTACCTCTATTTAAAAAAAAAGTAAACAGTTGTCGGCTTTTCTCTGGCTTCAATGCTTTCTGAGTCACGGAACTGGAACAAACACAGAGAAAGGGAAGTCACAGATGTCAAAACTCTTGCTCTGCATACTTGTTCCAAGTCAGTGACTCAGAGAGGTTGATTTCTTGAAAGAAGAGAAGAGACTGTACACTTTACAAAGATAATGTTTACTGAGCTTGACAATTAAGGTGGAATTGAGTTCATTTAAAAGGAAGCAAACCCTAACTATAAGGCCTTGTTCCTAAAAATGTTCCCTTACCCCTTCTCCTGCCTGTCTTACCTTACCTGTACAAAATGATGTGTGCATCTATTTTTGCAGTTCAATGTTTAATACATTTCAAAAAAACATATAAAAAGGCCTGATCATATCAGGCAAGTTATCTGAAATGCATACAAAGTATTACAAAGGATTTTAAAAATAGCAACAATAAAAATACAAAGACTTGTTAGCCTTGATAGGGCTCTTTCATACGGTCCGCCTCCGTAGGCGGATCCGTGCTGCTCAGCGAGGATCGATCCGCCGATCCCCGCTGAGCCGGCGGATGACAGCTCCGTCTCTGCTTGCAGTGCGGAGAGGGAGGTGTCACAGCTCCCACTGCTCTTTATGGGGGATCGGATGAGAGCGGACCGCCTGTCCGCTCTCATCCGATCCCTGGACGGATGGAAAAATAGGGTTTCAATCCGTCCGGATTTCACGGACAGGATCGGATACGGATGGCAGCGGGTGTCAGCGGAGATGTCTCCGCTGACATCCGCTGCCCCATAGAGCTGCATGGAGGATCCGATCAGATCCGCCTAAAAAACTGACAGGCGGATCTGATCGGATCGCCCGTTTGAAAGAGCCCTAAGTCATAATTAACATAAATAAGCATAGCAAAAGTAGAGGTGGCAACAATGACATTAAAGCGGTGTTCCAGCCTCCCCCTCCAAAAATTAAAAATCAGCAGGTACACATACTGTAGCTGCTGACTTTTAATATTAGGACACTTACCTGCCCTGGAGTCCAGGGATGTCGGCAAAGCAGCTGATGTTTCCATTGGCTGTCGGGTGCTGCCGCCGCCATTGCCGGTGAGGGAACCCGGCAGTGAAGCCCCTTGATTTAAATAGAAGTCGCATCCAAGACAGATCATCATGATCTGACTTGTGGCAAGCGACTTGTGCTCTCAGGATCTTGAAGAGGAACCCTATGGAAAATGATAAAAAAAAACAGCATGCCCCCCCAGATCCATACCAGTCCCTATGAGTCTGGTGTAGGTTTTGGGGGGAAACCCCACGCCAAAGAAAAAAAATGTTGTGGAGCCCCCCCCCCCAATCCATAACAGGCCCTTATCTGAGCATGCAGCTTGGCAGATCAGATAAGGGGGGGGAGGGTAAGAGCAAGCGGCCCCTCCTCCCTCCTGGAGCATACCAGGCCACATGCCCTCAACATGGGGGGTGGGGGCGCTGCACCCCCCAAACCAAAGCACCTTGTCCCCGTGTTGATGGGGACAAGGGCCTCTTCCAGACAACTCTGGGTGGTGGTTGTGGGGGTGTGCGGGCAGGGGGCTTATGAGAATCTGGAAGCCCTCTTTAACAGATCAAGCCCCCCCTATGTGAATGAGTATGGGGTACATTGTACCCCTGCCCATTCACCCCAAAAAAGTCAATGTAGTGTATATAAAAACAGGAGGTTGTTTTGACAAGTCCTTTATTTAAATCTTCAACTTTTCTTCTTCCTCTGGCCTTCTCCCTTCGGTTGTGTGTTCCTCCTCCAGGCTTCTCCCCCACTGCGGTCTTCTCCGCCACTGACCCAGTCCTCCTTTGACGCTGGCTACCGTCTTTGTACAATGTAGCCCCATACTCATTTACATGGGGGAGGGCTGGATCCGGGGACCCCCACAAGCACTGCCCAGGGTTTTTGGGAAAAGGGCCCTTGTCCCCGTCAACATGGGGACAAGCTGCTTTTGAGAGCATGTGGCCTGGTATGGTCCTGAAGGGGCCGCTCGCTCGCCCCCCCCCTTTACTGACCTGCCGGGCTGCTTGCTTGGATAAGGGTCTGATATGGGTTTTGGAAGGACCCCAGGCCAGTTTTCTTTTTTTAATTTTGGAGTGGGGTTGTTTTTCAAGATCCATATCAAACTGAAAGAGCCGGTATGGATCGGGGGGGGGGGGGGTCCCCACGCCTTTTTTTTTTACATTTTGGCGTGGGATTCCCCTTCAAGATCCTCAGAGCACAAGTCGCATGCCACAAGTCAGATCATGATGATCGGACTTGGATGCGACTTCTATTCAAATTAATGGGCTGACAGTAGGATCAGTTAAGACGATTCTCATAGGGAACCATTGTATTTGACATGTAAAAAAAAAAAAAATGCTTGACGTGGCTTAATGCTGTATCCAGCGTTTAGCAGCGTAAGACTTTTTACAGCCGTAACACTGGTCCTCAGAACGCGCTGGCCCTGAGTATTTTTTTGCAGCTTGAAAACGCCTATGCCACTTATCATAAAAGCCTATGTGTGTATGGACACATGCATGGAGAGGCATTAAAAAAAAAAAAAACATCTGATGCTGGTAAAAGCAGCTGTAAAAACACCCTGTGTGCATGAGGACTAAGGCAGGGCCAGGGGTGAGGGCCCAATGTGTGCACAAAAGTTCCAAGTTCCCTATGTCAGTGAGTGTCGGCTGCAAGGGAGAAGAGGGCCATGGGAGCATATGGGTGGCGTCACAGCTCCCGTATTTCACAGCCGTTGTCAAGCACTCCTTTACAGATAAATACAAAACTGGTGCATTATTCCTTTAAGTCAGATGTCAACCAGTGATATACCAATTGTGAAAAAATGAAATAAAGTGCAAGTGCTAATACACTGAATAATGTGCAATATAATATAGCATAGAGTTGAGAAATGAAATATATAATATATTCAACAATAGTAATGAAAAGTCCACTGTGATGTGCTAATGAATAAAGTGCCCAGTGCTCTCAATCCAATGTCACTTTTTAAAGGTGCTCCCAAAGTGCTGCTAAAATGTGCTCCTTATTTTGAAAAAGATAACCTCTTACCGGAAAACATGGATGCCGATTACAGAGATTAAAACCAGCCAGCAATCAATCTCCACAATGGAAGCTTCAATCTCATAGGGATCTTGATCGTGCTTTAAATGAAAGCCGCTCGCCAGGCAGACATGTATGGAATGCAAACAAGGAGATGTCACTAGTTGACATCTAACTTAAAGGAACAGCGCACCATTTTTGTATCTATTTGTTTATTGCTGTCTAGTTTTCAGACATTTTGTGTTGCAGCAGTTCACAACACTATAGCGCGAAAATACTCCCTTACACAGAGCTGCAAGATAACATGTCAGTGCCAAAGCAGATTGAACATCTTTTTTTAAAAGGTTTTGTAGAATTGGTAGGAAGAGGGGGGAGGGAAAATTTTTAAGAAAAATTATACTTAGGGTTTTCTTCACATTAATCATCAAATTATGGCTATGTGCAAGAACAAAATCTTGTTTTGTAAAACTTCCATTTCATATGATTGTGCATTTGATTTGAACATAACTTCACCTAATTTAATGAGCGCAGTGAACATTGAACTGCGATTTGCCATCGCTTCCTCTTCAGATGATAGGTGTCAGTCAGAACATAAAGAGCAGAGAATCGCCTCAGTGTGGACACTGAGAGCATTTAAAATCTAACAAAAAAAAAAATCTCATCAATGAGACACGGGCATCATACAAAACATAACATTACTTATTACGCTTTCCAACTCTAACCAAAACTAAAAAGAAACATTTTTTGGAGGAAATTATGTTTTGCATTCTCCATCATTTGTCTCCTGAATTCGCTTTATTGAAAATGACTGATAACTGGTTTCACTTCTCAGTGAACTCTTACCTAGTTGGGGCAAACTAACTGGACTAACTGCAAGTTATGACTGATGAATAAAGGTGCTTTTTTCTTCTCACAAATATTTGGTGATCAATGTACTTCTGATTAAAAGTTAACATTTCTAATCCGGTTAAGTCACAAACCAATTCCAGGGTTTCAACCCCCCCCCCCCCACCCCTCTCGTTTTCATTTCCCTCTTTAATGTTGTAACTATAACCCCTGGTCCCTTGGGTCCAGGACTCCATGATATTTGTATGCTTATGGTTATCTTTTTGTTACTTGTTAAAACCAATAAAATTAAAAAAAAAAAAAAAAAATCAACATCTGGCTATGAAGATTGACATGTATGTTGACCTATAGATGGAAATGGTCATTTGGTGCCTTCATGTACCACCATTTTTGTTTTAGTCTCCCACTGCACTCACAGAGCCAACTAACTCCCCATGCAACTGGCTTTCTTATATTCTGTAATTTTATAGGTACAGATGTGCCCCCATACCCCATGTGAATGCTTAGGCTGTGCTGTACAGTAGGAGGTGGGGAGGAAAGGCCCATGTCTCGCTATCAGGAAGTACCAGATATTTATGAGGGAATATAGGAGCAGCAGAGGATTGGAGACTTTGGACAAAACCACACTATTGTAGAACCATACAGAAAGTACACATCCTCCATGCATTGTGTTGCAGTGTCAACCATTTTGAATGACACCCCAATTCACCTGCATAGCACCAAACAATGCACGTGCCTTTTAAGCCACCATCACTCAAGGATATAAACAAGCTGTGTGACATGATGCACTGCATTGAGACAAAAGATGCAGGTTTGTTCAAACCTGTGTTGTGTTACTTTGATGGTCCATTCCATATGCAACACACTTTAATGCAATTCACTTTAATGCACGTACAGTAAAAGCGAGAGATAACAGATGTGTAGTAATGCACCTCACCAGGGTGAATTAGGCCTTTGACTAGCAGATTTTGTGTTTTGCCCAAGTTTAGTGTACATAGTTAAAGCCTTGAAAGGTTACGCTAAAAGAACCAAGTTTACATTTCAGTATCTGCTGCCCAGTAGTAAGTAATTACTTTAATAGTAAAGTCTTACTTTATTTTAACAAACAGCATAAACGTACTTGCTCTGTGCAATGTAAATGAATAGAGGGGGCCCAATCCTCCTCTTCTTAGGTGCTCCTGGGTCATCCTCTTCTCGGAGTGCCCCATAATCAAGCAATCCCGAGCCTGCACGCTCCATAGACACAGACAGAGCAGCTCGACCCCAACCCCGGCGTTCTCACCACAGGATTTGACTGACCGCAGCGCCTGTCCTGTGAGTGCAGGGAGGGGAGACAGAGCCAAGGCGAATGGGCATAGTTCTGGATTGAGTCAGGATAGGTATATGCAGAGGTGAGGGAGCAATACTGATTACTAAACATTATTTACCTTAACGCAGGGAATGCATTAGGGTAAAAGAAGGAGTATGATTTAGAACCACTTTAATATACAGCCATGAAGTGTCATACCTTTTTCTATTTGAATTACTTTATTAGATAAAAAATAAAACAAACAAACTGAAAGGTAATCTCCCTGCTCCCAACTTTTCATTTGTTTTTGTGGCCACTGGAATGGAATAAAAATCTTCCATTAAGGACACTTGATGGCAGATAAACTGGCATGAGTTTTGTGTATTTCTACTAGGGCTGCGCATCTTTACTTACCTCACGATTCGATGCGATTACGATTATTAGGGTCGTGATTCGATACGATTTGATTCCGCGATGCATCACGATGCATCACGATTACTATGGGGACCCTTTTCTAAAGGGGGATCTATGGTGACCCTGCTCTAAAGGCGGATCTATGGGGACCCTTCTCTAAAGGGGGATCTATGGGGACCCTGCTCTAAAGGAGATCTATGGGGAGCCTGCTCTAAAAGAGATCTATGGGGAGCCTGGGCCTGTCCTAAAGGGGATCCAGGGGAACTGAGCTCTAAAGGGGGATCTATGGGGACCCTGCTCTAAAGGGGGATCTATGGAATAGATCCCCTTTAGTGCAGGGTCGCCATAGATCCCCCTTTAGAGCAGGCCAGCATCCCCAGAGATCCCCCTTTAATAGAGCAGGTCCCCCTATAGATCCCCCTTTAGTAGAGCAGGTCCCCTCATAGATCCCCCTTTAGAGCAGGCCACATCAGGTTAGAAGAGTTACCTGATGTTAGTTGTAGTACCATAGGCCCTGGTAAGGAGGAATGCTGGGCTCTGTAGTCCCCCTAGTTGCAGTATAGCAGGCTCTGGTAAGGAGGAATGCTGGGCTCTGTAGTCCCCCTAGTTGTAGTATAACAGGCTCTGGTAAGGAGGAATGCTTGGCTCTGTACAGAGCTACAGAGCCCAGCATTCCTCCTTACCAGGGCCTGTTATACTACAACTAGGGGGACTACAGAGCCCAGCATTCCTCCTTACCAGGGCCTACTGTACTACAACTAGGGGGACTACAGAGCCCAGCATTCCTCCTTACCAGGGCCTCCTATACTACAACTAGGGGCACTACAGAGCCCAGCATTCCTCCTTACCAGGGCATGTTATACAACAACTAGGGGGACTACAGAGTCTGTAGTAGTCCCCCTAGTTGTAGTATAACAGGCTCTGGAAAGGAGGAATGCTGGGCTCTGTAGTGCCCCTAGTTGTATTATAGCAGGCCCTGGTAAGGAGGAATGCTGGGCCCTGTAGTGCCCCGACTTACCAGGAAGCAGAGCTGCAGCCAGTTGTGGATGAAGTAGCGGTAGGTGTATGGAGTAGGGCTCGGACAGGTCCTGGGTGATGAGCCTCATGTCGGGAATTTGGAGCTCGGACTAGTGCAGTGCACGGTACAGGCGGAAAGCAGGGCCTCCTCGCTCCCCTGCGGTCAACTCAGGCTGTCTGCCGAGAACCGCACCGCTACCAGAAGTGTACCGAGCTGGGAAGGCCGCGACTTTGGGCGGCCGGGCTGTCAGAGCGGGCGGTTGGGCAGCAGCGTGCTAAGTGGGAGTGCGGTGTGTATCCCGGGGCCAGAGAGAGCACTGATAGCTCCGCTCTCCTCCTCTCCTCCCCCGCGCCGCGAGGAGGAGCTCCGTATCCCACAAGCCCAGCCAGCGCCGCCATGTCACTTCTGTCCCCGCCCCCGGAAGTGACGTCATTGGGTAATCGATTATTCAACCACCCCGAATCAATGCAGAATCACGAAGGGTCGCATCGCGATTCATCGATTCGGCGATTATATTCAGCAGCCCTAATTTCTACTCTATTAAAATGGGAAAAAAGTATTGACCTAAAATATACTTTAAGTGCATAAAATCTGGTTACATAAGTTAAAGTGATTGTAAAGTCTAATTTTCTCCCTCCTGTCGAGTGCCCTCACAACAAGCAGCAGGAGCAATACAGAACTATGGTTGGGCCCCGTCTCCTCTCTCTTGGGTGTCTAACTGACTTTGATTGATAGCCACAGGAGCCAATGGTGTCACTGCTGTGTCTCAGCCAATCAGGAGGGAGAGTCAGACGGCCGAGGGACTCGTGGACATTGCTGGATAGAGATGGGGCTCAGGTAAGTATTAGAGGTCATTGGGGAGGCTTCTGCAAACAGAAGGCTTTTTACATTAATGCATAGAATGCATTAAGAAAAAAAAAACCTTCTGCCTTTACAATCCCTTTAAAAGAAAACACTGTGTTACAGGAATAAGCCTTAGTTCACACTGAACTCGCATGATTTCAAAGCTGCATGTCAGTCCGACTTTCGGGGCAACTTCAAAGACATCTGTGCAGCTTAATGCACAGATGTCTATTAAAATCCCCCCCCCCCCCCAAAGTCCCCCAAAGTAGTGCAGGAACGGCGTCGCACCGATTGGGACTCTTCCATTGCTAGCAATGGGCTGCGATTTGACATGCCATTTAACCTGTCAAATGGCATGTCAAATCACGCTGATGTCAAGGGGCTAAATGTGTTTAACAACTGTGTAGTAAAGATGATAACTAACCACTTGCCTACAGTGCACTTTCACCCCCTTCCTGCCCAGGCCAATTTTCAGCTTTCAGCGCTGTCACACTTTGAATGACAATTGCACGGTCATGCTACACTGTACCCATATGAAATTTTTATCATATTTTTCACACAAATAGAGTTTTCTTTTGGTGGTATTTAATCACCGCTGGGTTTTTTATTTCTTGCAACAAAAAAAAGACAGAAAATTTTGAAAAAAAAAAAAGTTTCTCTTATTTTCTGTGAGTAAATTTTAAAAATAAATAATTTTTCTCCTTCACTGATGTGCGCTGATGAGGCTGTACTGATGGGCACTGATGAGATGGCACTTATGGGCACTAATGAGGTGGCACTTATGGGCACTGATGAGGTGGCACTGATGAGGTACTAATATGCCACGCTGATGGGCACTGATAGGTGGCACTGATATGCGGCACTGATGAGCACTGATAGGTGGCACTGAGAGGTGGCACTGATGAGCACTGATAGGCGGCACTGAGAGGTGGCACTGATGGGCACTGAGAGGCGGCACTGACGGGCGACACTGATGGGCACTGAGAGGAGGCACTGTGGGCACTGATTGTGGGCACTGATGGTGGGCAGTAATTGGCTCTTTATTTACATTTTGTGTAATCAGGGCACTGAGAATCAGTGCCCTGATTACTTGTACTTGTCTCCCTATGAGGAAGAGCCGCTGATCGGCTCTCCTCGCCTCACACTCTGACAGTGTGAGGTGAGGAGAGCCGAATAATG
Source organism: Pelophylax lessonae (assembly GCF_965119305.1). Lineage (NCBI taxonomy): Eukaryota > Metazoa > Chordata > Amphibia > Anura > Ranidae > Pelophylax > Pelophylax lessonae. The sequence continues at coordinate 197,432,132 of NC_138772.1, forward strand.
GCACTTCCTCATTTACATGTGACCAGCTGTGGTTGGACACAGCCGATCACATGGGTAAAAAGTCATGTCATTGACTCTTTACCAAAATCGGGGTCGCTCCGTGTCCTAGCCCGCGAGAGAGGCTGTTCTGGTGCGCCGTCATATGACAGCATCCCAGAACAATAGCTGCACCGCTCCGCTCCGCCGTCATTTGACAGCGGGCGGGTAGCAAGTGGTTAAAGTGTCATTAAACCCAGACTATGAAAAACTCTCATTACGCGCTATATAACAGAGTGTGCAAACTCAGAATGGAACAAAAGCATTGGCATTGTGTAGAGTGAAACAGAACCTGGTTGATCCAGCCTTCATTTGTCCCCCCATTTTCTCGGTGTCCCTATTGCAGGGTGGGATTGTGTAAAACAGCTGGTGTCCGCTACTGAGCATGCTTCATTTTAATTTCTTTCTAAGCTCTTCATTTCTTCCTTTTTCTTATCTGTGCAGCCCACATGACTATAGAGTCACATATGTGGGGGTAGGCAGAGTAGTAAATGACACTCCCCTCCGTCCCTCCTCCTCCATGTCCTCTTCTTGCTAAACACTATGGAGACGGAATATAGTATGCTGATTGATTATATTTACTAAGAAACTCACAAAAATGCTTAGTTTTAATATAAATCAGTATTAACCTTATCGAATGTAATTGCTAATACCTGTGAAATAAAAAAGAGCTTTGGATGCAGATGCAGTCTTAACAAAATGAAAGCTAGCGTCATTCATCTCTGACTCCACCTACACCATATTAATGCACAAAAAATACAGATTTGATGTTAAATAAACATTTATTGGGAGCCGTAAATTAGTTATCTGATATTTAACATCTAATTTGAATTACTCTTCTGAAAAAGTTTTTTTTTAGTCATGTGACTGGCACCAATCAGGGTTGTGCAGACATAGACTCACATGGTAGACAGCATGCATCAGCAGAGCAATAGAAGCCCCTCCCAAAGATCTTTCCCTGCAGGTACCAAATAACAGGGAAAGATCATGTGACCACACAAGAGTGCTACAGGAATAAGGTACGGATTTTTAAAACCAAGAAAAAAAATACAGTGTCATATATATGTTTATGTGAATGAATGATGGCAATTAACACTCTGTTTAGTATCACTAAAATACAAAAAAAGGGATGTGCTTAAAAAAAAAAAAAAAAAAAAATATATATATATATATATATATATATATCTCACACAGGAAGGTGAACTGTGAAGCAAGAAGCCATTTGCTTTGCAGTGGATATATGATTTAATTTTTAATGTTTCATTTTTTGTGTATTTTAAAATGTATATTATGTTAATTTTGGTAATTTTCTTTAGATATAGGCAAGGTAATAAGCTTTGTCAAGTACATGTATTTTTGGGCGGCTTACTGGTGGTAGCAAGTAGTCAACTATTTGACTAGGCATTATTCTTATCTCATGCTACCATGTGGATTTTATGAAAAAAAAATGAAACCTCAGCAGTTGTAGATGAAAGAAAATTATATTGCTAAAAATCTACTTGGGTCAGAGTAGACTGTTACTGTAGAGATAGTTTTAATATCTTAAGGGTAAAGTGTGATATTTATTTTCAATTCATATTTTTAATCATCTTTTAAATACAGTAAAAATATTTGAGATATTAAATATATTTTGCAGACTGTTTTGTAATAGGTTTTGGCCTAATGCACGCTTCAACCTTTTTGAAAGTAAAAGTGTTTTTATGCCCTTTGTATATTTGTATGAGTTTATTGCATTTAAGGTAATTTTTAATGCACCTTTACATGCATTTTTGATTCATTTAACCACTTTAGCCCCGGAGGATTTGGCTGCTCAATGACCAGGCCCTATTTTGCGATTCGGCACTGCGTGACTTTAATGGACAATTGCGCGGTTGTGCGACGCTGTACCCAAACGAAATTGACACCTTTTTTTGTTCCCACAAATAGAGCTTTCTTTTGGTGGTATTTGATCACCTGTGCGATTTTTATTTTTTGCGCTATAAACAAAAAAAGAGCAACAATTTTGAAAAAATAACAATATTTTTAAAATTTTTTCTATGAAATTAAAAAAAAAAAAAAAATGTAAAAATCTAATTTTTTTAACATTTTAGGCCAATTTGTTTTCTGCTACATATTTTTGGTTAAAAAAAAAAATAGCAATAAGCATATTTTGATTGGACCCATAACTGACATTTTAGACACTTTTGGGGGTACCAGTGACATTACTACAGTAATCAGTGCTATAAATATGCACTGTTACTGTAAAAATGACACTGGCAGGGAAGGGGTTAATATTACTGGTGATCAAGGGGTTAAGTGTTACCTTAGGGGCGTGATTCTAACTGTAGAGGGGCGTGGCTTGTGAAGTAATCACAGAGACTTGCGATCCTATATAGCAGGATCACATAGCCTCTGTGATTACCTCAGTGAGAATGACAAACGGCTGTGTTTACATCAGCCGTCTGTCCTTCTCTCACTACTGCGGGAGATCGCCAGTGGCTGGCAGCCATCGGAGCCGCCGGTCACACACGCTGGCTCCCCAGGTAACGAGCGGGGGCGGGCGCTCGCCCCCTACAGTCTCCTGAGCGAGCGACGTAGGGCTACGTTTCTTTGCCCAGCAGTGGCAGAGTGCCGCAGTAAATGTGCGGTGGGCGGGGCGCAAGTGGTTAAATGCATTTTCTGATAAGCCTTTACTTTTGTATAAGCATATATTTTGCTTACTGTAATACTGTATGGCTTATTTTATTAGGTAAGGCAATGGGGATGATTTATGTAAGAAGTAGACACAGTTTTCACATCAATCATCCAGTCATGTGTAAGCAAAAGCCATGTTAAACCCAAGTCATAGGGGTTGATTTATTAAAGCGGAAATGGGTGTTGAAATTACTAAATGAATGTTAGAATAAGGTGAAGCGATGTTCGCTTTGCATACCTTATCCTGTTCCTGCAAAAATCCTGTTTTCTTACACAATTGGGTATTCACTTTTTTTCCAGACATTTATTTTGCTAAGTGAACATTTATTTTAACTAGGTGAACAGCTTCCATTTCTCAATTCCCACTGAATATTTAAAGGGCACCCTATTTTACCCTATTCCGTAAGCTTAGTGAACATTTACTTTGCATAGTGAACCCATGGAAGCTCTGCATAGTTTGGATAGAGGAAAATTAGGTGCAGTGATGTTCTGAAATAAGGTTCGGTTCACACTGGGGCGGCTTCAAAGTCGCCCGACTCTGAAGCCGCCCTGTGCAGCGTGACTTCAGCGTGGCTTGCAAACAACTTCTCTAATAGAAGTCAATGCAAGTCGCCCCCAAAGTAGTGCAGGAACCTTTTTCTTGAGTTGCTCCAATTAGAACGGTTCCATTGCACTGAATGGAGCGCGACTTGTCAGGCGGCTAAGTCGCCTGACAAGTTGCCCCAGTGTGAACCGGGACTTACCATGAAGAGATAACAGTCTAAAAAAATAAATCATTGTAATTGGTAAGAAAACTGGATATAGACCATAGTAATACAGATAGGCAACAAGACTAATGTGACTGGGATTGATTTACTAATGGAGTAGAAAATTCTCACTCTGAAAAGTAAAGGGTCACTTAGTTTAGCAAATAAGGTAATGATGTGTACACATCAAGCATCCATTGATGTGCAAGCTACATTTCTCTTTTTAATTTCTCTTGCAAACATTCAGTGATAAAAGTGAGTATACCATCATCTTATTCTCTAAGTAAGTGACCATGCACTTTTTTCTATGTGAACATTTTCTACTCTTTAAGGAGGTGCTTCAGTCATATTTTATGAAACTAAAGGTCAGCAGCTAAAAAAACTGTAAAAACTGGTGTTCTTCACCGAGCTTCGGCCGCCGGCACTCGCATACTAAGTGTGGACAGCCGGCTGTTACTGCTTGCGGCTTCACAGCTGGCTGCTCACTGCATATGTGAGAGTCGTACTGCGCCATCTGATTTTTCTCGCAGCATTTTGGTACTTGTGACATGTCCCAGAAGGCTGCAGGGGAAGGAAGCGGGGGAAAACTTGCTCTCAGATCGAAGCGGTGATCTCCCCGGAAGTGGGGGGGTGGGTACCTGCCCCCCCCCCCAAAAAAAAATATGTGGCAAATTTGAAGGGGGAGAGCAAAATTTCCCCTATTGGGTGAAGTTCCGCTTTAAGTAAATCAACTACAATGTATATATGCTACTAGTTTGACTGATCCTAATAGTTGTGTGACAGGTAAAGTTGCATGGGATCTTGGAGGAGGATCGGGGTTTCAAATTGTTGCTCAAGGGTGAGGATTGGAGCTGGTTGGGTGAATTTCTGTGTATATTGTTAAAATTGCGAAGAACGTTCATAATTTGTTGTAGTGGTGTGACTTTTAGGGCCCCCTATAAACCTTCCCAATCCACTGTGCTGTGCTATGCTTATGATAGCCCAAACCACTTCAGTGCACCTCAAATGGACCTGACATTTTCGGCAAAGCACCACACGGCAATGCATAGTAGTGCATTACTGTGCTTTGTTTTAGTGCTTTGTAGTTCCATCCAAATAATAGCATGCTCACATTCCTGCAGCTCAAAGGTTTTAAGCCTACCTAAGACACAAATTTGGTATGATATAATGGAGGCCCAACCCCCCCCCCCCCCCCCCAATGTCCCAGATCCTTTTTTTTGGGATGTAATGAAAAACATCTCACAAATCCGGGCTTTGTATTTTTGAGACTCTGGCCCAATAATTTAGGAGTCTTTTTTGGATACATAGACTACGATATGCATGCAATGTATGAGGGGAGTAGGCTCAGACTCTACTTAACCACACTCCTTTAGGCCATGCTCAATATTCAGTGCAACACACTCACACCCATTTTTTCTGTGCAAGTTCCATTTTGTATAAAATGTGTACAAGGTGCGCTGATTATAAACTGTGTAAAGCTGCCACCGTAGATCCAAAATGTAGTAATATAGTGAAAGTAAAATCAAGTGTGCTAAACAAGTGTAATGGTGTTCTTCAAATGAAGAACACTAAATGATGCTCAAATCAAAAAGCAAATATTAACTGATGTTACACGACAAACAGTTAAATGTATAAACCAAACAGTGTACAAATGACCTAAAGCTATATATACAATAATGGTGCACAAAAACACAAAAGTGTACAGAAATTCCAAATAAACTGGACTGAACTTAACTCTTTATTTGGAATTTTTGTACACTTTTGTGTTTTTGTGCATCATTATGTTATAATGATGCACAAAAACTCAAATTATATTGTATATATATATATACACATTATTGTCTAACTGGCTGATATAATTTCAGTTGTTGCATAACATCCTCTGGCTAGGTAATGGTACTGTTGTTGTAGCCTTATATAATTTGACCATGTGTAATACACTATAGTTCCAAAAAAATGTTATTGGATTTTAAGAAAGCATAAAAACACAAAGGACAGAGCATATTGAAACCTTGTTGAAAGGCTCTAGGCTTCCCTCAAAAGAAGCTGGTACAAATTTTGTTTATACGGTGACATAGGTTTGTGAGATACAAAACATAATATATATGAAAACACGGCCTAAAAAGAGTATGCTATATTTTAATTATATAATATACTATGGTGGAATTCTATAATGTGTAGGTCTGTCACCATTAAACCATGACCCTAAAAATAGCACTATTTTCCTACTTACTGGCAGCAATCCACATCCACCATTCACAATTAACCACTATAATGTGGGCCCCCACTCTCATTTCCTCTGGTAGGCCCCAATCCAACCCTGATTTCACTGAGTTAATATAATATTAAAATGTTGTGCCTGTGTTTTTCCACTGGTAAAAGCTTAACTTCCTATTTTTGAATTATTTCTTCAAACCAATTATAAGTCAGAATTGCTTTGCTACTGAGTTATTAATGCTGTAATAAAGCCATTTTTTCTCTGTTTTCCTGAACACTCTAGTCTTGAGGAGTGTACATAATTAATTAGCCTATATCCAGCAGCCAGGATATCCTGTTGTTATAACATGTTCCACCTGTAAGTGAGTTCTGATTATTTTAAACTCCCACTGTGTTGTGCAGTAGAGTATATAATACTTTATGAATAAAGATACCAGGTAATGGTTGCGGTAATTGTTTTCATGAATAAATATATAGTTTTAAATTACAAGGATCACACAAACTAGGTCAGTCACTAGGGAATCTGTGTGACGAGAAATAAAAAAGAAAAAGCTGTGGGAACATCTTTTTTTAGTGATTGTAGCATAAAAAGACAACATATCTAAGCAGAAGCAAGGTTATCAGTGGCAGAATTACCAATTAATTGCAAGTCAAGTAGAAAAAATGGCAAAAAAATAAATAAAAAAAAATTGCTAATCAATTAACAATTATTTTGATAATGAGTCAAGTCAGAGGCAGGGCCGGGGCTAGAATATTTTGCACCCTAGGAAAGACCAGCTACTTGCAACACCCCCCCCCCCACCCTCCTAAAAAACAAAACAAAAAAAAACTGTATGCATTCCCCCTCTTTCCTGCACATAATGCCGCCCCCCCTTTGAACCCTACACTTCCCTTCCTGTATACATTGCCCCCTTTAATTCTACACCCCCCTTCCTGTACACACTGTCCCCTTTTCCTACACAAACTGCCCCCCTTTAACCCTACAAACACTTCCTATACACACTGCCCCACTTTAAGTCTACACTCCCCTTCCTATACACACTGCCCCCCTGTAACCCTACACCCCCTTCCTGTACACACTGCCCCCCTCTCTAGAGGTGACATCCACCTGGGGTGAGGAGGTGACAGGAGAAGAATGTGGCACTGGCCATGGCTGGGCCCTAGGTGGCAGTGCGCCCTAGACAGCTGCCTAGTTCGCCTAGTGGTAGCATCGGCCCTGGTCAGAGGCCCTGAACATTACTAACCCCCTTCCCCCTCTCTCCTTCTCCCAACCAGCTGCAGAGATTGCAATCCAACTCTAGATTCAAACGACCTCCTACAGCATTCAATTAGCTAGGCATTGCTTTTTCCAGGACCCTCTAAAAGACTTAATTTCCCTCCCTTGCTAGGAAAGATTCAAGTTATTCCAAAAATAGAATACAGGTCTGTTTTCATGGTTTGTCGCTGTAACATATTAAAAATGACAATTTTCCTGAAATTCATGTATTTACTCAATTCTCCACCCATTTCCATTCCCACAAGTTTATTCCATCATCAATCAGACCTAACAAAATACCATTCAGCATGCCACCTAGTGCGGATAATAGATTGGTGCAAACATGATCCTAATAAAGCTTGGATCACCCTGGAACAATCATACTCAACATATTTTTGCACAGCCTCCTTTAGTGCTCAACTCCCATCAAAATACATTTTGGATCTCACCTCACCATTGGCATGACCCTAGCCCATAGGAGAAAGAGAATCATTCAACACAATTCCTCTCCATCCCTATCACCTTTTTTCCCCATTACAGGGAACTGGATTGCATTTTTTTCAGGTTTAGGCATTTCCCTTCATAAATCAGCTTCAGATCTCTTTGTATTAAACATGACTTTTTGTATTCATGACTGTATGAAGCAAAGCATGTACCTGGTCAGCTTCTGACCCCATAATGTTTACACCCCATGGTATGTGTGGCCTTGTTCTGAAAGCATGTTGATAGCTTGGTGTCTGGTTGGGCTTAGACAGCAAGCTGTGTGTGCAGGATGGAGATGAAAGGATGGAAGTGACAGTGTGTGTGTGTGTGTGTGTGTGTGCGCAGGATGGAGGTGACAGGAAGTAGATGACTGTGTGTGTGTGCACAGGATGGCGGAGACAGGATGGAGATGACTGTGTGTGTGTGTGTGTGTGCAGGATGGAGATGACTGTGTGTGTGTGTGTGTGTGTGCAGGATGGAGATGACAGGATGGAGATGACTGTGTGTGTGTGCAGGATGGAGATGACTGTGTGTGTGTGTGTGCAGGATGGAGATGACTGTGTGTGTGTGTGTGTGTGCAGGATGGAGATGACTGTGTGTGTGTGTGCAGGATGGAGATGACTGTGTGTGTGTGTGTGCGTGCAGGATGGAGATGACTGTGTGTGTGTGCAGGATGGAGGTGACAGGATGGAGATGACTGTGTGTGCAGGATGGAGATGACTGTATGTGTGCAAGATGGAGATGACAGGATGGAGGTGGCAGGATGGAGATACCTGTGTATGTGTACAGGATGGAGGTGGCAAGATGGAAATGACTATGTGTGTGCAGGATGGAAGTGACTGTGAGTGTGTAGGATGGAAATGACAGGGTAGAGATGACTGTGTGCAGGATGGAGGTGACAGGATGGAGGTGTGTGTGTGTGTGTGTGTAGGATAGAGATGATTGACAGCCATCCCCATGAGACCCCAAATGGCTGCTGCTCACCCCCCCCCCCAAAAAAAAAAAACTACGAAGAGAGACCTCAGCCATCATGATCTTCCCCCACAGATGGATATGCAGAAAGAGCCCAGATTGCAGCACTAAACAAACCTCTGGTTGGGTCCACTCCAGCCTCACACGTGTTGCAGTTCAAGGCTGACTGGCACATTCATCGTCACCCCTCTGAGGCTGGCTATGCCCTCTCACCGAGTCCCATCCAACTACTGAGAGGCAAGCTCCAACTGACCTCCTCGCATTGGTGAGAGAGAGTCCTGAATACTGGAGCCACCTGAGCCACTCAGCTGCTGCTAAGGGAGGAAGTAGGGCAAGGCAGGTGGGGGGCTTTGATCTATTTTCCCAGCAGTGTGTGCCACATCATCTGATTTTTGTTTTTCATGCAACCAGCCCCACTCTGTTTTGCCCAAGGATTTTAATGCACAATTCACAGCTGTCCATGACAAATAGTGATTTATGGGACTCAGCCCGGGACAGCTGTTAAGAATTAGTGAGTGTCCCGGGCAATTCGGGACTATTGGCAACTATGTCCACATGATTGGGTATTTACACAGCTACAAATTAGTGAAGATAATTGAAGATTCCCAACTCCTTTAGTAACTCAACCCTGGTGAGGCAGTGGCTTAAGAAGAGATGGACAGACCTTAAAATTCCATCTTTCATTCCAAGCCCAGTGTCTACTCTGTAACCATCTGAATTGACCAGAGATAATCTCTGTGTGATGTGTCATCATTTATTAAATGCAGACTGGTAACATATGAAGGAAGATTAGGGTGTTGTAAAGCAGGATAATGCAATGAAGAAATATATTTTACCTGTTAAATTCACACTACTGCTGCCAAGTAGTCAAGAGTGGAAATTCAGCAGTTTTGGCGCCTTTTATTTCCATCTGACACCTCAAGAAAGCTGATTAGAAACTGCAGAAAAGCTTCAGGAATCAGGAGAACATAGCATGGTTTTATTCAGCATAGCAATACACAGGGTGAGTTATGCATTACATTGTAGCATTATTTTGTACAATAACAAACTTGGTGGAAACATGCTTTTTGACCCTATCCCTGAACTGTGTACAGGCACTGTTCTCTAGAATGGTACACCTTTCTTACTTACTTGTCTTATTAAACCACATTCTAAACTGGTGTGTGGTGAAAGAGTTTAGATATGGTGACAACTGTACATACCTTGCAGAATAAATGCTTGATCAGCACCTATTTAGTGCCATTCATTTCCTTGCCCTATTATAAGTTAATTAGTAAAGTCTACTAATGAGCAGAAGCATTTACATATTTTTAATACATAACAATATATTTGTGCTAATTATGCTGACAATGGAGCCACCAGGATGAACACTTCATTCTGATTTTGAAGTTTGTTCTGACGGGGTAGATAATAAAATTAGGTCTGTGGCTCTGTGCATTGGCCGTGAAGTGCCATTATGGTAGATGCAACCCTGATACTAGTAACACATTTGGTTCGTAGAAAGGATTTGTATGCATTACGGCTTCTGTCATTTCTCTAGGGCTTTCTTATTTTATCTTTCTTATGTGTTAATAATTTGGCAGTATAATGATGAAAAAAATATAATTTTGTAACATTTGTATTGTAAAAATCTAACAATGTCAACAATATCAAGTATATGGAAGCTGTATAGCATACATGTGAGGTAACCATAGATCTAACCCATGGTGGGAAGGTCTGTAGCGTCTTAACTCATGGACGGTCCTTAGAGTGAGACCCTTCAAGCATATAGACATTGTAAAGGAAGGTGAGAACTTTATTAGTAAATGACACATAACATAGCCAACACATTTACGGGGATTGGGGCTCCCCCTTCTTCAAGGCTTTTGAAGTGTTAGATGAGTTGGTCGTGGGCACTGCAGTCTTTATCCTAAAATGATAATGATGTTCCAGATTGCCCATTGTGCCTGCAGTTACAGTTCCCACAACCAACAGATCCAAAACAACCAAAGCCTTTGAGAAGTTGGAGCCCCAATCCCCAGAAATGTGTTGGATATTTTTTATGTCATACTTTATTAAAGATCATCGTTCCAAGATTTATTTGCACACAATGCTCTTCAACTACCTCTACAACTTTATCAATATACTGGAAGTCATGGATGTTTTAAACTTACAACCCTTTGAAATATTTGATCGTCTGATTAGCCTAAAACCATACTATAAGACTCTTGACTTTGACTTGTCTGTGGTCTATAGCAAAAATCTATTCATAGATATTGTTAATCTCCAAATGGAACTATTATTCAATAAATCAACCCAAAGTGAAGCAGTCATAGTAGCCAATCAAAATGTCTCTCTCTGATTTCTAACCTGTGCAGGTCTGCATGGTTGTTATGTGTACTACTCTTTGTTTTGCTGCTTTCACATTTATACTCATTAGCTGAGCTTTTTAAGTGACTGCAATTGGAAGAATATCTACCATATTTAGCCTTATATTAGCCTTATATATCTATGTTAATTGAAACATAGCTTTCTGTTGCTAGGTGTTGAGAGGCAGTTGGTGAGAAATCCTCTAACACATTCATTGAGCTGCTTTTCTTCTACATATCCTCTGAATGCTGCCAATTGGCAGTAAAACAGAATGGTGTATACACACATCAGATTTTCTATACAGCAGTGATGGCAAACCTTGGCACCCCAGATGTTTTGGAACTATATTTCCCAAGATGCTCCTGCACTCTGCAGTGTAGTTGAGCATCATGGGAAATGTAGCTCCAAAACAAGGTTCGCCATCACTGGCATAGGGCATGATCTCATTTGAATTGAAATAGAAAACAGATAGAAGTTCTCTGGTCGATTTCTGTACAATTCTTTTTGTTTTTTTTTAGTTTCTGCAGCAAAGTAAAATATTCTTTAAAGGACTTCTGTAGTGGGGTGATGAGTTTCAGATTTTCTGTGACTTTGGTTTTGCAGTTATTCTTGTTGGTTCAAAATTCTTGGCCTTCCTGAATTTTAATGTCAAAATTGGCAGGACCTTTGGCAGGAACATTTAACCATGGCCAGAGGGCATACAAGGGTCAATAAGGTTATTTGTGTTTAAGCCAGCCCCCTATTAAAAATAAGGCTTTAAGTAACCATAGGTAGCTATAGCTAGTGGGGGGGGGGGATTTAAGTAGCCATAGGGTCAGTGTTTTGGATGCTGCTGCAGGGAGAAGATAGAAGTAGAATTTCTTTTAAAAAAATAACACATGCTACATTTACCTTTTCTGAACACAGAATACAGGCATAGAGGTAACCATTTGTCTGAGCCTATCTTAAAGTAGAGCTCAATAAAATAGTAGCAAGCAGCAGTAACTGTTGAGACAATGGTCACATTGGTCAGAAATATGGAATCTACAGCAAATCTTGCATATCAGGACAATCAAGATTAGGTAACATTTAACATAGAATTAAGAATCCAGTGGTCAGAAATGTGTAACATACGGCACTATGTATAAATTGCAGTGGACAGGAGTATGTTAACCACTTGCCGACTGCCGCACGACTATTTACGTCGGCAGTCAGCCCCTCACAGGCAGAGTGACGTAGATCTACGTCGCTAGCCTGTGAGGGTCTAGGGAGCGAGCGCGCGCCCCCGGAGGCGCGCTCCCGCATGGTCACGGACCCCCCCCCGCGTGTGACCGGCGGACCCGATGTCCTCCGGTCACTCGGTGATCGTCGCTGCAGAGGGAGAAAGGCAGGCGGCTAGTGTAAACAAGCCGCCTGTCATTCTCCTCTGTGTAGAAACAGTGATCATACGGTTCTACTATGTAGGACCGTTGATCACTGTTTCTACAGCTCAAGCCACAGCCAATCACAGTTAGAATCACGCCCCTAGGGACACACACCACCCCTCCCTCTCAAAAAAAGGTAACCCCTTCACTGCCAGTGTAATTTTACAGTAACAGTGCATATGTATAGCACTGATTACTGTAGAAATGTCACTGGTAACCCCAAAAGTGTCAAAAATGTCAGTCAAGGGTCCAAGATGTCCGCCGCAATGTCGCAGTACCGCAAAAAAAATCGCAGATCACCGCCATTACGCGTTAAACAAAAAAACAACAAAAATGACAAAAATCTTTCCCTTTGTTAGTAAACGCGATAAATTTTGCGCAAACCAATCAAAATACGCTTTTTTGCGATTTTTTTTTTACCAAACATATGTAGCATAAAACAAATTGGCCGAAAATGTTAAAAAATTTTGATTTTTACATTTTTTTTTGGGAATTTCATATAAAAAAAATGTGAAAAATATTGTTATTTTTGCAAAATTGACGCTCTTTTTTTGTTTATAGCGCATGATCAAAAAATTGCACAGGTGATCAAATACCACCAAAAGAAAGCTCTGTTAGTGGGAAAAAAAGGACATGAAATTTGTTTAGGTACAGTGTCGCACGACCGCGCAATTGTCCGTTAAATTCACGCAGTGCCGAATCGCAAAATAGGCCCTGGTCAGGAAGGGGGTAAAATCTTCTGGGGCTTAAGTGATTAAGTATATTATGCTGTATGCAATGCAGAGGTCAGGGGTATGTACGAGTAGGGAGTGCTGAAAACATAAGCATAAAATATATGTAACCCAGCATACAGAGTATATTAGTTAGGAGTATGCAACATGCAGAGCAGCATTTACAGTGCAGCAGTCAGGAGAATGTGCAGCGTAGTGTACAGTGTACAGGGGCAGGAACAATGCCCCTCTTATACTGGTTTTTGGAAATATATTTCTAATACAAAATCCCTAGTAATATAACTTCTATTTTATTCCATTCTACTATATTCCAAAGATTTTTGGCCATACTTCTCCTCTGGGTTACATAAATGCACTTAATTCTGCACTCCTGTGACCCAGATTCAGCTGACAGCGGGCTAAAGAGCTGACCTAAAAACTGAGCAATCAACGTTTTTTAATTGCTCAGTTCTTGGGGAAGAGCTGTAGGATGACAGCTGCAGCATTGGATCCATGCTGCAGCCATCTACACTATAGTGTCAAAGTATTGGGATGCCTGCCTTTACATGCACATGAACTTTAAAGGCATACCAGTCTTAGTCCATACGGTTCATTATTAAGTTTGTCCACCCATTGCAGCTATAACAGCTTCAACTCCTCTAGGAGCTGTCCACAAGATTTAGGAGAGTGTCTATGGGAATTTTTGACAATTCTTCGAGAAGCACATTTGTGAGGTCAGGCACTGATGTTGGACGAGAAGGCCTGGCTCCCAGTCTCCCCTCTAATTCATCCAAAAGGTGTTCTATTGGGTAGAGGTCAGGACTCTGTGCAATTGTTTAAAAGAAGGATAGTGTCGCGCTCAAACATAAAAGTGCTTGTGCAGATAATTAAACCTTAATTCAAAAATTAATGATTGGTGACAATCAAAAAATCAATCAATCTGTGCTCAACATTATAAAGTGCAAACGGTCCATATGCAGCATCAAACAGTCCACATCTCTTTGGTGTCACACAAATTAGCAGAGACTTGATGTTAGTGCAGATTAACCTTCACCTCCACACTTCACCCAGTGATCTAGTAAGGTACTCCTTACCGGAAATATATGACCCCTTGATTATAGGGGGTCACATAGGCAATATCTCCACTCAGTACACGATCCTCAGCTCCTCTGTTACACAGTGGGCAATCCAGCATCAAGCCCTTATAGCATAGCTCGGATCAGGTGGCAGGCCAGGCAAGTTCCTCTACCCCAATTTCACTCATCCGTGTCTTTATGGACCTTGTTTTGTGTACTGGTGCACAATCATGTTGGAACAGGAAGGGCCATCTCCAAACTGTTCCCACAAAGTTGGGAGCAGGAAATTGTCCAAAATGTCTTGGTATGCTGATGCCTTAAAGTGATACTAAAGTCTAATTTTTTAGTTAAAAATAACAAACATTTTATACTTACCCGCTCTGTGCAGTGGTTTTGCACAGAGCAGCCCAGATCCTCCTCTTCTCTGGTCCCTCCTCAATGCTCCTGGCCCCTCCCTCCTGCTGAGTGCCCCCAGAGCAAGCAGCTTTCTCTAGGGGCACCCGAGCCAAGCCACAGCTCCCTGTGTGCATTCAGACATGGAGCCATGGCCCCCCTTGCTCTCCTCATTGGCTGACTGACTTTGATAGCAGCGGGAGCCAATGGCGCCACGCTGCTATCTCAACCAACGAGGAGGGGAATCCTGGGCAGCCAAGACACTCCTACTACAACGCTAGATCTAGATGGGGCTCAAGTAAGTATTAAGGGTGCTGAGGAGGGCTGCTGCAGACAGGAGGCTTTTTATATTAATGCATAGAATGTGTTAAGATAAAAAACCTTTGGACTTTGCAACCACTTTAGGAGTTCCCTTCACTGGAATCAAAGGGCCAAGCCCAACCCCTGAAGAACAATCCCCCTCCACCAAATGATTTGGACCAGTGCACAAAGCAAGGTCCATAAAGACATGGATGAGCAAATTTGGGGAGAAGGAACTTGACTGGCCTGCAGAGAGTCCTGACCTCAACCCAATAAAATGCCTTTGGGATCTATGAGCCAGGCCTTCCCTCCAAAATCAGTGCCTGACCTCCAAATGCACTTCTGGAAGAATGGTCAAACATTCCCATAGACACACTCCTAAACCTTGTGGACAGCCTTCCCAGAAGAGTTGAAGCTGTTATAGCTGCAAATGGTGGGCCAACTCAATATTGAACCCTACAGACTAAGACTGGGGTGCCATTAAAGTTCATGTGCGTGTAAAGGCAGATGTCACAATACTTTTGAAAATATAGTGTATGTAAGTATGTATGTTTATATTTTTGGATCCCCCCCCCCCTAAAATGCACAGAGACCAGCTTTAAAACTTGCCCTGAAAAGAAAGCTGAACCCTGGGTGGGTTCTACTTGCAGCAAATTCATTTTTCCCTTCTATTTTATTGCATCAGCTCCTTTGTGAATAGTGGTTCTTGTTTATCATATCTGGCTCATTATGTACAGGACTACAAAAGATATTTATGCTGTGTAAAAAAATCAAAATGGGAATAACAATCGTCAACATCATCATAATTATTATCAACAGTCAATCTAAATTAGTAGCTTGCATCCTGCCTGGCCATCGTACAGGAGCTCATTATGACTATATATAACAGAGATAGCATGACAACGTTCTATTTATAGTTCATACTGGAATTAAAGTGTCTTGCTCAGAGGTAATACCCTACACATGTTTGTTCATTTGTTCCTAATGCCCTTTATTATTTTGTACCATTCAGGTACTTCAGAAACTTGGAAAAGCAGATGAAACAAAAGATGAACAGTTCGAAGAGTATGTTCAGAATTTCAAAAGGCAAGAGGTATGTTGCATTCCCATTTTATTTCAGTTTTCACTAGGAACTTTTTGTTTTAATGTTTCCTTACATGCTTGGCATTTTTAGGTAAATCTGGACTCTTTTTAACCTCCCTGGCGGTATGATTATGTCAGGAATTCTGTACCAAAAGCGGTACAATTTTTTGCATGGAAATTTGGCGTTATGTATTGTAGGCCTACAATTCTGAGTAATTACTGACTTAAACCTGACCAAAACAAGACTCTAGTAGACATCCCAGATGTGATAAATTTGAAACACAAATGCATGAATTATAATCTAATCAATAATATAATTTTATTATGTAATATATAATATAATATATATATATATATATATATATATATATGTATATATATATATATATATATATATATATATATATATAATATTATATAATACAATTATATTATTGATTAGATTATAATTCATGCGTCATATATCATATATATATATATATATATATATATATATATATATATATATATTGTAAGGGATTAGCTCGGTGGTAGGCGTGGATGACCCCTTGGGGGGTGCGTTTTCCCAGAGAGGTAGCCGACAAGTGCTTGCAAACAAACAGTGTGGTTTATTAAATGGTGTTTTCTTCACCAGGCTGTATGCAGCCAAACATCCAAAATAAAATAAAACAGAAAATAAATCCTTGCCTCTGTGGGCGGCTACCTTCTCACAACTGGAACCTGCCTAAGTGTCTGTCTCCAACCTACCGTCGGGCAGACTTCCTTGTCCTACAGTGGACACTCAATAGTCCTTTTATAATAGCTTCACAGGGCAACACAGTCCTTTGTTTCTTTCACATCAACAGTTCGTCTTCTCACCTTTGAGACGTATTCACCCTTGGTTACCGTCCCGGGCACACATCACTCCGGGGGGTCTTCTCCCAGGCCCACACATCCTGTCGGGAGGCACACGCTGACTGTCCTCCTGCTCCCAGCCCACATGGCTTCAGGATGCAGCTTCTGGAGGCAGCAAACAATAGGACTTTCTCTGAACAAATTATAGAGCCTTAACTCCCTCATTCTGAACAGGTGAAGGCCTTTCAACTTCCTGCTGGCTAGCTCTGTAGCCAACACCCTAAATTAATTAATGGACTTTCTAAATCAGGTGGAAATGTATCTCCTTCCTGTGACTACATTCCCAGATTTAGCTGACTTCCTGTCACATACCCCCCCCTCTTGTTTCAACCCTAGGGTTGGGACACATATTTCCAGGCACGCATGTGTCAGGCACTGCTGACTCACTGATAAGCCTCCTATTATCCTCAAGCTTCCGGATGAAACTGTTTTGTCATCTTCATTGACGGATTTCTCATAAATGCCACACAGTTTGTCTCTCATCTCATATACACATTCTTCAACTGCATTTTTGGCATCATTTTGCTCCTTCTCGTTTCTGTCATCTTCATTGACAGCTTTCTCATAAATGTCAGACAGCTTGTCCCTCATAACCGTCTGTCCAATCCACCATGGAGGACCGTGATCCATAGGCAACTCAATTGGGCTAGTCTTAATGTCTTCAACATTCTTAAGACGCCTCTCTCTGCAATCCATAAATGTTTTCCACAAAACTTTGAGAACCTTTGCTTCACTAAGCTTTGTTCCAAGTAGGGACTCTTGACATCCCTCTGTGACTTGAGTTGCCTCTCCATACATCTGTACACAATCATTGACTTTTTGTTGTAAAAGGGAATGATCTTCCTTCTTGAGCTTTGCTTGCTCTAAGATGCTGTGCAGAGGATTTTCCAATTGAGACAACAGGCTGTCACACATTTCTTCAAAGTGACCCCTGTTCCTTTTCCCAGAGATATCAATATCATTCACCAAACATTTCATATTCATAGGCAGATCTGAAGCATTTGCACTCATCAACTTCTTAAACTTTTCGCCCTCCTGAGCGAGTCGCAGTAAAGGCCTACTATTTGATTTGATATTCAGTTTATATTTCTTGCCAAACTCTTCACAGAAGAAGCCAACCAGAACATCATCAACTTTCCTTCCACCAACATAGGGGTCAAAGGCAACAACACAGTTGAACCCAGCGATCTGGGTGGTATCCATTATAGACCTCCTCTCTGCATCAGTGAAGAAGCATGGAACTGCAACACATTCTTTTACAGGTTTCTTCAATGCACTTTCTGCTGAACTATTTGACCGCTCAAGGTCACCTAGTTCTTTTTCTCTATCTGAATTCCACATGGAATGCATCTCAAGATCACGATCAAACTTCTGCCACCCGTCTTTCACCAGTTCCATTTTGGAAACACTCCCTGAAAGGCACTTATTCATTTGCTTCACGTTTTCACCAACAGCCTTAGTTTTCTCCACTAGGTTTTCAGCCTGAACTGAGAAATCACCACATTTCTTACTCAGCTCCTTTGTTTGCTGAAGTTCTAATGATACATTTTCCAATGCTTGAAGTTTTTGAAGGAACGGTTTATTCCAAAGGGGTGATTCAAGCCACATGTCGTCACATTTCTGAGGCTCACTCAGGACAGACCCCAAAACACTGATCCTTTTAAAAACTGCATCAGGCACACTATCCCCTCTTTGGGACAGATCCTCTGTTGCCTGGAATTCCTCTTCCAGTTCCTGCAACGGAATCTTCATCTCTTCTACTTGCTGTTCTAAGGCTCGCTTAGACTTTTCTAGCTCCTGAACGCTTTTCACAACATCATCCTTGGAGCTGACCAATTCTTCCATTTCTGTACGCAGCTGTTTAACACTTTCTAGTTCAGCCTTACACTCTAGAGCTTCCTCCTCCTCTTTTAATTGTTCCAGGAAGCCATTTTTCTCATCTTCCATTTGTTTGAGCTTTGTGCTAAAACTCAGCCTTTGACACCTCTCTTCCTGTAAGAGTTCCTGCGTGTCTTGCAGCTGCGATTCCAAGATAGAAAAATCTTCCGCAATTTCTCTAGATTTGCTGTCTGCTTGAGAAAGCTGATTTGTAACATTGTCCAACTCAACCTGCAGTCGGTTTGCCTTCTCTGACAGCTTAGCACACAATCGGTCACCTTCTGACACCTTGACTTGCGATTCCAGAAGCTGTGCCTCTACTTTTTCCCTCTTATGTTCACAATCTCCTTTTCCCTGCATAAGAGCCTTCACCTCATTGGCTAGCATCTGGGAATAAGAATGTAATTCTGCCACACAGGCTTCTTTCTCCTTTAACTGCTGCTGGACACGTTGGGCTTCCCCTTTCCAACTTTCACAGTCCGCACGCCATTCATCTACCACATTGCTCAAAGTAGTGAGCTCATACACAGTACTCAGTAATTTAGCCTCTCTTTCACTTTTCTCTTTGTCGCTGAGAGACAATGTCGCTTTCAGAGCAACATTCTGTTCCTGCGACTCCTGCAGGTCTATTTTTGTAGCTCCCAAAGACTGAAGACTTTTTTCCAGCTGATTATGCAACTCCAACATATCAGCCATACTTTGCTTCTGCAAAGTCTGAATTTCACTTTCCTTTTCCATGAGGATGGTATCTTTCTCCATTATAGTCTCTCTGCGTTTTTGCAACTCGACCAAAAGAAGAGCAGTGGATTCTTCCCACTGTGACACATGAGACTTGAGTAGTTCATTCGTTTCCTGCAAGTTTCTATGCTCCATTTTAAGCAATTCCAAGGCTTGTTCCTTTTCTTCCATTTTCCGTTGCAAGGCATCCAACTCAGCCCTGCACACATACTCGGTTTCCTCCAAACCGATGGCCTCCATTGGCTGCTGGCGTCTCTGTTTCCAGCCTGCCATGCTCTCTTGATGAGCCTTTTGTTGAGCTGCAAAGCTCTGCTGAAAATCCGCATTTGCCTGCTGTTGAGCTGCATTTGCTTGCTGTTGAGCTGCATTTGATATAATCAGATGTTTCAACATCTCCTCCATTTTGAGTTTACTTTTCATCTGAGCACACTGCGTCTCCATAGCGGTTTCATCAGTGTTGCTAGGGACAACAACCTTCCTCTTTAGTAGACTCTCTTTAGGCATGGATGGGGCTGGTTCAGACGGCAACATCCCCTCCATCCATAGAATCCGGTCTCTCATTTCATCTATCTTTGCATTCTTCAGGCGTTTTGAACGCCCCATCTTCAATAACTCCACAAACAAATTTTTCACAGTCCAGCAAAAATTTTTCAGACCACTGTCTCTTTAACACATGTAGTTTTTCTCTCTCTCTTGCAAGATCTCTTTTCCTGCACACACAGTTTGTGCAGTCACTTGCACCAGACACAACAAAGTTCATCAAATAATTTTGAGACCGCTGTCTCTTTAAAACACTTTTTTTTTGTCAGGATCTTCTCTCCTGCACACATAGATTGTGCAATCTCATGCACCAGATAAAGTTCATCAAACATTTGCACTTCCTTGCAGGGATCTCTGCTTATGCCCACTGCATACCTCCACCATATGTAAGGGATTAGCTCGGTGGTAGGCGTGGATGACCCCTTGGGGGGTGCGTTTTCCCAGAGAGGTAGCCGACAAGTGCTTGCAAACAAACAGTGTGGTTTATTAAATGGTGTTTTCTTCACCAGGCTGTATGCAGCCAAACATCCAAAATAAAATAAAACAGAAAATAAATCCTTGCCTCTGTGGGCGGCTACCTTCTCACAACTGGAACCTGCCTAAGTGTCTGTCTCCAACCTACCGTCGGGCAGACTTCCTTGTCCTACAGTGGACACTCAATAGTCCTTTTATAATAGCTTCACAGGGCAACACAGTCCTTTGTTTCTTTCACATCAACAGTTCGTCTTCTCACCTTTGAGACGTATTCACCCTTGGTTACCGTCCCGGGCACACATCACTCCGGGGGGTCTTCTCCCAGGCCCACACATCCTGTCGGGAGGCACACGCTGACTGTCCTCCTGCTCCCAGCCCACATGGCTTCAGGATGCAGCTTCTGGAGGCAGCAAACAATAGGACTTTCTCTGAACAAATTATAGAGCCTTAACTCCCTCATTCTGAACAGGTGAAGGCCTTTCAACTTCCTGCTGGCTAGCTCTGTAGCCAACACCCTAAATTAATTAATGGACTTTCTAAATCAGGTGGAAATGTATCTCCTTCCTGTGACTACATTCCCAGATTTAGCTGACTTCCTGTCACAATATATATATATATGTGTGTGTGTGTGTAGATATACTGTATATATATATATGTGTATATATATATATAATATAAATGTTATGTGTTTGTGTTTTGTGCAACATTTGAATTTCCCTCCCAGTTCCGCTCCCATGCACCATTGCTGCTGCAGGGAACGGAACCAGGAAGTCATCAGACCGACGGACGAGCGGCGGGGATCTCGGCTGGCGATCATAGCAATGGGGGATCATCGCTGGATCGCCAGGAGAAGGTAAGGAACCCCGCTGCAGGCTCTGCACATCTACCCCGAGCGTGACTCTGGGATACCGATCCTAGCATAAAAAATCCACCCCGAGTCACGCTCGGGGATACCGCTAAGGGAGTTAAAGGGGAACTTGCATTCAAAGCATGCTGTGAATGATGACTATAACAGTTGCTAGAGCTCTCAACCGAAATGTCAAGCTATCCAATGGCTGGTGTCATAACTGATCACGGCACCATGGCAATTGCATATCAAACAGAGGATTGAAGATGACAGCTTCCTTGGCTGTTAAAGGATAGGATGCAGAGTTTTGCTTTACCATGCTGTCATTTAAAAATGTTTTTTAGCAGCTGCTTAGAATCAGACAGGTTATAGGTTTAATTTTGGAGGATTATGGACAAATGAAAGCTCCACTCACAAAAAGCCACAAAGTAACATGTTCACTGCAATGTTTTTTGGGCAGATTGTAAAATAAAAGGATGAATTTGGTTGGTTGTCGTTGGCACCACCTGCAAGATTATTTTTTTTACCACTATTAAGGTAAAGTGTTACTAAACCCATAACAGTAAAAATCAGTCTGTATATGCAGTAAAGCATGCTTGTTATACTCACTGTGGAATCTAAGGGGTTAGCCCTCCTCATTATGTAAAAAAAGACTGTTTGAGCCTGTCTTCTCTGATCCCCCCCTTGCTTCACTGTCTACAATATACCTCCTGATTTTTACGGAGATAGGGGACAAGCTGCACATGCTCAGTTTGGAGTGTATTGCTAGAGAGTTTTTTTTGTTTTTTTTCTTGGGAGAGTGCATGTGATCAGCACAGGGCCAATCAGCACTGTCCAGACAGAGGGTCAGGGGTCCTGTATTCTCATAGGACAATCGTGAGAGAATGAAAACTCCTCCTACAAGTTTTAACCAGATACTGATAAAATCACAAGACTGCTATATACTGCTGATGAGACAAGGTAATTTGGTGTTTATATTTTCTAAAATAATTGCATTTCCATATACTGTGTACTGTGGGAGACCAGATATAGTGAATGCAGGGTCCTGGGTTTAGCAACACTTTAATAATGGTTTAATGTATTTGTGTAGATTTAGGAAAGATTCTATATTACAATACATTGAATTTCAATGATTTCAACTTGCTATTTACAGTGCTCAGCATAAATGAGTACACCTCTTTTGAAAAGTCAGATTTAATATCTCAGTGAACACAAAAACAATTTCTCAAATTTTGACTAAACTGAGTTTTATGGAACATTTGTTTAGCTCATTACATGAAAGTAAGGTTAATACTATAACTTAGATTACAAAATCTTCAATTTTACCACAATTCTTTGATGTAAAAATGGATACACTCCAAAAAAAAATACTACATCCAGTATTTTGTATGACCTCCATGATTTATAAGGACAGCACCAAGTCTTCAAGGCATGGAATGAACAAGTTGGCGACATATTGCAACATCTATCTCTTTCCATTCTTCAAGAACGACCTCTTTTAGAGCCTGGATGCTGGATGAAGAGTGATGCTCAACTTGTTTCTTTAGAATTCCCCATAGGTGTTCCTTGATTGGGTTCAGATCAGGAGACATACTTGGCCACTGAATCACTTTCCCCCTGTTCTTCTTCAGAAATGCAACAGCGCCTTAGATGTGTGTTTTGGATCATTGTCATGTTGGAAAAGTGCATGACGACCAAGGACACGGAGTGATGGTAGCATCTTCTTTTTCAATATAGAGCAGTACATCTGTGAATTCATGATACCATCAATGAAATGCATCTCCCCGACACCAGCAGCACTCATGCAGTCCCACAGAAGAACACTGCCATCACCATGATTCACTGTAGGCACCATGCATTTTTCTTTGTACTCCTCACCTTTGCAACGCCATACAGTTTTGCAGCAATCAGTTCCAAAAACATTTATCTTGGTCATATTACTCCAGAGTACAGAGTCCCAGTAGTCTTCTTTTTTCAGCATGGGCACTGGCAAATTCTAGGTGTTTTTTTTTTTGTGCATGAGCTCTAGCAGAGGCTTCCTTCACGCACACCCATGCATTCCATTCCGCTGCATTGTAGCATGGGAAACAATCCTCCTCCCAGTTTGGCTTTCTACTTCTTTAGCTAACTGCAGTGCAATTTTCTTCAACCCTTCTCATCAGAAGACGCTCTTGTCGAGGTGTTATGTTATGGACGTCTCTATGGGATGCTTTCAGTTCCATCTATGTTACATTTTTGTGTCAATTCTACTACAAAATTCTGATTGATAAGTAAAGCTTTGCTGATCTTCTTGTAGCCTTCACCTTTCTTGTGTAAAGAAATAATTTCTTTCTCAGGCCTTGTGACATTTCTCTTCCATGTGGTGCCATTGCTGACACCATGAAATGGGAAGGGGTTTTCTTTGTTAAGTAACACCCTTTTATAACTAACTGTCTGCTGGACACCTGTTTAATTAATAATTGGACTCCCCAGAAGTTGAATTCTTGTTATCTTATCTTGTTATATTGTTTTGTTGTCTACAATTTAGCTTTGCTCCTAAGACTTTCATTGGGGTGTATTCATTTTTGCAAAATGGTCTTGAATTAATTTCTTAGGAAAAATATTTTTTTGTGTGTGCAAACTAACAAATCTGGGTTTCAATCAATGGCCCGCATTTGTGGGAGTATTTTGTAGTATAGTGTCCCAGAGAAAATGTTGATTCTTAAAGGAAAGTAAAGGTTTTCTGACAAATCTGTTGGGGTGTACTCATTTATGCTGAGTACTGTATAGAACAGTCTGAAGCCACTTTCCTTGGGTATAGCAAATGCTTGCTACTACTGTATACAACTATATGAAACCTAATAGATCCAGCAGTCCCTAAAGAGGTGAAACACCTATGACTAATGAAAATGCAAAAACAGGCGCTAGTACATCAATATGACTCAATGCCAATAATCTGTTAAGCAATATACATGGTTAATATGAAAAAAACAATTTTGGGTGTATAAACCAATACTATGAAGTCCATTACACATAAAGTGTGGAAAACAGCCCCAGTACACCGTGCTGTTGTGAAAATAGTTTGATAACCTTTTCTCCACTGCAAATAAATAAGTGCTAATCCATGTGCTCAGGTGAAGTGTGCACTCACCAGCTGGCAAAGAAGCCTACACGCCTTATGGGGTAATCCCTGTAACTGATTTTTCAGGTCTTCACCCTAAGGTTTCCACTGTCTCCCAGCTTGAAGGTCTCACTAATGTAGCACTGCCCCCTGGAGAGCTGCTGAGAAATACACTCGCTTGTTTCCCCTGGGTTACCAATAGCAACTGACAGCAGATAAACGGCAGTAACAGTTCTTGGATCAGACAATAATCAGTCCAGGGGATTTGGTTTTTGTGTTTTATTTAGAACTGGGATGGGATGAATGGGATACTCCAACTATGAACTATGCACAAACTTGAGGACAAAGATCTGTAGTGTGCGGCAAGGCCTCTGCTTCACCTTGCCACAGAAGTGAAGAGAAATAGACTGTTCCTGCTTGAATATTCTCTTCAGGGTTAACAACTTGGCACCCCCTTTACTATCACTGCCTGTGTGCTGACACCCATCCCCTGACTCTAGCCTCTGGAGTGGTCCCCTTCCTGGGCAGACCTTTTGGCTAGCTCCCCTGTACTCAAGGACACTGTTTTTCCAGAGTTTCTCTGCCTTTACCAACACAGTCAGTTTCTCTGAACCTCTGGGTTCAGTCATATCACTGGTACACTAGGCCGACTGCCTGTGACCACCTTCCTCAGCAAACAGAAGGAGAGAAAGCCGTCACCCTCCTCTTGCGACCTGGCTTCCCGCCCAAAGACACCCTGTGACATGTGCCCTTAGCATTTATAACAAACCCCAGGATGCACCACTCTCTGTGCCAACCCACTGGGACAGTTACAAAGCCTATGCGCCACTGGTTGGGTTTCCTCCACTGTTCAACAGGCTCCCCTATATTGGACACAGTGGGAACACTCCCTCAGACAAGATGAATCACACATAGACACATACAACAGGCCTGACCAGAAATCCTGCTCCCCTGTTAAGCAGATAGAGCAACTAGGTTTTACCTACCGCTCCTCTGATAAGCAGGCAGATCAAACTATACTCCCTACCTAGCACCTATCTAGGAGGGTGCTACACTAATATAAACTCTCATTTACTCAGGGAGCAAATAAGAAACCAGAGGTAGATCATAGCGTAGTATGTTTATTTATAAAAATAATGCAGATACATTTTTTTTTAAAAAATACTACTCTCATTCTGTGGGTGCCTATGTGGCACCAGCACATCCAGCTTAACTGTAATAGACTCCCAGCCCCATCGCTCGTGATCCCAGAGCCAGCGCGCGTAACAGAAGCTTGATGTGATGCGATAACGAAACCGGAAATGACTTGTGCAGCTCGGCTTTTATACATTTCACGGACCGCGCGTCTTCAGGAAGCTCGACTCGCTATACTTAGTATTGTTAGTCTGTTATACAGAAAAATTTAACTACAATTCAGAAATCTATGTCAGCTGTAATATAACAATGATAATATTGTGAAAAAGCAATTCCTATAGGCTTTCTGCACACATAAAACGTTAATTGCGGATGTGTTTAACATTTCAATTAAGCTCTTACTCCTCTCAAACTGTTTGAACAGTAAGCTCCAGACATTGCTGTGCTGCAATTATTATGTGCTCTACTTTGGCATTGTAATTTGTCTGGCACAAAAATGCATATTAATTGCGGTATCTACAGTGTTTGTTTGTCAGAGATTAAAGTGATGTTTTCATTACTTCAACCTTTAATAATTATGACGTATGTTGAAATGCTTTGATGTGGAAAAAAATGCCCCTTATCTCATGTTATGCTGCCTGATAACACAGATCTTCAGTTATTTATTAAACAAATTAGGCTGTCATGTTGTTTTTAATCGCTTAAGGACCAGGCTTTTTCTGGCACTTTTTATTTATATGTAAAAATCTTTTTTTTTTTTTTGCTAGAAAATTGCGTAGAACCCCGAAACATTATATGTATTTTTTAAAGCAGAGGCCCAAGAGAATAAATTGGTGGGTTTTGCATTTATGTCACACAGTATTTGAGCAGCAATTTTTCTTTTTTTTTTAATCCAAAGTTTATTTATTAATAAACAAAAAGACAAAGATAGGAACATACAAGCAGCAATTTTTCAAATGCAGTTTTTTGTGAAAAAATACACTTTTTTAATTTTAATGCAAAAAAAATACATAACCCATTTATTTTTTTTTAAATATAAAAGATGATGTTACACTGAGTAAATCAATACCAAACACATCACACTTTAAAATTGCACATGGCCATGCAGCAACGACAAACGGCATATTTTTTTACTATCCTTAGGCAATGCTTTACAGGTTACCACTTTAGATTTACAGAGGAGGTCTGTTGCTAGAATTTTTACCCATGATCTGATGTTTGTGGTGAAACCTCACATATTAAGAATTTGTGTAGTGGGCCCTTGTAGATTGCCAGCTCAGGGTTCCCCAGGGCATGCAGTATAAGCCCCAGCCTCATTCTTCACCAGAGCCCCTGATGGTGCAGCAACCAGGTCACGGCCCCCAGGTAGGCCCAGCTGAGGACACGGAGACCAAGAGTGTGCAGAGTACAAGCAGCAGACGAAAGGAAATCCAGGAGACAAGCTGAGGTCGGGGGGCGGGTAGCGAGGAGACACAGACGGTAAACGTAGCCGGGGTCGTATGTAGCTGGCCAGCTAGAACCTGTCCTAGGTTGCTAATATGACCTACATGCATATACAGCTAGACCTGTTAATAACCTCAATACAGTGCTTATGTTTATATGTGAGAGACAAAAGCAGAGTTATTTACTGTGATTTCATGTTTGGATGTCACATAACAGTTGTATGTTGTGTTCACAGAAGCAAAAGAAAAATTTGCCTGTAAGATTCATTTGTATGCATGTAAGGTAAGCTCAGACACAGCAGAGTTAAACTTTATTACCCATAAGGAGTTTGTGGCCAATCACAGCCAATCTCACACTCAGCAACAGTCTTGGCCAATCACAGCCAGCCTTACACCCATTTTCTTTCTCTGAAGCCTCATGCTTCAGCCTCCCTTCTCTCATTCCACTACAGAGTGAGAGAACTGAATAGACACACAGATCCACAGAGCAGTTTTATGGAAGCAAGTGGCCAAAAATAGGTAATTAACAGTTATACATGTTCATATTGTTAGTAATGTGATTAGAGCTGTATACTGAAAGAGTTATTTGTTCACTTGTAGTTCCACCAAACTAACAAACAAACAAACAAACAAACAAACAAACAAACTATCAAACTTCAAAAGTTATATCAAATTCAAATTATCGAACAAACCCAAACCATCCCAAGCAAACAAACTCAAACAGCAATAGAGAGAGAAATATATCCACCATTTGTTATACTGTATTCAGCACATGTTGTACATGGACTGTCTGCTGCAAAGTGTCAGTGTTATCTATGAAGAAAAGTTGAAGTTAATAAAGAAGATATCTTAAGCGTTTGGTGTGCTCTTTAAACCTACTGCTTTCCATAGAACGGTGTTAGAGGAATTTATAGAGTAACAGACAGTCTGGTTAGACTGAAGTCAGAGAGAGCCAATTCTTCTAATGCCACAGCACATAAGGCACTTTGTAGTGCTGCGCCTGTCACACGGTACACGGGTAATCAGACACAGTATAGCCAAGAGGTATGCAAATGAGAGCTCAGAGAACTGTGAAATTTCTCAGGCAATGTGGGTTACACTGAGCATGTCTTATATAGACAAACCAACTAGGAGGCGGGCCAGAAAGTGATGAAAGGGAAGTAAATAAAAGCCCACAGAGTAGCAGACAACGCCTATAGGTGAGCGCAGCTAAACCACACATGTGAAAGGAAGCAGGGTTGAAAAACACTGCAGCAAAGAAGTAAGGGTAGGTACACAAGCAGGAACTGCAGGCTAACTTGTGACATCACATGTGTGGGACGATCACTGTATGCATGTGTGCTGGACTGATGCAAGCAATCGCCCTTGTGGGCAAGCACTGGAGGAGTGGGGGCACTTTCACTTTTTTTTAAATTATTATTTTCTTTTTTTTTTTACACTGTTGCTTTAGGTTTCTTTCAACCCTTTTTATTGCTGTCACAAGGAATGCAAGCATCCTTGTGCCTACTTTAAGGCATGTGACAGGTGTCTGGAGTCACGTCATTCCTTTCAGGTTACCATAGTGGAGACCCGATGGGAGTGCAGGATCTAGAAAGGGACAGCGCTTGATGACACACTGTGAGGCTACATCACCACTTGTTCTAGAACGGTAGCAGCAAGCCGCCCATCGCGATTGGGCAGTCGACCATGGGAAGCAGACATGTGGATCGTGACCAGGGCTCTGCCTCCCCCTAGCCTCTGCTATTCTCATGTTAACTGCAGATTGGAGACAGCATAGTGCTTGATGGAGGGCGTGAGCTGCTTCAGCGCTTGGTTGCTAGGTGGTCCTAGCAATCAATGACCGGCTTGTTACTATGAACTCTGGCAGCTTCTGCTCCCGCCTTCCACCCAGCACTATGCTGTATGTGGTGGGGGGGAGGGATGTGAAGGGGAAAGAGGAGGGGGAACATAGGACATTGAAGTGGGGGGGGATAGTGATTAGCAATGGACAGAGGACACTGCTTTAGGGGATTGAGGCAGAGGACACTTTGTGGAGGGCAGAGGACACAGCTATGGAGGGGGGGGGGATAGGGAACACTACAGTGGGAGGATGTGAAGGGGGACAGAGGACACTGTTTTGGGGGTTACAGAACACTACTGGGGGGGCAGAGGGCCCTACAGTGGGGGAGGAGGTATGATGTAAATGGGGGCAGAGAACACTGCTGGGGGGGGGTAAAGGACACTACTGTGGGGGGGAGGGGGATAGAAGGTGCTAAGGTGGAGGACACTATACTAAGGGGGTGATGTGAAGGGGCAGAGGACACAGAATTGGGGGGTAAAAGACTACTGTGGGAGCGCTTACTACCCCCCCCCCCCAGGTCTTTACTTTCCTCCATGTTGCCCAGGTAGATCTTAAACTCTGAAAGGTTGCCTACCCCTGTTCTAGAACATTTGAACTTTGTGGAAACAGCATGAGACTGTTTATCATTCCTCTCTTGTAACATAAGGAATATAAAGTAAAAAGAAAAATGCCATGTGTAATTCTGTACACTTTTTAGAACAGTCACATTTTTGAGATATTCTCTCTGATATTTATTATTATAAGTTACAATTTATAATATGGCAAGACATTTTTACAGGGTTTTGGTTAGATAATATGTGCTGTACCATTTTTCCTATTCATTTTACATGTGACTCTCATAAAGATTAGAAGAACATTCTTCTGCAGGCTAGAGTCTTAAAAGATAGAGAGAGCAAAGGAAGAATGAAAGGTGTGATACATCAAGATGAGATAGGACTTTAGTCATGCTAAATGGCCCCTGAAGCAAAATTATCACATGCGATAATATTGCTAGAGGGGCTACTTTAAAAGGCCTTAAGTGTTATTGGAGCTTAATTAATCAGGGCCAAAGACTTTTATTAATTTTCAAGATTACAGAAACTTAACTGAAAGCCCCACACTATAGAGATAAAACATTATTAATCAACCTGCCACAATTCCGAGTAATTCAAATCAAACATATAATTTTAAAAATAGGTGATCTAGGCAGCTAATATTTTATTTGAATTTTATTTATTTATTTTCAGTTTAAATTAGCTTGTCTCACCTCCCTATTGGTGAGTGAGGCTGCCTCTCACATTAACCAGTTGCCGACCATCCTATATATATATGTACTGCGGGGTGGCGGTACCTACAGGCGAAATCACATACCTGTACGTCTTCGCCACTTCCGTGTATGTGACACGCAAGCATACCGCCAGCAAAGACAGCAGGATACTTTTTAACATAAGTACATTGTACAACAGACGCATATCAGGAATATGAAATGTTGGGTGTACATACTCATTAAAGTCAAAATACACGTCCATTGCAGAGCGCGCCTCCTCCCATTGTCATGTGATTATATCACAGCTGACCCTTTGCAGCAACCCTTTGTGGCAGCTTTAAGAAAAGGAAGCAGTAGTGTGGGATTTTGTGTTTGACTTATAGAAGATGATTAAATGGTATTATTATCATAAAAATAACGTTTTTATTGCATTTAAAGTTTTACTTAACTTTAGCTTTATTTTGGTGCCTTGACTCCAACTATAATATTAACATGACGGATTTTATATGTGCCACTGAAACCTGGGGATCAAGGACACTTACATCCCAAGAAAGAACATTTTTTGAAACAGCAAAGAGGGGGACCTTAAAGGTGCCATAACACATAAATCTAAAAAATGTAAATTTTTATAATACTCAAACAATAAAAGATATGTAAATGTAGCACCACCCCCGCAGGAGCTGCTGATTATATTATTGGGTCTACACCCTGCCTAACAACCCAATCAAATTGGCTCGATCCCTCCTCAGGCACAACTGACCCAGAATAGGACTGGACTATCAAATAGATACACAGGTTGGAATACAATACTTCACTATGCAACAATACCTTGTTACCTTCTTGAATAGTAGTCCTTCTGGGTGACACAATGGAACAACGCACAAGATTGTAATTAACCAAACTTAGTTTACTATATATCAAATTGAATAGGGGAGATACAATACAATACAATACAAGTCCATAAAAGGTTATTTAAAACAGCTTTAAAAAAGGTAAAAGAATACCCCCACACTCCTCCTGCATTAAGGCTAGACACAGTACCAGGTAGGTGGGCCTATCTGAGTCCCTCCCCCAGAGTTCTCTTCTTTCTTGTTGATCTTCGCTAGCAAGGTTATTGAATAGAGCTCATTTGTAATCCAGATTAGGAATAAAGATCAAGAGAGAGAAAACAACGAGCTGTTAGTTGTCACCGCAGGGTGCCTGCGTAACTGAGCAATAACTTCTGCGAGAGAGATAAGCCTCTGGCGACTCCTTTACAGACCTTATTGTTTGTCTATGAGTCTCCTGAGAGAGTATGGTGATAAACCCCGGGGTTTTATCACCTCCTGCTGCGCTACCGCTATCTGTAGATAAAACTGTCTCTTCAGCAGATAAAGTCAGTTATTGGGCATGTGCCCTCTCACCAACAGAAGTTTCTCCTTCGCGCGCTTCCACTGCGGTCTCAGTCCTTTGGCTATATGCCAGCCGCGCGGGGTCCTTCTGGCGGATGACTTCCGGTCTCGGCAAACAGCAGTATGACCTCCAGGAATGTGCCTCGTGCTTGAGATGGGACGGTTCCACGTCGTCCCTCCAGGCTAAAAGGCTCTGGCCCAATATCCAGTGTCAGTCCTTCACTCTCGCTCGCTGGTTCCTCAGAGCCCAGCGCAGAAAGGCCCCCCCTTCGCGCGCTTCTCTCTTCCTTTAAATAACCTCCCCCATAGTGCCGTGCGGTGCAGCCGTGCACCCTGGATCTTGCAAAGCAGCCTGGGAGATGTAGTTTCTTCATCTTGTGAAAAGGAAGTCACAGCCCGGGAAATTCCATGCAGCTACCACTAGAGGGAGCCTAGTTCCTTCCCACATATCAAACAGTGTCTTTAGGCATGTTTAACCCCGCTACACACTCCCCCCACTTGAGAAACTTTGGTCCCCAAAGAGGTCAACAGTATGTACCCTAGTGCATAGGTTGGCATTATACAACAAAAACATTAACATTTTGCTGAAATAAGTCAATCTGAATACATCCAATTTTGTATTCTAATAGCAGTGCAACAGTAAAACGATAAAGTGCAATTAATAAGCAAATAAGTGATTTCTACAGTGTTAATATAGTGCTGATTTCTAGTGCTTTTATATAGTGCTCCTTTAAAAAGCACATGTGCCTTTGCAATTTCTTAAACACTTACATCTTAAAGTTTGTGTTGAAAAAAAAACATCAAGAGGTGAGAAAGAGAAAAAAACATATAGTGAGGTCAGAGCAACAAAATGTGCGCAAACATTAACTCACAAAGTAAACCAAATTGTGAACATCAAAAACTGTGCTTATTATAATGGCCAAACCCAATATCCTTATGTACAAACTTAAATGCAAACGTTTTCTACTTCAATACTTTGTTCTCATGATCTCTCACAGACCCCCCAAAACTTGGGTGGCTTGTACAGTTGTGCCTGGGGGTGAGCTAGGGTTGTCCCCCACCAAATCTACAGCGGAGGAACTAGGCTGGTCAGGAGATCTTTTGGAGGTAAAAACAGCTTCTTCCGAACATTCACCCAATTGATCATAGGTCAGTCTCTTAGGTGGGTGAATGACTCTCCTTTCCCTCTGTTCCCGTGGAGGCATGCTCTCAGAGGTGCTAGGATCAGGCACTTCTGAGGATTCTTCAATGTCCCCCTCCTCATGTTCCAACACAGAGGAACCTGATGGTTCAAGAGAGGTCAGTTCTTCTTCAGAGAAGGGTGCAACCTCCTCCTCAGGATCTTCATCCTCAGCTGCTTCTTCCGGAAGCATATGAAAGGGTATGAATTCAGGGGCTTCTGCCCGAAGGGCTCCTCTATCAGCCAAGTCAGATGAAGACAGGGAGGCAGGTGTGGGTTCTGGCAACTGAGATGACCACAACCAGTCGGGTACCTCCTCTTCATCTTCCAAATCTTCAGATGGAGAACTTCCCTCTCCCTCATCTGGGAGCGTCGTCTGAGATCTGGTAACTGGTCTGGACCGGCTAAAAGTCGAAGGGGCCTCTGACAAGTCTTCCACAGGGGGCATACGAACCGCTTCAGAGAGAGGCAGCAAATGGTTCCGATGCCAAGCCTTCAATGGACCCACACTTCCTTCAGGCCGAATTTGGTACACAGGAAGGTTTGGCAGTTGCTTGCAGATAACATAAGGTTGGGACTTCCAGCGGTCTGCCAACTTGTGTTTTCCCGGGACACCCAAGTTTCTCAACAAAACCCTGTCCCCTGGTTGCAGGTCATGGATCCGAACTTTTAGGTCGAAATTTTTTTTATTCCGCAGTCCACGTTGATCAGATGTGGCCTGAGCCTTGTCATAGGCCGCTTTCAGACTCTTCCGCAGTCGGTCCACATATCCTCTATGCGATGCTGAAGAGGTATGATCAGGCGAAATGCCAAAGGCCAAATCCACTGGCAACCGAGCCTCCCTTCCAAACATCAGCCGATAAGGGGAATACCCAGTAGCATCACTGACAGTGCTGTTGTAGGCATGCACAATGGCAGCTACGTGCTTGCCCCAATGCTGTTTCTTCTCTGAGCTCAAAGTCCCCAACATATCCAAAAGAGTCCTGTTAAATCGTTCAGGCTGGGCATCCCCCTGTGGATGGTAGGGAGTGGTTCTAGTCTTTTGAATGCCTAACATATCTAACAGTCTCTTGATCAGTCTGCTTTCAAAGTCCCTTCCCTGATCAGAATGGAGGCGTTGTGGTAACCCATAATGTACAAAGAACTTCTCTACAAGAACTTTGGCTACCGTTGAGGCCTTCTGATCCCTTGTTGGGAATGCTTGAGCATATCTGGTAAAATGGTCTGTTACCACAAGGACATTCCCCTGGCCACTCAGATCAGGCTCTAAGCAAAGGAAATCAATGCACACCAGCTCCATGGGTCCCTGACTTTGTAGATGGCCCATTGGGGCTGCTTGACGTGGCAGAGTCTTCCTCTGTATACACCGGACACAAGAATGACAGTATCCTTCAACTTCGGCCCTCATACAAGGCCAGTAGAACCTGTCCCTGACAAGCTGAAAGGTTCTTTCGGGCCCCAGATGGCCATGATTATCATGAAGAGCGGCCAGAACTCCCTCTCTGTATTTAGCTGGTAAGAACAGTTGCCACTTCTCCTCCAGATCTTCAGATGGACCTCTCCGGTAGGCCACTCCTTCTCTGATCTGTAACCGGGTCCACTCTCTATGTAACAGACGGGCCCCCTGAGGGGAGTCAGTTAGAAGCAACTCAGGGCTCTGGATCTCCAAGGCTTCCAAAAGAAGTTTTCCCAAAGGGTCTTCCAACTGCTCCTTCCGCAAGTCCCTTTTGGACAGCCGGGGCAAACCCTCCCCTTCAACCTGGGTCACCTGGCAGTAGCATTTGGGTACTCCGATAGCCGAAACCCCAATCTCTTCTGCTCTTGACCCTCCTCGGGATCGAAATTCAGTTCCCTGATATAGGGCACGCACCCCTTCTGGAGCCAAATGAGTCCATTCTTCCGCAGGTTCCTGTGGAACATGCAACCTTCTGGATAGGGCATCTGCATCCCTATTTCCGATTCCTGGCCGATACTTCAGGCTAAAATTGAAGCTAGAGAGGGCAGCCAACCATCGATGTCCTGTTGCATCCAGCTTGGCCGTAGTCAACAGATAGGTGAGGGGATTATTATCTGTCTTGACAATGAATTCAGCTCCGTACAGGTAGTCTTTCAATTTGTCAACCACTGCCCACTTCAAGGCCAAGAATTCAAGTTTGTGAGTAGGATAATTCCTTTCAGCAGGCAGTAGGCTTCTGCTCACATAGGCAACAGGTCGCAGATGACCCTCATGCTCCTGATAAAGTACCCCCCCCAGCCCATCTCGGCTGGCATCAACATGCAGTTCATATGGTTTTGTGGGGTCCGCATAGGCCAACACAGGGGCAGTGGTTAGGGTTTCCTTCAGCTGGACAAAGGCCCCTTCGCATTCCGGGGTCCACTGATCCTGGATGGATTCCTTAGCCTTCCGGGGGCCTATGGTGGACTTCGCCGGCTTTACCAACTCAGGGACATCATCTTCTTCATTCTTCAGGAGCTCATTTAGGGGTCGGGCAATCTGGGCGAACCCCTCCACAAACCTCCTGTAATAGGAGCAAAAGCCCAAGAATGACCGGAGTTCGGTCACATTTGTGGGTCTCGGCCAGGAAGCAACAGCATCCAGCTTGTCCGGGTCAGTGGCCACCCCTTCTTCAGACACGATATGGCCCAGGTAATGGACCGAGGACTGATAGAATTGGCACTTCTCAGGAGAAAGTTTCAGACCTTCTTCATGTAGCCTCTTCAAGACCTTTTCCAACCTCTCCTCATGTTCTTCCAAGGTTCTGCCAAACACGATAACATCATCCAAGTATACCAGTACCTCTATCAAATTCATATCTCCAACGGTCCTCTCCATCAGCCTTTGGAAGGTAGCAGGGGCCCCGGACAACCCCTGAGGCATGCGATTGAACTCAAAGAACCCCACAGGGGTGATGAAGGCTGTTTTCTCCCGATCTTCAGGGTGCATGGGGATCTGATAATACCCACTCTTTAAGTCCATCACACTGAACCACTTCGCCCCTGACAGACTCTGTAGGGCATCTTCGATTCGAGGAGTGGTATACTGGTCTGGGATGGTTCTTCTGTTCAGCGTTCGGTAGTCGATACAAAGCCTCAAAGATCCATTTTTCTTCCGGACTACCACTATCGGGGAAGCATACGGGCTCCTGGATTCTCGGATAATCCCGATCTTTTTGAGCTCTGCCAGCTGTTGACGTAGATCTTCTAAGTCACCTAAGGGGACTCGCCGGACTCTCTCCCTGAAAGGCTTGTCCTCACTCAGGCGGATCTTATGAGTGGCGCTCCTGGCACATCCCACGTCAAACTCGTCCTTAGAGAATATTTCCCTCCATCGAGCAAGTTGTGCCTTGGCCCTCTTCACCCATTCCGGCGGGAGGGCAGCGTTTCCAGAGCAAAGCTCCTCTATAACCGCTTCACCCTGTTCCTTTTCTTTGAAATCAATGGGGGCAACTGGGGTAGCCGGGTTGACTTGGCCCAGGAGGACTCTGGCCGGTACCTTCACTGGTGTAATAGAGGTGTTTCTGACACTCACTAAAACCCTTCCACGGTTTTCCTGTAACACCTTCAAAGGGATCACCTCAGGGATCACTTCTATCCCTCTCTGTCTCTCCTTTTGACCTGATTCAAAGATAATGAAGGGACCCGGCTGTTGCCATGTGAGTTTAACAGAAGCCTTAAAACAGGCCACCTCTCCTGGCTGTAAGACCTTTTCTGCTCTATCCAGCTTCCAGAGTCGTCCAACTCCTTCTGCGGGGGTCTCTTGCTCCAACACTAATCGTTGGTAGGCCTGCCGTAGCATGGGATGGATCCTTGGCGCCTGAGCATCTTGTCCCTGGACCAGTTGTATCAGAAGGCGCCTTACCAGGTCAGTGTTTGTTCCTACGATGAGAGAGCTTTTGTTGGCCCCTGGTGGACGAGGACAGACCACCGCTAAGGTGTCGAAGGTTTCCGCTTCACCAGCCACTGATGGATCAAAGGTCAACTTGATTGGCAGATACCCGTCATAGGGAAAACTTTGGGTCCCAATACCCCATATCTCCAGATCTTCCAACTTCTGCAAAGGTAGATGGGTAAGATATTTATCATAGAAGTCTCTATACAAAAGAGTCACCTGAGCCCCTGTGTCAAGGAGGGCTCTTGTGTAAATTCCTTCCACCTGAACCGAGACCACTGGGGAGGGCCCGACCAAGTTAGTTGGGAATTCTCTTGATGTAGCCTGGTTGTCTGATTCAGTTCTCTGTACCCTGGCCCTCTTCTCCTTTTTCTTCCTTGATCTGGGCCCCCGCTGAACCCGGTGTGCATTGACTTTCCTTCCCTCAGTAACCCGGAGTCTAGAACTGGGGGTGTTATATTTGGGTCTGACCCCCTGACTCAGTTTCCCTGATCCTGCACCACTTCTGGAGTCCCTTAAGACTGGCGGACACCCGGTTGACTCCTTCACCGGTGTCCTCTGAAGTTTCCCGCTGGCTCGCGAGGTTTCGCGGCAGCATTTCCGGAGCTGGGACATACCCTTCTAACATGCCCAACTCCCCCGCAGTTGAAACAAGTTAACAATCTTGCAGGCCGTGGCTCTGGATCTGTGCTGAGACTAACAGGTTCATCTGGCCTCTCCGATATACTCCCCTTGGGTAGAGTGGATACCTGACCAGTCAGGATGGACACCATTTCTATCAACTGAGACACTTGGGTCTTTAGGAGTTCAACTTGAGAGTCACCCTCTTCCACACTTATCACTCCAACCCGGGCAGTTGAGTCAAACTGCCGACTTTTCTTCTTGTTGTCCAACATGACCTCTTCCTCTCTGACCATTCGAATCAGATCGGGGTATTCTAGAATGCCGCCATCTCGACGAGTTCGTAACAGTATTGCAATGGGATCTAAAGGTTGAGCCCCTTTCAGAACCTGTCGTGCACGAGTCTCATCTATTTTCCGGGGGTCTATTCCTTTCTTTAACAGAATCTGGTGGATAATCCTATCCAGACGTTTAATGAATTCGGACAACTTCTCCCCCTCTTCTTGATAACAGTGGTCCAACTGGTAGAGAAGTTCAGCCGCGTTCTCCGTCCGACCAAACACATCTTGCAGAATGTCCAAATAATCCTGTGCAGTGCAGTTCTTCTTGCTAAGCTTTAGATTACGTACAGCCTCTAATGCAGGTCCCCTTAAACTCTCTGTGATCCTCTGCTTCTTGTGCTGTTCTGGTACCTCCCATTCCTCCAAAGCCTGAGTGGCGGTATCTAGCCACTCTTCGAACCCATCTTCTGCTGAAGGCACAGGCTGTTTCCCAGAGAATGTCCGGAGCTTCCTATATCCAGTCATCAGATAGCTCGAGGAGTCCCTGC
Source organism: Pelophylax lessonae (assembly GCF_965119305.1). NCBI lineage: Eukaryota > Metazoa > Chordata > Amphibia > Anura > Ranidae > Pelophylax > Pelophylax lessonae. Next base: position 197,469,871 of record NC_138772.1, read on the forward strand.
TACATTTTGCCACAATCTCCCCAAGAACAGCACACAGTTCTGAGCTAAAAGTCGACAAAGGTGATGACTCAGGATGCCCTTCTTGGACACCTTTTTCTTGGCTGGATACCCCAGGGGTGGTGGATGAGGGACCCGCAGTAGGAACTCCTGGATGTATCAGGAAAAGTTCTGTTTAGTCAATAGTTTTTACACTGTTTCCATTGAAATAATCAGGGACCCCTTTCCTCCACTCACACAGTGCATACGTGTGTGGGGCAGTGGTGTCAGTTTTTATGTCAATCACCCAGAATTTCCTGTCTGTGGATAGTGCCCTTAAAACAGGGAGGAGCTTTTCTTCAGTCCAGGCTTCTCCCTTGATTTCAACCACCAGGCCATTTTCCACTATGACATTCTCTTCCTTGCACCACTCAGCAGCAGCGACAGGATCCATTTCTGCGTGGGAGGGGATTCTGGGGCTGAGAGGGTTGTGTTGCAGGACTGTAGAAATCCCGGACGAGCCCCCACGTGTAGCACCACCCCCGCAGGAGCTGCTGATTATATTATTGGGTCTACACCCTGCCTAACAACCCAATCAAATTGGCTCGATCCCTCCTCAGGCACAACTGACCCAGAATAGGACTGGACTATCAAATAGATACACAGGTTGGAATACAATACTTCACTATGCAACAATACCTTGTTACCTTCTTGAATAGTAGTCCTTCTGGGTGACACAATGGAACAACGCACAAGATTGTAATTAACCAAACTTAGTTTACTATATATCAAATTGAATAGGGGAGATACAATACAATACAATACAAGTCCATAAAAGGTTATTTAAAACAGCTTTAAAAAAGGTAAAAGAATACCCCCACACTCCTCCTGCATTAAGGCTAGACACAGTACCAGGTAGGTGGGCCTATCTGAGTCCCTCCCCCAGAGTTCTCTTCTTTCTTGTTGATCTTCGCTAGCAAGGTTATTGAATAGAGCTCATTTGTAATCCAGATTAGGAATAAAGATCAAGAGAGAGAAAACAACGAGCTGTTAGTTGTCACCGCAGGGTGCCTGCGTAACTGAGCAATAACTTCTGCGAGAGAGATAAGCCTCTGGCGACTCCTTTACAGACCTTATTGTTTGTCTATGAGTCTCCTGAGAGAGTATGGTGATAAACCCCGGGGTTTTATCACCTCCTGCTGCGCTACCGCTATCTGTAGATAAAACTGTCTCTTCAGCAGATAAAGTCAGTTATTGGGCATGTGCCCTCTCACCAACAGAAGTTTCTCCTTCGCGCGCTTCCACTGCGGTCTCAGTCCTTTGGCTATATGCCAGCCGCGCGGGGTCCTTCTGGCGGATGACTTCCGGTCTCGGCAAACAGCAGTATGACCTCCAGGAATGTGCCTCGTGCTTGAGATGGGACGGTTCCACGTCGTCCCTCCAGGCTAAAAGGCTCTGGCCCAATATCCAGTGTCAGTCCTTCACTCTCGCTCGCTGGTTCCTCAGAGCCCAGCGCAGAAAGGCCCCCCCTTCGCGCGCTTCTCTCTTCCTTTAAATAACCTCCCCCATAGTGCCGTGCGGTGCAGCCGTGCACCCTGGATCTTGCAAAGCAGCCTGGGAGATGTAGTTTCTTCATCTTGTGAAAAGGAAGTCACAGCCCGGGAAATTCCATGCAGCTACCACTAGAGGGAGCCTAGTTCCTTCCCACATATCAAACAGTGTCTTTAGGCATGTTTAACCCCGCTACATAAATACAAACAAATAATTAAATCAAGCAAGGAATATTGTATACAAATTCTTTTGTTGTTGAAAAATGCTCTTCACACAACATGTTTTACCAATTAGCTTTTTCGGGAGCCTTAAAGCATTATGTGTATTGTCACAACTATAAAGACATAAATACAGTGCATTAAGTCAAGGTTTTTTTACACTTAATTTCAACAGACACAGTATAAATTTCAAAAAAGAAAAACTCAAATAACGAATCAATTGTCAATAATATACACTGGATCATGTTGCGGCCCAGCCCCACTGCTTCTATTGTACTGAACAGAAATCCTCAGTTTACCCTGTCAAATGTTTTAATCAGCATCTATTGACAGGAGTAGTGCTGGGGATTTATTTCCCTCTGCTTTTTGCATTAGGAGCACGGTTCTTACTCCGGTATCCTTTCCTTCTCTTCCTGGTATAAATCCTGTTTGATCTTTATGAATCCGTTCAGGCATTAACTCTTTTAGTCTACTGGCCAATATTTTTGCGTATAATTTTGAATCTGCATTTAATAATGCTATAGTTCTATAGTTAGAACACACAGTTGCGTCCTTTCCCTCTTTAATTATTACTATAACATAGGCTTGCAGTGACTCTTTCTTCAACTCCTTTCCTTTGACTCACCCATTTATATAAGAACCACATTTTTCTGGATTATTAGATCTTTAAAAAACTTATAGCGAATTGTGAACCCCATCGGGTCCTGGACTCGTCCCTGCTGCTGTGTTTTTTAATGCTAGTTAAATTTCTTTCGTTATTGGTTCTTCTAATGTTTGCAGCTTTTCCGCTGATACTCTAGGGAGATTTGCCTTTTTAAAAATTTCCTATATTTTTTTCGTTCCTATTATTTCTGTTTCCAGGGATCCTTTTAATCTTACTGAGTATAAAGAACTATAATAATTTTGAAAAACTTCTGCAATTTTTGATGTTGAATAAACCATCTCCCTATTTTATATTTAATTTTCTCCATAAAGCTCATCGATTTCCTATTTTTTAAAGATCTTGCAAGATATTTTTTGGGTTTATTTCCCCATTTCTATCTTTGGCCACTCTTTTAAATACTTTTCTTGTTTCTTGCTCCATTAACTCTTTTAATTCCTCTCTCTTTAGGACCAAGGCCTGTTGTTTTCCTACATCTGGCTTTTTTTATGTATTTGTTCTAGCTCATGTATTTCTGTGATTATTTTTCTCATGTTGTTTATCCTTTCATTTTTCTTTTTAGCACCTATAGCAATCTGGATTCCCCTTATGTAAGCCTTATGTGCCTCCCAAATTGTGGCATCCAATATCTCTGGCATCAGAAAATATTGTTGTAATTCTTTCCTTAATTTTATTTTCTACCTCTTTCTCTTGTAACAGATCATTATTTAATTTCCAATTACTTATCCTATTTAGGTTTTCAGTATCTTTATTTTCATTATAACTGGTGCGTGGTCTGATATGGATATTTTTTCAGTTTTGACTGCTAAATCTAGCTGTTTATAATCTATCATAATATAATCCAGTCTAGAATACGTCCCCATGCACTGGTGAATAGAATGTATGATCCTTAACACCTGGGTGTTGTACCCTCAATGCATCTACCAACTGTGCTTGATATAGTTTTTTCTTCACTTATCGCAGTTGATAGCTGTCCCCAGTGCATGTGACGTACAATCGATTTGTGGGTTCATACAGAAATTAAAATCTCCAGCCAGTATGACTATACCTTTTTTAAATTGCATTACCTTTACCACTTTTTTTAAATAACCTGTCGTGTTTTTATTTGGACAATATGTGTTCTCCAGGGTACACTCCCTCTCCTGTAGCTTTCCCCATAGGAACATATATTGCCCTTCCAGGTCCACTCTTCTCTCTTACAGGGAAAATTTTACCTCTTTCGCAAAACCTAGTGCTACTTCTTTTGCACGTTTAGTTGTGGAGTCTCAATAGTACCAAATGGGATGGTCTTTTGAGTACAATCTGAGTTTTATGTGTTTCCTGTAAAAATGATACTTACAGAATATTGTTTAATTTCCTTGAGGACCTTGTGTCTCTTTGTTGGGGTATTTAATCCTCTTACATTATATGTAAAAATATTTGTTGACATCATATTCTCTCTCTCCTTCTCCTACCCTTCTCCTTTTCTCCTCATCACTTCATCAACTTTCTTTTCTATTTGAGCCCCCGGGCTTATATGCATCCATGTCTTAAGGTATAGGAGAGTGATTTGGAGAATGAGAGAGTATATTGCTAGTAGAGAAGCTCTTATTCTTGTCGTAAAAAAATGTCCCCACTTCCCCTTCCCCCCTCCCCCTGCCCCTCTTCCCTTCCCCCTTGCTCCCTCCCTTCCACCCCCCCCCATTATCCACCCCCCCCCATTAAGTCCCACCCCTCCCCCTACTATTTAGTAGAGCTGGAGCTTTTGACCTTTTCCTGGATCCAGGCGATTAAAACATTATATAATCAACCAACTGCTTCGGTTAAGGTAAATGTCACCCTGTCTGCACCATTCGAGATGTAAAATGGAACAAGACAGGGATGCCCGCTTTCCCCCCTGTTATTTGTGCTATCATTGGAGCTATTTTTGGCTACTATACAGAACAACGGCGACATAGAAGGCTTAGAAATAGGAGAAGTAGAGCATAAAGTAACAGCATACGCTGATGATATGATGTTCTATAATGTAAACCTAGAACTACATTACCAAATTTAAAAAAAGAAATGAAAAGATACGGTAATCTTTCAAACGTAAAAATCAATCCTGTGAAATACGAAATTTTTCATTTAAAAAAAGAACAAAAAAGAAGAGTTAGCATTACAAAGTTTCCATTAAGCTGGGGGAAAAAAGATTTAAAATATTTTGGGATAAAATTCACATCATCTTTGAAAAATCTATACCAAGCTAATTATATACCACTTTTGAATGAAATTAAAGTTGAAATAAAACAAAATAACATTGAAACCGCTCTTATGGCTGGGATGGATTAACCTGGTAAAAATGGTGATATTGCTGAAAATCCTCTACAAGTTTCAGATGCTACCAATATCAATCCCACAGAGGTATATTAAAACACTAAATTCAATGATAAACAAGTTAATATGGCAGAATAAGAAACTGAGAATACAGCTCTCAATACTAACTAAAATAAAGCAGGGGGGGGGGGGGGGGGAGGGACGGCTACTAGCGGCATTTTAAAATAATACCACTGTACCATCACAATTGGCAGAGTGGACAAAAATAAACAGCGATAAAACATGGGTGAAAATTGAAAATACATTGAGTAAAACACGGCTAAGAGATGATATTTGGGTTCCACATAAATATAGAAAATTAGATGTAAAAACTCACAGATTAACTAGAAATGTTTTTAAGATTTGGGATTCTATATAGAGACATTTAAAATGGAATTATAACTCACCATTAATTTCACTCACGGGGAAAAATTATTTTTTACTGGGAATTGAGACTCAATTTAGGGATTGGATAGTATAAAAAAATGCACAGGTAAAAAATATAATGGAAAAGGGGAAGTTACTTTCATATGATGATTTAAAACACAAAAAAGGAATTATTTATTATTATTATTGTTATATAGGATTTATATAGCGCCGACAGTTTACGCAGTGCTTTACAACTTGACAGTACAAATACAATGCACTTTATTACAGAAGGAATCAGAGGGCCCTGCTCATTACCTAAGCCTATTAGGTCAGAAAAGGATTTTTTTCTATTCAAACGATTGTATAATTCACAGTTGGTATTAAAACACTGCATGTCTCAGATATATTTGATTTTAACAGAGATAACGGAGCCAAGAATACCGCCATACATTGAAAAATGGAAAAAAGATGTAGGATCACGGTTAGAGGAACAACAACTAAATAAAGTATTGAGAGCTGTTCATGACGTAGCAGATATAAACTTGGTTGAGTTGAATTATAAATGTTTGGACCAGATGGTACATAACCCCCCATGAGAGCACATAAATGTCAGCCAGAAAAGTCTCCACTGTGTTGGAGAGGGTGCGACTTGAGGGGCACAATGGTGCATATATGGTGGGAGTGCCAAAAGATAAGGGAGTACTGGCAGAGGGTGTGGCAATATATAAAAGAAATCACCGACATAGAGATTGCCGATGACCCATGGGCATACCTATTTCATAAGACAAACAACACAATAGGACAGTACAGGAAAACGGTAGTGCCATACTTGATGAACACCGCAAAGGGGACCATAGCAAAAAAATGGAGAGAGCCAGAATGCACCACGATAAGAATGGTTTAAAAGAATTGAATACATTTATGGAAAAAAAAAAAAAATAATTGAATATATATATATATATATATATATATATATATATATATATATATATGAAATGGAGTATCTGAGTAGTTGTAAAGAGGGTAAATTAGAGAGGTTTAACACAACCTAGGAAAAATGGGTAAAATTAAAAATAAAACTAGGAAATAAGTAGAATTATGGGGAGAAAAGAAATAGTAGAAGGGTAAGAGTGCTAGATCAGGTAAATAGTGGAAGTGGAAAAGCGTGTGGCAAAAAATAGGTTGGGCGGAGGGAGTAGGAAGGAATGGGTGGGGTGAAGGGTAACAGAGGAAAGATGTATAGTTAGTGAGGAGATTTTAAATGTATTATGATATATTCCTGTTTCTTCTTAAATGGAAAAAATTAATAAATAAATAAAGATTAAAAAAATAAATAAATAGTCAATAATATCATCAGTGTCATCAATCATATTCAAAAGGACCAAATTGTGAAGGAGGATAAACCAAAAGAACCCTTACCATCGATATTCAAAAGATTGACTATTGCCTTTGCAAGGAGTCACTAAGGTTCATGCATAGAGGGAGCCAGCCCCATCAGTACTAGTAAACCATAAGCGGAACAAATGGAAATCAGGAGGATCCTTCTATAAACTGTAAGGTATATAGAAGAAAGTCAGATGTATATCCTACAGGGTGAAAATTCACCCCAAATATTTCTCCCAAGCAGGGATATACCCAAATATAGGAAGGAAATATGTATGTATGTATATATATCTATATATATCTATATATATATAGATATATATAGATATATATAGATACACCCCTTACAATGATCACAAGGTGTACTAGTGTACAATAGATTGAAGGAAACATCATGGGAGGGAGGTAATGATCTTGAGGGAAATTAGAAGGATAATGACAAATGGAACATGTCTATTTATAAAGCTCCTCAGCTGAAATATGTCCACAATGAGGGGGTGAGGGTTAAAGAAAGGGGAAAAAATATAGTGGGGGGAAAAAGGGCAAGGAAAAGTGGGAAGGGGGAAAGAAAAAAGGGGGAAGATGGTATTATAATATAATATTAACATTCCAACTTGGGGTGTACATTAACTGTCTATAATTTTATGCTGTGATAGATTAATACATTTAGGCCTGATTCCTGATAGTTAAAAACCCACATTATTACCACTGTCCCAACCTGTATCCCACTTTTCAGCTTTTTAAGCAGAGTCTTCTCCACAGTAAAGAAATCACAACAATAAGTTAAATATTTCGCTTATAAATAACTTAAGGGTACATAATGAGTGAAGTCATTTGTCAAGTGCTCAAGTTTTTCCCCAAGACCCAGTTATACCTACAGTTGTCATTGTCTTCTTGCATTTAGCACAGCATAGATATAATATAAAACAATATATAGCCAGAGTTGTATAAAGTACTCGAAACCCATACTTGAGTAAAAGTACAAGTGCTCGATCAAAAAGTGACTTGAGTAGAAGTGGAAGTGCTCGATCAAAAAGTGACTTGAATAGAATTACTAAAGTATTCAACATTTTTTGTACTTGCAAGTAGTTTTTTTTTTAATTTTCCTACTCAAGTACTGAAAGTAAAAGTACCAGTAGTTTTGAAAAAAAATTGCTACTCAAGTACTGAAAGTAAAAGTACAAGTACTGTGTTATGTATTTTGGACATTAGAGAAATTGAACTACCCAATAAGTGCCATCATCCAAAAAATTGAGAAACAGAAGCAATTTTGTGAGAATTCATATGTCTGGAAACCCAGATCGCATTGACTTATCACAGAAAAAATGACTGGACTTCCTAAGGCACATTATAGAATGAATCAAAATGACTTGTATATGATAAAACATATCCTTTTTATTGGTTGCAGAAGATTAAAATTGAAATGAGGACAAAAAACACACAGAGATGAGGACAAAAAACACACAGAGTATATAACAATCAACATGAATTATTAAAATCGCATAGCCCAAGACAATTTTTATCCAGATAAACCTTCAGGTAACTGGAAAAATTGTGTGGGCTATGATGCATTCATAATGCGTTCACAACAATAGTTTAACAGCTATATATTCGTATCTGATTTATGGGTCTACGCGTTTCGCAGCGTGCTTCTTCAGGACCACATTTTAACATCAGATAAATCTTTTGGGTGTAGCCAGTGTCTCCCGGGCGGACATAGAGGATGCGATACAGGACGATCGAGGCAGAGTTAATGGTCTTAGTAATATTTGTTATAGAATCTGTATATTACTGCTGTACATATATGTAGAATAAATCATGGGCAGCAATGGAGTGAAGCAAAGGGTATACCCCAGGATTGATAAATCCTGGTCTTAGACAGAATTTTGGGGAATATCCGTGGTAACGAATGTACTGGTATATAGGGCCTCCTATATGTTGCTCCTATAATCCCAGGACCCAGAAGAGGAATATAAAGCCAGATTCTTATTGGTCTGGTAGTCAGGATTTATAACCCCTGGAGGAATTTATTGATCAAGGTGACCGGTTTGAGGATTTCAAAAGCTTTCGGTCCTATTGGGCCAGGTGCCCAGATTGCCTTCCTATATTTTGTGTCGAAATTGTATATGGGTGTATAGTATATCCACAAAATCCGATCTGGCTCGCTGGTAGCTGGGGTCCCTAGATATGGAGCTTTATATTCCTCTTCTGGGTCCTGGGATTATAGGAGCAACATATAGGAGGCCCTATATACCAGTACATCCGTTACCACGGATATTCCCCAAGATTCTGTCTAAGACCAGGATTTATCAATCCTGGGGTATACCCTTTGCTGCACTCCATTGCTGCCCATGATTTATTCTACATATATGTACAGCAGTAATATACAGATTCTATAACAAATATTGCTAAGACCATTAACTCGATCGTCCTGTATCGCATCCTCTATGTCCGCTCGGGAGACACTGGCTACACCCAAAAGATTTATCTGATGTTAAAAAGCGGTCCTGAAGAAGAACGCTGCGAAACGCGTAGACCCATAAATCAGATACGAATATATAGCTGTTAACCACTCTGCAACCGCTCACAGTAATACTACTGCGGCAGAGTGGTTCGTTATCGTCCAGCCACGTAGTATTAACGTGACTGGACACTCCCCCTTCTGGGCGGCGCTTGCGCGCCGCCGGAGGCTCGCTCCCGCTGTTTTCATTCACAGCGGGAGTCGGGCCAGGGGAGGAGCAGCGGCGATCGCCGCTGCTCTTACCCGATCGTCGGGGATCGAGTCTGGAGATCCGCCCGCTGTGTGTAAACACAGCGGGCGGATCTCCATAGTGACAGGGAGTGACAGATCGGAGTGTTCAGCATAGCTGGACATCCGATCTGTCCATGAATCACATAGTCACCTCCCCCCCTACACGTCAGTAAGCACCAGGCATACATTAACCCCTCCCTCTCCAATAAAATTAACCCCTTCCCTGCCAGTGTCATTTTTACAGTAACAGTGCATATATATAGCACTGATTACTGCAGTAATGTCACTGGTACCCCCAAAAGTGTCAAAAATGTCAGTCAGGGGTCCGGTCTGTCCGCCGCAATGTCGCAGTCCCGCAAAAAAAATCGCAGATCGCCGCCATTACGCGTTAAAAAAAAACACCAAAAATGACAGAAATCTTTCCCTTTGTTAGTAAACGCAATAACTTTTGCGCAAACCAATCAAAATACGCTTATTGCGATTTTTTTTACCAAACATATGTAGCATAAAACAAATTGGCCAAAAACTTTTAAAAAAATTGTTTTTTACATCTTTTTTGGGGGGAATTTCATATAAAAAAATGTGAAAAATATTGTTATTTTTTCAAAATAAACGCTCTTTTTTTGTTTATAGCGCAAAAAGTAAAAATCGCACAGGTGATCAAATACCACCAAAAGAAAGCTCTGTTTGTGGGAAAAAAAGGACGTAAATTTCGTTTGGGTACGGCGTCGCACGACCGCGCAATTGTCAGTTGAAGTCGCACAGCGCCGAATCGCAAAAAGTGGCCTGGACGGAAGACAGCAAAATCCTCCGGTTGTAAAGTGGTTAAACTATTGTTGTGAACGCATTATGAATGCATCATAGCCCACACAATTTTTCCAGTTACCTGAAGGTTTATCTGGATAAAAATTGTCTTGGGCTATGCGATTTTAATAATTCATGTTGATTGTTATATACTCTGTGTATTCCTTGAAGGGGACAATCTCTGTGTGTTTTTTGTCCTCATTTTAATTTTAATCTTCTGCAACCAATAAAAAGGATATATTTTATCATATACGAGTTATTTTGATTCATTCTATAATGTGCCTTAGAAAGTCCAGTCATTTTTTCTGTGATAATTCAATGCGATCTGGGTTTCCAGACTGATGAATTCTCACAAAATTGCTACTGTGTTATGTAGTTATTAACCGCCTTAGCGGTATCCCCGAGCGTGACTCGGGGTAGGAATTTTCTGCTATTAGCGGTATCCCCGAGTCACGCTCGGGGTCAATGGGCAGAGCGTGCAGACAGCGCAGCGGAGCTTCTCTTACCTTATCCTGGCGATCCAGCGATGAGCTCTCATTGCTGTGACCGCCAGCCGAGATCTCCGCCGCTCGTCTGTCGGTAGGAGGACTTCCTAGTTCCGTTCCCTGCAGCAGCAATGCTGCATGGGAGCGGAACTAGGGAGGGAAATTCAAAAAAAAAAAAAAAACGTTGCACAAAACACATAACACATTTTATATTATATATATATATATATATATGCATATATATATATATATATATATATATATATATATATATATATATATATATATATATATATATGCATATATATATATATATATATATATATATATATGCATATATATATATATATATATATATATATGCATGCATATATATATATATATATATATATATATACGCATGTATATATATAAATATATGCATATATATATGTATATATATATATATATATATATATATATATATATGTATATATATATATATATATATATATGTATATATATATATATATATATATATATATATATATACACACATATATATATAATATATAACGCATGAATTATAATCTAATCAATAATATAATTTTATTATATATATTATATATTAAATAATAAAATAATATTATTGATTCGATTATAATTCACTTTTTTGTGTTTCAAATTTATCACATCTGGGATGTCTACTAGAGACTTGTTTTGGTCAGGTTTAAGTCAGTAATTACTAAGAATTGTAGGCCTATAATACATAACGCCAAATTTCCATGAAAAGAATTGTACCGCTTTTGGAACAGAATTCCTGACAGAATCATACCGCCAGGGAGGTTAAAGAAAGAAGTCAAAAGTTTGAACATCATATTGTTTTTTATTATTTCAAATGCAGCTTTTATTTATACATACAGTAGCATTTATTTTCGTATGCGCCGATAATACACATGTTTTGAGCTTCATGAAACCTGCCATCTACTGTTCTGGCAGTGGTAATTTTTATAATTGTAACGAGTAACTATGCAGCACAAAAAAAAATATCGGAGTAGAAGTATTGAAATCATTGAAAAAATGCAGTGAAGTAAAAGTGGAAGTAGGAGAAAAAAATTATACTCCAGGAAAGTACAGATACAGCCTTTCGGTACTTAAGTACAGTAGTGAAGTAGTTCTTCTTAGTTACTATACATCTCTGTATATAGCAGACCTCATATCATACGTTCCTTTATCTTTCCTTTGATGGCCACATTTACTGCCCTTCTGCCTGTAGTATGCTAACAGCCAAGAACAGATGGGAATTCGGATTCAGTTACTGACTTATACCAAAAAATGGAAATTGGCATATCAGTAATGTTATATTTGAAATAACTGATGAAGCAGATTATGAGGGCATCCTTAGATTTACATTTTTAATACTCAAACCCCCTGACCACGGCCGGCCTTTGGGATGTGCGAGCTGTGCGGCCGCACGGGGGGCCATGGGCAACAGGGGCACCGTGCGGGCATCACAGCTCACACATGATCAGGCCGCACAGCGGGAGGTAAGCGGCGACCGCGGCCTGGAGAGGGTTAACACACGCCGCGGCAGCTGCTTACCTCCCGCTGTGCGGCTGTGCCTGTGTGTGTCTTCTATAGCTGCAGTCTGAGTTGTGTATCTGTTATATTCTCCGTGTTGTGAGAGACACAGGACTCTGGTCTGGAACAACGGTTGTTTATTCAGGACTCACTGTACAGCATTACAGGACAGCTCTGCATATCAATACATCTCTACATGTGTCTAAAGATGGCCACTCTGCCCCTTGACCCTTGTCATCACTCCTGGGTGGAGCCAGCCTTAAAGTGACAGTACATGTGAAACCCTTCAGGTATAACACCTTCCATCCATACCTAAAAAAAAAAAAAAAAACAAAAAAAAAAAAAAACAACAAAACGAGAACAGGCATAAAACAGTAACTCATAATTGTCCAATCCAGTCCTCCAACTCAGGAGATTTACATGGTTTCTTCCACGTCCGGATGTGAGAACAACTTCCAGGGAAGCTCCGGGGAGAAAATGGCAGCGGATCACTTTCGGCGGGCCCGTCGAAAGTCTCGTAACCGGTCTTGCATTTGAAACCGGTCAGGAGGGCGACAGTGTTGTTGAGGACGGGCACCCAGCGACTCGGGGCTGGAGGAAGCAGGGCTGGCCGGAATGGACACCGGCGGGGCCAAGAGGGGATCCCCTAGCTCAGAGGGTGAGCAGACCTCTGGACCAGGGCTGGAGGGCTCTGTTGGAGCTGAGTTCAAAAGTTCAGAGTCTCCCCAAGCATCAGTCTCAATGCCTCCTGATCCGGTAGGAGCAGATCCTTGAGACACTGGAGGTGCAGCCGATGTCAGGGATTCGGGCAGCTGAGAACGAGGACGCAATTGGTCCGCATGCCTTCTGCAAATGGAACCATCTTCCAGGCAGACCCTATACATTTTGGGTCCCAAAGTCTCTGCGACGATAGCAGGAAGCCAACGAGTGTTGGAAGCGCCATAAGATCGGGCCCATACCTTTTGCTGGGCTGTAAACCGGGGAATCTCGTCGTGTTCGACCCTCTTGTCTTGGAACTGCCGTACATGTTCCTGGACCGTTTGAGGGCGGAGCATATCCAAAACAGTCCATGGCTGCCGACCCAAAAGAAGTTCAGCTGGAGTTTTCCCAGTGGTTGCATGTGGTGTGGTTCTGTAAGCAGAAAGGAAGGAGTCCAGCTGCTGGGGTGACAGGGACTGTTGTTTACTTGTAGCCACAGTAGCTTTGAAATAGCGTTTGAAGGTCTGTACAAACCTTTCTGCTTGACCATTTGTAGCCGGGTGGTAAGGTGCGGTCAACTTGTGTTTGATGTTGTGGGCAGTCAGGAAACCCTGAAACTCCTGGCTTGTGAATTGAGCACCGTTGTCTGTGACAATTTCTCTGGGGTATCCAAACGTAGCAGCGAGATGTAACAGTATGGAAATCATCGCCTTAGTCGTTGGCTGAGTAACAGGAATGACCTCAGGCCACTTTGAATGGGCATCAATAATGATCAAAAAGGTGTGTCCTCTGATCGGGCCTGCAAAGTCCAAGTGTAGGCGAAACCAGGGAACCGTGGGCCAAGTCCAGGGCTGGACGCACCCTCGAGGAGGGTCTCTTGCAGTTTGTGCACATCCAGCACATGCACTCACATATGTCGTGATATCGGAGTCGAGGTTCGGCCACCACACATAGCCTCGGGCCTTTTGTTTCATACGTGTGCCCCCGGGATGACCAGTATGTAGCAATTCCAGAATGTGTCTCCGGAGGGTCTGTGGAACGATCACTCGGTCTCCCCATAAAACACAGTTGCCAGACACAGTTAATTCCAGACGCCTACGGAAGTAAGGCTCATAATCCTGTGTGACAGTTGCAGGCCAACCGTACCATAGCCAGGAGAGTATTGTCTTAAGGAAGGTATCCTTGGCTGTATGGGCTGCTACTTCCCCGGAAGACAGAAAGGACAGGCTGGTGTAACGACAACTCTTGACAGGTGGAGAAGAGTCTGTTAATGTCCTTGTCAGACGGGACATGGCGTCTGCATTAGCGTTGGCATCATGGCTGCGATACTGGATTTTGTAGCTATATGCTCCCAAGAATAGGGCATAGCGTTGAAGACGGGCTGCAGTCGTCTGGGAGATGCCTTTGTCAGGGCTAAAGATCTGAAGGAGTGGTTTATGATCAGTCAGTATGGTGAATTCCCTACCATACAGGTAAAGATGAAACTTCTTAATTGCCCATATGAGCGCCAGAGCCTCTTTGTCAATGTGAGAGTAATTGCTTTCTGCTTTTGTCAAGGACCTGGAGGCGAATGCCACAGGTTTCTCTGACCCATCTGGTAAAACGTGAGATAGTACAGCCCCTAGACCATAGGGTGAGGCATCACAAGCCAAGGTGAGAGGCCTTTGGAGGTCATAGTGCACGAGCATGCGTGACGCCAACAGCTTTCGCTTAGAAACTTCAAAAGCACGTTGGCATGCAGCCGACCAGTTACATCTGGAGTGTTTCTCCAAAAGCTTGTTTAACCTTCCTAGCGGTATTCCCGAGTGTGACTCGGGGTAAGATTTTAGTGCCAAAAGCGGTAACCCCGAGTCACACTCGGGGTAGCGCTAAGAAGATCGCTGGATGCTGGAGGAGGTTTTACTTACCTTTTCTCCGGGATCCAGCGAAGACTGCGAGCGGTGTGCGGCGGCGGAGCTTCCTCCCGATCGTCTGCGAGCCCCGGCTTCCGTCTCCGGCGACGTGACGTCCGCCGGGGGGTGGAACCGGCGGCAAATTCGAATGTAAAATGCACCAAACACACTGATATCGTTCAAAATAAAATAAAATCACATTACATTGCCCCCCAGTGCCCTTTCCTGCAGTTTTACTGTACTTTTTATGTAAATATATGTATATATATACATATATATACAGTATATATATATACGTATATATATACACATATACATATATATATATATATATATATATATATATATATATACAGTGGGTACGGAAAGTATTCAGACCCCCTTAAATTTTTCACTCTTTGTTATATTGCAGCCATTTGCTAAAATCATTTAAGTTCATTCTTCTTCCTCATGAATGTACACATAGCACCCCATACTGACAGAAAAACACAGAATTGTTGATATTGTTGCAGATTTATTAAAAAAGAAAAACGGAAATATCACATGGTCCTAAGTATTCAGACCCTTTGCTGTGACACTCATATATTTAACTCAGGTGCTTTCCATTTCTTCTGATCATCCTTGAGATGGTTCTACACCTTCATTTGAGTCCAGCTGTGTTTGATTATACTGATTGGACTTGATTAGGAAAGCCACACACCTGTCTATATAAGACCTTCCAGATCACAATGCATGTCAGAGCAAATGAGAATCATGAGGTCAAAGGAACTGCCTGAAGAGCTCAGAGACAGAATTGTGGCAAGGCACAGATCTGGCCAAGGTTACAAAAAGATTTCTGCTGCACTTAAGGTTCCTAAGAGCACAGTGGCCTCCATAATCCTCAAATGGAAGACGTTTGGGACGACCAGAACCCTTCCTAGAGCTGGCCGTCCGGCCAAACTGAGCTATCGGGGGAGAAGAGCCTTGGTGAGAGAGGTAAAGAAGAACCCAAAGATCACTGTGGCTGAGCTCCAGAGATGCAGTCAGGAGATGGGAGAAAGTTGTAGAAAGTCAACCATCACTGCAGCCCTCCACCAGTCGGGGCTTTATGGCAGAGTGGCCCGACGGAAGCCTCTCCTCAGTGTAAGACACATGAAAGCCCGCATGGAGTTTGCTAAAAAACACCTGAAGGACTCCAAGATGGTGAGAAATAAGATTCTCTGGTCTGATGAGACCAAAATAGAACTTTTTGGCCTTAATTCTAAGCAGTATGTGTGGAGAAAACCAGGCACTGCTCATCACCTGTCCAATACAGTCCCAACAGTGAAGCATGGTGGTGGCAGCATCATGCTGTGGGGGTGTTTTTCAGCTGCAGGGACAGGACGACTGGTTGCAATCGAGGGAAAGATGAATGCGGCCAAGTACAGGGATATCCTGGACAAAAACCTTCTCCAGAGTGCTCTGGACCTCAGACTGGGCCGAAGGTTTACCTTCCAACAAGACAATGACCCTAAGCACACAGCTAAAATAACGAAGGAGTGGCTTCACAACAACTCCGTGACTGTTCTTGAATGGCCCAGCCAGAGCCCTGACTTAAACCCAATTGAGCATCTCTGGAGAGACCTAAAAATGGCTGTCCACCAACGTTTACCATCCAACCTGACAGAACTGGAGAGGATCTGCAAGGAGGAATGGCAGAGGATCCCCAAATCCAGGTGTGAAAGACTAGTTGCATCTTTCCCAAAAAGACTCCTGGCTGTATTAGATCAAAAGGGGGCTTCTACTAAATACTGAGCAAAGGGTCTGAATACTTAGGACCATGTGATATTTCAGTTTTTCTTTTTTAATAAATCTGCAACAATGTCAACAATTCTGTATTTTTCTGTCAGTATGGGGTGCTATGTGTACATTCATGAGGAAGAAGAATGAACTTAAATGATTTTAGCAAATGGCTGCAATATAACAAAGAGTGAAAAATTTAAGGGGGTCTGAATACTTTCCGTACCCACTGTATATATACACACACACATATTATATATATATATATATATATATATATATATATATATATATATATATATACACGTATATATATATATATATATATATATATATATATATACACGTAATTCTTGTGAATGAGCAGCCCAAACCAACTGTATACATTATATATATATATATATATATATATATATATATACGTATATATATATATATATATATATATATATATATATATATATATATATATACGTATATATATATATATATATATATATATATATATATATATATATATATATATATATATATATATATAATATATGTATACATACATATTTATATATATATATATAATATGTATAATAAATGTATACAGTTGGTTTGGGCTGCTCATTCACAAGAATTACATGCTTTCAGCACCTAAAATAATGGTACCGCTTTCAGCACCTAAAATCCAAAAGAATCATACCGCCAGGGAGGTTAATGGAAACAAAGTGTGTGCTAGATCCGGCAGGAATTTGTGGTAATAGTTCAGCAAGCCCAGGTATGATCGCAGCTGCTGGACGTTGGTCGGGGCTGGAGCTTTTACTAAAGCATCAACTTTGGCTTCCGTGGTGTGTATACCCTCTGCATCCACAAGGTGGCCACAAAACTCCAATTTAGGTACCATGAATTGGCATTTCGCCAAGTTCACTTTTAGACCCTGCTCTTGCAGTCTCGCCAACACAAGCTCCACGTTATGCTTGTGTTCCTGGTCCGTCAGGCCCGTGATGAGCATGTCATCTAACAGGCACTGTGTGAAAGGAATGTCCGCCAAAATCTCATCCATTTTGCGTTGCCAAATGGCTGGGGCGGAGGCTACCCCAAACACCATCCAATTGTATTCATACAGTCCCTTGTGAGTGTTGATTGTTAGAAACTTGCGGGACGAAGGGTGAACCTCAAACTGTAAATAAGCTTGCCTGAGATCAAGCTTGGTGAACTTTTGACCTCCTGCAAGAGAGGCAAAAATGTCATCTACTCTGGGTAGGGGATACTGGTCTATCTCCAGTTGAGAATTTAGTGCCATGCGGAAATCGCCACAAATGCGTAAGTCCCCATTCGCTTTCTTTACTGGTACAACTGGTGATGCCCACTCGCTGTGCTCTACCTTTGAGATGACACCTTGTTCCTCCAGCCGGCTTAGTTCAGCTTCCACACCTGCTCGGAGTATGAAAGGTACCGTCCGAGCTTTGAAGAACCTAGGCTGGGCATTGGGTTTCAGCCTGAGTCTCACACAGTCATGCTTTATTTTTCCCAAATGGTTATCAAAGACTTGTGGGAATCGCTGTTTCAGGGACTTCACCCATCCCTCTTCATCCCCTGATGGGATGGTCACGGTGTTGCAGGGGTTAATGGCGATGTCTGGCATGCCAAAGTGAGCAATCCAGTCTCTCCCAAAAAGAGGGGGTCCCCCATGTTCTAGGATATATAATGGCATTCTCTTTGTCTGACCCTTGTAGAATACCTGTACTTTCACGTACCCCAGTGGGTGGAGTATCTGCTTTGAATATGTCTGCAGTTTGATTGGTGTTGGACGGACAGTTGTTCGGATCAGAAGTTTTCTCCATTGTTTCTGGGTGATAACTGAAACTGCTGCTCCTGTGTCTACATCCATCTTGAGTTTCTTTCCTTCCACGGTTACCTCTACAGTCATTGCTGAGGGTGCTGAATGCATATGATGTATGTCCAATCTGTGGAGCACTTCCTCATCCTCTGATTCAGATGACGATGTATATCTTCCCACCATATATGCCTTTGTCCTGGGGTTCAGAGGTTGTTTATTTCGCACTTTCCTACTACGGCAGACTCGTTTCAGATGGCCTGCCTTTCCACAATTATGACAGAGCTGATCCTTAAACCGGCAGGTATACAGCGTCATATCCCAGGATCACACTATAGATGTTCAAAAACTCGTCATTTTAAAGTAAATCTAAATCCACATTTTTATTTTAGTTTTGGATGGAGTAGTGAAGGGTTCAAACCCCCCCCCCCCCTCTCTTCTGGTGGCAACTCTATTTTTTTTCCTTTTGGTCACCAGGACAATGAGCTCCTTTGCCCAGTGACCCCATGTGGCAAATCCAAAAATTTGAGTTGTCCACAGAGCAGAAAAAAAGAGGAAACCTCCTAATGGGGACTTCGGTTCCGGTGACAACTGTCTCTAAGGGCATTTCCCTCTCACTACCTGTTGTGTCTATAGGACCTCACAATGGGACACAGATGGTAAAAACAAGAATGGGGTTTTAACTCTTCCATAATTTAGCCACTATGGAAAAAAAGTGCTTGCTTTATATACGCTTTTTATACGTAACTAGAACATTTAATAGGGTTATATCATTGCATGAGATGTCCCCTCACTTCCTGTCTTAGTGCCACCAGAACAGAAAGTGGGGGAATCTCACTGTGGGGAAATAGCTTGCAATTGTTGCCTTCTAATGTTCATATTATATATTATATTTTATATACATATAAGGAAACAATTGCTGGCTATATCCCCACAGGGAGATTCCCTCACTTCCTGTCCTGGTGACACCAAGACATGAAGCGAGAGGGAAATCTCCTGCAATGATATAACCCTGTTAGATGTTCTAGTTATGTATAAAACTAAAGAATATACAAAGCAAGCACCTTTTTTCCCATTTTGGCTAAATTATGAAGGTTTAAAACCCCGTTAGTTTTTTTGTCCCACGGCTTGCAGGGAAAACATTTGCTCGATTCCCCCATCAACACAGACAGGGGAATCCATCCTGCGGAGCCATTGTGTTTTCCCGGTGGGGGGGGAAAGCTGGGAGAACACAGTGATTATTGTTGGCTACAAGAGCTGCTAGTGATAAGCATATGTTAAATCCAACAGGCTGGTTGTACATTGTACCCAAGTTGATCGATCAATCGATCAACCTGGGTACCTTCAGCTTGCCCATACATAGTTTGAATCTGCATTTCAATGAATCAATTCCATTTACATCTGCCACTCCATAGAGGAGAATGGAGAGTCTGATCATGTCTGCCTGAAAAATGAACAGGCAGACCCGATCAGACCACTCACGTGAAAGGGACCAGAAAAGCAATCTGCATGGATTGCTTTTCAGAGCATTGCCTAGTTTAGTGAACCTGGACTAATAACAGTCACTGTGCTACCCATATTGCTGTCCTTTTAACATGGTGACATAAGCTGACACTTGTGGTACACATGTGTAAAGTTACTTTCACTCTGGGAAAAGGACAGCAATAGGGTTGTAAATACAGTGACTGTTATTAACAGGCCATGGGCGGGTCACAGGCTATGAACTGTACATGTCTTCTAGCAGCTTCAGGGGAACTTTTCTTTTTTTTTTTATCTTTCTTACTTCGATCTCTGCAGCAGCTTCTTTGTAGAGGAATTCCATCACATCAGCAGAGGAAGCACCAGGCTCTGCAGTGATTGACAGTGCACCCTGTATACCCAGCCCGCCTCCCGCTGCATCCTCAGCCAATGAATAGCTGAAAGGCTCTTAAGTCCCTCCCTCATAACATCTACTATGTGCTTATCCCTCTCCTGCCTTATGTCTCCCCTGGCTACTGCCTCCTGCACACTTCCTGGATGCCGGGGCCCGGGTCCCTTCAGGTGCTTGAGCCCCCTACATGTGTATTGACTGCCCCCCCTATTGGTGGCCCTGGGAACATGAGCTTTGCTGGCACAGCAGGGGGTGTATCAGACCTCTGCAGAGAGGCCTCTACTTCCAAACAAAGAGCAAGGGCACTTCTGTACAGCAGGCTTTTTAGCACAGGTTGTAGTTATTTTCTAACGAAAACCAACTGTGTAAGGCTTTGCACACCTTTAGCTTTGATGTACATGCAGTGTATTTAGCTGATTTACTCTAAAAGTTCAATTGGGCTTTAATTAAATAATAGTTTCCTTTAATAATATTTGCCTGTAAATATTTTTTTACGTGTTTTAGCTTACATTATACAAACGTTCTATGGCTCACGTTATAAAAATGGCTATTGCAGTAGTAAATATCCCAATTAGGATGATAGGGCAAGTAATTCATCATTAAACAACCATATTTCCACAATTTCATGGTAATTTGCTAATTTGCAATTGCTACACTTTCATAAGAACATATCATAAGGAAATAAATAGGCAGCGCAAATAGTTCCATTATTTCTTGTCTCAAGTCAAGAGTTTGTTGTTTTCAGAGAATGTCATTTTTGAATCATTATTCTTTTTTTCTTTTAGTAGGATGATTTGTAGCATCAATCAACTTTGTAATATTGGGTTGGATTATGCTCTGATTTCTGTGCTTTGTGCTGTGTTTACCTGCTCTATATGATATATGACCTTTAACAGAGAAAATATTGCGTTTGATGAAAATGACTCTATTCAGGCATATCTTTTGTTATTTTGCTTTTTTTTTTTACCAGAAAACTGAAATATTCTCTCCGACAGTGCTGATATAAAACAAAGAGTAGGTTTAAAAAAAAAAACAGATACACAAAGATACACTTTTTTGAATAACGTGTTAAAGGAATTTGACATTAAATGCCAAAGAGAAATATTAATTAAATGCAATATGAAAAAATTTAACAAATAACTTTGTCCAGTATTGTGTTGTAAATTAACCATGTAAACCAGAAATATGCAAGCCTCTCCCTAGTATAATTTATTGATTAAATAATTTGATAAACCTATTCCTGCTTAATACAGCCTAAGTTTTTATCATATGGTATAAATAATTGGTGTAAAAATACCTGTTATAAATAAATATATATATATATATATATATATATATATATATATATATATATATATATATACAGTATCTCACAAAAGTGAGTGCACCCCTCACATTTTTGTAGATATTTTATTATATATTTTCATGTGACAACACTGAAGAAATGACACTTTGCTTTTGCTCACTACACTAAAGTAGTGAGTGTACAGCTTGTATAACAGTGTAAAATTGCTGTCCCCTCAAAATAACTCAACACACAGCCATTAATGTCTAAACCGCTGGCAACAAAAGTGAGTACATCCCCTAAGTAAAAATGTCTAAATTGGGCCCAATTAGCCATTTTCTCTCCCAGGTGTCATGTGACTCGTTAAAAGGTCTCAGGTGTGAATCTGGAGCAGGTGTTTTAAATTTGGTGTTATCGCTCTCACTCTCACATACTGAACACTGGCAATTCAACATGGCACCTCATGGCAAAGAACTCTGAGGATCTAAAAAAAGAATTGTTGCTCTACATAAAGATGGCCTAGGCTATAAGAAGATTACCAAGACCCTGAAACTGAGCTGCAGCACCGTGGCCAAGACCAAACCGTGGTTTAACAGGGCAGGTTCCACTCAGAACAAGCCTTGCCATGGTCGACAAAAGAAGTTGAGTGCACGTGCTCAGTGTCACATCCAGAGGTTGTCTTTGGGAAATAGACGTATGAGTGCTGCCAGCATTGCTTCAGAGGTTGAAGGGGTGGGGGTCAGCCTGTCAGTGCTCAGACCATATGCCACATTCTGCATCAAATTAGTCTGCATGGCTGTCGTCCCAGAAGGAAGCCTCTTCTAAAGATGATGCACAAGAAAGCCTGCAAACAGTTTGCTGAAGACAAGCAGACTAATGACATGGATTACTGGAGCCACGTCCTGTGGTCTGATGAGACCAAGATAAACGTATTTGGTTCAGATGGTGTCAAGCGTGTGTGGCAGCAACCAGGTGAGGAGTACAAAGACAACTGTGTCTTGCCTATGTAGCAAGGTGAAGAAATCCATTCCGGCATAATTAAGGCTGATGTACTATCTCTTTAACACCTGGGTCTCGGTCAAGAGGTTGGTGTGTAGTCCTGGAACAAGTGAAGACTGGACAGCGGATTGGTTGGAAGGATGCTCCCAGGGAGCTGTGGGTTCCGCAGGGACTGATGGGAGAGCCTATACATTGGGGGCGGGACCAACTGTTCACTCTCTTACCTCGAGGACAGCGTGCTGTGCGGATGAGAGGAAAGAGCTGCTGCGGACCTCAGGAAAGGAGAGGCCACGGGCCTAGTGGGAGACACCTTGGAGAGGTGGCGTGTGTCACGGGGAAAGGTGACAGACTGAAAGCAGAGACACACTAGAGAGAGGTGGCGGGTGTTATCAGAGGTAACCGGCCTGGTGTGGAGGACTGCTGACCAAAGACACCAACGGATTGGGTGAGAGACATCTGATATATCAGACTCTGTAGCTGACAAATACAGTACCAAGACAGGCCTGTGACGCAGTACAAATACAGAGGGAAATTCTCTGCTGTATAACGGTTGCCATAGGACACTGCAGTTTGTAAAAGTGCGTGGCGGACCAGAAGGCCTTAATTAAACACACGCCAGCTTTTAGACTGAATACATCCTAGACAGAGCTTGGATAGCAATATCTCCTTTTTACTTATTGGATTACAAAATATTTCCCTTTCCTACACTGGATTACAAATATCATTCTTGGAATGATTAAAGAGCTTCACTGCCGGCAAAGATAAGCAAGGCCTTGCCCAGAAGGAGACTCATACAATCCATAGGAAAGGGGGCCCCCTATAGGTGACAGAATGCACTCTATTAGGTTATATTGTATTACAGTGTTAGAGCAGCTGAGCTGAATCATACTGCATTGATTATTCTGCAAAACTCTAATAATATCTGTTTATATCTGTTTGGTCACTCTCATATCTTTAAAGGAGGAATAATCTATTGAGGTACCAACAAATATATTGTTCCTCATTCAAAGTCTTAATATATTTGCAACTGTTTATTTGTGACTCTGAGTCTTGGGCCCTCTTTGCTATTTGGGTTTTAGGACTCAGAGACTCAATGTGGTTACCTTTGCCTATCCTGTATGTTTGTATTAAACTCACAATTGTTCCTTTTCTGCTAAAAGACAATAAAACTGATCTTTCTTCATTGAACCTTTGTTATTGACTATTATAATGGAACCCATAGTGTCAGTCGGGTCGGAAGGGACTCAGGTTCCAGGAAGTGAGGAGGACCTGAACACACTCAGCAACCCCTGTGGGGGCAGTGCTACACCTACAATCAAGCATGATGGTGGGAGTGTCATGGTCTGGGGCTGCATTAGTTGTGCCGGCACTGGGGAGCTACAGTTAATTAAGGGAACCATGAATGCCAACATGTATTGTGACATACTGAAGCAGAGCATGATCCCCTCTCTTCGGAGACTGGGCAGCAGGGCAGTATTCCAACATGATAATGACCCCAAACACACCTCCAAGATGACCACTGCCTTGCTAAAGAAGTTGAGGTTAAAGGTGATGGACTGGTCAAGCATGTCTCCAAACCTAAACCCTATTGAGCATCTGTGGGGCATCCTCAAATAGAAGGTGGAGGAGAGCAAGGTCTCTAACATCCACCAGTTTCATGATGTCATCATGGAGGAGTGAAAGAGAACTCCAGTAGCAACCTGTGAAGCTCTGGTGAACTGAGATTTTACACAGCAGGAGCTGATCAGTGAGTCCCGTGGACTCGATGTCCACCGGCACCCACTGATCATTTGGTACACTGACAGAATGCCAGTCTGCCTATGTAAACAAGGCTATAAAGCAGAAACACTGATCCATGCTTTCCACTAGTAATAGCACCTCACCACTACACTGAAACATTAGCTAGACACACATTTAACCCTTTTGATTGTCACTGATGTTAACCCCTTCCCTGCCAGTGTCATTAGTACAGTGACAGTGCATACTTTTAACACTGATTACTGTAATAATGAAACTGGTCCCCAAAAAAGTGTCAGAAGTGTCAGTTAGGTATATGATTTGTCTGACACAATATCAAAGTTCCACTATAAGTGACTGATTGTCGCCATTACTAGTAAAAAAAAAAAATCCCATAGTTTGTAGGCACTATAGCTTCTGTGCAAAATCAATATACGCCTATTGGTATTTTTTTTTTTACCAAAAATATGTAGCAGATTACATATTGGTCTAAGTTGATGAAGAAATTTGATTTTTTACATTTTTTTATTGGATGTGTTTTAGAGCAGAAAGTAAAAAAATATTGTTTTTTTTTTTTAATTGTCGGGTTAATCAAATACTACCAAAAGAAAGCTCTCATTGTGGGAAAAAAAGAACATATATTTTATTTGGGAACAGTGCCGCACAATTGCGCAATTACAAGTTAAAGCAACGCATTGCCGTATTGCAAAAAATGACCTGGTAAGGAAGGGGGGTAAACCTTCCAGGGGTGAAGTGGTTAAATATATACAGTATTTACACAGGGACTGCCATAATTGGTCATTACATATGCAACTATGGTTCCTGATTAGTAGTAATATACAACACCTCTTGGTGTAAGGTTATAGGTCAGTGGCAGGCAACATTCTTGATAGCCCCAAATGTGGCCCCTGACATTACCACAGGGTGCACATAAAACCATGAATATTCAAGGTCAGAGACAGCAGACATACAACAGGAGATAGTCAAAAACTATGGATATGATACAAGTGATGTTCAGAGACTGCAGATATGATTCAAGAGATGGCCAGGGACAACAGATATGATAGAAGAGATGATCAGAAGCTACAAACATGATACAAGGGATGATCAGAGACTGCAGACATGCTGCAAGAGACTGACCTAGACTACAGTATGAACAGATTAGTGCCAAAGAACTGCATGAGGCCCCTGGGCCACAGGTTGGACACCAGGAATTATAGGTCATGTACGACCTGACTGAAAACAATGGATTCTCTTTATAAGGCTTAGTTCATGTTAAAAGTCATTGACAAACCTGTGCCAAAAACATAATACAGGTTGCAGTTTCTGACCTCTCTTTGTTAAAATGCTTTCTGAATAACTTTTTTTTTTTTTGTCATACAGGCGTGAACCACAAAAAGGACTTGTTTGGTCCGGGACATATTGTCCTTTCTACCTCTTTAAATATAGGATGTTGTGACGTTGTCCTTCCCTGCCTGAAGCCACTTGTGCACCATAAATAGGCTGTAACGACTGATATTTTTAAGTATATGCCAAACTACTACCTCACTGGGCTCGCTTAAAAGAAGAGGAAATTATAGGTGAATATAGGAAGTACAGCGACTAGTGTTGCTAACCACCGTATCCCCAAGATACTTGGAGATATATATAGGATAATCCTGACTATCTAACTGGAATAAACTGCCCTTCTAGTATAAGAAGCGTTGCCCTTGCGGTGATTGAGAGGCTGGACACTTAAGCTTAGACAAACACGTGAATATAGGTACAACATGGAGGCTGTGTATGAACATTGAAGGAGTGATATTTATTGTTCTATGTGTCGATACAACTTGCCACTTCCTGAGTCAATTCTAAAAGGAAATACCGGTCTGTTATGGTCTCTCAGGCCCTGAGGAAGCCTTGAGCGAAACGCGTCGGTTTGCTGGGGACCTACATTGACCGCATTCCATTCTGAGACCTATCTTCCATCCTACACAGGCTTTTGGTTCTTCCCTTATGGGATGTATTTCTATTTTTCAAATTACTCTTATTGATTGATTTTATAGGAATTTCTTTTTATGTAGTTTGTCCTTGTGAACATGTGCATGGTTGCCCATGCTTTTTATCTTTAACTCAATAAAATGTAACTGTTTTATATAAGTTGGTTTTGTGTGTGATCCTTCTACTCCCACTGGCCCACAAAGCCCCATCTTTCTCTATCCCATTTGTTGTATTCATATTGGGGGTAAGGGCCTACCTACACGGTACCTTTTTCTGTGCTCTACAGAATACATGGCAACTAGCTTGCACAATATGTGGTTCCCACAAATTGTCTGTAGGTCTCTCTTTGATGTCCCTGTCCCCAGAATGTTTACACTAATCCTTTAGGATTAATCCCTCATAGCCTTTACATTAACCCTCACACTATATCTCCATATAACCCTCAAACTAACACTCTTTGTAACCCTTACATGAATCCTCCTTGAAACTGTCTTGCTAACCCCCCTTGTAACCCTCACATGAACTCTCCCTGAAACCATTACACTAACCCTCCCTGTCATGGGTGCTCAACCTGTGGCCTTTCAGCTGTTGCAGAACTACAAGTCCCATGAGGCATTGCAAAGTTGGTAGTTACAAGCATGACTCCCAAAGGCAGAGGCATGATGGGAATTGTCGTTCGGCAACAGCTGGAGAGCCACAGGGTGAGCACCGTATGCTGTAGCTCTTACACCTTCCATCCCTATAACACTCACACCAATCCTTCCATTAATCTTCCCTGGACCCCTAGCCCTTACACTAACCTTACCTTTCCTTAAAGTGGTTGTAAAATCAGAAGTTTTTATCTCAATACATTCTATGCAGCCGCCTGATTTTTTTTTTTTGTGTGTTGCATGGTTCCTTACCACTTCTGCTCACTTGACAGTGGCAGTTCAGAGCCATGGGGAGGCTACTTAATTGCCTTGGTCTCATGGCGGCACAGCCAGCGAGTGGACATTTTCCACTCTCTAAACTACCACCACATCTGAACTCTGTAAACTGCTGCTGCATGTGGTAGTGGAGTAGGAGGGGGAGATCTGTACTGTAGTGGATAAGGTCTGTGATTCGGGAGGGGTCTGTACTGAGTGGGTTGGCTGAAACGTGGATTTAAAACTGAGGGGGGGTCTGTACTCAGGGAGGGGGATATGGGGCTGTTGGTGGGGATCTGCTCTTTTATCCTCTGGACTCTCTGTGTTACATACTCCCGGTCCCAGCATTTTGAGCATTACACACCTCTGCCCCATGTGCTCTCTTCATAATGCTTTCCTGGTCCCTACATTCTGTGCATTACATACTCCTGGCCCCTGCACTCTCTGCATTAAGTACTCTTGATCCCTGCATTCGGACTGTTACACACTCCTGTCCCCTGCCCTCTCTGTGTTACACACAGGCCCTTCTATCCTGTCTGTCACACACTCCTTTCCTCTGCACTCTCTGCATTTTGCACTTCTGGCCACTGAATTCTGTGCAATTTCTGCTCCTGTCCCCAGCACTCTCTGCATTATGCACTTCTGTCCCCTGTAATCTGTGCAATAGGCACTCCTGAGCCCTGCACTATAGTGCATTGTACATTTCATGCTCCTGACTACTGCACTCTCTATGCTGAACTTTATATGACGTACTCTTGAACACTGCACTCTAAGTATATTATTTACTCCTAAAGTTCTTCTTTAAAGTAGGTTGTGTGCAGAAAAGCATACGTAATGGAAGAATTTGTTTTTTTATTGTTGATGTGCATGTCTGTTAGACTGTCACTTACGGCACAGTAATTAAAGTGTATTTTGTGGGTTAAAGGACTGGGGCATGCAGTATGCTTTCTGTATATGCAGTAAGTAGGCTTGCCTTTTATTAAACTATGCCTCTTTAAGCCTCCCCAATGTTAGCACAGTTTGGTTACATCCACTATTTTGCTTCTTGAGCTCTTTATTACTACAAATTATTTTTTTGTAGGTGGGGAGGTTGGAAAAAATGATGCCTGGCATGCTAGGTACGCCACTGTAGACATGTGCATTCTCCAAATTTTCAGTAGATTTATTACTTTTTGTAAGCAGATTAGTCTTCAGAACTGCAGATTGTTGTAAATATTTCTCTTCATCAGGATGCAGACTTATTTTGTTTTCAAGAAATGCAAATAAGCTTCAAAAATGTACATAGCAGCATATGGATAATCTATTTATATACCAGCAAGCTACCTTTCCCTCCCCTAAGGCATTTAATGCTTAAAATTATATTATTTTACAATTTACGGTAAAGTAAGGGCTCGTTCTCACTTGCTCAAAATACTAAAGCTTATCAAATGCTTCTATAGCGTTAATGCACGTTAATAGGTGCGGTTGACAATTGCTTATGGCTTGTTTAAACAGCACCATAAACACCTAAAATAGCTGCTTGTTAAGGAGCGGGCCGGGAAGCCGGCCGCTGCGTCCTCAACAACCAATGAGTCATCAGCTGTCAGCTAAAAAAATTGCCAGTTTAAAAAATAAAAACAGTGCAGGGTCCCCCCCCCCCCCCCAGTCTTTTCGAGGCCTTTTTAGTCTGGTATGGATCTTGAAGAGGAACCCCACGCCAAAAATAAAAAAAAAAGGTGTGGGGTAACCCGCAAAATCCATACCAGACCCTTATCCGAGCATGCAGCCTGGCAGATCAGGAAGGGGGGGGGGGAACGAGCATGGAGCAGTAGGTGCTGTAGGGCTCCCCACCCCAAGGCACTTTGTCCCCATGTTAATATGCCTCTTCACAACAACCCCGGCCGGGGGTTGTTGGGGTTTGCAGGCAGGGGGCTCATTGGAATCTGGAAGCCCCCTTTAACAAAGGGGCCTCCAGATCCTGGGCCTCCCATGTGAATGAGTATAGGGTACATTGCACCCCTACCCATTCACCCAAAAAAAGAGGTGTAAGAAGTGACAGTTTTTGACAAGTCCTCCTTAACCACTTTACCACTAGAGCATTTTGCTGTCTTACGTCTGGGCCACTTTTTGCGATTCGGCGCTGTGCGAATTTAACTGACAATTGCACGGTCATGCAACGCCGTACCAAAACGAAATTTACGTCCTTTTTTTCCCATAAACAGAGCTTTCTTTTGGAGGTGTTTGATCACCTGTGCGATTTTTAGTTTTTGCGCTATAAACAAAAAAAGAGCGTTTATTTTGAAAAAATAACAATATTTTTAACATTTTTTTATATGAAATTCCCCCCAAAAAAGATGTAAAAACCAATTTTTTTTTAAATTTTTGGCCAATTTGTTTTCTGCTACCCATGTTTGGTAAAAAAAATCACAATAAGCGTATTTTGATTTGTTTGCGCAAAAGTTATTGCGTTTACTAACTAAGGGAAGGATTTCTGTCATTTTTGGTGGGTTTTTTTTAACGAGTAATGGCGGCGATCTGCGATTTTTTTTTGCGGGACTGCGACATTGCGGCGGACAGATCGGACCCTTGACTGACATTTTTGACACTTTTGGGGGTACCAGTGACATTACTGCAGTAATCAGTGCTATAAATATGCACTGTTACTGTAAAAAAGACACTGGCAGGGAAGGGGTTAATTTTATTGGAGAGGGAGGGGTTAATGTATGCCTGGTGCTTTCTGACGTGTGGGGGGGGGGAGGTGACTGTGTGAGACAGGGACAGATCGGATGTCCAGCTATGCTGAACACTCCAATCTGTCACTCCCTGTCACTTAGGAGATCCGCCCGCTCTGTTTACACAGGCGGGCGGATCTCCAAACTGGATTCCCCGACGATCGGGGCAGAGCAGCGGCGATCGCCGCCGCTCTTCCCCTGGCTCGACTCCCGTTGTGAATGAAAATAGTGGGAGCGCGCTGCCTACAGGGGAGGAGTCTAGTGACGTAGGTCTACGTCGCTAGACGATAACGAGCCACTGTGCCGCAGTAGCAGCACAGTGGCTAGTGTTAAAGTGGTTAATTGAAGAATGTCCCCCACTGTAGCTCCAATGGGTCTGCTTCCTCCTGTCTTCTCCTACTTCTGATGTCTTCTTCCTCCGATCTTCTTCTGATTTTTTCTTCCTGCAGTCTTCTCCCTCTGCTGTCTTCTCTTTCTGGGGATGTCTTCTCCCTCCACTGATGGTGTCAGCTTCTTCTTCTGCTGCCGCCACCAACCAACTCAAAATAAAATATCTGGTCCTGCTCTGATGCTAGCTCCCGCTGGTAGGCCACTAAGATATCTGCCAGTTCCTTTTATAGCTATGGGTCGTGGTTATCCGGTGATGTCACCAGTGACCCCGCCCCCTTATGACATCACAGCCTCATCATGTCCCTGCTCCAAAGTAACCCCCTCCCCCAATGTTGAATGCAAGAATTTTGGCGTGGGGGTCTCTCCTTAAAATCTGTATCAGACAGAAGGGTCTGTTGTGGTCTTGGGGGGGGGGGGGACTTCTCCTCGTTTTTCTTTTTAAGATCTATACCAGACTCAAAGGGCCTGGTATGGACTGGGGGGAACCATTTTTTTTTGGCATTTTTTTCCCAGCTGTCAGCTGGGAAGCCTGTTGACAGCTGATGACTCATCGGTTGTTAAGGATGCTATTATGAACTTAGCCTAAGGGTTCTGAGTGAGAAGTCTTTGCTTACTTTTGTGATATTGTATTATCATTATTTATATTATCATTATTAGATGAAAGGGTAACTCCACTTTTGTTGGAAAAAATATAGTAAATTAAAAAAAATGTTTATAGTTTATAAAACTGCAACACAAGCCACACTAATTTGAATGTTATTAAAAATGATTTTTCCTTTTTAATTTGCAGTGCTATCATGTTGTTCTGTAAGATTCAATGCAATATGGTAACCTGGAGGTGTTCTGTACACAGTTGGTATACAGAACACTGCCATAAATGTAATTTCCTCCTTGTGTGATTGGCTGACTGATTTTCCCAGAAGTCTACACAAAGATATGTCAGTTTTTAAGCATCCTCTGTAACAAAAATGTCATATAGGGATGCAGACCTTGCAACTGTCATCATTAGACCAATATTGAAAAAGTCACCCCCATTCAGAATCAGTACTCAGAAGACCTCAGAGGAGAAAAAACAGCTATTTCTTCAGAATAATAAAAAGTCAGAATCTGCAACAAAATTTGTTAAAATCCCCAGAGGGGAACATTTTTTTATAACAAAAGTGGAGTTACTTTTTAGGCGTTCATTTATCTTATCTCTAGATGATGGAGCAACCGAAAGGTATAGTTTGGTGGATCTATTTATTACATTATTTATTACTACAGATTATTAAAGTGGTTGTAAAGGCTTTTTTTAATAACAAATATGTTATACTTACCTGCTCTGTGCAATGGTATTGCAAAGAGCAGCCCTGAACTTCCTCTGGTTCACCAGGTGGGCTCTGAGCCTGAGCTGTGTGTGCCCATTGACACACACTGCATGGCTCAGACCTGCCCCCCTCACATGATTTGATTGACAGTCAAAGGCTCCCACTGCCTCAGCAAAGCCTGTGTGATCAGGGAGAGAGGAGAGAGGCACTACAGATGAGCATGGCTCTGGATCAAGTGAGGGTAAGTATTTAGGGTGTTGAGGGGGTGGTACTACCAGGGCTGGCCCTACCATAGATCCCACTGAGTCCATTGGACCCAGGCAGAACTTGGAGAGGGGCAGCAAATTGACTCCCAAGATTTTTTTTCAGCAGTTTTATGTGTCATCATCAGTTTGCAGCGTGTTACGGGTGGCATTTCCCCCATCTCAAACTGCCCTCCTGTAGTGCAAACTGATGAGTATGAGGAACCAGAGTGTCTCCTCCTGGGAACTTCCCTCACGTGATTGTGGTGTGCGCAACAGCCTCAGACATCAGTACACTTCATCTCATGCAGGGCAGGCTGGATCTTCTAGGGCGGCGGGCACTGCACACACAGGAGTGACAGGAGGACTGAGGACAGACAGTGGGCGTTTGGTGGACCAGTCCGGTATTGAGTTATGGAAGAAGATAACTGTATTTATAATATTGGTTGTATTTATATAAAAAATGGATGTGGGGGCCTTTTGTTGGGTGTGATTTTTTTTTTTTTTTTGGGGGGGGGGCAGCATTTCATTATTAGACCCAGGCAGCACAATGTCTTAGGCCAGCCCTGGGTACTACTATAGGACATGTTTTACCTTAATGCAGGGAATGCAATATTGTAAAAATGTCTTGTCTTTAGAACCACTTTAATGACTATGTGTACAGTTATATATGTGCACATTCCCATTTTTAAAGATGACTGAGCAGTTGCTATGTATTTCAGTGCAAACTATGGCTTTCTATAAGTAATCTTGGCTGGAAGATACTTCAGAGAGAGAGAGATAGAATCATTGTACTGTCCTTTGATAATGAGTATAAAGTATACATGTCATTGGTAAAAAAAAATCCAATAAGTGCATATTGATTGGTTTGTGTGAAACGTATTTCATCTACAAACTATGGTATATATACTTAATTGTATATATATTTTATATGTATATATATATATATATATATATATATATATATATACTAGCAACAGCGGTGATCAATGACTTTTAGTGGGACTGTAATAGTGCGGCAGGAAATCTGACTCTAACTGATGCTGGCTGGGAGGTACACTAACTGACACTGACATCATTTACCAGTGACACTAATACAATGATCAGTGAGAATACTATATATTGTCACTGTACTAATGACACTGGCTGGAACAAAGAATTTAACATCATGGAGTAAGCAAGAGGTTAAGTGTGTGCCTAACAAGTGTTAATGAGTGTAATATGTGCTGCTTTTTACTAAATATCTGTTTGAAACACACAGATCGGTTCCTCTGTACAGAGCCCTGTTTGTTTGTTTGTCAACACAAGGCTCTGGGCTGTGATTGGACACAGCCAATCAGCCGGTCTCAGCCATGAATCATTGGCTGAAACCTGTTGACAAAATCCTGCTGTGTCCAATCACAGCGGGAGTGGCGTGCCAACAGTAAAATGCCTGCGGGTTGTCGGTAAGTCCTAAACCTTCAGTTGTTTACACACTTTCAGTTGTTGATATAATCACTTATTGAGTATGCAGATTCCTTATTTTTTAATCTAGGCCTATGGTACTGTTTAAAATATATAGTAAAATGACTGCTGGGCAGGAGCACTGTTGTTCTGGGATGACGTTATATGACGTCCCCCCAGAACACACCTCTCTCGTGGCCACTGAGATGCGCAGTGGCGTGATCTGTCACCGACTGCGTCCACCGTACACAGCAGATGACTGATCACTGCACCGGCCTGCTGCCAGTGTCATATGATTGCTGTGATCAATTACAGGAGATCACATGACAAATGCAAAAAAAAGGATGGTTTCCTTTCATGCTATTCATTGCATACAGTTGTATTGCTAGTTGTGATTGGTCACAGTTATCATAGACCAATCACAGCTAATCACAACAAAAGACACAGAATGAACTAGTTTCATTCAGTAAAATGGTTGCTTTTACCAATCAAATTCATTGGTATATGCAATTATAATGTGTATGTAGCAAGGTTTCCAGGCCTGTGGCCTGATGTGGGTCTACCATCAGTACCGGTACTCTCTCCAGCCCATGTGAGCTGTGACCCTGGGTGTGACAACTGAAGCAGCGACAACTCCGGCATCTTTGTTTGTGGTTTTTATTAGGTTTAAAGGGGATGGGAGAAGGGAATGAGTGGGATACTCCTTGAGGCTTGAACTAATTACATGTGGGACTTTACTCCTGGAAAATGCCCGTTGGCGCTTCCTTGACGCCAGCCAACGCTCTCTAACACTGTAAATATCCTGTAGAACACAGAAGGGCTGAATCCTCGACTATTAGTCCAGAAGATCCATGACTGAGAACTGTAGAACTCCTGACACTGTTGTGCTGTATAAGTCACTGAATACTGTCCCCCGTTTTGACTAGCTTGAGGTAGTATGAAGTAGAACTCTGTATAGCTGTACTTGCAACTGACACACTCTGTACAATTCAGGGCCCAACCACAGGTGCCCCCTTTAACTTGAAGTCTTTGAGGTCCACTGACTATGTACCCCCTCTGTAGCTTCAGGGTCCTCAACCTAGGTACCCCCTTTCCAACTAGCTGGCACTGGATCCTAGAACCTCTTCCGGAGTGGTCCCCTCTAACTTCAGGCAGACCCCCAGGGGCAATTCTCAGTACTCACGACCTATGTAGGCTTTCCTGGGACTGGACCCCTCTCTCTCTCCGCAGGCTCTTGGCACACCGGATCCCCCCAGCTCACTCAGCACACTCTGGACACTCAGGTGACACCCCAAGACATCCACCTTCCTCAGACAGGAGAGACAGCCGCACTCTCCTTCCTGGGACTCTGCTCCTGCCAAAGGTTATGTGCACTATGTATATATACTGTATAAATACATATTCAGTATCTCACAAAAGTGAGTACACCCCTCACATTTTTGTAAATATTATATTATATCTTTTCATGTGACGACACTGAAGAAATGACACTTTGCTACAATGTAAAGTAATGAGTGTACAGCTTGTATAACAGTGTAAATTTGCTGTCCCCTCAAAATAACTCAAAATACAGCTATTAATGCCTAAACCGCTGGCAACAAAAGTGAGTACACCCCTAGGTGAAAATGATCAAATTGGACCCAATTAGCCATTTTCCCACTCCATTGTCATGTGACTCATTAGTGTTACAAGGTCTCAGGTGTGAATGGGAAGCAGGTGTGGTAAATTTGGTGTTATCCCTCTCACTCCCTCATAATGGTCACTGGAAGTTCAACATGGCACCTCATGCCAAAGAACTCGCTGAGAATCTGAAAAAAAGAATTGTTGCTCTACATAAAGATGGCCTAGGCTATAAGAAGTTTGCCAAGACCTTGAAACTGAGCTGCAGCACCGTGTCCAAGACCATAGAGTGGTTTACCAGGACAGGTTCCACTCAGAACAGGCCTCGCCATGGTCGACCAAAGAAGTTGAGTGCACATGCTCAGCATCATATCCAGGGGTTGTCTTTGGGAAATAGATGTATGAGTGCTGCCAACATTGCTGCAGAGGTTGAAGGGATGGGGGGTGGTGTCTCTGGTACACCGCACACTGCATTAAATTGGTCTGCATGACTGTCATCCCAGAAGGCAGCCTCTTCTAAAGATGATGCACAAGAAAGCCCGTAAACAGTTTGTTGAAGACAAGCAGACTAAGATTACTGGAATCATGTCCTGTGGGTCTGCTGAGACCAAGATAAAAGTATTTGGTTAAGATGGAGTCAAGCATGTATGGCGGCAACCAGGTGAGGAGTACAAAGACAAGTGTGCCTTGCCTAGAGTCAAGCATGGTGGTGGGAGTGTCATGGTCTGGGGCTGCATGAGTGCTGCTGGCACCGGGGAGCTACAGTTCATTGAGGGAACCATGAATGCCAACATGTACTGTGACACACTGAAGCAGAGCATGATCCCCTCCCTTCGGAGACTGGACCGCAGGGCAGTATTCCAACATTATAACGACCCCAAATACACCTCCAAGATGACCACTGCGTTGCTAAAGAAGCTGAGGGTAAAGGTGATGGACTGGCCAAGCATGTCTCCAGACCTAAGCCCTATGGAGCATCTGTGGGGCATCCTCAAAGGGAAGGTGGAGGAACTCAAGGTCTCTAACATCCACCAGCTCTGTGATGTCCTCATGCAGGAGTGGAAGAGGGCTCCAGTGGCAACCTGTGAAGCTCTGGTGAACTCCATGCCCAAGAGGGTTAAGGCAGTGTTGGAAAATGAGGTGGGCCACACAAAATATTGACGCTTTGGACCCAATTTGGACATTTTACCTTAGGGGTGTACTCACTTTTGTTGCCAGCGATTTAAACATGAATGGTTGTGTGTTGAGTTTTTTGAGGGGACAGCAAATTTACACTGTTATACAAGCTGTACACTCTCTACTTTACATTGTAGCAAAGTGTCATTTCTTCAGTGTTCTCACATGAAAAGATACTGTATAATAAAGTTTTTTCAAAAATGTGAGGGGTGTACTCACTTTTGTGAGATACTGTGTGTATATATATATATATATATATATATATATATATACATATATAGCAGGTTTTCCAGGCATTGGGCCTGATTTGGGTCTGCCATTGTTACCGGTGATGCCTTCAGCCCATTTAAGCTTAATACCCAAGTGTGAGATTGGAGACAATGACCATTCCGGCATCTTTGGTTTGTTTTGTTTATTTGATAATGGGGATGGGGGAAGGGTATGAGTGGGATACTCCTCTGGCTCAACTAGGTAAAACTAGGACACTCTGTAGAAAAATGCCTCTTAGCGCTGTCTTGATGCCAGCTCGAACGCGACCAACACTTATTGGCGCTTGAAGACTGCTGTCTTGCTGAACTGTGCTAGAACTTGGCTTTTAACACCACTGGTTAACTCAAAAGATCCTGTACTGTAGTAAGATTTGACTCTTGACACTCTGTTTAGCTCAAAAGTCCTGTGAACAACTCCCTCCAGCCCCTCTCTGACTGAGGTAGCTCCTTGTAACTGCTGGTGCTGCTGCAACTCTAAACTCTGTACACTGCACGCTGTACACATTAACTCTTCAGGGCCCAACTGCTGGCGCCCCCCTTTGACACTTCGGGGGCCTCTCACTAGGCACCCCCTCTGGCACTTCAGGGTCCTCTCACTAGGCACCCCCTCTGACACTTCGGGGTCCTCTCACTAGGCACCCCCTCTGACACTTCAGGGTCCTCTCACTAGGCACCCCCTCTTTACCACTAGCTAGCTCCTGGATCCTTTGGACCTTCACCGGAGTGGTCCCCTCTTGCTAGGCAGACCCCCAGGGGCAGTTTACAGTACTCACGGACTTGGAATGCTTTCCTGGCACTGGACCCCCCTCTACTCCGCTGGTCCTCGGCACACCGGATCCTCTCTGTAGCTCAGCTCAGCCCAGCTCTCTGTCCGATCAGGCAAGCCTACTGGGACACCCGATTCTTCTGACAGGAGGAGAGACAGCCGTACTCTCCCTCCTGGGACTCTGCTTCCCGCCAAAGACGCTGCGTCATGCGCTCCCCTCAAACTTATACCCACTTCCAGAATCCCTTGCGGCAGAATCTGCCTTTCTGGGGTAGATACAAGCCAAAATGTGCCACTGATTGGGTTTCCTCCACTGCCCAATGAGAACCCTCTCATGGAGCCAGTGGGGAGACTCTCCATTCTCAATAGCAACACCTGGGAGACATGACAGCCAGCTGAAAATCATGGCCCTGCTGTTAGGCAGCCAAGGCCCACTATACTTTTGCCTAGCGCCTACCTTGTAGGGTGCTACAGCTATCTATCTATATATATATATATATATATATACACTATATTGTCAAAAGTATTGGGACACCTGCCTTTACACGCACATGAACTTTAATAGCATCCCAGTCTTAGTCCATAGCGTTCAATATTGAATTGGCCCATCCTTTGTTTGCAGCTATGCCAGCTTCAACTCTTCTGGGAAGGCTGTCCACAGGTGCCTGACCTCACAAATTCTTTGCACTTTTGGAAGAATGGTCAAACATTCCCATAGACACAATCCTAAACCTTGCGGCAGGCGTACCTAAACATTTGACAATATTGAGTATATGTATAAGTATATTATATTATATTATTAACCAGGTATCTTGTGCAGTGTGCACTGTAGAAGCATGTTCTTGCACACCTGACAAATGTGATCCCAGGTCATGGGGTGTGTTTATGTAGTGCCCTATTTTTCTTTATCCTGTATAAAATTAAATGGGTCAACGGGATAAAAGAAGAGGAATGGGTCAAGAATTCAGAGAATAATAGGTGAAGGGAATCCCCCAGGGGGGAAATCTAGGAAGGGGAATTGGGGGTGCAAGTGGTCAGAACATCAGTAATATCACCACTCCTGGGTCATCACTAGGCTGAGGTTTTAGAGTTAGAGTGGATTGTTCTAGTGTCTTGTGCCTCTCGTCTGCTTTTTATTTAATATTTCATTTGAACGAACCAGAAAAAAAAAAAAAACCTGACACATGTCAGTGTACATGTTGCAACAAAATAGGGAAGTGCCCATATACATATGTATAAATATCCAAATGCAAATATGTTTACAAAAACAACAAAAATTTTTTATAAATACATGCCTTTACCATACATGCGTTTGCAAACCTAGACACTGTAGATTATATAAAGAAAGTGCATGCAAATGTATATTGGAAGTCCTTTTCTTGATTCTAAGGTGATATACAAGTATAAATCGTATTTCTTCATGCCTAAATATTAGAGACAGTCATTAAGAGCTTTGTGTCAAAAAAAATGTTTTCACGGTACCTTTAAAGGAAACTCCATACACAGTGTCCCGCCACCAACTGTGCTGTTTTAGTTGTGCCCTCACTTCAAATGATGGACTCCATTATTGTACACAAGGAGGTCAAGCTGTGCTTGATAAAAAGTAATCTCAGGGCTGTGGGTATCTTCAGTAAAAAGAAATGCTGTCTTCCACCACTTCCATAGGCATGGCAACAGCATACTGTATATGTTACATTTGTTTCTGTCTTAACATAGGCAGACCAGCATTTATTATAAAAATTCTGTGGGGGAGAGTTAATGGAAAAATGCAAAAAAAAAATAGACATACAGTACATGTATGCATTCTCACCAAACAAGCTTAGCTCTACCCCCTGACTGTTATCATGCAGCATGTGTTAATCTCCCAGCTGGGCTCCTGTCAGCCCCATCCACTTGGTACTCAAAATGTCAATGCCAGATTCTATACATAATTCACAGAATGTATTTATTAAAATCAAGAGGTTCAATGTACAGCAGAAAGCTACCACCTTTCAGCTTGCAAAGCCTTACTCATAGCTAGGGATGATCGAACTTTTGAAAAGTTCGGTTCGACCAGAACACCCGAACTTCCCGAAAGTTCGGTTTGGATTTCAGAACCCCATTGAAATCAATGGGACCCGAACTTCTGGAATCAAAAAACACAATTTTTAAGCCCTAAAACCCAATAAATGCCCCTAAAAAGTGCCTAGGGTTCTGGATCATGCCCCAGGGACTATTAATCACACAAAAAAAGTTCTTAAAAATTGTCGTTTTTGATAGAGAGCCAATTATTGAAAAAATTTAAAAAAAAAAAAAAAAGAGATTTCTTTGGATTTAGTGTCTGGGGGGTCTAAAAGGTGTATCTGTGAAGTTTCAGCTCTGTAGCATGTCCAGAACCAGAATTACAGCATACCAAACCTTCAAAAATGACTTTTTTGCTTAACCGCACCTTTCTTTTGCTCCTAATCAACGGCTCAGCCAATGTGTATGATGGGGACATAATGCAGTGCACTGGGAACAAGATTAGATTTTTTTTTGGAAAAAGGTGCTGTCTCTTTAAATGTGCATATAATTAACGGGTGTATTTCCACAATGGGGCTATTATTACCAAATGTTTCAAGAAGTCCAAAGATGTATGTAATTGCACTTTATTTCATGTAAAATGGTGTTTGGTGCACTTTAACTTGAATTCTCACAAGAAACAGACATATATGCACGGATACATTGAGGGTTAGGGTTAGGGGTAGGGGCCACAATGTAGTGCACAGTGAACAAGATTAGAGATGTTTTGGATGAATACTGTTGTCTCTTGACTTTGAATAGAAGTAAAGGATGCTTAAAAATTGGGCATTTGGTGGTGCGGACGATGCCTTGACACCATATCCCTATGAAAGTGCTGGTAATGAAGGCAATAATTGCCTTTGTAAGGAAAAAAATTACAATGATATGCATCTGTGTGACAGGTGCGCAAAAATTGTTGTTTGGGTGTTGGCGGAGCCATACCACTGTAAGCCCAAAGAGCTGG
The DNA here is from genome assembly GCF_965119305.1 of Pelophylax lessonae. Classification (NCBI taxonomy): domain Eukaryota; kingdom Metazoa; phylum Chordata; class Amphibia; order Anura; family Ranidae; genus Pelophylax; species Pelophylax lessonae. The sequence continues at coordinate 197,509,845 of NC_138772.1, forward strand.
TGTTGAAGAAGGCGTAAAAATTATGAAGGTGTGCACATGTCGAACAGGTGCGCAAACATGGTAGTTTTGGTGTTGGCGGAGCCTCCCCACCATAACCCCAAAGAGCTGGCTTTGAAGGAGGCCCAAAAATTGTAAAGGTGTGCACCTGTGGAACAGGTTCGCAAACATGATAGTTTTTGTTTAGCATAGCCTCCCCACCTTAACCCCAAAGAGCTGGTGTTGAAGGAGGCCCAAAAATTGTAAAGGTGTGCACCTGTGGAACAGGTGCGCAAACATTGTAGTTTTTGTTTTAGCATAGCCTCCCCACCTTAACCCCAAAGAGCTGGTGTTGAAGGAGGCCCAAAAATTGTAAAGGTGTGCACCTGTGGAACAGGTGCGCAAACATTGTAGTTTTTGTTTTAGCATAGCCTCCCCACCTTAACCCCAAAGAGCTGGTGTTGAAGGAGGCCCAAAAATTGTAAAGGCGTGCACCTGTGGAACAGGTGCGCAAACATTGTAGTTTTTGTTTTAGCATAGCCTCCCCACCTTAACCCCAAAGAGCTGGTGTTGAAGGAGGCCCAAAAATTGTAAAGGCGTGCACCTGTGGAACAGGTGCGCAAACATTGTAGTTTTTGTTTTAGCATAGCCTCCCCACCTTAACCCCAAAGAGCTGGTGTTGAAGGAGGCCCAAAAATTGTAAAGGCGTGCACCTGTGGAACAGGTGCGCAAACATTGTAGTTTTTGTTTTAGCATAGCCTCCCCACCTTAACCCCAAAGAGCTGGTGTTGAAGGAGGCCCAAAAATTGTAAAGGCGTGCCCCTGTGGAACAGGTGCGCAAACATTGTAGTTTTTGTTTTAGCATAGCCTCCCCACCTTAACCCCAAAGAGCTGGTGTTGAAGGAGGCCCAAAAATTGTAAAGGTGTGCACCTGTGGAACAGGTGCGCAAACATTGTAGTTTTTGTTTTAGCATAGCCTCCCCACCTTAACCCCAAAGAGCTGGTGTTGAAGGAGGCCCAAAAATTGTAAAGGTGTGCACCTGTGGAACAGGTGCACAAACATTGTAGTTTTTGTTTTAGCATAGCCTCCCCACCTTAACCCCAAAGAGCTGGTGTTGAAGGAGGCCCAAAAATTGTAAAGGTGTGCCCCTGTGGAACAGGTGCGCAAACATTGTAGTTTTTGTTTTAGCATAGCCTCCCCAAAGAGCTGGTGTTGAAGGAGGCCCAAAAATTGTAAAGGTGTGCACCTGTGGAACAGGTGCGCAAACATTGTAGTTTTTGTTTTAGCATAGCCTCCCCACCTTAACCCCAAAGAGCTGGTGTTGAAGGAGGCCCAAAAATTGTAAAGGCGTGCCCCTGTGGAACAGGTGCGCAAACATTGTAGTTTTTGTTTTAGCATAGCCTCCCCACCTTAACCCCAAAGAGCTGGTGTTGAAGGAGGCCCAAAAATTGTAAAGGTGTGCCCCTGTGGAACAGGTGCGCAAACATTGTAGTTTTTGTTTTAGCATAGCCTCCCCACCTTAACCCCAAAGAGCTGGTGTTGAAGGAGGCCCAAAAATTGTAAAGGTGTGCACCTGTGGAACAGGTGCGCAAACATTGTAGTTTTTGTTTAGCATAGCCTCCCCACCTTAACCCCAAAGAGCTGGTGTTGAAGGAGGCCCAAAAATTGTAAAGGTGTGCACCTGTGGAACAGGTGCGCAAACATTGTAGTTTTTGTTATAACCAAAATGAGGTTCTGTGAACGTAAAGAGAATGAGAGAAGGGTTTGAGGGTGGCACTATGGTCCAGGCTTAAACTGAGGCTCAACTGCCACATCACAACGATAGCCTAGTCTACAAGGTCTGCATCAGGTGCATCAAAGCTTGATATCCACGACTGATTCATCTTAATGAATGTCAAACGGTCGACTGAGTCGGTGGAGAGTCTCGTTCGATGGTCTGTGACGAATCCTCCTGCTGCGCTGAATGCCCATTCCGATAGGACACTGGAAGCAGGGCAGGCCAACAACTCCATGGCATACTGGGCCAGTTCTGGCCAGTGGTCTAATCTTAAGACCCAGTATGCCAGTGGATCGCATTCGTCACATGAAAAGCCCTCTGTGTCACTTTGTGCCCTCACGTAATCGTCCACCATGTGATGCAGACGCTGTCGATGCGATGTGGCAGCTGAGAGGCCTGGGCGGTGAGGACTAAAAAAAGACCGAAAGGCATCTGTCAACCGCACGCCTTCTCCAACGCTCCTCTCGTGACCACCAGTAGAATCCGTGGTAGGTTGTCCCCGCCCCTGCACCCTACGGGAGTCGGGGAACATGTTCACCAGATTCCTCTTGAGACTGTCCTCAAGGGATTTGATCCTGTGAACTCTCTGGGTGGATGGGAAAAGCTCCGAGACTATACACTTGTACCGGGGGTCAAGTAGGGTGGCCAACCAATAGTGGTTAGTCTCTTTAATGGCCTTGATTCTGGGGTCCTTTCGCAGGCTCTGAAGCATGATGTTTCCCATGCGTCGCAAATTAGCGAAGGCCTGAGAATCCTCGGGGTCACTCATAACGACATTATCTTCAACGGGCTCCTCCTCCTCCCAGCCACGTACTACTCCAAAGTGTCCCGAGGGAGTCAAACTAGGCCTTGCAGATTGCCGCATGTCTTCCTCCTCCTCAAACCCTGCAAAAGTTCCCGCAGAATCGTCCTCCTCCTCCTCTTCCACCCCTGGATCCTGCTCGGGCCTCTGGGAGCTAGGCATAATGGGGTCAGGATTCTCAGGATAAAGGGGGCCTTGAGAGGCAAGGAAGTCCTCCTCTTCCTCCTGCTGCTCTGCCTCCAGTGCCCTGTCCATAATGCCACGCAGAGTGTGCTCCAACAAAAACAGTACCGGTAGGGTGTCACTGATGCATGCGCTGTCCCGGCTGACCATCCTTGTGGCCTCCTCAAATGGAGAGAGGACAGCGCATGCATCCTTAATCAAAAGCCACTGCCGTGGTGAAAAGAAGCCCAGGCGCGCAGAGCCAGTGCTGGTGCCGTACTCGCATAGGTATTCATCTGCTGCGTGTACAGGCGCTGCAGCATAGCCAAGGTGGAGTTCCAGCGGGTGGGCATGTCACAGATGAGGCGGTGTACCGGCAGGTGAAACTCGCGCTGCACTTCGGCCAAACGTGCAGTGGCACTGTACGACCGCCTGAAGTGACTGCACACCCTTCTTGCCATCCTTAGCACATCCTGCATTCCCGGGTACGAGTTCAAAAACCGCTGTACCACGAGATTCATGACATGCGCCAGGCATGGCACATGGGTTAACTTTCCCTGACGAAGGGCGGCCAGGAGGTTTGACCCATTATCAGTAACCACCATCCCTGGCTGCAGCTGGCGTGGTGTCAACCACCTCTGGGCCTGTGCCTGCAGAGCCCCAAGAATCTGAGGGGCAGTGTGCTGCCTGTCCCCTAGACACACAAGCTGCAGCACTGCGTGACACCTTTTGGCCTGAGACATAGAATAGCCCTTTGAACGTTTACGTGGTACCTCATCATATTCAAAGGACCATTCTGCAGAGGAGGGCATGGAGGAGGTAGAGGAGGAGGAGCAGGAGGGGGTAGAAGTGATCGATCTACCCGGATCAGCGACACCACCAGCTGTTTGCAGACGTGGGGGCAACACTGGCTGCAGCACCGAGCCCTGGCTACAATCCCTTCCGCTGGCAAGCAGTGTCACCCAGTGAGCAGTGACAGAAATGTACCGTCCCTGCCCATGTTTGCTTGACCAAGTGTCAGCCGTCAAGTGTATCTTACGGCTGACTGACTTGGCCAGGGACGACACTACATTGCCTTCCACATGTTGGTATAGGGATGGCAGGGCCTTACGGGAAAAGTAATGCCGACTTGGCACCTGCCACTGTGGAACTGCACATTTTGCGAAGTCACGGAAGGGAGCAGACTCTACCAGGTTAAATGGTAATAGTTGCAGAGCCAGTAGTTTAGCCAAACTACTGTTTAGACGCTGGGCATGTGGGTGGCGGGGAGTATACATTTTTTTTCGTTCCAGCATGTGTGGAATCGAAATTTGGCGTCTAGATGTTACAGCTGGTGGTGTGCTGGAGGTAGATGCGACACTGCCTGCTATATCATCATCCCTGCCAGTGGAGGCTGCCAACAGGTGACGAGTGACTATAGCAGGGCCAGGAACAGACTGATGTGCAGGTGGAGCAGATGGAGCATGAGGAGGAGCGCGAGGAGAACTAGGAGGCCGACTGACCGATCTTTGGCCCTTTTGTGGGTTCTTTAAATGCTCCTGCCAACGGGCCGAGTGGTGGGTTGTCAAATGCCTGTTTAGGCAGCTTGTACCCAGGTGGTTGACATTTTTGCCACGTTTTATACCCTTCTTACAAATCTTGCAGATCGCAACTGTTTTATCTGCATGGGATGTCTCAAAAAAGGCCCAGCAAGATGAGGTGTGTATAGTGGCCCGGGAGACAACAGGTGCGGCCTTAGATGGAGTAGGCCGTCTGCTCTCCCCTCTTGTTTGCTCTGCCTCCTCCTCAACCTCAGACCCAACATCTGATTCCATCAAAGACTGAGCATCAGGCCTGGCCTGGGAGACAACAGGTGCGGCCTTAGATGGAGCGGGCCGTCTGCTCTCCCCTCTTGCTTGCTCTGCCTCCTCCTCAACCTCAGACCCAACATCTGACTCCATCAAAGACTGAGCATCAGGCCTGGCCCGGGAGACAACAGGTGCGGCCTTAGATGGAGCGGGCCGTCTGCTCTCCCCTCTTGTTTGCTCTGCCTCCTCCTCAAACTCAGACCCAACATCTGACTCCATCAAAGACTGAGCATCAGGCCTGGCCCGGGAGACAACAGGTGCGGCCTTAGATGGAGCGGCCCGTCTGCTCTCCCCTCTTGTTTGCTCTGCCTCCTCCTCAAACTCAGACCCAACATCAGACTCCATAAAGGACTGAGCATCAGGCTGGAGTAGATGGCCGACACTGTGGTCAAACAGCTCAGCTGACTCCTCTGCCATGTCTGAAGTTGGGTCTAAGGGAGGACATGAGGTGGACATGGACTCATCTGTATTTGTTCTGACAACTGCAGAAGACTGACCACTTTTCTCTGCCTGGGTCACTGTAGTTGCAGATGATGCCGATGATGAGGGTTTGGTCATATAGTCCACCACCTCCTGTACATACTGTGGACGTATAGCTTGGCCACTGCCGGAGAACAATCCAAATGGTGGCCTGGCTGAGGACTGACCACCACGTCCACCCCGGCCTCTAGACACCCTAGAAGCTGTGCCCCTTTCCGCAGCAGGGCCACGTATGCCTTTTCTTGGTCTACCAGGCATATTTTTCACTGATGCGTTGGCAACTGTGTGCGGTGAAAAACGCACACTGCTATGCGACCCACAGTTGTCGCTGGATACAGCACAGCAGATGTGTCACGCACAGTAGCAAAGCCTTTTGCACAGTGGACCTAACGCTTTGAACAACAGGCGTTAGGTTGTCACTGATGCGTTGGCAACTGTGTGCGGTGAAAAACGCACACTGCTATGCGACCCACAGTTGTCGCTGGATACAGCACAGCAGTTGCGTGTCACGCACAGTAGCAAAGGCTTTTGCACAGTGGACCTAACGCTTTGAACAACAGGCGTTAGGTTGTCACTGATGCGTTGGCAACTGTGTGCAGTGAAAAACGCACACTGCTATGCGACCCACAGTTGTCGCTGGATACAGCACAGCAGATGTGTCACGCACAGTTGCAAAGGCTTTTGCACAGTGGACCTAACGCTTTGAACAATAGGCGTTAGGTTGTCACTGATGCGTTGGCAACTGTGTGCAGTGAAAAACGCACACTGCTATGCGACCCACAGTTGTCGCTGGATACAGCACAGCAGTTGCGTGTCACGCACAGTTGCAAAGGCTTTTGTACAGTGCACCTAACGCTTTGAACAACAGGCGTTAAGTTGTCACTGTATTTTGCTGCCTAGCAAGCACGTATACCTGCTGTGATAGAGCAGCACTGTGCCACGTGCTCACTAAACAGAACCCTCACACTTTCCCTACAGAAACTCAATTTTCAAATCTAACTAATGTAGTACAAAGTTCCCTAACTACACTAGATATCCCTTTCCACTAAATAGAAAGCTCCATACAGCAGAAGACTGACACTGTCCCTTAAGTTTTTTTTTTTTTTTGTAACTCTAAGAACCAGCACAATCGCTGTATCTATCTACACTGGCTGTAAGCTAAATACAATTCTGCTATATGGAGCTTTAGAACCACTCGATATATAGGAAATGTAGTGTAGCAAGCAGGAGTCAGACAGAACTGCTTCAACTCTCTTCAACAGGATCTGGATAACTGTGCTAGGGGTTAGGCGGGGCCATCTTATATAGTGTGGGGCGTATTCACTCCTGATTGGCCTCTGGTCCCCGTAGTCACTCCAATCACGTTCCTAGGAGACTCCTGCCCCCTCATTGGCTTTTGCAGACGTTTCTGGGCCAATCACGAGCTTTTAAAGCCCAGTTCCTGTCCCAGTGCATTTTGGGCGGTTCTGGTGGCCGAATACCGAACTTTTGCCGCAAAAAGTTCGGTATTCGGCCGAATATCGAACATCCAATGTTCGGGTCGAACCGATGGTCGACCCGAACCGTTCGATCATCCTTACTCATAGCTCTGTATTTATTAAATGGTGACAGGTCCTCTTTACAGGTGTACAGGACCAGCAGGTCTGATAGTACTTCTCCCATGCTTCAGAATGCACTGCAATAAAACTGATGGTAGGTGGGACATGGAACTAGACCAGTGTTCCTCAACCTTTTTTCAGTCAAGGCACCCTTTAAAAATATAGACAATCCCAAGGCACCCTTTAAAAATAATGGACAGTCTTGAAGCACCCCATTCCAAAATGTAAAAGCTATTCTAATAATTTTACATAATGCAGCAACATCCACAAGTCCAAGTAGGACACAAAATGTTAGAGGTGATTTATTCTTCCAAAACAAAAACACTTTTGAAAACGTTCTGAATAGTATTCCAATGTTTCTCTTCTCCCTCAGTTTTTCTCCATCACTCAGCAAATGTGAGCCCAATGCTGATGGAGATGGGCAGGGGTGGATTAAACAAGGATGCTTTGCAGGCGACTGACATAATCCTTTCCAAATGATATGATGATGCCATAGGTCGTTAGGACACAGGCAACAGGAAGGTTGTAATAGTACCCAATGAAAATCTGTGACTTAGTGTAACTAAAAAGGCAGGTTTCATCCACACGCCAGCTTGGACACAATTTTTGGGCAATTTATTAGGCATTTTGCCAAGTCGCCCATGAAAAAAAACTTCAAGGCACCCCAGTTGAAAAAGGCTGCATTAGACCAAGGTGTAGAACTACAAGAGAAAGAGAGCTGAATGTTGTGTGCTGAGATTGAGAACACATGAGCAGATGCCACTATGGAAGCAAGGCAAACTGTTCGCTCTAGGGAGTTTGGTCACATTTCTGATATGGAGGTAGGTTCCAGTGCCTATGTGGACCTTTGAGGAGGCAGAATGAGTAGATCGCTGTTGGTTGTAATATACTGTAGTTGCATTGGCTACATATTGTACTGCTTGGTACAGTATTCAGCTACCATCTAAAGAATAAAGGATTACCCCTACTCCAGACCAGCCCAGGTGAATAAGTGACAAAGAGTGGCCTCAGCCTACATATCACACCAAACTATACACCCTGATGCACACCCTATGACTAAGCTGGTTGGGGTGAAATGTATTAGGGTGTATGAAATTGAAAAGCAGCGCTATATAAAAAGTCCAGGTATAGGTAGGGTCCAGCTGACTGGTCTCCTTGAAGTGCCACCACCACCAGAGAGAGAGAGCAACCCCAATCACACTGCACATTGGGGTTGCTCTCTCTCTCTGGTGGTGGTGGCACTTCAAGGAGACCAATCAGCTGGACCCTACCTATACCTGGACTTTTTATATAGCGCTGCTTTTCAATTTTATACTGTTTTTATGTTTTATCCAGCATATGTGCAGCAGCTGTTTTTTATTTAATAGACCCAAGCGCAGTTTTTTGTTTCATTTTATTAGGGCGTATGGTTTGGTGGAGACATGTAGGCTGAGGCAGCTCTTTATCGTTTATTCACTTGAGCTGGTCAGGAGTAGCGGCAATACTTTTTTCTTTACATAGTTACATAGTTACATAGTTACATAGTTAGTGAGGCTGAAAAAAGACACAAGTCCATCCAGTTCAACCTATGTGTGTGTGTTTGCTTTTAACCGTACATTGTATACCCCTGTATGTTGTGGTCTTTAAGGTGTCCATCCAATAGTTTTTTGAAACTATCAATGCTCCCCGCTGATACGACTGCTTGCGGAAGAGAATTCCACATCCTTACCGCTCTTACAGTGAAGAACCCCTTACGCACTTTAAGGTTAAACCGCCTTTCCTCTAGTTTTAGTGAGTGGCCACGTGTCTTATTGTATTCCCTTACTCTAAATAGTTTGTTCCTTATGCTAGGGTCGCCAGTACAGTATTTGTACATTGATATCATATCCCCCCTCAAGCGTCTCTTCTCCAGAGAGAACAAGTTCAGTGCATGTAGTCTTTCCTCATAGCCGATGTCCTCCATTCCCCTAATTATTTTTGTTGCCCTTCTCTGGACTTTCTCCAGTTCCAGCACATCCTTCCTGAGGACCGGTGCCCAGAACTGGACAGCATACTCCAGATGTGGCCGGACCAGAGTCTTGTAGAGTGGAAGAATAATCTCTTTATTTCTGGAGTGAATCCCCTTTTTTATACAACCCAGTATTCTGTTGGCTTTGCTTGCAGCGGCTTGGCATTGCATGCCACTTCCAAGCCTGTTGTCTACCAGTACCCCCAGGTCCCTTTCCATCCTAGACTCACCCAGAGGTTCCCCCCCTAGTGAGTAGCTTGCTTTCTGGTTTCTGGCCCCCAAGTGCATTACTTTACATTTTTCTACATTAAATCTCATCTGCCATGTAGTTGCCCACCCCGTTATTTTGTTCAGGTCTGCTTGCAAGATTTCCACATCCTGCATAGAAGATATTGGCATGCCTAATTTAGTATCATCTGCAAATACTGAGATTGTACTAGATATCCCCTCCTCTAGATCATTTATGAATAAATTAAACAGGATTGGTCCCAGGACAGAACCCTGGGGGACCCCACTTTCCACACCCGCCCAATCCGAGTACTCCCCATTAATCACCACCCTCTGTACTCTCCCCTGGAGCCAGTTCTCTATCCAGGTACTCACCTTATGGTCCATACCTACCTTCCTTAGTTTGTACAGTAAGCGTTTGTGGGGAACGGTGTCAAAGGCCTTTGCAAAGTCCAGATACACCACATCCACAGGCTTACCTTTATCTAAGTGGCAGCTCACTTCATCGTAGAAGGTTAATAGATTGGTTTGGCATGAACGATTTTTCATGAATCCATGCTGATTACTACTTATAATACCGTTTTCATTACTAAAGTCTTGTATGTGGTCCCTTATCATCCCCTCCAAAATTTTGCAGACTACAGATGTTAGGCTGACCGGCCTATAGTTACCCGGGATATATCTCGGCCCCTTTTTAAATATTGGTACCACGTTGGCTTTTTTCCAATCAGCTGGCACCATACCCGTCTGTAAACTATCCTTAAAGATCAAGAATAATGGTCTGGCAATCACCTGACTGAGCTCATTTAGAACCCTTGGGTGCAAGCCATACATTTACTAACCCTCTGGATTGGTATTAGGACAAGCCTGCACTCCATGTTCTGGGACACAGGAATATACTTTCACCACCTATATTTTGAGCGGTGCCAAAAGCAATCATTCAGCCACCATGTATTTCGCTTGTCATAGTTTTTTTTACACTGTGTAAAAAAGAAAAAATTCATGACTGTTAAAATACAGACAAGACATGTGTAAATATATGAATAAATAAAAAAAAATTAGCAGCAAATAATGAAATGTTGTAGATATTTAAGTTCCACCAATTCATCCAAATGTGTAAGTAAATGTATAAAACTTCCACCAGTTCATCCAAAGTTGTATCCAGTGATGAAACAAACTTCAGGCTATGAACGTCATCAAACCACCACCAACAGTGTACACTCACAGGAGGGATTTGCTGCAAGATAATGCTCTTTTTATGCTGCTAATTGGTGGAGGTATTTTGACCTTGATTTGCTAGTTGCCTTTTTCCTCCAAGCGCTGACTTCTCTTCTTGCACTATTATCATGGATTTTGACAAGCTGATGTTGGGTGCTGCACCTGTGCCTCCTATAGCCAAGATGTGACGCACACATGCCAAAGCGCTGGTGTGCATGAGGCCTGAAAGCCAGTCAGATTTCAATTCACTTTAAGCTGACTTCTGATGGGAAATAATGGGATGCGTAAAACTTGACACAGTGCTTTTTGGCCTACTGAGTAAGATAATTTGTTCTGCAGTTAGTGATTGAATGCAGTTAACAACCAAGGCATGTGTTTTCTTACCATATTGTTGTTTTGATACTTGAAAATCATTTCTGTCCTGTAACAAGTGTCTGAATCTCGACCTAAACAGATTTAGAGTTTGAAATGCATCTGTTGCTGCCAGTTGTAACATTCTGCCAAATTGCTCACTGAAGAAGCTGTAACTAGTTGCCAGACAATATTTGATTAAAGGGTGAACCATAATGTGCAGTTTTTTAAGATTCTGAAATAAAAAAATAGGTTAGTTTTTTTAACATAAAAAGTTTCCCTTTTTACTTTGAGTCAATTTCTAGGACCATACAAGCTATACTTATTTTAATACATCAGGTTTAGTACTAATGTCTTGCATGTCCTGGCCGTCAATGGCCCAACGAATGCAGATATTGATAACTGTGGACATAAGATGAGTTTTAAAATCAGAAAATGTTTCAAAAACATGCCTGCCCTTGGTTACAAAAACATGGCTCCCAAATATGTGTGAATGATGAGGGGAGGGGGTTAGATACAACAAGGGAAATTCAATAAAGCTTCTGCACTACTTTTATGGTGTTTGTCATTCTTGGTAATGTATTGCGCCAAATTCAGCAAGCATTTGTTACACTTTTGTTTGTGACAGCAACTCGTGCCCAACATTCAAGTAGTTCTAAAGCACACCGCTTTTACATTGTGGTGCATTGAATGTGCCACTTCTACATCCTGGTGCATTGAATGCACCAAATTAAAAAAGAAATACCTATAGTTCATATCTTACAAAATCAGCTAATTAAGACCAACTGGGAAACTGGTGCATACACATTTTGCAAAAGTGTCTTGCGTAATAAAAGTAGAACAGCATGTGCAAAATTCAAGTACAAGTTCTAGACAGGTGCATTCATTTGCCACATTCTGCACCACTTTTAGAGCAAAAAGAGACACTTTGGCAAAATGTGTCTGCGCCAGTCTTTATGAATTCCAGGGAATGTATTTTGCTTAAAGGATGCTGTCAGAATTTGTGTACTGTTACCTGGCAGTGGTGCCATAACAAAGTGAACAAAAAAGCTATTCTTACTCAAGGGCCCTACAAACCAGGTGTGTTGGGACTACACATCTGTGTTATTCCTTCCAGTGCTGAATGCACAGCTGCTGGTGTGAAAAAGCAGGTAAAGTGTGTTTAGCATGCTGTGATTCCTACAAAAGAGTTGCTGTTTTTACCTAATGTGATCTTATATAAGAGTAGAATTCCAGCTAAAGCCTAACTAGTCTTAAGCAAGTTCCCTCCCTCCTCCCAACACCTATACCAGTGATGGCGAACCTTGGCACCCCAGATGTTTTGGAACCATAATGCTCAACTACACTGCAGAGTGCATGAGCATTGTGGGAAATGTATTTCCAAAACATCTGGGGTGCCAAGGTTTGCCATCACTGACCTATACTAACTAACTAGTGAGAAAAAAGATGCATATGCTCACCTATTTTCATCTGGTTCTGGTTCCCTGTATCAGCCAGCGATGGCTGCAGGAAAGAGGAGAGACTGCCAACAACGTCTGGACCATGGGAACTTATAGGAGACGTCATCACTTTTGACTTTCCCAGCCATTTTTAGGCACTCTCTCCATTTCCCTGCAGCTGCTGCTGCTGGCTAACAAAGGGGATCACGTAACCAGTGCGGGCTGAAAATAGGTACAAGTACACACATCTTTTTTTTTCAAACAGATTGGTTAGTAAACGTGTTAGGAGGTCGGAGGGAGAATTTTTAAAACTAATTAGACTTTACTTTAAATTAGATCTAAAAACAATCACTAAAATTGCATTGAAGCTTTAATATAGTAAATCCGATTTCCATATCAAGCAAATATGGTCTAAATACAAGAGTCATGTGGTATTCTTCTTCTTTGTATTCTTTGCGCTCTTGTGTATTTCTTCCAGATCAATATAATAAGCCAGCATGAAGGGCCAAAACTTTCTGTAATAAAGACCAGACCCTGCTGCTCTCTCTCCTTGTGCATGTTTATTGGTCTTGTACCTGCCCCCTCCTCTAGTTTTCTGCAGGCACCCTGTAGTGGGTAGGGCCTGATGGGCTACTCCCACACCTCTGTTATCTAATCAGGATATGTGCAATGATAATGATATCACTGCTACTTTTGCAGGGTAATACCTGCACTTCCTAAGGCATTTGGTGCACACAAGGTGAATTTATATGCTTGATGGCCATTGAGGAAAATATTTAAAGTGTTACTAAAACCATGCAATTAACTATAATGCATCCCCGAAGTACAGATGACCAATTAATGTGTTTTTTTTTTATTAAAATAAAACCGTTATATACTGTCCAGCTGAGGCCTGAATGTTCCTGTAGGAGAAGATTTCACTCTCCTCTGACATGTCTTCTGATGCTGAGTGACCCCTGACCCTCTGTCCCACCAGCACTGATTGATGCTGTGCCGATCACATGACCAGTTCCAAAAAAAACTCTCCAGCAATAGAGACCAAACTGAGCATGTGCAGCCTGACTCTCACACACTGGGTCTCATCTGGACTTGTCCAGGGGGAAGTGCAGGAGGGGGAGAATCTATGCATATAGCATCAAACAGCCTTTTTGCACAATGCAGAGGATTAACCCCTTAAGTTCCACAGTGAGTATAACAAGCATGCTTTACTGCATATACTATAATGATTTTACTGTTGTGGGTTTAGTAACACTTTAAGTTTAAATGTTTTTTCTGTAACTCCAACGGTTATTTTTATTTTTTTTTTAAGGCCCCTTTCACACTTGTGCGACTTGTCCTGCGATTTGGGACTGCAAAGTTGCATGACAAGTTGTTTTCCATGATTTCCAATGAGTACCATTTATATCTGTACGACTTCAAGTTGCAACGACTTCAAAGTAGTCCCTGCACTACTTTTGGACGATTTTAATGTGCCTTGAGGTCCAAAGATATAGGCATTGCTTCAAGTCGCATCAAAGTCACGTCAAATCGTGGCAACAAAATCGCGGTAAAATCACACGCATTTTAAGTCGCACAAGTGTGAAAGGGGCCTAAATCTCATATTTTTCTTAAATAATATTGGATGATCCTACCATGAAGGTCCTTGTTCAGGCACTTTCTGTTATAGAGTGACAACTGTCTCCTATGTGTGCATCTCTGTTCTCATCCTGTCAATTATACTCCTGGTGGAAACTAAAAACAGGTGTACTGACACACATTCCTAAGGCCTGATCCACCTAATTCACTGACAGGATATCAGTCTGGAGCAATGATGTGCAGCTGATACAGGAGCTAATGCATGTAGAGTAGCTGAAGGAGATCAGCAGGCAAAAATGCTGAAATAAGGTAAAGCAACATTTTTTGAAACAAAGAAGAAGCAATTGTTACTCATATAAAAGTGGAAGTTTTCAGCCAAGAAAGCTGACATATTGGCCTTTGTTTGACCATCAACTGCCATGATGCTGATCAGTTATGACACCAGCCATTGGATGGTTTGACAGTTTGATTGCGAGCACAACCAATGTGACAGCTAGCATTTCCAGCACGTACCAGGAATGTAAATGTTTTCTGAAACTGTTAAATTGATGGGATCACTTCTACTTTAAAATAAAGTATTAACAGAATATATTGGTTTACAATGTGCTTTTGCAAAATTTACCTAAAAAATATTTTAATGTGACATTTTATTCACTTGCTGTTCCATATATCTGTAGCACTGCCCCCGTAGGAGCTGCTTAAAGTGGATTCCCCTGGGTTATCCATAGCAACAGTCTGTAAAATATTCCTTACTTTACACTTGGCTCAGTCAATGAACAGTCCAGGGGATTTGTTTTTTTGGGTTTTTATTTTATAGTGGGATAGGAGAAGGGATGAATGGGCTACTCCAACTAGAAACTATGCACAGATTGAGGACATCTAACTGCAGAGGATGCGGCAAGGCCGCTGCTTCACTTTGCCACTGAGGTGAAGATTTACTCGATGAACTGCACTTTAGCTTCTCTTCAGGATCTAACTTAGCACCCCCTTTCTGACCCACTGTGTGTGCTTATTCTTGTCCACTGACTTTCCCTGGAGTGGTCCCGTTCCTGGGCAGACCATTGACAAGCTCCCTGGTACTCACGGACAGGAATCTCTACCACCGTTCCAATGTCAGTTTCTCCTCGACCTCACAGCTCAACTCCACACTCTGGTCCACTAGGACGACTGCCTGTGACCACTTTCCAACCTAACAGGAGGAGAAACAGCCATCACCCTCCTCCTGGGACCTGGCTTCCCGCCCAAAGACCCCTGTCACATGTGTCCCAGGCTTTTATGGTCAATCCCAGGATGCACCACTGTTGGGCCCTCCCACTGGGACTGCCACAAAAGCCTGGGTGTCACTGGCTTCGTTTCCTCCACTGTCCAACAGGCTCACCTATTGTATACAGTGGGGACACTCCCTCAGACCAAGTGAATCACACCTGGACACATGTAACAGGCCTAACTAGAAATCCTGCTCCCTGATAAGCAGGAAAGCATCTCATTGCTTTTACCTAGCACCTGACTAGCAGGGTGCTACATATCATTATGAGGTAGTCCACAAAAAAAAAATATATATTTTAGTAAAACGTGAATCTTGGTGAGCTGAGTCTGTCCCTGGTCTCATATATCTTGGTTACTGCAAAAGCAAAATCTCCCTGCCATAATACCTGACTGTGTTCTTGTCATGGGGATTTCAAATATTCATACCCACCTTAGTTTTGTCTGGTACCTCTTGTTGCAAAAGGCTAAAAAAAACAAAACAAAAAAAAAAAAAGCAAGAAACAATAGAAGGAATGCAATGTCCAAGCAGGCCCAAAATTCATGCCAAAAGAACCCCAAGATATATAGGAATTTGTTGCTTACTCTCCAGCATCTACAAAAACTGAAATCTCAGATTTGGGTGGATTGACCTTTTAAAAACTGAAACATGTTTTTAAAACATCACCAAACTTTATTGTACTGACTACAGAAACAAAAAAGCTAAATACACAGATGACATGCATATGTGGGAGCTGTACAATACTGTTAATGCAGTAAACCTGAATGGTGTCAAGCACTACCCTTCTCTCTCTCTCTCAGTCTGAAGGTTGCTTGAGAGAGTCACATGCAGTTATTTTGCACTTGTGTGGCCCCTTGGGGACCCCATGAGGCAGTATTCTGTGCTTTGGTGCCTATTCAAGCAAGTAATCAAAAATATTCTTTAAATTGGCTTATAGTTGCTAAATAGTTTGGCTTATTTCTTTCACAAAATCTTACTTTTTATATTTTTTCCTTTTATAGTGGATCTTGCAGAGAGAAATATCAATGCTGGCATTTTTTCAGTCATTTTTAGGAAAGCTGTAGTGAACACAATGTGTAACAATTATCTCCAACAGTCATTGTAATGTGTCTCTTGTCTCCTGGAGCATGTCCCCAGTCTCCGACAACATGAAATTGTATGTACTGTACATGGACAGGAAAATGATTACATGAACAGGTCCAGAGAGTTGTAATAAATGACTCATTCTTTGAATTGCCTCCAGTTGTGAGTGGTCTGCTCCAGGGTTCTGTTTTGGGCCCGATTCTGTTCAATTTGTTTATTTATGTTATATAGTTTGAAATCAAAAGCTCGATTTCAGTGTTTGCAGATGATACCAGATTATGGTGGGAAACAACTTTGACACAGTATGTAGAAAACTTACATAAAGATCTTAACAAAATAGGGCATTGCGAAGCTATCTGGCAGACGAGGCTCAATATTGAGAGATGTAGTTATGCACTTGGGTGCCAAAAAATATATGCCCACAGTACACATCAGAAGGGGCTCTCCTTGGAAAAGCAGTGATGAAAAAAGGATCTAAGGGTGCTTGTAGATCACATACTTAAGCTGGATACACACTATCCAACTTTTGTGGTTCGATTTCCTTCAGATTTACCTTTTCTATGTAGTGCAAGGGCCTGCCAGATTGCATACAAATTTAAAGTGTTTAGGTTTGACCTCATATTATCTGGTTTTGGTAAGTCTAAAGGAAAAAGTCTTCAGAAAATCTTATAGTGTGTATGGCCCATAAAGCCTAGAACACACGGGCCAATGTCATGTGGCTTCGGCCTGTGTGTACTGCAGCCGGACGGCCAGCTTCTGTCGATGGGGCATGACTAAAAAAGGCCTGCCAATCAGCTCCCGATCAACGCTCTCAGCCAATGGATCAGAGTGTTCTGGCGGGGGGCGTTCCCCCTGTCAGAACACAAAAGAACAGGGGGAAGATCACCGTACCAACATCAGGTAGTTAGTACATTGGCTCCGACCTGAGCTGTCAGTTTTTTTTTCATTCAGTCCTCTGGGTTGAGCGTAGTGTAGTGTAGTGTGTACTAGGCTTTAGCAATAGCATGCAAAGCTGTATGTAGCTAACAAAACCAGTAAAATACTATTATGCTTTAAAAAGGACATATATAAAAGAGATAAATCAATAAATCGACCACTTTACAAAACCCTTGTTCTGCCTCATCTTGAATATGCAGTTCAGTTTTGATCACCAATCTTCGAGAAAGACTGTGTTTCTATTAGAAAGAGCTCAGCAAAGGGAAACAAAATGAATAAAAGGCTCAGCTATGAGGGTTGATTACATAGATTACAGTTATTCACCCTGGAGAAGAGGCACATAAGGTGGATATAACTACATTGTGTGAATTTATAAAAGGTGACTTTGGTAGCTGTGATAGACTGTTTACTCTATGGTCACTAATGAGGACATGCAGCCACAATTTGAAGTTAGAAGGGGGAAGTAAAAATGTGGAACTCTCTCCCCCATAAAGTGGTATTAGCTAGGAGTGTCAACGGCTTCAAAAAACGTTTAGATGTTTTCCTCAGGAAGCCGAATATACAAGGCTACGGGAATTTTTAGAGAATGAAAATCACACACACATACACTTACATAGATTGAAGTGGATAGACCTGTGTGTTTTAATGTATAAACTACTAAAAAGTGGAAAACCGATCACACACAGCTCCTCAGACACTTTTCACCCCCTAGTGCGCTTAATCGCTGAGGACCACTAAGGGATGAAACGCATCTGAGTGACCTCTCCTGTAGGTGGAAATCTGAAGCCATATTACATTACCTAGTTTAGTTTTGATCACAGTTGTTGGCATCCTAAAGCCCCGTACACACAAGTAGAAATTCGGCCGGGAAATTTCGTCCGACGACCTATCTGCCGATTTTCGGCTTGTTAGTATGATGCTCCCGACAACCGACTCCGACTTTTCGGCCGAAAAAATCCTGGTGTGCAGGCTATATAATTTTTGTCGACCGTCAAAACACGTCCGATTTTCGTCTCATTAGTACAGATTTCGATGAGGAAAAATCTTATGAGCAAGACTAGGCTTGCTCAGAGATGAAAGAACACAAAGAAAGCAATCCAACACATGATTTCACTACTGAAGTAGAATTCTGTCGTGCAGTCTAGAGCACATTCCAACCAACAGACACCACTCTGGACAAAAGACGGACGACCGGTCGGCAGAAATTCATTGCGCGTGTACGAGGCTTCAGTATGATAGGTTGCCATTTTTCTCTAGCATATTGTAGTGTGACAAGCTGTTTTATACGATCTGCTCCAGTTCATTACATGTCATGTTGGCTGATATCAATGATAGAAGCATTAGAGAGGTACTTTTTTTGTTTGTCTGCATATGTATAAACTGTAACTTCTATAGCATGTGTACAGTCTCTGACCATATCCTGTAGTATGCCCAAAGTCATTTGCCATCTGCTGCAGCATGTCCATGGTTTCATTCTGACCATTAACTGTAGCTGTAGTCTGATATGCACCTGTTGAAAGGGAATAATGTATGCATTAATGCTGCAGACAATTTTATGTTGCAAATCAAAGGATGTGTTTCAGATTCATTGAATAGCAGCCACATATATGCTGCATATCCTTTGATGAATTACTATGTCAGTGGTTCACTTTCATGTTTATTAATATACATTTTTCTTTTCTAAATTAACTTCACCAAGGCAGATTTGAAAAGAATGCTGAAGAGTGCATATACTGTATATACTGTGTGTGTATATATATATATATATATATATATATATATATATATATAGTGACAGTGCAGTTATTTGGGATGGTGTATATCGCCAAGGATTCTCAGCTAGGCAGATTGAGGGGCTCCAGGATACTTGTTTAATTTGGTGGAAACTGTTTTCCCAGTTTTCGTCAGTGGTTGGAAGAATCTGGTTTGGTACCTGGAGCCTGGGGATTTTGTGATCCGGGAGAAAATCTTCAATGCTGAGACCAGGATTTAGGAGAAGCCAGGACACTGATCGTACTGGGTTTTTGTAAGTCAGGACCAGGGTTCTGGGCTCCACTTCCCAAGGAGAGTATGTGGGTGTAAGGTAGAAGCTGCAAGCGTGCATGTCTACATGGTGCAGTCTGACAGAGCAGAGAGAGGGCCCAAACTTGTGGGCTGGAGCAGCAAGTAGGCTGTGAAAGAAAGAGTACAAACTGAGGTACAGTGTTTGTACGTGAATACAAGGACACCGTTATATCGTCATGAGGCTTGAGGCATAATGCCTAAGCAGCGGTGGTCCTAAAGAGAGCCAGGAGGCTGAATCTTTCTTTGTTTTTGATTGATGGTGGATACCCCTGCGTGGGCAACTGTTTGTTTTGCTGGACATTTTCTTTTTTCTCTCTTTAATAACACGGGGCCAACAAGCCCTTAAATAGCACAATTGGAGTGGACTTTACTTACTAGTGAGCACTAAACTGAGCTAAACAACCCCCAAATATTGCAATATACTCTATATTTATTACTATATATATATATATATATATATATATATATTTATATAGAGTTCTGATTTAATTTAACTCATTCAGTTGTGTCCACTGGTAATATTCAATGAATAATTCAAAATGGAAATTCCTAATAACAGGTAAATACACTATTGACATTATTGGACCGATGCTGCAGCAGGTAAGCAACCATTTATGTTTAAAAAATTTGGGGGTATTGCTGCGCTAAAAAATGTCAATATCAGATATGATTAAAATCATGTAAAAAGAACTGCATTAATACAAAGTGTACATAAAATGCTAAAAGGTCACAATGACCACATACATTGCATACAGCTGCCAACACCTGATCTTAAATTAGAGTATAAGGTCATGGATAACATATAGCATATATGGTGTAGCGCTCGTATTAATAATACATTGAACTCAACAGTCCAAATAAAATCAAATGGTTGGAAATCAAGTCCATCAAAGAAAAAGAGAGATGTGCTCCCTGTAATGCATGTCACACTTTCACCATCCTGAAGTCCAGTGCATAAAGACCACCACCAAAAGGAGAGAAATGGCCCCTTACCGCAATACAATGATCCCCACCACAGAGATCATTAACCGCTTATGTTGGAAATCGGATGAACCATGTAGATGACAGCACAGCTTACTACGATGACCACATCAGCTCTGCTCGATATGAGTGCATAAATAAAGAAAGGGGACAACTCCCATAGTGAAGAAGGAGATATTAGAGCATATATCTCAAGGGAGCGATCCCAGGACCTGGTTCCCAACCAAGAAAATGGCCACCGCGTCCCCCCGCGGCTCCCTGCGTCACGCCACGCTGAGACACACGAGGGGACGCGGCGGCCATTTTCTTGGTTGGGAACCAGGTCCTGGGATCGCTCCCTTGAGATATATGCTCTAATATCTCCTTCTAAATGTGAGTTGCCACTTTTTAGTCCTTGCTCCAATAAATGTGTGACTGTACTTCACTATGGGAGTTGTCCCCTTTTTTTATTTATGCACTCATATCGAGCGGAGCTGATGTGGTCATCGTAGTGAGCTGGGCTGTCATCTACATGGTTCATCCGATTTCCAACATAAGCGGTTAATGATCTCTGTGGTGGGGATCATTGTATTGCGGTAAGGGGCCATTTCTCTCCTTTTGGTGGTGGTCTTTATGCACTGGACTTCAGGATGGTGAAAGTGTGACATGCATTACGGGGAGCACATCTCTCTTTTTCTTTGATGGACTTGATTTCCAACCATTTGATTTTATTTGGACTGTTGAGTTCAATGTATTATTAATACGAGCGCTACACCATATATGCTATATGTTAACCATTTATGTTTGTTTTTTATATTTCTACACTTCTCCTATAGGGGTGAGGATCAGAGTTCAAACTGGCTTATATTTCTTTTCAGCATAGATAACGTAATTAGGAGCCTCAACTTTCAGATATATAACCGTCACTAAATGAAGCATTGAGCTTTTTCTCCAGAAAAGGTGCCCATTTCAGCCTTCTTATTACTATTTATTCAGTATAGGTCGATTTTAGTTTACCTACTTGACTTTTCCACCCTTTGTATCAGAAATATAATTTTGGTATCATTATAAATATGAAAATGATAGAATATACGGTATGTATTTTTTTTAACTTCAGTAACAGTACTTGTTTTTTAACACTAACTTCAAACTAGAAAAAAATATATATATTTGTCTTTTGAATTGAATTTTTCGCAAGCTTGCGTCAATATAATTTCTATAACTGTTCAATTGTGAATTTGGAATAATTTCTACAAAGGCAATATTGTCATATTTGTCATCTTAAAGCGGTAGTAAAGTTATAAGAAAAAAAAAAGTCTGGTCCGCCTTAAAGGTAATTTCATAATGTGCATTGCATACTAGCACATTATGGAAGAGCTACCTTTAAACAAACCCCACCAAGGGGACATGCTGTCACTGCTGACAGGGCTTCTGGGTTTGCAGGCTTCAGCTGTTTGAATGGCCAAGCTGTGATGACAGCATTCCTGCGCATGTGCGTGGGAGTCCCTTTAGTGGCACAGACCTTTGAAGGAACCCCATGAGTATGATGTGGCTGCCAAATAGGCAAATATCTATAGGTTTAGTATTACTTTATTATAAGCTTACCTGTAGGTAAAAGTCACAAAGCAAAGTTTACTACCACTTTAAGAATTGGCAAAGTTATTGTTGAATCAATAGGCACAGAGTAGATGTGTGAAAATTGTTTTGATCCATAAGGGTATACAGGTGAGAGAGCTGGAACTTTTAAAGGCTGACTCTGGGCTTGTGACTTTCCCCTTCACTGCAACTGATTTTTTCACACAGGTAATGGGACCTTTCTGAAAACAACTTATAATATGTTACCCATATTTTGCTACTTACATACACTTACTACTTAGTGTCTTACTTTTTCTCATTTAGATTTATTTAAAATGTACTTGCAAAGAAATATACTAAACTAACACCAAGACCAAATAGCTTTAACAAACCTCTTAGGCCAGCCATAGACAGATCAAAATCCAGCCGATTCAACAGGAACCAAACACATTTGCATCTATGGCAGGCTGGTTGTACTGAGTTCCGTCCATTGATCAACTTCAGTACAACCAGACTGTCTGGTTTTTCTCATGCCATCACTGCCACCGGCTATAGCTACTATCAGTGATCATTGTATTCTGACAGCTGCCAGAACACAATAGCACAGAGGGAGGAATTCCCCCATCAACACTGACTGTTTAGCGATTTTCTTTCCTTCAACTTGCGGTTGAAGGAAAGAAATTTGTATAATGTATGGCCCTACCTCAGCATACATTTTTTCACTGCTACCCAACTCAAGTGGCAACATAAAAGACCAACTGTATGAGTGTTATGCAAACTGTTTCACTGTTTGCCAGTGTTGGTCATGTCACTTAAAAAAAAAAAATTATTTATTGTTACTAGTTACTTAAAAAAGTAAAAAAGTAACTAATTACCAGGGAAAGTAACTATTGCGTTACTTTAAAAAAATAATCAAATATGTCACTGGTACCTGAGTGGTATTTGCTGAGTGGTACCTGAGTGGCATTTGCTGAGAGTGGCACTGTGGTACCTGTATGGTACACTGGTACCTGAGTGGTATTTGCTGAGTGGTACTTGCTGTGTGGCACTGGTGGCACTGGTACCTGAGGGGTATTTACTGAGTGTTTCCGACTGCGTGGTACAGTGGCAGTGGGTACCTGAGTGGTATTTGCTGAGTGGTACCTTAGTAGGTATTTGCTGAGTGGTACCGGCTGGCTGCGTGGTGGTGGTACACTGGTACTGGCAGTGGTACCTGACCTGAGTCCTCCTTAGTGACTTCAGTCCTGACTGAGTGGTATTTTATTTTTACTCGAATGGTACTTGCTGCTGTTGCTGGTGGACTGGTGGTGCTGGTGAACTGGTGGTGGCGTGCAGTGGCGAATGGTGGTGTGGCACTGGGGGGGGTACTGGCAGTGTGGTACGGTGGTACCTGACCTGAGTCTGACTCCTGAGTCCACTCCAGTCCTGACTGGGGTATTTTATGTTTTTTTTTTGGTACCTGCTGGCTGCTGGTGGTGTTGGTGGCGGTGACTGCTGGTGGTGGTGGCTGCTGGTGATGTTGGTGGTGGTGGCTGGTGGTGGTGTTGGTGGTGGTAGCTGCTGGTGGTATGGCACACTGGTGGGGTCTGAGTCCTAACTGTGGTATTTTATGTTTTTTTTTTTTTTCTGTACCGGCTGGCTGCTGGTGGTGTTGGTGGCTGCTGGTGGTGTGGCACACTGGTGAGGTCCGTCTGTCTCCATCCTCCAGGCTGTCTGTGACTGTACTCTGGCTGACTCCTCCTGTGCTGCTGTCCCTCCTGCTGTCCCTCCTGTTACTGTCCAGTGGCTGTGATATATATATATATATATATATATATATATATATATATATATATGTATATATATATATATATATTGCGGGGGTACCTGCTGGGCACTGGCTGGCGCGCTGTATCTCCAGACTCCAGTCTCTCTCCACCGCGAGAGCGGACAGCGGCAGGGTCATAGAGGAGTTATGAAAAAACAAAAAAAGAGAAAAGCAGTTGCAAAATATGGCTCCAACAAAGGTGAGGTATTATAAACAGCAGAAAACTTTATTAGAGAAAAATAATTGAATAAAAAATTGACGTCCTGAAGAAGCGTGCTGCGTCACGCGAAACGCGTCGACGTCACACGCTGCTACGCTCTCGGACTCCACCCTCCACCCTGCCTGGGACACTGACCGCTCACACGGACTGACTGCTTGGCGCTCAAACACCACTTGGTAGATGGTAAGCTCCCACACCCTCTGGCGGACATCACGGCTTGCTCCTTCAACAGATCGACCACGGCCGGACCTGCCCATGGATTGATCCTTCAGCTACTGACAGACTGTGCGCAGCGCAAACCACATGGACTTACACATCTTATACGGTCAGTAACCGGCTTTGCTCCTGTCGCTTTATGCCTGTGTACTTGTCAGCCCTGGCGGTACTTATATAACAGACCATACTGCAAAACTGTACGAAAGGCTGATCGCATTATTTGAGATATACCACATGTGTCTAAAGTGAGCTCAGTCACCTATCCCGGACCGCTGTACCCACAGACCAGAGGACATTCCACTCTATAGGTGTTCTGATTGCTCAGACACAGACACTGTCTCAATATCAAATCGTATACGCTGAATCACCGCCTCAAGCTGTCAGTTTGCTTGCTTCGTTTGTTTGTCTGTCTGCTTTAAGCCACGTCCGTGCTGTTTTATGTGGTGTCTACTGCAATGTCTTTGTCTATATAATGTTGGAAGACTTTGGGAAGTGAAGCCATAAAACTACATATCCATTTGCCAGAGTGAGCTTGTGGTAGAGCAATTGCCTTTTACACCGACACAGGTGTGAGGACCCTGCATCCAGCGGTCAACTTTGGAAATCCCTGCATCACTATGGACTGAGTCTTTTATACCAAGTTGATTATTATTCCCAGCTGGGCAATTACGCATATCTGGAAGTGACCCCTGTATATCCATACATATTTTTACTAAATATAGGGTGGTTAAATTCCATGATAATTTCTTGATCTAATCATCAGGGTGATTCCCACATGTGCCATCTGGGTGGTGGGTGGAGTCTATTTATAGCGTAGCAGCGGCATTCCACAAGACAGGACCCAATACATGATTTTATCTCCATGTCAGTGGGTTAATTGTATATACTATTTCATATAGTGTTGATGTTGTTGCTTTAATTTTTTATTCAATTATTTTTCTCTAATAAAGTTTTCTGCTGTTTATAATACCTCACCTTTGTTGGAGCCATATTTTGCAACTGCTTTTCTCTTTTTTTGTTTTTTCATATTCTTAATAGTTGCTTGGCCCACAGGCTATATGCTGCTGGTTTTGAGGAAATAGACTATATACACTATATGTCACACCCTCATACGCCGATACGGCTCAGAGTGATTTCCTGAGGTTCAGTTTTTTCTCCCCCTTTCCCTTGGTATATATCATAGAGGAGTTACACTACTGCCATCTAGTGGCGGTGGATGTAATTGCGGTAACGCCGCCCAAGTAGTGGGAACGGCGTTACCATGAGGGGAAAAGTAATCGGTTAGATTACTCGTTACCCTCTAAAGTAACTGCGTTAATTAACGCCGTTTACTTTAACGCAGTTACTACCATCACTGCTGTTTGCATAGCTACAAACAGAACCTCATCAATATGTCTATCCCCAAACTAGCTGATATTGGAATCATTGAAGGAGTGGAGAGCCAAAGAAAAACTGCTAATAATGTATTTATATTTTTGTTTTATTTTGACCAAAAGATCGAGCAAAAACATTAGCTAACACATTTCAGGAGCCTCAGGTTGAAGATGGGGGGTTTGAGGCACTTAAAAAATGTGTTGACTCAAGTTATGGGTCTATCGTTTAGGTGAAATGAAAAAAATACATATGTACCAAAGTATTTCAGGGGGCCTCAAAAGCTCCCCGACTGAAACAAGGGGTTATTTAGGCCCTTGAAAATCACTGTTTTGCCTCTATCTTTTATATGACATAAAGTGAAAATTGCAAATGCATGATCTGTTTTTGTTCTATTCTTTCATTCCCTAAGTTCACTTCCAAATCTATCTTAACAGCTAAAAAAAAAAACAAAAAAAAACCATAAAAGCTTGAATATTAAATTAAAGTGGTTCTGAAGGCTCAAGGTTTTTTTTTTTTTTTTACATGAATGCATTCTATGCATGAAGTTAAAATAACTTCTTTGTGCAGCAGCCCCCCACAGCCCCCCTAATACTTACCTGAGCCGATCTTCCTCCAGTTCTGTGCACAAGAGTCTTGGCTCTCTAGGGATTCTCCCTCCTCATTGGCTAAGACAGCAGTGGGAGCCATTGGCCATTAGTTCCTCCAGTGGATCAAGCACCATCACACCTCCTGTACTAAGAAAGACTTTTTAAAAAGTCATTTTTGGCCTGTGACATTCAATGGACAGGGATGGGGGGAATACCTTAAGTAAAACAAAGGTGAGGATGCTTCTTATTTGTACCAGTAAAAGGTATGTGTTAACAGCTTATAGAGTCAGCAAAAGGATCATGTTGGGAATTTAGTAATACATAATTTTTCCTGTAGGTTTAATTTAAATGTTATAGCAAACAAAACACATTATTTTGTGAGAAAGCTTTTTTTTTTTTACAATATTCAGTTCTTAGTAAAAGAGTGATAAATGAATTTGCTTACATCAAAGGAGCTGCTGCATATGTTCTCATTATTTAGGTCTCTTGGTTACACGCTTGGATCACACCCACGGCGTGAAATCTGCACCTGTTTTATTTCAGGAAAAATCCAACAGCTTTCATTAGTGATTTTTTTTTTCTAAATTAGAGCCCTTTTCATTCAATGTTGTTGCGACTGTCTGTGGATAGAGAATCTGTGCTTTATCCTAATCACTCTGAAAATGTTATTTGGCCGGAATCATATAGGAAGCGATCTTGCAGATGGTGCACGTGTAAAGGGCTGTAACAGCTACAGTAAATGGATACTAAAACGTTCATTGCATTTCTCCTCTTTATACCAATATTTAATTAAATGTAATTGTTTAAACTGGTGAAATAATTACAGCTAATATTCTCAGAGGGGATTGTGTTTGCTTGCAAAATATGTTATATTTTTTATAATTCTAATTATATCTTAAATCTTTAAACATGTAATCCATTCAAAATTGATCAATAGGTCCTTGGACAATAATAATACATTGTATTGCCTATCACATTTTATGAATCTAGGTGGAGGGTGGTTCTTTGTTAGTTTTCAATTCTACTTAACTGCTGTGGTAGTTATAAGATGCTTTCTTGCATTTTTCATTTCGTTTTAATTGTGGAGCATTGCATTCAGCAGGAGGCTCCATTGGAGGAAGGAGGGCAATGTAAATGTAAATAAAAAATCCAAGGAGACATCTTCTTCTTATCTTCCTCAATGGAGTGGCATTGTTGCTTGAATACCCTACACAAAACATTTTTAAATGATCCCGATATTGTAAAATAATGTGTTCAACAAAAATAAATCCGTCAATACAAGGGAAAGGTTGTAATAAGCATATACCTGAGTAATAGACACTGCCAGGTATAACATTTTAGAAATTCCATCATTGCAGTGTTCTTTGGTTACCTCTAAAATATGGGACCTTGCAGTATCAAACATGTTGACTTTCCATGTCCATGCTATAAAAAGTCCTTAGCACAACTTACAATGCAATGCATCAGATAGCTAAGGAGGGGTATTCTGGAGCTTACCTCAGCATAGTCCTAGAAGTAGTTAATGCAGATTTCCGGACTTTTTTTTTTTTAAGATAAAATTACACCTGATACAGTCACCGCTCATTCTTTCACATATAGCTATCTTCAAGTGTCCCCTTTTCTGTAGTTGCGCAGCATTGATAACTTATTGCTCCTTCTGTACAGCACGGCCATCTAGACTGTGGGCATGTGAAGCCCGCTGGGTCTCTATTCCAGGATTTGGTGCAAGCTGGCTACCCAGCATGCACCTCCCGGTCTTGTGCATGTGTAGTGTGATAGAAGCGTGCCCCACTGCATGTCGGCCAGGAAACCTCTTCTATCAATCAAGTAACCTCAAAGTAAAACATGTGGCTGTTGATGCCCATTGACTCCTGGGATTGAGGACATTCATCTTCCAGGAGTCAATTTGTGGCCGAAAATTACCTTTCCACGGCGGGATTAAAAAGGAAGAGGATACATATGCCATTTAAAATAAGTTAAACCATTGCGTTTTTAACAGCCAAGAATGAACTGGATGGCACAATGTTTTAAAAGTGGCCGGAACTCTGCTTTAACTGCTCACATTCTCAGATTTCAGGGGCTTCAAAGACGTCTGTGTTGATAGATTTTCTGGTATATTATACTGATTTTCACCTGACACAAAATAGTCTATTGAAGACTGCACCTTTTGTAATGATTGTATATATATATATATATATATGATTTTATGTTTGTATTTTTTCATGTAAGTATAAGCTCACTATCATTGTTGTTAGAGCTATACACAATAGCATTTGAAAAAATGTACAAAGACAATTTTGCTAAAATACAACATATGCAGTGTATTTTCTATATGATTCTATAAGCTTGCTAATATAATAACTCAATAGCTCATGACTGCTTTTGAATAACCACCTGCTAGTTCAAATTTTATGTCATACAGCACATAGTAGGACAACACTAAAAGAATAAACCATAGACAGCTATGAAGGCAAAAGTTTGTTTTGAGTAGAATAAGGTAGGTGGGAAAGTTTAAATCCCCTCTTTGTTTTTTTTCCTGTTTCTGTCCCATTGGGGAGATTTTCCTTCATTACCTATCCCAGAGACACATCAGGAAGTGAGGGGACATCTATGCAAAATGGGGAAATTCCCCCTCTTAGACATTTGTCAAAGGAACAGGTGTCCAAATTGCAAGATTTACCCTCAGTTCTGGTGGCAACTATGAAATGTTAATTTCCCATCACTTTCCACCACAATGTCCACCAGGAAAACAAGGAGGGTGAATCCCTCCTGTGGAAACGCAGACAGTAATTAAAACTAGAGATGAACTAACTTTTCCACATTCAATCAAAATGTAAAATAGGGAACTAAATAACAAGTGAATTGCTGTGTCTGAAATTGTAGGTATAGTCAAAACTTATTTTCTTCCATTCTAGGCCTGAAATGAAGAACTGTACAATATACAAAACTGTAATTATACAATGCAACTTTGGATTTTACTGAGGCTGTACGTTAAGGAAATCTTTCAGATATTTTTCTCATTATAGAATTGCGTTTAGGAACTCAAGATTATGTTAAATTGATCACACACTTTTGGATTTTTATTTGCCAGATCAACAAAATTATTTAACTATGTAGCATGAGTTTCTGCGTGATGTACAGTAATTTGAATAGAGTGTGTTTATGTAAGTCCTAATAATAACTAGCTAGTTATTGCCATTTTTAAATATGTATATTAAATTTGTATATTAAATTTGATGAAATCTGAATCTGCATCTAGCTTTATCTTTACTAAAACATAAAAAAGCGTATTACAGCATTCTAAATATATTATATTTTTACAGGCAGAAGGTTCCAGGCTACAGAGGGAAATGCGTGCTTACTTGGCTGCCATTAAGGGTGAGTTGTGAGTTATTCAACAAATTCCTTTGTATGTTGGAAAATCACTATGACTACTCAGAAATGTACCTGGAGCCCTAATGGGCACAAAACCAATATTCACGAATACAAGGGCCACAGGCTAAATCGCTAAATAAAAAGTTGGTGGCCATCACTGGATTCAGGGATAGTGACCACCAAGGAACACATGAACTTACAGTGGACACAAACCCCTGACACAGAGACCAATATGAATAGTGTAAATATGAATAGTGACCAACACTGGACTGGGCTACAGGTCTGTTGGCCTCAGAATTCTCAGTGGTGAAAAGGTTGTCCCATATTGGAAGCAACAGACTGTCCGCTGCAAACCCTAA